>NW_027286985.1:90401551-91151551 GCF_022747635.1 Hetaerina americana
AGCGTATAAAAGTTTCCTTGCCCGGGAGTTGAACCATGAGCCGATGAACTATCGAGGAAGCGTAATTTACACTGAAATCTGCGGGGGTTTTATGCAACCGTTTGATCCGATTCTTTGGCTTGAAGATGGCGCTAGGGAGCTATTTCACCCACCGAAGGAGAAATGGACGTGGACGCAATAGGAAAGAATAGTAGGGAAAGCAATCAAACAATGTCATAACTTCCCCACCATTGCTGTATTCGCATGTATATTTTTTCCTATCCCTTTCTCTTATATATATAATTAATAGAAATCAAAATGGGATACACAAAAAAGATTAAAGATTGGTATTGTATGAATTATTCCAAGAATGTCCAAAATTTAATGTACAATTATGTCATTGATATAAAATTCTTCTCGGATAAAGTTTTTTTTTCTTCAATTTTTGAAGTTTAAGGCCTTTCAAGATTCTGTCCATATGATCGAGTTTGTTTTTAATTTCTAATAATTTATTTAAATCCTCAATTCATTGTGTTCACATTATTAATGTTTGTGGCTACGATTAAATGTCCTGGAAAAAAGTAGAGAAAATTGATAGATTATATTTTCAGTGATAGATTCAACGTGACTGCTGACATTTAAAATTACGTCTAATAGATTCATTCTCCGCACCATCAATCCCTTAATTTGAATTATTTGTCATAAAATGGTTTTAAATAAGCTCTGATGCGTAGAACACTTCTTAGCGGGGATTAGGTTTAGGTGGTATGAAAGACTCCATAGTCCCAACCTCGCTTCAAAAAAGACGACTATCTTTCTGTGTCTGCATGCCCTTGTCAGGGGATGAGGCCGCTCCAACTGCTGATGTCACACAATAGTGAAACCAAGACGTAGGAAATGGAAAGCAAACATCAATTTGAGCAATTCCAGTGTTTACATTTTTCATGAAAGTCTGAACCATTTTCCAGGCGCGAGACGTGGCTGTGACGAAGGGAGTAGGGTGGCGAAGAGGGGCGTCGATGGAAGGCGAGGGGAGACGCAAAGAGTTCCTCCATTCAAAAGTATGGACCACTTTCCCAATTCCCCTGCATTCCTTTTGGAATGTTCCATTACTTTTTTTTATTTTTTGATATTTTGAATTACTGCCCTAGACCATTGGTGAAGTGTTGACTTTTTGTTATGAAACTATTTCATGATAAAAATTATAAAACTCGTTGCGGATCGAGATTTTGGAGACATTTTTTCGACCATCACAAATCAGTATATTTCATCTTTTGGCCATAAAATTTAATGAGATAGTCTCTTTGGTTCTCATGTATAGGTACCTTGATTAAAGTTCTGCATCTTCTGTTTTATTAGGCTATGAAGAACATAAATGTCTTATGAGGTACGGTGAAATACCCGTGAGATTGTCTAAATATCCTTTATTTTAGCAACATTGAGAGAAAAAATACTTGAAATTTGGGACGTATTTTGTCAGAGAGAACTTGGCGCGATCGCTGAGGTAATTTTCAAAACTCGTGGTGCCCAAAGGGACGGCTGAGTGAAGGTTTGGATGAGAGGGAGACTTACTTACCCGAGCGATAAGAAGCGTCAAGGCACTACTACGCGCTCCCTTTTGAGTTTTTTCGGGTCAATTGAAGTTTATGAGAGGACACGCCTAAGGAGGGATACTCTTGTGAAGTGATATAATATCTAGTTATTTTCGTGAATCGAACACTATCCCTCGTCGGAGGAAGCCAATAGGTGTACAAACCAATGGAACAATACCACTTTCCCCTGAGTTATATGATGAACAATGCCAAAAATTATCATTATTCTCTTCGCAGTATTATTAATAATTTCTTAGATCGCTTGTTGTATGACCAACCATTTTAAATATATTTGATTCAAATTTTTAACGAAGGCTTTAGCGAACATTGCAACCATTATGCTCACACATGGACTCTCTTCGAATCTATATATACATATATATACATTATAAATATACGATAGTTTCCACTATTTAAAAATACAGAAATTTCGAATTTATTCGAATTGCGGAGATATCATGATAATTTGTATCTATCGTCCCCTTAATCGGGTCCGAAGGAGAGAGAGAGTCTTCCCGGGGGAGTTAATTGATGCAGCTAACAAATACGCATTCGAAATTGTTCCTTTAATATTTCCCATTGCTGTATAGGTTTTATTAGTTAATTAGCTATCCAAACAGAAATGGATGCTAAACTTCAGATACATGTTACGACGATAAATGCGACTTTCATATATGAAAATAAATCCTGCCCGGTGTAATGTATGGCTTATATTCGAAGCATGTTCGAAGAGTAAGGGCATATTGGTCCTTAAAAAATATATTCGTCAGAAAAAAATTAAATTGGTGGTTTTAGTTTCTTACAAAACTGTAGTCCTGTAGTTATCCACATTCACCGATAGCCAAACGACTACTGAATCAAAATGCAAAATGATAATTATAGTGGCTTCGAAAACAATTAATAGATGCCAAAAAGGGCCCTTACGTTTCGAATGTGTCTAATTAACGTGTTCAGGCACTGTTATTTTGGAAAAAAGGGACAGATTTTGATTTCTTTAGCTTACGTAAAACTTTTTCCGAAAGTAGCAATCGGAATAAAGAATAATGCTGGCCGTAGAATCAGGTTTAGAAGCAGCGCGAATGAGCAAATATCCAAATTTCTTAGCTATTTATCAATTATTGTAATATCAATATGCGAATAATATCTCGCGAATGCGAATAATATCGATATTCCAGGGGGTGTGATGGCATTTATTCCTGCCCTAAAACCACCTTCTATTCTCCATGGGCACGATAGAATTATTGTGGATCAAAATGTTACCAAATATCTAACTTGAATGCTTTAGATTAAATTTCATCACGTGCAATAATAGGAAGGGTTAATTTCGAATATCTTGTAATGCAATCATGCATAGGATATTAAATACAGGGATACCAGTTTTTTGCCAAGAATGTAACAAGCACAAGCAAGTCTTTTCTTTTCCTACAGGGGAATTATTGCGGAGAATTTTTTATGCAGAGTCACTTATCGAAAAGAATATTCGTAAACCTAGCAAAGTCTGTCGACTCTAAGACACTAGTCATCTCAGTCAATGCATCATAATATCGTACGCAATGCAATGAGACCAGATCAGCATACTTGTTGGGTGTCGTAGGGATTCCGTGCAATTGCCATGTTAGTATATAACCAGCAAAGGCGTACTCAGGTTGGTCGATTTTCGTGGTGCCCTCGGAGCCTCTTGCTGCGCGACCCTGTTCGGAAACTCACACACAACATTTGTGGAGACTTTTAAGCCTTCGCCACCATTCAGCTGCTTGGTTTATGAAAAACTGACACGAAAAACGCCATACAGTAACAACTAAACTTGGGACGTGAACTCCTGGAGACTGGAGGTAATCCTTTCGGCTGATCTTATTCCGAAGGTTTTAATCGCGTGATTTAAAAAACACGACACCTATGAAATAATCCCACTTCTTCATTTAATTGGCAGGCAGGGTAATGTAACCATTAAGAATAAAAATCAAATAACGATTATCACGAAAACAGATTTATAATGATCTCCCCTTTACAGCCTCTCTGCAGATTTCGGGGTTGGTGTCCAAACACCCCATGCCCTACGTCCTCACCTTACGTGATACAAATAAGCGTACATATCAAAGAATCCAAGTACATAATGTTTTCACCCTCCTCTTGGAACCCAATGCAGCTTGGAATTGTGATGGGTTCCCGCCAAATTATAACCATACCAATTATAACCAGAGTATTCAGCTAAGACAGTTGGTAAAATTAGTGAGGGTAGAACGTACCTGGCCCAATAATTTGACATTAACACATTCGAAATTAGTGCTCGCGTCCCTGTGCATCGCGTGATTTCCCAGGAAAATCCGAAACGCGAAAATATCGAACTGCTTAGTTGAAACCAAGTCACCGGGTTTGAATTCTCAGCCTCCGGTCAGAAGACGAACTAACTACCTTCGGGGCTACCCGGCCCTAGTTTAGCGTGTATCGGCATCTTTACAGTATATCGTAAGGGGGTGCTAGGAAGTCATCCTCGCATGCAGAAATATCAGTCCATTCATGCGTATATCAGCCAATGTAAAAAGTAACTTAATATTTCACCAATAGTTCGTCCATTGCCTCCTCCCGTCGTCATCCATCGCCACATTAGAGAGCCTCTCAGTAACTTAGGGTGGATGATATTTCATGAACCAAGTGACACGCAGACAACGTTATTTCACCGACTAGGAGGCCTCGAAGATTTTTTCAGTTTCCACCGTCCTGCTGGCTACTTCTGGGCACGGCGGGCGGGCACTTCCACTTGCAGGACGGCATAATATTCATTCCGGAGCCAAGGGCGAAGGAGAGAGCGCTCGCGTTCTGCGCGATGGAGCAGCGTGTTAAAAGCACTGCCGAGGGAGGTGACGCAATTCGGTTCTCTCTTTACCGAGGGGAGGAGCACGGAGGGAGATAATATCCCCTCCCCCCGCACGCATAACGAAATAAAAATTCCTTCCTCTCCGTCGCTGTCGCGAGTGGGAGCCGCCTCCCTCCCCCCTCGCCCCCCCAGGGCAGCTGCGGCCGCGGGGTCTCTCTGCGTCGGTCCACGGGGCCTCCTCCGCCACCCGGAATCCCCCCTCTATCCGTCGACCCTCCGCGCTGGCTCTTCCCCGCGCTCTTCTCCGCGAGACACGTGGACTGCTCCCAGCACGTGTCTCGTGGGGGGGAGGTGGAAGGGGCGGAGGTGTCGCCCGAGGAGTGGGGCCTCTTTGGGGGCAGCAGGAAGGTGCGGAGTCGTGCGTCCTCCCTCCGGCCCCTCTTGCCCAACACTTCCCCTCCCTCCGCCTCTCAACATTGCCGTCAGTGATGCAAGGGTGCACCCATGCCGTTGCGGAGCGCGGCCGGCTCACCCCCCCCAGTCCCGCCGCATCGTTAAACCGTCGCTGCATCCCTCCACTCTGGCTTCTTTGATTCCCAGGAGTTGGGCGTGGGCGGCGGGGGCTCTGCGGGGAGTTCCCGCCTCTTTCCCTATGTTTCCATTTCTTAATAGAAAGTATTTACGCGAGTTCGAAGCAGTTGCTTTGGCGCGTAGCTAACAAGAGAAGTGTCGCCGGACGACGATTTAAGAATTCTCGCGCCAGCAGAACGCCAACGCTCCCAGTCCAGATTAGTGTCGCAACATTTCTCCAAGGTGGGTGAGGGGGAGGGGTAGAGACAGCGGCCACCGAGGGGTGCGGTATCTCTCGAATTGAGACAAATCAAGTTCTTTTGATGTTGGTACTGGACCTTAAATCTGATGCGCCAGGAAGCAATCATAGTTTACTCTTGTTATGCTTTGCAAATGAAAAAGGTCGGCGCGGCGTAGTTAAGTAATGAGAATTCGATGGTTTCTTGAAAACAAATGCGCATTGCTGGAGAGAAAATACTCAGCAGCCTGGACAACCTTCCGTGGCGCTTACTTCGACGGTCCCACGTAATCCATAGCACCGATGACGCCTTCCTTTCTTCCCTCCTCCTCACTCGCCTCCTCCTCCTCGCTTTTGAAACATCCGCTTCAGCAATCCTCTCGTTATCTCTCGCTTCCGCTGTCTATACTTTCTTCGAATTTCTACCATCCAACGTTCCTTTCTTCCTCCCAGCAATCTTTCATTCCTATTCTCTTATTTCAATTTTCCTCTTACAGTATTCTCTGCTACTACATTATAAAGTAAGGACGATACCGAACACAAATTTTGTATACCCCTGACAAATCGTTATACATTCAGATTTTTCACTCTCCGTCCTCACTGAAGCAGTCTAAATTATCTTACTGGTCACAATTGAGATCGATTCCTGCATTTCTCCTGTCCTTGAACATTATTTCCACATTTGGCCCACTGCTCCACCCGCTTCTCTTAATATACTTGAGCGCCCGATGAAATCTTTCTCTCTATCATTCGCCAACTTCATCTATGTGCACTACTGTAACTTCCCTCTAGTTCACTATATCAGATATATTCTGTCTTCGGGAATATCCTCCCTTTCTGATCGACGAAACATGAATGATATAAAGTGTTCCATAAAAATCACGAATGGCAATTATAGGTCATCCGAACTTCTTTCTCTTCTCCCTCTTCGAGTGCCTTTGCATACAACGCGATTGAATGGACTCTTCCATTATCTCCTCTCCCCTATCAATCAAAAAAACGCTCATCAATCCTTAGACCTACGTCAACCTGCAATGCAATGACGAAACGTCACTCCGACCCATTCGACCCGTTCCGCCGCCCCTACCTGCCGTACTCTTTCTCCCGCCTCTTATTCTCCTCGGACCTCCTCCTCATTACTAATCTCTTTTTCTCTCTCATTTATGTAAACCAACATTTTTTTATGCTTTGCTGTAATTTTTTTCTTTGATATAATCTGATTTTCTTCGTTATTTGTCCAAAGCAATTGAAATAAAGCTATTTACGGACTAAATACGAGTAGATAAATAAAGATGCGCATGACTCCAATCTATACCATTATATTCCATTACTTCTAGCCATTCTGCTAGGACGAAAGTCATGTGGAATGTCACGAAACCAGGAAAGACATCCTCCTGCGGTAATGAGCCTTTAACACTTTTTAAATAACACTTTTTAAAAACACGTTTTCAACAATTTCAGAGTGTAAAAATCATTCGCCTTGATCCCGGTAAAGACGAATGATTTTTACATTCTGAAAATGTTGCATTGAAATGCACATTAGCGGATGACTCCGTTTAAAGGTCACTGTTGCGGCATCTCCCGCAGTTTCTTTGGAATTTAGCACTCTTAAATAATGTTTGCTGCGATTCCTACATGTTAACCTGTAAACCATCGCTAGGGTATATGGCAGGGAATGATTCCACTCCAGGTTTATAACATCACAATTAATTTTTTCTAATTACTAGTTGTGTGCATGTATTTAACAAAAAATATGCAAATTATTTCAAATAATGAAAGCAAGGTTGACTACAGTTGCATGCACTATGGCGCTGAGTGCAATAGTGCTTACTCCTCTAGTCATGTGAGAAGTAATGCCAGTAACAGGAAGAACAATGAAATAAGGGTTGGATAAAATAGTGTCTCTATACTTGTGTACACGGAATTAAAAAAAATATCTCCCCCCCCCCCATTGGCGCGGTCGGTCAGTGTTATTCTGATCCCCTATCTTTCGTGGAAAAAATAACGTCTTGAATCTATCTGTTCTACACTCAATCTCTCTAATTTTTATTGACATGATCTCCCCTACCATAGTACGAAGGGGGTGATAATACATTTTCAACATCATTGCTACAGAGGCATCTTTCCAATTTATACGAACGAGTGCTTGAATATTCGACAGTATATTCCTCTTATTTTGTGGCAATGGTCTATATGAGGTAACACGTGTTCAAGTGTATGCATGAATTACTATTCCCATCCAAATGGTTGGTGCCCTCACACCACCCGCCACACGCCCTGGCACTTATACTGTGTGGATGTAGATGCGTGTAGTTGTATAAAAGCGGTTTAATCTGCAATTTAATCTTCGTTCCGTGAGTGATTCCCCATCTGGTCCCTATAATAATCTAGATACACTATTAATTTTTTGAAAACGTTTTCTAATTCTAGCTCCTCTTCGCTGCCCGCGTTCCAATTCAGAAATCAATCCAGGTTCAGGCGAATAAGCGATAGTCTTAATCCTTAGGCTTCCGCGACGTCAATTGATGAATTCATGCTGCTTCCGGGAATTACCGTCGCATAGGTGAGTTGATGGACAACTGTTTCACCCCCAGTCCTGGAGGCGTCTTCAGGTCGAAGACCTGAGTGTTAAATTGTTTCTCTGACCCTCCCTGACATGGATCTAAAAATCGTTTGGATTTTCATTAAAATTTTAAATATTTATTTTCTCTTGAATTTGGTAAACGTTTTTCAGGGCGCGTGCTTGGAATTGGCCATCGATACCTTATATTCACACTAGTCACTGCGAGTGTAAATTTCTTGGCGTGATACAACCTTTGACCCCTTCCCGATTTCCTTATTTCTGCGATGGACCGCAATGTTTCGAGTTTTATCTTTACTCTATTAACATTTTGAATTTACTTATCATGAATTTAATCGCGTGGTGCCGAATAAATCATTCCACATACCAGAGCGTTTTGCTGCGTGCTAACATGCTTAAAATTAACAAATGAGCCCCCTGAAACGCATTTTATGCTATAATAATCGCATTTTTGACACGAGTAAATTTTTCATTTAAGTTTCGCGATTCTGTCCCCCTTTGGAGAAAATAATGGCGATAACCACTCTTTGAAAGATTATTTACGGATCCATTTCCTCAACGAAACCATCCTGCGCGATTGTAAGTCACACTCTACGCATCTACATCTGCACAATTAACCCGCGATCTACCATAACGGTGTGTGGCAGGGGGTGCAAGCACCAGGTGGAAATGGTAAGAGATGAGGGAGTGGGAGGGTGTTTGGGGGTTGAGGGAAAGGGAAGACATATAATGATATGGTTGTCTGCATCACCTACAAGCCATAATGCGCCGAACTTCTCTCACGAAGTTTGACCAGAATGTAAAAGACACGACTTGAATTAATTTACATATACTTATTGAAACTAATAATTAAGACAAGAATTTATTCCAGATGCTGAATGCCTGATGTAGAATGCCTGCCGCACCCTCGCAGTGGCTTGCAGGGTGCCATATAGAATGCGTTGGGTCAAAAGACCTCCTCCTAATGTTGTTTGATCGAGCATTAAGACCTTTGGTCTGACGGGCTCATTTGTGCATGCACACGCCTCATTCGTGATCCGTCTCTACGTTGATAAGTCATCCGTTGAAGGCGTGCACGGTGTATCCGCCGCCAAACGTTGAGGACACTGCCAGAAGGGCCGCTTGTCCCTATCGAGGTTGCACCGGTCATCGACCGCCTCCTGCAAGAGATATCCCGAACATCGCTCAAATCACCCGCGGCCTCCTTTTGTTACTTGACATCAAATGACGCAAAATGCCTCTACGTCCTCGGAACAGACATAGCTATCGTCACAGGCTGCATCAGCACAACTACAAAATGTTCAGGCTATAAAATGGACTTTCCGAAACGATCGAGTGCAAGAGTGTTCACATCCAACGACCCTCTTGCTGTCCTAAATTCGTCACCTCACTGAAACGTCGCCACTACCTTGGGCCTACCATTCTTCTCTTCTCCCTCTCCTGCCCATCCCATTTTTCGGCAGCAGCTGCTTCCTCAGCGATACCCACCCCCTACGGAGAGCGGCTCCCCTTCCTGTACAAGGCGTGCGGCGGGAGGATAAAGGGGAGAGGGAAAGGAGAAAAATGAAAGAAGGCGAAATGTAATTCAGCGCCTATGTGCGTAGTGTAACATGATTCACCAACGGAAGGCGTGGAGATGGGGTGGCCGGAAGGGAGGCGTGAGGTATCCACATCTCATCTACATATATCTACGCACTACCCTCAAGTCGTCGCATAAACGTGTGGCGGGGGGTGTTAGGCCAGCAGCCATCAGCTCCTGTGCCTGCAATTTCAAATATTGAGTACATACTCCTGCGCCATGACGACCGTTCTTTCTGAAAGAGGTAACCATGCGTAACCACCGTACACGCGTAACTACTTGCCACATCTTAGCTCCCGGGCTTCCGGAAGCATTAACGATCCGCTTAGACCGTTGCTTTGGCCTACCTGGAATACTATTAGCAGGTGCAAATGTTCGTGGTAGAGAACTGCGAGGTCATAGGAGGGATGGAGGTGGAAGGAATGAATAGAATGGACGGAGAGGAGGAGAGTTAGGGACTGCGATCTCGCATTAACCAATCGAAGTCCATGGAATGCTATTAGCATCGTGAGGTCTCCATGAAAATAAGAAAATATAAAGCCGGAGATAGATAGGGAATCTAAAAAAACAAACAATTTCGTTTTGATGCTAATCAATTTTCCTTTATATTTGTTATCTCATTACTGCTATGGCACCTCGCGTACCCTTCCCCTCCGGCTCCTTAAGTACCTCCCTCATAGGTGTCACGAATTAACCCATGAAAATTCTTCTTCTCAAGTTTCTTTGCATTCTTATTTGGTTCCGCGGTGTTAATATCGATCCACACAGTCTCATCGATTTCAATTCCCTTAATGTCCTTTCTATGTCGCCATCAAGTATAGCTGGCCCTGAGCTCTAGTCCCTAAAGTACGTTATATTGCCTATCCATGTCTTACTTTGCTGGCATAATATCTTCACGATATTAATTTTTTCCACTTCTATTGAATATTTCCTGGTGCAAATAATCATTTTCTGGACGCGTATTCAAACAGACACGGGTTTTCCCTTCTTACTTTCAGGTAGCACTTTCACCCCTTCCTTTTTTTTAGAATTTCTATATTCTCGCATTTCATTCCCCACCACGCTTCTTTCACCCTATTTGTTTCACGCCTCGGGTTATTATTCATCTCTTTGTGCTTTCGTCAACCTGAGCCTTTGTTTAGATCAATCTATTTCATTCTCTCGTCTATCTTCATTAACATGTCGTCGGTAATAAATGGTTTCCTTGTCTACTTAACTATTTCCATATTTTCGTTCGTGGCTTTCGATGTTCCTTGCTTAACGGGGCGTTCTCGTATCCCTTCTGCTGTAACAGTCTCCCTGTCCTCACTAATGTTTTCACTGCCCCCAGTACTCCTTCCATTTCGTCTCGGGAAATGGTTTTGAATTCCCTTTCTTAATCTGTTTTCCTTGTTTAACCCTGTTGAATCTGATGCTACGCTTTGTTTGTACTGAATTATTATCTGAATCCACATCTCATCCAAGAAAACTGGACGAATTAATTACACCATTCCTAATTTTGTGCCTAATAGTCTAAATGACATCTCTGTGAACCCTCGGTCATTTTTTTACGTATGTTTAGAGTAGTGTTTAAACGGAAAGTACTTTTTGATTAAACCCTACCTCCTGGAGAACTAAATTACTTTCACACGGCCATTCGTTGTTCCTCAACATTAACTCGCTTCCTTCTCTCCTACCTTTACTCCCATTGTCCACTGCCCTGTGGTAATCCCGCATCATTGTCAAATGCATTCATTAAGGAGCACCCTTACTTAATTCATTCAATTGATAGTTCACCCTGTCCACGATGGTATTTTTTAAAGTTGAGGCGTTTAATCGTAACTAAATATATTCCTCAGAAAACCATATTATCCACGGTTTTAGTTTCCTGCAAACGTACTTCATTTTTTTTATAAAATCGTTGTTCACTCCAAAGCACTTTTCGTTACGCTGCACCCTTATTTAATCCCTCAGAATAGAAGTTCGCCGCCTTGGAATTAAACCAGCTGAAAACGGCGATCTTGAGAACTCGTTGTCTTCAAGTGGTTGCCCGCCAAGCCACTGTTTCAAGTGGAAGAAAAGGAATTAGTCGCTAGGTGCTAGGTGAAGTCATCTACGTCTTTACTCCGTCACGACAGCGTTCCAGAAACCCTCGTCCACTCAACATTCTTTGCTCCTTGTGCTGAACGGTAAGCCTTTGCAGTAGTCACCTTGAATACAACTTTTGATATCCCAACTTTTCCATAACATTTGTGCAAATGTAGGTGCGTCCATCAGGAGGAAATTTATCAGCCAGAGAATCGTCAATCGTCGATCAGATCGCAGTTATTGGTCTATTTATTTTATTATTCATTTTATATAATAGAACCCTGCAATCCACCGCTAGGGTATGTGGCAGGGGGTGATTACACACCATACCATCCCTGAGGAAGCGCTGGGTATGGTGCAGGAGGAGAGGGGATTGTTGTACATATAAACCGCACTTTGGAACCAGAAGATCGGTTTGACAGGTGAGGGTGGAGCTCACCTCGTACCAAGCTCAACGGTGTGTGACATTCACGCCAAAGAGTAATAACGGGTAAACTCGATGGTTTCAGGCTTCACTTTGTGGAAATCCATTCTAATAAATCAAAAGAGAGATGGTACTTTTTTCCACACTTTATTTTACAAGTCTGACTTGTAAAATAAAGTGTGGAAAAAAGTACCATCTCTCTTTTGATTTATTAGTAATAACGGGGGCCTGCTTTCCCTGTTCCGCATATGAGGGTAGCCAGAGGCGTGCCTGGGAATCGTACCTGGGCGCTACCGTCAATAGTTCAACGTATAACCCCCTAGATCACCACGCCCCTTCATTATGTGTGTGTTAAGTGATTCGGATACTATACATAATGATAACGACAGGTACACAACACTAAAAATTAAATATAATGATCTCTCTCTGATTTCTCTTCTTCTGTTGTAATGCTTATTGGCTAAGTCACTAGTAAACTTGTGACACAATATGTACTTCTTAAATATGATCTCTAGATACGGTGCGATTTCTGACGCTAGTTCCTTAAATATGTGACCTGTTATTTGATCTGACTCGGGAGTAGTGGTTTGTTCTGTTGTGCGTGTATGTGATTATACTAGCGTTCCATTAATATATGAATAGCTAATATATTCTTTTTACTTCGTGAAAATAAATATGCAGATTATGATTTCATTTTCGACAGTATCATAATTTATGAACATTAAATTTTACTCAGCTGAGCGCTTTCTGAACTGAATGTAACGGAACACTGAATTAATCCTACACCATGCATCGATGTCACCAACCATTTATCGATGCCATCTGTCGGTACTTTTACTATGTTTATTAAATTGTAGTCCTAGTGGTGCATAGTATGTATACGTGCACCGTTAAGTCTTAGAAACCACACTGCGTTCTACTCGGCATCGTTGGCCAATTAGACACGGATGCATGGGCCGCCAGACACTGTTCGATATAAAAAAATGCACACAGAGAGGGTCTATATTTATTGCTGATATGGCAATGTGGACATCATTTTTGATGCGACGAAATTAAAACCATTGCCTTTTACAATATCGTCTGCATAAGTGTGAAGGGATACACTGGAGGCAATTTCGATGAGTGTCTGGGCGTTCTTAGAGACGTGAAAGCAACATTTAATGAAACGGCGATGGAGATGCCACATCCCCGTGGTTAATGGCCATACCGTCTGTCGGCGATATTGTCCATATTACTCGATATGCCTCCCAGATAATTATCGCCACGTATATAATCATCAACATCTCGAAATTATGTCCATGTGTATTGGAAAATAAGTCCCTGCGTAGGGCTGCTCGCTGCTGACCTGGCCGTTTTCTTCTCGCCAGCGTGCTCGGCGACCCTTCTCCCGCGCCCGGATGTCCCACCCCCCAAACGGGCGAATGCAATGCACAGCAAGTACGCACGCCATGGGGCAGTGGGGGGATCTCTCGGCAATCGTCGCCTCGTCTCGCACCGTCTCTCCTATTGGAATTGAATGGGTGAGTGGGATGGTTGGTGGTCGAAACTTGTTAGCGAGGTGACGAGTGCTGACACCACTCGGGACAACACCTATCGCACCCTTGACCGGCAACAGTGCCCAATGACACCGACTCGAATCAAGAATTTCTTTTGGACTGCTACGCGGATTGCTAATAAATATATATGCCTAAACTGTATCGTCGCATTTTTCCCAGATTTCTATTGTCCATAAGAGATGTTTTTGCAACTGCTTATTTTTGTAATGACTCGTTCAAAATTTAAATATATTTGAATTTAACACTGATTTCTTCAATTAGGTTTGCTGATGACCCAGCTTTAGTTTATCAGTCAACCTAAGGTTTGCGAGCATTGCTGAGTAAATTGGAAATTCATTGCGATAGAGAAGGGCTGAGAATCAATATAAATAAAACAAAGGTTATTCGATTTTCCAGAAAGAAAAAGGCCAAGCTAAACATTAAAATAGGAGGGCAAAAACTAGAGCAGGAGAACAGTTTACATATCTCGGAAGTGTTTTGGACCAACATGGTCAAAGTAGTATGGACGTAAGGAGAAGAATTACCCAAGGCAAAGAGTCTTTCAAAAGGAGGAGGGAGTTGATGACAGGGACGTTGAGTTAGGATTCTAAGAAAAGGCTCGTCAAAACTTTAATATTGAGCGTAGTTATGTACGGCGCGGAAACGTGGTCATTGAAGCAGGACGTAACTTTTAGGCTTTTGAAATGTGGGAGTGGAGAAGGATGGAGAAGGTGAAATGGACAGAAGGGAAAACAAATGAGAAAGTGCTATGCATGGTGGGATAGGAGAGGGGAGTGTTGGGAGAACTCATGAAGAGACAGGAAAGGGGATGAAAATCAAATTGATCGGCAGTGAGATGTTGAAGACTATAATAGAGGGAGAATGTCTGGCAAACAAGTAGAGGTCGGGAATAGGATAGGTATGTTGGACGGTATGAAGGGAGGAAGGAAGTACGCGGAGATGTAAAGGGACTTGCAGCGGATGTTGGCTGTTATTTTCTTAAGAGAGACAAGGGAATAGTCGCTGTACCGTTTGGTAGCGTGTGGGGTCCGGCTTCGATTCCCGGGTGAGCCCCGCTGGGCACTTGCAGGTCCACCCAAGCTATGTGATTTTTTGGGTACCAGAACTTCCTGGGAAAGCATAACCGGCCCAGGGAAAGGCACTGCCCCCCCTACCGTGATGAGTGAATTTCACACGCCGTCGGGCTTTGTACTGGGTAAACTCCACCATCACATACCAAACCGACCTTCAGCTTGATTACTGTGTTTATGCTTTTATTCACTTAAGCTGTAATGATTTAGCGGAAGTATTTTTTAATGGAAAATATATTCTCCAGGATAATACCATCTAGTGTGATTTATTATTCCTGGAACCGATTTAATTTCTTGTTACTGAGAAGTTGACGGCGTTCGGCGAAAAGAGGCGTAACGACTTGAGGGATTTCCCAGATGCGCTGCGTACTTCGTCGCGAGATAGGGGGTGGGAGGGACACTCAACCCCTCCGCTGCGCGCCCGGCAACCCCGCCCCCGGCGACGCGAGGCCGGCTGTCCGATCGCTAGTAGCACCGTCTCGGCAATGCTGCAAGAAACTGCACCCCTTAGGGTTCCCGGTTGACATTCGTGATCCCCGCGCCGATCAAGCCCAGGCCGAGGGAAGGTTTGATCGGGGTCGACTGATTGAGGTAATCAAGTTACTAAAGGAGTGCTGGGGAATCCTCGACAAGAAAGAGTCGCGGTCGGTCCAGGGAGTGCGAGGAATGAAAATCCAATTCCCTTGCGCCGCGATGCGGAGTCGATCATAATGCTTCCAGCAACATGCCGTCTTAATGAGTGATTGATAAAGGAAGAAGGTAAATGATGTCTCTGGGACCGTTTACCATGGTCATCCGTCAAGAGAGTTTGGTACAACGGCACATTGTTTACACGGAAGAGCA
Organism: Hetaerina americana; assembly: GCF_022747635.1. Classification (NCBI taxonomy): domain Eukaryota; kingdom Metazoa; phylum Arthropoda; class Insecta; order Odonata; family Calopterygidae; genus Hetaerina; species Hetaerina americana. The sequence continues at coordinate 90,416,866 of NW_027286985.1, forward strand.
CGCTGCGAGTTCGAAGTCATGCTTGGGAAAGTATAAGTGACGGCTTTTTTGACTTAAGAATTGGAATATAAGACTTTGGAAATTTCGCAAATAAATTCGGTGTGAATCATTCGTAAATATTTATTCCAATGTCCATGAATCAAATGAAATGTAATACTTCGCCGGATAGTCCTCATTTAGAATATGCTGCTAGTACGTATATGGGATCCTCATGAAGTTGGATTGATTGCCGAATTGGATCTAAACTAGCGCAGAGGAGCTAGATTTGTGAAACGATGTTATGGTTAACTTACTAGCGTATCCAAAATATTAGGAGAGCTAGGCTGGGAATTACTCACGGAGCGAATGTTAAATACGGATTAAATCTCTTGCATAAATTGGAAGGACGTCTCTTCAGCAGTGATGTTAGAGATGTATTATTACCCCCATCGTACTACGGTAGGAGAGATCACGTCAATAAAATTAGAGAGACTAAGTGTAGAACAAATATATTTAAGATTATACTTTTTCCACGAACGATAAGGTATCTGAATAACATTCTCCGACGGCGGTAGGGTCATATGCGGGTCAAACATTGTCTGGTGTGTGTTCACTCCTGTCACACACCCTAGCGGTGGCTTGCAGGGTACTAAAATTTAAAACTGTTTGAAATGAGCTTTACTCATATTTCTGCAGTCTATCCCATTAGTGTGCATTGACGTTAGATTCATATGCGAATTTATGAGGAGTATCGAAGATGTTCAATTAGCCATTCCACACCCGTCAATTCTGAGTTTTAACAAGGATGACGATCGCGCAGCGTGAGGCAGTCTCCCTTGCGGTCTGACATCAGCCACGCGATCCTTCACCACAAGGTCAGCGAGCGATATGTAATTAAGCGATACCTGCGCTGGTGATGGATGCTTGAGGCTAAGATTTCGACAGATTTAGGACAACATTCTGAGGCGGTAACTCCCCTCTCCTTCGCGGACTCACCCGTCAAAGAAGACACCGGGAGCAGTTCGGAGAAGAGACGGCAGAATCATGCGCGCGCATGAAACATATGATATCATTACATCTCATTGCACTGGCATGTCGACCCTAATCTTTCAACGTAATGCAAAGATTACTAAAGCGCTCTTCGATAACCTATTTAATTGCGTGTTACCAGCTAATGTAATATTATACTCTAGTATTCATAAATAAGCATAGATTAATAACCTTTTTTATACCTGATGGTAAATTGCTAGTAAATCCATAGTAAGGGGATCTATTTATTTATTCGCTCTTGCTGTGACGTCAGGCGTATCTAAACTTCCCCTCCCTCCCTCGCCGTGTGCAGAATCTCTCCCCTCTACCCGTGCCCTCTCCTCAATCGGATGACGTCATTTGTGCGGGGCGCCTAATTTCGTAGCCCGGCCTGCATCCCTGGGATCCCGGCAGCTGATGCGACCCTCCATCCCCCCACCGAGCACCACCCCCGCCTCCTCCCCTTCCCTGTCCTGCACCCGCCTCCTCCCCTGCCCGCATTCGCCCCCGTCTCACCACGTGACACGCCCAATCGATTATCTGCCGGTGGGGCGAGGAACCCCGGGGTCCGGCCCGAGATGCGGCGGGCCCCCGACACACTTCCACCCCTCCCTTCCTCGTGCACCTCCTACCGCCCTTTTCCGGCGCCTGCGGTGCCTCCTGTTATCAGGAAAGTTTGATTCTCCAATGATCCTTTTTTATTCTAAAAGTGCTGCTCCCCTGAATTAATACATATTTGATATATATTTCGGGAATACTCAGTGAAAATAAGCTGTATTCTCTGGCATGTTTAGGTAGTTCCATTCTGCGTAGAAATCCAAACCTGCGCAAATTTGGAAATTATTTCTTTTTTCTTTAAAAGTGCATGCCCTTGGAATTCTTTGTCTGTCGAGAGTCTACGGACCAAACCTACAGGAATCTATAAAATAGGGCAGTGATTTCACCAGTGATATTTCATAATTTCATGCAATTAGTTTTTCCACTAGTTTTTTAATCCTATGATTTTTTTCCGAGAGATATTCGTAAGTTGTTAACCTCAGCGATGCTGCCTTCCCCATGTACCCTTATTTGTATTCCGAATCAGTCGAATTAAATGTTGTTTCTGGATATTTTGAAGTTGCTTGTATCTCGAAAGGGTCGAATACGATAAAAACACCGCAGGCTTTGCTAGTATGGGGAAGTAGATTCGAGTAGCACAGATTCAGGAAAAAACCCAAGTAAAATAATCAATGAAAATTCTTATTTCATTCTTCGTCTTGTTAGCAGTTTTCTGATCAGAGAGACTTGTTCACCAAAAGTTCAAAGACTTATCCAAACTCTTGAATAACTTAGCAATAAATTTGTCTGTATGTCGAGTAAATTTGTTCGTGATTACCGACGCACTGGAGATTCAGATTATTTTTTCATTTTGTGGAAGCTAAAAAGCCAAATCTATTTCGCCATTACATTTGATGCGCAATAGTTGGGCGACGTCACACTCATTAAATCAGAATACTATGATAAAATATTACAATGTTATCGTGGTACCTCAATTTTTGAACGTACAGGTGAGAGTTTCCCTTAAGATTAAGTAATAACCTTAAAACTGAAATTCATAAAGACGAGATATTCTGCAAATTTAAAGGCACTTTTTATTATCTAAGCACTACGATGAAGTAGGGGCGTGGGTCCAGTCCAGTGGGTAGTTAATTGGTCTATTGACCGAAAGGTCCAGGTTCGATTCCCGAGCACACCTCTGGCATTTTCAGCTTCGTCCAAGCTGATTTAACGCCGGTTAGAGGTAGGATAGTCTTCGGGCAGCAGTTTCTCAAAGCAAAAAGTTGATTTTAATCCTTTGTAAAATGCTCATGGAAAGCCATCTTTCACAAAAGTTATCGCTTAGCGATGTTTCCCAAATTGTGATTTAGAAAGTTTAATGTAACGATTGTGACTCAATTAAAAGAGATTTCTAATAGTAGTTTAGAGAAAAAAGCCAAAGAAATCTCTAAGGGTGCGGATCAAGTGATCGATCATGGACAGCCACCGCGGGTGTGGAAGAATTTCACGCCGTAGTATCGCGTCGTGGGAGGCAGGCGGGAGTCAAGTCATTAAGCTGCCTAAAAGAACTTGCGAGCCAAGACATCAACTTGCCTTTCATTCGCCAATATTTCCGTTCTTTCGATACTATATTCCGGAGGTCTACTAGTCTCACACTCGGATGTTCAGGTGGAACACCATAGACCACCATTCCAGGCGGGTCGATGAACGAGGAGAATGACGCGGATTGAGTGAGCGTGTTCACATTGATTTTATCATGAAGAGGATAGCAAAAAGGAGGAACGAGTCGGAATATATTTAATAAGACTTGAATGTCAAAGAAAAATGTCGAAGGCAAGTGAAGTCGTGCTGGAAGTAGGATGACAGGATACTGAAGTCAGAAGGGGAAGAAGAAGAGAGAAACTTCCACCGAGGTGATCGCCCATCATGAACCACCACTGGAGTACGTACCCACGTTTAGCTTGGATCGGTATTGGTTCTTGAGAGTAAGGAGCAAGAGTATTAAAGAGAGCCTGTAGTGACTTATTTTTAGGATTCTCGCAAGTCGCTGTCCAAAGGAAGAGGAAACCAGAGAGTGAGCTTCCCGGCTGAAGGCGGAGCTGGAAGAAAAGAGGGTTTAACAACAAAATCACGAAAAAGAGGAGCTGATAGCTGGCCGCCATTAATAGACGACCTATTAATGACCGCCGGATATCAGTTTCTTGTTTATAGAAGACTGATAATAAAACTACAGCCCAAAGAAAAAGTGAGAGGGCACTTGGAAGCAGCTTGCCAATTTAGATCATTAGATACGAAAGTCTAAAAGGGCTAAGTAAGAGTGGCTTGAAAGCTATTCAGATGAAACCAAGGAGACCATAAAAAGGGGGAAACTGACACAGCATATGTGATTATGAATGACGAGATATTCGGAGACAGAAAATGAAAAGCAGTAAGTCCACAGATGCGCCCGGGAATACGTATACGAATATGTATAGGTGCTGTAGGTAGAGAAAGAGAGGTCAGGCCAGTCAGGACGAAGGCCAGGACTGGAGGCAGGGACTCATCCAGAGTGGAGAAATCGGGAAGACGATGAGAGAGAGAGAATAGCGCGGAGGGGTTAAGAAACCAAAAGGTATCATGCTCGATGATATCTTTTGGTGAACTCGAGAGACAAGTGAATGAACCGAAGAGAAAGAAAGTACATGGGGGTGTAGGCGTTCCTTGGAGAAATATTCAAGGCGCTTGGAGGTAGAACTGAAGACACCCTTCATGAAAAATCAAGAAAGGTAACGAGGTTGGAATCGCGGAGGAGGCGAGGACCGAGAAATGCGAGGGACAGCGGAGTTAGGAGGGTGGGCGCAAGAGTAATGTCAGCCGAAGGGCAAAGTGAATGGGGAAAGCAAGCACTCATATTGGTCTCGGAAGGGGCCGCACGTCCTCGCCAGCTGCCAAGAAAAGGATGGAGCCGCTACCAACCATTGCGCTGCCGACAGTTAACTTTTAAGGATTAGAAAAGTCCTTTTCCGAAGGTTTTGGAATCATTGAGAGTATTGAAATTGGTTTTGACGACGAAGGAATACTCTTATTACCTCTAGTGCATGTAAAAATAATACGCCTGACTGCGGAAAAACGAAGTTAAAAGATAATTTTTATCATTAATGAAGGGGTTCTAAATAATGAGCAACCTTGATGTGAACTTGCTTTCAATGATGTGGAGATCGCGTTTTACGACTCATATTAATGAAGCGCATTCACCTAGCGACCACGTTTTCGGTCTTCGCCCTGCTAATCTCATTTCTTTCCCTCCGAATTCATGACTGACGGATTACTCGCAGAACGTGGCGTTTCAGCTTTTGGGAAAGTAAGATTTCCATTCTCATAACTTTTACGTAGCAAGGGAATAATATCAAAGTTTTTATACGTTTTCTTCGCGAATTTAACCTATCTCCTAATTTTGTTGAAACGTGTAAATTATTTTTCGTTGCTGTCGTTTTGTACCCAGTATTTTACTGTCTGACATAAAGAACTAGTACAACACTCGACGTTAATCTCCGAGGTGAGATTCGAACTGTCAAACTTCCGGTTATAATTCAGATTCTTACGTTTATCATCTATTGGTATTCTACCGGTTGAGGTAAGTTTTGGATGGACACAAGCATCCAAACGGTTCGACAGCGGCAATTTCGTCTCATTTACAAAACACAATCTGGAATCCAGCATTTTTTTATTTTTCAAAATAATCTCCTTTTCACTAGTCGCCCTAAAGGTAGGATTTCAGAAGGTCCTCACAATGGGCATCTGTGTTGGCGATGATCTCGTTCGTCATAAATCGTTTTCCGCCGAGCCATTTTTCCAAGTGTGGAAATTAAAAAAATCACTGACGGAAAAATTACGTGCCGACGTTGGATTTCTTTAACTAATTCAAACTTCAATTTCATACCGGAAATAAAAATTCAGCTTTGTTAATCGCACTGAATGTGGAATTATTACATTGAGTGGAATTTACAAAACTGCATTTTTATGTCCTCAATGGATAAGTTCCACCACGGAAAGTGGGGATCGGGATGGCGCAGTGGCTTGCACACTGGCTTCCCACCGAGAGGACTCGGATTCGAATCCAGGCGACGACAGATATTTAACAGTGGTATTCCGATCCCTACTTGAGGTGCTTGGTGGAGAGCACTTTGAGTGAACACGCCGTCCGTCGGGTGGGTCGTTAAACTGCATACCCCTTGGTGCCTTTCGTTAAAAGTAGGCTTATGCCCACGCCGGGTTTCTCTCCACCCTTCCTCCTTTTCCTGAAACATCCCACCCTCACCATATTACCCACCAATCCCTTATGGCGTAAATTACCTCTGCTGCCATTTGCCTCCCTAATAACTACTACTACTCGGGTACGTACTACGCGGATGAAATTCAAGCCTGAAAGTACGAAGTTTAATTCCATAATTTTCGCTATCGAAACTGTGAAGGTGTGCACCCGTACATTGTCTAGATAGGAGATAATTTTCTTTCCCGAATGAGGACGTTTTTTTTATCTATTTCTTCGCTCAATCTGTGCAATGGCGACAAATAATATTCTCATCGTTTTACCTTTATGCAGGTAATCGATGTAGATGATTCTGCGTGAATCACAAAAACACCTTGTTGGCCGATTTCCCCGTCTTCGCCTTCTTCGGATCACCTTTAGAAACCCACTGTTCCTTTGTCTCTGAAATATATTAGTGTATGTTTCATTTAAATATATGTTTATATATAAATATATATGTTTAAGGTTATGTATCCACGCATGAAAATCGTCGGAATTGCGACGGAAAAGTGCCCAACCAGAATCCGAATCGACCACACGTTTGCCTTTAGTCCCCACTGAGAGCAAACGCGGCGGCAGCCATCATGCAGAGATATTTTTCACTCCCAATATTTCGTGCAAAATTGAAAACACTGGGCCTTAATATACGTATGTATGTGGTAGCAACTATTTCGCCTACTTTCATTCGTCAATCACTCAATACCATGTGTGGATTTAGTCAATCACTTCGGAGAAAGTCACTTCCCCTAGACGTCCCGAATAACGTTCATCACTTGTGGATGTATGACCACGTTCAAACTAATTTACCCAATTGTGAAAAGGAGCAAATGTGTCATGAACTTCATCAAACTCGGCTATGATCTCTTTAGGCGTTAAGCTTTTTAAATAGAAGTGTTTAATCACCGTACGGAACTAATATTTTTCCATGTCTCTAAAAAAACTAAAGTTTCAACCGAAAGTTCAATTGACTATGAACCACGTAATGGCTATGGCTGAAATTGAACAAATGTCTAGTGAGAGATGCGACTTACTAAAAGGAAACCTTTTAGAATATTATGCGTGCCATATCTTGGATTTTCTAAGGAGCCATTGAACGTCTAGCGCACAACTCGTAAGAGCCTTACGCGCTATCTGCCGGTGTCCTTATTTCTATGCAGTCACTGTTTCTGCAAGTAATCAATTACTTTATCAATACTAACTTGGAAATTAAGTCTATGATGTAAATAAAAAATGGTGGGAGCCCTATAGCACCTCCCTGCGGCACTCCTGATTTTAGGTCTATCTGTGTTGAACTGAATCCATCGGCTGACTAATTTTCGCCCAAGAGTATAGTATGTTCATTAGAAGCATGTATTCCAGTTGACATTTTCTCATCATTTGCCATAACTTCTTTAAAAACATGTCGATCATCTTCCAAATGTCTTTAAGTGATTAAGGACTCACCCCAGTTGGCTGGGGTGGGAGTGACAGAAATTAGGTGCGGTGGGAGGGAGTGGAGTGAATGTTCGAACTCGGGGAGGTAGGAGAGGGCGGCGCGGGGGAGTGAGAGCGGGCGGGAGAAAGAAATGTATTGATTCGACGGGTCGTTCCACTAGAGTAAAGATATGTATTTGTCCAAAATTAAACAGTGAGAAAAAGTAAGATATGCGTCCACGAGGGGCTTAAAGCAACGTTGTATGCGCATAACGAAACGTAGTTGTTAACAATTGACGAACAAGTCTTATGATGTGGGTAAAATAGTAATTAATCGGAAAGGTTCATGCTATTACAGAGTAGAGTGATGGTACACTCACGGCATTTATCTATTAGGCTATTGATTCATTGAAAACTTTCGTCCGTTTGAGCTACTTTGACAGTGCCATTACAATTCTGGAAAAAAAATCTTATTTTTGTTATTTTAAAACAGAATTAATAGATTGGGAAAACTTATCTCCTTGTGAAGAAGAATTATTTAAAATAATTGGGGCGTCAGGAGGAATTATTAGCCCTTTTGCCATATGTCCAAATATTGCTCAAAATATTTTAGAGACTATCTTCCTAATCATGATTGGAATGCGAGTACATGGTTTCTTTGGTATAATATCGCTTATCAAGAAAAAAGTCGGTTGGGGAGAATAGTGGAGCAGTGGGCTTGGTTCGGAGGGATTGACGATTTAAAACGGAGGAAAGAATGTGCATATCAGACGGAATGAGGGGTTGTACTCGTAGTAAAAGCACGATGAGCTGAGGAAGGGAATACCAGTGTCCATGACGCATTCATAATTCATAATGTCGAGTCTGTCTACATCCAAATGGTATTCGTAGCTACTACTGGCAGCGGTGTTCTAGCCAACACCAGGAATGCAAATAAAAATTAACTCTTTCCTAATTGTCAGTAGCAGTAGATATGTAATATAATTCAAGTACTGTAGATAATGATAACTACACGTACATGCATCACGATATCTATGTTAGAAATACTCGCCTTAGCAAACGAGAGGGGTTGTTAGTAATGAGAAGGACAATGAACTAGGTTTCGGTGAAGTAATTACAGCATTATAGACCACTTAGGATGAGAAAAAAGAGAAATACTCTTCCCCTTAGCGCGGTCGCTAACAGCTATTCTAATCCCTTATCGTCCGTTGGAAAAACGGCAACTTAAATCTGTCGGTTGTACACGAGATCTCTTAGGTCTTAATGTCAAGATCTCTCCTGCCATGGTATGATGGGGCTTATAATATAATTTTAGCATCATGGCTAAAGAGACATGTTTCTAATTTATGATAAAGGTTTAATATCAAATTTAAACTTCGCTCCGTCATTGATTCCCACCTTATTTTCTCCAACACGAATATTGTAATATCTATGCAATACTAATTTTATCAGAACAATCTTTCACAAATCTAGCTAATCTACGCTGTACGCGGTCTAATTCCGTAATCAATCCAACTTCATGAGGAAGTTGGATTGTAGTGTGTTGATTGTAGTTGTGGATGAGTATTCTTCCAACTAGAAGAATATTCTAAATAAGGTCTAACGAAAGATGGCATTGCTGCTAAAAACACACATATCCCCCAATTCCCTTACAATAAACCCTATTATTAGTGGTCCACGAGGATATGTAGTAGTGATGAGGACCTCAAACACAATCATCCTTTGTTCTACGATGACATTCAGCTTTTCTCAGTTATTAAAAACCGTAGAACGAAGTTCAGCTGTGTAAAATGTCAATCTTAGGACTTGAACCCCTCTATTTACATCCGCGGCTTAAGTAATTCATTCGCCTTAAAACATGAAGGTAGTCTTTGAACATCAATTTTATGATCTAAAAAGTGATGTCTAATTTTTTCTTTACAGTTGGAGGAAAAAATAGTGAGGAGACTTATTGGTAATTATCGAATTTGCAAAAACTTCATCTGGGAGAGTTTCAATTAAATTACTGAAAACTATTTTTAGCCGTCAACTATTGAAAATTGACGCTTAAAATAAATTAATACTTCTATACTTATGCGAAAAGGTTGAAGATTTATTTATAATTAATAAAAAATAAATTTTAAAATATGAAAACTTGCATTAATGCCGAAATTTTTCATCGATCGATGAATGCTGAACGTTGTTAATTCTAAATAGGTTTTATAGAAATCAGCAAATGATAAATAATTTTATTCAATTAATTTTTGTGCGTCCAAACTTACCTAAACTGTTAATTGCCAATAAAAGTAAATAATTACAGGAATTAGGTACATCGAGCCAAAGACTCATAATTGAAGTGCAAGTGATGTATGGTCTTATTGTTTTTATAGATATGGGATTTTATAGATTTATAGATATGGGAATCATATTGTTCAGTTTAATGCGAAGAATTATTAGGAGAAGTCTACCAATCAGGGTTGTTTTTCGATAGCCCAGGAGTCTAGCATTTTCTACACAAGCCCAACACAAATTCATATTCACTACGCACAAAAAATAGTTTTGGAACTTTACGGAAATACTTTCTGTCTCTCTTCATTTCTTGCAACAAGCATTATGCTTTCCCTTGTCTATATCGCGTAAACAATCTTTCATCATATTCCCCCTCCCCCCCGTATTAGTCCCAAGTTCTCCGTCGCCACTCAATACGCCCTTCGTTCACTTACCCTACTTTCTTCGAATGTCTCCCGGCGATATTCCCTTTCCCCTCCCCCATGATAAGGAATTTTTATTTTCCTTCCGTACGTTGTATTCTCTTCCATTTTTATCCACGTCTATACCTAAAAAAGCCTCCGATCCATGTTTATCATCTCTTCTTATCGTCCAAGTCGTCTAAGCCACAGGAAACCCCATTCCATTTCAAATTATAAAAATGAGCTTTTGAAAAAAATCGCAAATATGCTGGATATTTCAATTTGGATTTCGAGTCATTCTTGGCTTAATGCAATTGACGCGCTCAGATGCATCCAGCGGCACTACCCCACGGCGCCACAGTTCTACATCTACATCTACACAACGCTCCACAAGTCGTCTCAAGGGCATATGGCGGGGGTGCTAGGACACTACCCGTCAAATAAAATACAACTACATGCAAAACCAACAAAAACATGCTAATCCACACCCAAATTCATATTCATACAAAACTTGTTTTAATTTATAGCCATGCAAATACTTATACAAGAAACTAATTTAAACAAGCACACGCTCCTACAGATGCACTAGATGTCATCGTAGCTTTCATTCTTGTTCTCGCTTGTGATTTGATTCCATACTACTTCTACTATGAATTCGACTTTTTGCTATTATTATTCCTGATTGTCCGAGTAAAGAAGAGATACTTATATCTATCTGTACTTGAGTCTATATCTTATATTTGTGTTTTGACCTGCCCATAACAATGCGGGGTCATTTTAATTCCCTTTTATGTCATAGTTAAACTTGTGTGCTCTGGAAGTCCAAGTCATGCTTGTTCTCTTCGCATCCCTATCGAATTCCAGCCTAATCCTTAGCTCGACTTATTATCGTAACAATTGTTGACGTATTTGGATGATTTTCTCTGAACTTCATCCAATTTTTTTACCAACGATTTCTCTCAAAAACCTCAAATATTATTCCAAATATACTGCATCCTTCTGTGCATTGCTTTCGCCCAATTTAAGGATATCTTAAATAAAAAGACTATTAGGTGATAATTTCTATTTGTTAACTTATATTTGTTATGTTGTGGCTTAATATCAGAGGTTGTCCAGTAGTGGACTTTTGCTCTGTGTCTCTTTATTTTATTCCCTGTTTTTGGTAAGCCTGCCATTTTCATTTGAATGTATTTGGTGGGATTTTTACTATCACCACCTTTAGTCAGCTAGCTTCCAGTCGCGATGTACTATATTGGAGCTTCTTCTATCCATAAAAAAAATACTTGATAAAAACGGGGCAAAATCTTCAGCTAAATCCTTCAAAAGTCTTGCAGGTATTTCTTCAGGACATGGGTCATTGTTAGCTTTGTCACCACGCAGCCGTTATTCTGTCACTTTCATTGACTTTTTTGATGTCACTCTTTCGCTCTCTGCGTCTTTGGGACATTGATATGTTTATTGTAGACGCTCTGGTAAAACAGATGATTCACCCATTATAATGCCTTTTCGCCCCGAGCGTGGTCGCAACACTTGGGCGGGTATCGTGGTCACCAAGTAGTTCGAACAATCGCTGCTAACGGGAATTGCTTGTGTTTAATTCTGCGTGGCGCCTCTGGCCATCCCCAAAGAGGACACAACAACAACACTGGCAAGCTGCCACGTACGTGTAGGGCGTTGCGTTGGGGTGCCGCGCCGGCCTTGATTGCAGAAGGGAAGCTCTCTCTGTGGGAGAAATATCTTTCAATGTGTTTTAATGTTTTCCTTATTTTATGTTGGGGTCATGAATCTCGCGATGGGGCCAGCGATTCCTCGAAAATCTATCTTCTCGACAATCTCTCTAATTTAAGGACCAGGGAAAATACTTGCTTTCCTCGGAACCGGAATTTTGAGTCTCTTCATGAGGTCTATGGAGGTCTACCCTCATGCAAGGAAAATATCTTCGGGGTTTGTGTCTCAGGCGATGGCACACACACGAGGTCATCAGTGCGGCGGAGGGGTGAGTCTTGCGCCAGCTCCGACTATTTGGGTCGGGGATGCCTCTTGGGGGAGTGGGAGGGAGCATGCGGGTATGGGGAGGGCTGTGCGAAATGGAAGCGGTGGCTGGCGTGACATCTGGGATTCGCGGGCAGATAGGGCCCGCGATATGGGTTGAAAGGAGGAAGGGTGTGGCCGTGAGGCTAAATTGAAGCAAAGGGTGCGTGTATGTGGCGCACGCGCGAGCAGGCGGAGAGAGATTAGGTGGGGAAGAGCTAAGAAAGGGCCTCTCGGTGAGGAGGGGAGATGGGGAAGGGTGGCTTTGGGGGTGCCAAAGGGGACGGGGGGAATGGAAGAGCCCTTGAGGAGAGTGGGTCGATAGGGATGAAAGTCCGTAAATGGGTTGGAGTTCACTGGGCTGGGAGCTAGGGGGGCGGGGGGGGGCTGGCCTGGGGGTCGGAAGACTAGAGGAAGGAGAGTTGAAAGGAGATTGAATAGGAAAGGTGGACGCTGGTCGTAAAAGTACCTGGATAACGTCTTTATGAGAAATAAGATCTGGAGAGGCGTTTCTACACGGTGCCCGCCTCGCTTCTCGGGGCTTTCCTATCCTACTGTGCCTTCCTAAGACTTCCTCCGTTGTTTATCCAAAGAAATTCAAGGGTGCGGCAATTTCTTCTTCGACATTTCCTCAAACTTTTCTCGACCGGGATTACTTTTTAGCTCTTGACTCTAAAGTACAATTGAATGAGTCCTTCAGCGCCAATTGTCCTTTGCTATGTATTGTACTACAGGGAGGTAAACTATAAATATTATGCTTAGTGAAACTAACAAATAAGTCAAAACTTAGAAATAAAAAGAGGAAGGCTCTTAGTCTGTCAAATTTGTCGTAAAATTAGTATCAAAGGTGATTAACCTAATAAAAACGTCACTGATAGTAGCTACAAAAAGTAGATTGGTAGAATTATTCGGCAATTCCAGTTTTTAGAGGGCTTGTAGCAAATAAATATTATTATTCGTAATATTTCAGTTAAGGTAGGTTTCGGATGGGCACAAGCTAACACACTATTCTCTTCTCTCTCACAACAGACCACAACCCATTTTCTTACTCTACAGCAAGCCCCTCTTAATTTCCGTATACTTCCTCCCCCCTTCATCCCGTCCAACATCCCTGTCCTATTTCTGCCGCTTCCTCGTTTGCCTAACATTTTCCCCTCTATTAGTCTTCAACATCCCACTGCCGAACTCATGCATCCATCTTTCCTGACTCATTTTGACTCCTCGCAGCAATACCCTCTCTTTCTCCTCCGTACAGCACTAGTACTTTCTCATTTGTTTTCTTTCAATTCACTTTACCTTATCTATCCTTCTCCACACCCACATTTCAAAAATCCATGCCTAGATAGCTTGGGTGGAGCTGCAGGTGCCCAGAGTGCCTTGCCCGGGAATCGAACCCGGGCCCCTCCGGTCAGCAGTCCAACGCTCTGACCCCTTGGACTACCGCGATCCTTATATGTAAATATATATATATATATATATATATATATATATATGTATATATATTTTTTTTAAGGTAATCTACCGGTTAAGGTAGGTTTTTGGATGGACACAACTACCAAACAAATATTTTATTACTCCTAACAAAACACAAAATCCATCATCCTACTCTATATCAGGTCCCTCTTCATCCCTGAGTACTTTCTTCCTCCCTTCATCCCGTCCAACATCCCTATCCTGTTCCTTCCCTTTCCTCTTTTGCCCAACATTCTACCCTCTATCACAGTCTTCAACATCCCACTGCCGGTCAATACCCCCTTCATCCACTTTTCCTGCCTCCACATGATTTCTCCCAACAAACCCCTCTCTTCGCCCACCATACCAAGTACTTCCTCATTTGTTTTCTTCTCTGTCCATTTCACCTTCTCCATTCTTCTCCACACCCACATTTCAAAAGCCTCCAATCTACGTCTATCCTCCTGCTTCAATGACCACGTTTCCGCACCGTACATAGCTACGCTCCATATCAAAGTTTTTACGAGTCTTTTCTTAACATCCTTACTCAGAGTCCCCGTCATCAACTCCCTCCTCCTTGTGAAAGCCTCTTTGCCTAGCGCAATTATTCTCCTCACGTCCCTACTACTTTGACCGTGTTGGTCCAAAACACTACCGAGATACGTAAACTGCTCTACCTGCTCTAGTTTTTGCCCTCCTATTTTAATGTTAAGCTTGGCCTTTTTCTTTCTAGAAAATCGCATAACCTTTGTTTTCTTAATATTGATTCTCATCCCATTGCTGACGCACTGAATTTCCAATTCACTCAGCAATGCTTGCAGCCCCTTGGCTGACTGACAAACTAAAGCTTGGTCATCAGCAAACCTAACTGATTTTACGAATTCACCGCCCACTTTCATTCCTACCTCGAGTTCTTCCCATGCCTCTTTAATCATTTCCTCTGCATACAGGTTGAACAGCAACGGTGATAATGGGCAACCCTGCCTTACACCTCTTCCTAACACTGCCCAACTGGACATTCCCCATTCGTACCTGAGCAGTCTGAGACATGTACAGGTTGCGGATTAGCCTCCTTTCCCTCCAATCTATTCCTATTTTCTGCAATATACTCATTAGTTTTTCCCAATTCACCCTATCAAACGCTTTTTCGAAATCTACGAAACAGGCAAATACCTCCTGGTTGTGTTCTATATTCCTCTCGATTAATAATCTCATTACTGCCATGGCATCACGCGTACCTCTCCCCTTCCTAAACCCAAACTGATCATCCCCTAAGTAATCATTTGCCCTACTCTCTATCCTTTTGTTTATGATCCTGAGAACTACTTTAGCTGCGTGGGATATCAAACTAATTGTCCTATAGTCCTCACATGACGTGGCCTTTACCTTTTTCGGAATAGGAACTAAAACTGATCTCAAAAAGTCTTCCGGCCAGGTTCCCTCCTCATAAATACTACGGATCAGCCCATATAGCCTCTTCCTCCCACATTTTCCTAAGCATTTTAAAAGTTCCACGGGAATGTTATCTACCCCCACGGCCTTATTTAGTTTCATCTCCCTTAATGCCCTTTCTATCTCATGGTCTAGTATGCCTGGACCTAAGCTGTCCTCCTCTACGTCATTTTCTTTTTCAATGTCTAACTTTGTTGGTCTGAGTTCTTTACCATACAGTTCTTCTATATACTCCTTCCATCTCTCTTGGATCTTTCCTGCGTCAACTATTACCTTACCCGCCTTATCTCTAACTGTTAGCATAGCTCTTCCTTTCTTACTTCCCGATAACGATTTAACTTTGCTGTACAGCGCACCGATTTCACCCTTCCTCTGCAGACTTTCCATATCCTCGCACTGCGTCTTCCACCATGCTTCTTTTGCTTTATTTGTTGCCCGCCTCGGGTTATTGTTCAATTCTTTGTACTTCATTTTGCCTAATTCTGTATTCATATTCTTCCATTTTCTCCGCTCATCCATCTTTGTAATCATCTCATCCGTGATCCATGGTTTCCTAGTCCTTTTAGCGTTCACGGTTCCAATAGTGTCTTTTGCGGCTTTAGACAACCCCTTCTTGATCATTTCCCATTTTTCTTCGATAGTACTAAGCCCTTTACCATCCTCCATGATTTTCTCTACCGCCTGTTTGTATTCCTTCCTTTTCAACCCATTTAACGCTTCTACATTCCATTTTCTAACTCGCCGCCCCTGCCTTATCTTTTTGAAACGTACGCTACATTTCATAACAACTAAATTGTGGTCTGAGTCCGCATCCGCTCCCGGGAAGCTGTGGGAATTTATCACACTATTCCTAAACCTGTGTCTAACCAGGATATAATCTAGCTGATGTCTTTCTGAGTCACCTGGCATTTTCCATGTATACCTGCGTCTTTTGTGGTGTCTAAACCAAGTGTTGGTGATGACTAACCCCTGTCTTCTGCAGAACTCAACTGCTTTCTCCCCGCGGTCATTCCTCGTGCCTAAACCGTAGTCCCCCACCTCGACACCATCTCTTCCTTCGCCTACCGTCGCATTCCAATCCCCCATCACTATCAAATATTTCCCTGCAGGAACACACGCGATCATGTCCTCTAACTGATCGTATATCCTATCGACCTCTTCTTCCTTATGGTTGCTCGGTGGCATGTATACTTGAATAATAACTAAGTTCGTCGGTTCTGCTTTTATCTCCGCTAGTAGTATTCTATCCGTTACCTGCTCTATGTTGACTACGCTTCTCCCTACCTCTTCATTTAATACAATGGCAACCCCTCGTTGGCTCTCGTCCCCGCCGCTGTATATTATTCTATACTTATCACTCCAGTAATCCCCGCTATCTTTCCATCTCACCTCGCATAGACCTAAAATATCTATATTTCCCCTTTCCATCTCTCGCTTAACATTCTCCAATTTCCCTGTCCTCATCATTGTCCGAACATTCCACGTTCCTATTCTAACTAATTTCGTCTTCTTCTCCTGCGTCTTCTGTCCTGCTGCTGCTGGTTTTCCCTTGCAAGGGTTTCGTGGGATGACGACCGCGGAAGCCTTGCCTCCCCCGCTGCCGGGCACGACACACGGCCGATTGGGCCGAGCCCCGTGGTTGCCAGGACTCAAAATATCTCTATTGTCCATCATATTTATATATATATATAAATATAAAATATATATATATATATATATATATATATATATATATATATATATATATATACATAATATACTCATTTATATAGAAACAGATATAAGGATAAGGGATAGGAACACACATAAAGGACGAACACAATAAAGGTGGGGTAGGCGGAATCGAACGGATCACAAGAGTAAAAATATTTCCTTGACCGGGACTCGCCTTCGCGATTCCGCCTACCCCACCTTTATTGTGTTCGTCCTTTATGTGTGTTCCTATCCCTTTTCCTTATATCTGTTTCTATATAAATGAGTATTTATTCGCCGTTTGGCGGGATTTCGTGTTTGAATATATATATACTATATATATATATATATATATATATATATATATATATATATATATATATATATATATATATATATATATAAACAGATATAAGGAAAAAGGATAGGAACACACATAAAGGACGAACACAGGAGAGGTGAGGAAGACTGAATCAAGCAGATCACGAATGAAAAAATATTTCCTAGACCTAGCACGAGGCACTAGCACCTGTGAATTAATAACGAGTCAAGTGAGTAAACGCCGTGGAGACTCGGAGGTAGGATTTGCGGCGGCTGAGGCTTAATTGCACCGCCTATTATAAAATAATCCTGGGATGAAGGTGCGAACACGGCCATTCTCAAAACAGGATGCGCACCCAGAAACTTTCACTTAGCACGGCAGACCTTTACCCGTGCAAAATCCGTGCTCGGTGGTTGATTTTTGCTGAATGAGGTTTAACACTCAAGAGCACAGAAACGGAAATTACAGTAATTGAAAGTTGGCGGCGAGCTAATGAAGAAAGCACCGTCGTCAATTCATTCAGCACCGCAGCATATGAACCTCAAACTTGGGCGCTTGGGGCGGGGGTGCCGTTTCTGTCCACGTGCAGTCTACACGGTTACCACTCGCCCAGGCCGTATTTATAAAGTGATACCTTAAAAGCATACTTGGGATCTTTGAAATTCACAAGATCACTTTGTCGATCTCGTAGTGCATATTAGTGCAAAATTCTCTTAAGAAATCCTTTTCTTACGACTGATTTCGAATGAAATTTAGAAGTAAAACCGTTCTATAAACTCTCGTGATTGATAATTTCACACCAACTGCATTAGGAACAAAACTCTGCTGTAATCACCACCGGTTTAGGGAAAGGAGTTCATGCGAAACACAACTGGGTCGTTTTATTTATGAAAACCATGAAATCGGGGAAGGGTAAACCCAATCGGATGCTGTATTTTTAGATTTCAAGAAAGCCATAAGGTCAAGGTCTCTCACGAGAAATTGGTATACTAACTAAGATATATATTTTTAACGAAAAAGTTACCAAAAATGTTATTAATTTCTTATCTAATTGTGCTCAAATATATTTTGGTTTAATTGATGTTAAAATAATGCAGGAAACTCTTCTGGTTGTAGTAAGATCGAGTAATGCTTTATAAATATTGGAATGTCGATGACCTCAAAAAAGCGTTGCCAAGAATGCTGAAAAAAATAAAGTGATGTTAGATTACAGCGACTAAAAAACCTCACTGACTGTTAAAAATAGTCTCTCTAAAAAAGAACTATTAATTTTAGCTCTCTTTTGATTAATGTATCACTGTGTGACATCACGTCATATATTTAGTGCATCGGTGCCTTCTTTTCCGAGAACTCGCCGGTAGCAATGCCAAGGAACAGTGCTCTTGTTTGCTGTCCGAGCAAACCCGCAGCTTCTGTGAGGCGTCTTTGTCTCAATGGTACAAATCAATGCATTACATGTCTTCCCTTCAAAGTGGAATACTTAGTAAAAGACTGAACGGCAGCCTATGAAATGCGGGCTTGCATTATGATAGTTCTATGTACTGTCACCGAGTATCTCTGTGTGACTAATTTGCAAGTACTTTTAAATTACCATGTTGCTTCAAGGAGAAGCGATCAAGCCTCTCCTCTTTCCCTTCGGCAGAGTGAGCACGTCCTCCGACTAAGCAAGCCGAGCGCCACCATTGGCTGACTCAGGGGTCAGCGGGGCCGCCGTAGGATGAGGAAACTGCTGCGTATGGAGTTAGTGAGATGTGGCATTAGTGAGGAGCAGGCATACTATCTTTCGGTTTTGGAGCTCGGAGAATCCACAAGAGAGAGGGAAGGGTGGAGGGAGAGGGGCGACTCGAAAGTCTGGAGGAAAGGCGAATGCCCGAATCCCGTAAACGGTTACGCCGCTAATGCTTCTTATCGTAGTATAATAATTAAGGAATTGAGTTTTGTTGGAAAACAAAAAGCATGACAAATTTGGGAATCAAATTGTTAAGTCTCGCTGCGGATATGGTAGTAGTAAATGCTGTAAGTAAGCAATAAACATTTTGTGTCGACTAGGTTTCAATTCATTTCTCAGTCGCATCACCTGAGTGTTGAAGTGCTCTTGTCTTCGCCGTAGAGTATAATCAATTGAGAAGAAAAAAACGTCACCGTATTCCTTTCCAGGCTTCTCGTGCCACTCCACGTGTTCCCGCGCGACCTTTGGTAGGGGCGGCAGCCCCGGGTAGAACCTGTCAGGGCCACAGGGCGCCGGTCTCAGCGAACCGAAGGTGTGGCTGCGATTCGGGAGGGCGGGGAGAGAGGAGGGGAGCGCGGGTGGAGGGTGTAGGGGGAGCAGGAGGGGGGGGATGGTTCCGAGGAGAGAGGTCGTTGAACTCTCTCGCTTGTGCTCGGGCTATACGGCCAAAAATTTGTGGGGCAGGCCACCCCAACAGCCCCTCCCCCTCCTCTCCCCGCCCCGCCCCCCTCACCGCCCCTCGGCCTCCGCACTCTTGATTACTTCCACGACTGCTCCCTTTTCCAGAGCAAGGCCTCGTGTGTGTGCCCTGGGGGGCGGGGAAGGGTGGAGAAAGAAAAGAAAGGATGAGATGCGTGCGTGGTCTTCCTTTCACGTCCCTCTCATCCCGCGTGCGCCGGACAGGTACGAGTGCGCGCCACTCATGTGCATTGTCATTTCTTGTCGTGCATCCGCGCTTGGGGGGAGGGGGGGCGCTGTACCACAGCGGTTCCTCCTTAATGCGTAGCAGCTGAGAGAGAGAGAGAGAGAGAAAGAGCGGGAGAGTAGAGGGAGGCCAGGACACGCATCCGCTCGCTTCAATTCCTCCCTCGCTGCTAATGCCATTAGTTCTGATTACGCGATAGTGGCCCCATTAGCTCCGAGCGGGACTGATTTTTATTTCCCCTGCATAAAAGGGAGTGCACCAACGAATTGGAAAACAGCCTTTTCACTAGATTTGAAGGGGAATTTTGACAAAAACATCAGCACGAGCACCCAAGTATAAGGCCTCGTGGTCGACCTACTCTTCTCAGCCAATACCCTTCTTATTTACGGCAAGAATTTTCTGTAAGATGCTCTCGAAGTTATTTTATTGATGTTTATGTCCACCTATCAACTCATATGGGGATTTGAATTAATTTAAAAATGTATTATTTTTTAAAATATTTTCCGAGATTAATGTTGTGGCCGGCCATTTCCTTACTGCTTAGGCACCACAATGTGTTCCGTGTGCTTAACTTATATAATACGCTCATTTCATGCATGACTCTCAACGTTTCACCCCATCTCCATCTTCAATGCGGTGTGTTAAACCTTTTATTTCAAAAAGTGGGTTGCTACATTTTATTTTCAATCTTATCCTTTATGCATGCATTTTCTTATCGACACTTAGGAAATTCAGGCTGCCTACATGTAGGATTACGTATGCATCTCGTAGGTTGAATTTCATGGCGAGTTTTTCGTGAGTCATTCGCCTTTTCCTCTTTATTGTTATCGTAAAAAAAATCAAACATTGGAGCGTGGGGCCTATTTTAATATCATGAAAGCATTTTTCATATTATCAATTAATTAATTAAATTGTTTTACCAACCCATATTATAGCTCATTAATATGAAAATCAACCCTGTTTTGCCTTTTTGTCATGCCATTCTACCGAACGTTTGTTTGAATTCGACCTCTCCTGGGTGAAACATTTACGGGGAATATGTGGACAAGCAAACAGAACATTAGGATTTATTTGAAGAATATCGGGGAAATGTAACGAAAA
Source organism: Hetaerina americana (assembly GCF_022747635.1). NCBI lineage: Eukaryota > Metazoa > Arthropoda > Insecta > Odonata > Calopterygidae > Hetaerina > Hetaerina americana. Next base: position 90,437,485 of record NW_027286985.1, read on the forward strand.
GGTTCAAGAGAAATGTTGTCTTTCGCTGGTTAGGCCTCAGTTAGAATATTCTGTCAGTACAAACATGGGATCCTCACGAAGTTGGATTGATTGTTGAATTGGCTCACGTTCAGAGTAGAGGAGCTAGATGCGTTTACGGGTGGTGATCTAACACACCCCGCCACACGCCCTTGCGGAGGTTTGAGGGATTTTGTGTCGATGTAGATTTTTAAAACGTTATGATAAACTTTATAGCGTTTCCAAAATACTGGAGGGGCTAGGCTGGGAATCACTCAAGGAGCGAAGATTACATTACAGATTAAATCTCTTGCATAAATTGGAAGGATGTCTCTTTAGCGATTATGTTGAAAATGTATTATTACCCCCAACGTAGTACGGCAGGAGAGATATTGTCAATAAAATTAAAGAAATTAAGTGTAGAAGAGATGGATTTAAGATGTCATTTTTTCCACGAACGAAAGGGGATCGAACAAAAAGAACAAAACTGTGTCCGACCGTGGTAGGGGTAAAAATATACGGTCCAAAATTAGTCTGTCAAAATTCACCTCCTGCCACACACCATAGCGGTGGCTTGCAGGGTACTAAAAAAATACTAGTACTAACACTAAAATGGATGCAACATTATTCGTCCACCCTTTGTTTGTCTCCCGCCATTCCATTTCGTTTCCTCGATTGCGCAATGACATTTTAAAAGCACCTTGAGTAGCCATGGTGGTTGTCGGCCTGATGACAATCCCACGGAAAACGCTAAACTGTCGCCATCGAGCCCGTTATCAGCGGCCCCACTGGTTTATCGCGACCCTGGCCGCGATCTCTTCCGGCTGCTCCGATACGCGGTGCTGCGGCCGCGCGTGGAGCCGAGGGGAGTTGGTCAGCGCTCGGAGACATCCCCACCCGGGTGGTGGCATGTGGTCGCGGCTTCACGTTTCCTCTTCTGGGGGGTGGGGGGCGGGTGTCAACGCGCGGTTCTGTGCTGGCGGACTGCATGAATGCATCATGTCATGAAGGCGTCCGAGGAATCGTTTACGTTCAGTTGTTTCCAGATACTCCTGCTAGTATGTGACTCGAGCCACGTGGTCCACTTGGACAACAGTTGGCCTAGAGGTCTCAGACTCAAGTATGGACAACAATAATTCTTCGGAGACTGTGTTCATGCTAATTTGGTCACAGCCGAAGAAATGTCTCTCAGGTTATCCTTTAGAGAACCGCCGGCTGGAGTCATTAACCCGATTAGTCTCCAGCCGGGGGCTGAGGTATCCTAGTTCTAACCCCTAAAGCCTGCAAACCACTGTATGTCGCAATTTGCGCTGTCTTAATGTTTCCCCCTGGAGTTGTTGTCACTGATAGGGCGAGGGAAAAACGAATGCTTGTTCTGTTGGGCAGTCTCTCTTGTTTTGTGACATTTGTCCGTCCTGCCGTTGTTATTGGGGGTTTGTGGTTGAATATTTTCTTCTACGTCAGATGTAAAACCACACGCTTGACATCTTGGCAATAGTTTAAATCTCGCACTGAGTTTCCGCATATCCAAGAGTTCCCATCCCAGATCTAGTATTAAATGTGTGACGATTTGTGTTCTATCATACGAGTTTTTCACGAATCCGGTGGCCCTTCTCACCACCTCGTTTAATTCTGTAATCACTGTTTTAATAGATGAATTCCATATGGTCGCTGCATACGTAATGTGGACTCTTGATAAAGTAAAATTGAACGCCTCCTTCACTTTTTCAACGCTGCAATTTCCAACTCTACGTTTGATGAATCCCAGCTCTTGGAGGGCCCGTCCGCAAATAGTGCGGACGGGTCACAAAGTTTTCCCGCTCAAATATTGTCACACTAAAATATTTTACGTAATCTGCAACGCTCATCCAAACTCCTCCGAGTGTGTAAATCGGTAAAGTCTGCCCGTGTTTGATTTCATTTTTTAAGGAGCGCATAATTGTGCGTTTTTTAGTATTTAATTTGAAATCCCATTCTGTTTACCATTTCCGAATGTTGTTTAATTAATTTTAACAAACCTGGCGGAATTTATTTGAACCTTATTTATATCTTTAATTAAATTTTTCTCCCTAACGTATGCGAGAAACTTACCACCGCACATTGTAACTTGGCCTAACTTAAGACACGTAGCACCTCTCTCTTACTTTTTCATTGTAATTTACCTGCGACAAGTCTATCTTGCTTCTTTCTATAGGTTAACCGCTCTCATATCGATCCGTAATTGAAGTAGGACGCCAAGGAACAGTCGAATGTGGCCACTTTAGCCCGGAACGTGGCCTCATCTTATCGTCCTTTAATCGCACTATATGAATAATAGTGCCCCAAAACTGTGTCATCATCAGTCACAGGGATCGCCACCTGAAACGTGGAGGGGACGGAAAATTGAGGATTCGTTTCGCGTGTAAGTAGATAACATGTATACCGGAGATGGTACGATGTAATCACAGAGATTGTATAATGTCTTCCCGAGGTCTTCAAATTTAGAGTGTCGAGGTTGTGTCTCTGAATGGGAGTGCGAGATTGTTGTGGCTATCGCATTGCACGGGGTGTGTCTTCCTTCCTTCAAATGACTTCGCCCTTCAAGACATGCGCCCCGCACACGTGCCGGACAGAGCAGCCCGCCGGGATTGGCAATGTCAGCTGGACGGGCGTTCTCGGATATCACTTCGGGCGCGATAGGAGTGTCCTACATACCAGCCGTCCGCAGGGCAAAGAAATACGAATATTAGAGACCACGGGTACTTTAATTCGAATGCATGTAATATCTGAGTTATATCCAGGATGTATTCCTAGAGAAGGTAAAGGCGAGCGGACGAAATAAATCCGAAGGTTTCCCTTTTGGTTCGCAGTGTAAGGCGGAAAGAGTTTTTGTAATAAAAAAATCCTGTAATTATTAATTGGTTTTATTTATAACTTACACTAGTATTCGGAAGAAACCCACTTGCTACTTTAAATGCTTGCACGTATAATATTCAACGGCTCACCAATCCCGAAACTGATTATCAATATTAACTGCTCTTGTATGAGCACTTGGGGAAATGTAACTTGTTTATAGTGAAAATAATGTTCAATTACTTATTAATAATCTATAAAGCGTTTCGACCAATTAGAAATTATGTTCCGGAAAGATCTGACATTGAGCAGTCGTAGTCATTTACGGGATCAAAATTTTTACGAAGTATTAATTGATTGCATATAAGGCTAGTAACGAAAATACTTAACCTGAAAAGACAGTTTCTAGAAGCGTCGGTAAATGCTTCAGAAGTAAGTGACAGCGCATTCGTGGATCTGTGCTCTCAAATACTCGATATTTTGGGGCGGAAAAAATCATTCATCTTGGTTCCTTGGTGGAAATTTTTCCCAATTTAAAATAATTGCAGGGAGGCATAAGAATTTAATTTCCATAAATGGTCAGAAAAAATATGGTAATCTGAGGGTCTGCTCTGGTTTTCTGTCATATAGTGTGATTGACGTCAAGCTTCCAGAATTTTATAGCTACGACGTTATTGCAAAACAAAGCGAATCATGGCGACGAAAGTTATAAATTATCAAAGGCGAATTTCTGGACTTCAAATCTGTAACAGTTAAAACGATTGAAAAATTCGAATTACACTTTCGTAGATTATTTCCATGAGCAGCCAATGACGAAACCCTCCGCCTTTCTTCATTAGCTTCCAATGCGTGCCCACCGCCTTGCGCGTTGATCGGCCGGGGAGGCGCCATCGATCGGGGATGCATGTAACGTACTAACCCCGTCTCCAGGGCGTTCGTTCCACGTGAGTTTCGGCGGAAGCCTTACTGTAGGGAAACCCCACGGTTGGAAGGCGACGACACCCCAAAACTCGTCTCGCTTGTTTATGAAGCATTTAAGTCTCGTGATGACGTTAGACAATACCTTGATCGGATTTCTTTTTTCGAGTAAAAGAAAATATGGTTTTGCTCAAAAATTATTAATTTTTCCAACAATAATGTTTCAGTGCACTTTCAGGTGCTTCAACTTACTACTACCGCTCAGTGTGGTGTCAAATATCACGAATTCAACTTAGCGACGATGCTTCACGCTCGTAGTGGAATCGGACAAAGTAAGGGCTTAACCGCCATGAAATTACATTCTATCTTTACCCTAGATCAGCTCATGCTCTCAATTTCAAGGATTGCGGAGAAATTTCAATTGTCTGTTGGTGGCAGCTTGAAAATATGCTATATAGCATATGCCATATCATTTGTGTTTCATCATTTAGCAATTCCGCTTCTCTGAGCACAGAGATATGTGACACACATACGTACTTCTCTTTTGTGATACATAATCCATTTGCGTTGCCACGTCCCTCTGCATCAAATGCCCTGGATAACCGGCAAGAGCGAATCATTGGGTCTACTCTTGGTACTCACTCTGTTTCCCTAAGAAGAATCTAAATCGCATACCCTGTAGGTGTCTCCAGACAACAGAAAGAGTAATAAGGCTTACATAAATATTGGTTGTAAGCATATTTATCCACACGTTCGCAGAATTCGAGGAGAAATGTGTTCTAATTTTGAATTTTATCAATAATTATAACATTATTAATTTAAATTATTTATGATACACACAATAAATTAAAACTTTATATGACAAATGATAGAAAGTTATGAATAAAAGCCAAACTATATAATTGTAACATTTATTAGACGGGGGGAATTCGGTGAACTCTTGTCTGTAAAAGCAGGATCCTTAGTTAAGCTTTACATTGCTTGTCTACAGCTTAATTACACAAGTTTCTAATGATTTATAAAAATTCAGACCCTACTTTTTTCTGCTTAGTTCTACTAAAATAGGTAGAAAATTATTCAATGTCGTTCGTTGGTAGTATATATTTTGATTAAGGCATTATAGAAACGTACTTAATATCTGAAAGCTCAGACTATAGTGTAATCCGAATTTATGCTTAGTGACTCTCAAAGGTAGCAAGCGGGAGAGGAGTGTTCTTTGTTTGTACGACCCCGAGTACACCACGCCCGAACACTCGAAAGGGGGTCCCTGGCGCAAACAAATGGTACGCCTGAGTCTACAATAATCCCGATCAAAATTTTCTCATTATGTATTTGCATTTTGGCTCCATCTACATCATAACCCGCAAACATTCTCTAGGGCGTGTTGCGGGGGGTGTTAAGGCATCTGGCCTTTATGCTTAAATGTTCACTTCTGTATAAGTATTATTTAGTATATCTTAGCATTTACAAATCACAGTAACACTATCACACATGCTTTCCTGTCTTTATCCTACAATAATAAGTGTGTTTCAGTAAAAATAAAACTGTCGGGGTGATTTTATACATATCAATATACGAGGGTCATCCGGAAAGTAGTACCCGTTCGTGAAATAAAGACACAAAAGTAAATATTAACAAACATAAAAAATTTTATTTGAAAGAGGATACTTTAAACTACTTCTCAACATAATCTCCAAGCAAATTAAGGCATTTGTCATAACGTGTGACAAGTTTCTGTATTCCTGCTGCATAGTCCTTCGCCGCCAGCTCATTGAGATACGCGAGGGACCCATCTTGCACAAATTTTTGCATAATGCAGATGGTGTTTAACAATTTCATGAACAATTGTTCGAGAAACATTGGGAAAATGCTCACAGATGTCATCAATTGTGACGCGCCGATCGTTCCTCACGAATTCGTCAACTGAGCTCACCAGTTGGTCTGTAATGACAGACGGTCTCTCCGAACGCTCATCGTCGTGTGTGTTCCCCCTCCCCATGTTGAAGTTGCGACACCACCGCCGAACAGACGACTCGTCCATTACATTGTCTCCATACACCTCCTTTAATTGGGAATGAATATCACATGGGCGAACGTTTCTTGCATTGAGGAATTTAATCACTGCCCTCACTTCACAACTGGCGGCGTTCTCAATTTTTTTAAACATTGTAAACAATCACAGAAACAACACAGGCAATGCTAGCGTCACGCAACTTGGCTCAGAGAAGGCAGACAAGCCACTGAAGCTATCTGACCTCGTCCAGCGGCTACTCGCGTCGTCAGCACTTCATGCGGCACGAACGGGTACTACTTTCCGGATGACCCTCGTATTTAACATATAAGTACATAATATAATATAATATCTATATATATTGATATAGTATATATATATGCATACATATCCATATATATGTATATATTGATATATTATACATACATATACGCATACATATGTATATATGTGTAAATGTATATGTATAGTTGTTGAGAGGGACGTTGAGTAAGGATATTAAGAAAAGACTCGTAAAAACTTTGATATGGAACCTAGCTATGTACGGCGCGGAAACGTGGTCATTGAAGCAGGAAGATAGACCTAGAGTAAAGGCTTTTGAAAGGTGTGTGTGGAGAAGAACGGAGACGGTGAAATGGACCGAGAAGAAAACAAATGAGGAAGTACTTGGAATGGTGGGCGAAGAGAGGGGTTTGTTCGGAGAAATCCTATGGAGGCAGGAAAAGTGGATGAAGGGGGTAATGACTGGCAGTGGGATGTTGAAGACTGTAATAGAGGGGAGAATGTTAGGCAAGCGGAGAAAGGGAAGGAACAGGATAGGGATTTTGAACGGGATGGAGGGAGGAAGCACTCAGAGATGAAGAGGGGATTGATGAAGAGTAGGCTGCTGGACTGTGTTTTGTTAGGAATCTCCATCATTGTTAGGAGTTGTCTCCATCCAAAAACCTACCTTAACCGGTAGATTACCTTATAATAACAATAATGTGTATACTGACCGGGCAAGATTCTCCGGGATTCTCCACTCACTCAGTGATTTTTCGGGTATCAGATCTTACTTGGAAATCGGCAAAGAGAAAGGAACTGATGTGTGAATTTCATAAGGGTTTATTTCTGGGAAAACTATCAAACCGACCTTCGGGTTGATTATTGTGTTATACATATTTTTTCGCGTACATAATTTTTATTATTATTATCGGTACTCTACCGGTTAAGTGACAATCAAGGTACAGCGACAATGTCTTAACTAAACACAACCTCACATCCCACTCTACAGCAAGCCCTTCTTAATTTCCGTATACTTCCTTCCTCCCTTCATCCCATCCAAAATCCCTATAGTATTCCCGTCTCTTCCTAGCTTGCCAAATATTTTCCCCTCTATAACAGTCTTCAGCATTGTATTGTCCGTCAAAACGCTCTACATCCATCTTTCCTCCCCCTTTTTCATTTCTCCCAACAATCCTCTCTCCTTCCTCACCACGCGTAGCTTTTTCTCGTTTGTTTTATAATCAGTCAATTTCACCTTCTCCATTCTTCTCCGCACCCGCATTTCAATAGCATGCAATCCACGCCTATCATCCTGCTTCAATGACCATGTTTCCGCGCCGTACATAACTACGCTCTACATCAAAGTTTTTATAACATTCCTATTTAACGTCCCTGTTATGAACTCCCACCTCCTTGTGAAAGCCTCTTTACCTGCTGCAACTCTTCTCCTTACGTTCCTTCTACTTTGACCATTTTGGTCCAAAACACTTCTGAGACGGTAAACTGGGCCGCGTGGTGAGGTCTTGCCGTCCTATTTTTTTATATTTACCTTACCTTTTATCTTCCTAAAAAACCGCATAACCTTTTTTATTTACACTTATCCTATTAAATTAAGGCTTGGCCATTGGCCAACCTAACTGATTTTACAAATTTTCTCGGACTCCAATTCCTATCTCCAGGTTTTCCCTTGCTTCCTCAACCCTTGCCTCCGCATATACGTTGAACAGAACAAGTAATAATGGGCAGCCGTGCCTTACTCCTCTTCATAACACTGCCCATCCAAATTCACCATCCGCCACTCGTAACGTTGTGGCTTAGTCTCCTATCCCTACAGCCTATTCCTATTTTCTACAATATTTTTTCATTAGTTTTTCCCAATTCTCCCCATCAAACGCCGTTTTGGAAGTCTACGAAACAGGTAAACTACAAGACGTGTACGTCCTCAATCTATTCTATATTACTCTATTAATGATCTCACTACTGCTATGGCATCACGCGTGCCTCTCCCTTTCCTGAACCCAAACTGATCATTTCCTAAGTAATCATTTGTCCTCCTCTCCATCCGCTTGTTGATGATCCTGAGAACCACTTTGGCCGCGTGCGAAATCAGACTTATCGCTCTGTAGTCGTCTCATATAATCTTTACCTTTTTCGGAATAGGAAATAATACTGATCAAACAAAGTCTTCAGGCGAAATTCACCCTCCTGAAAATGCTGCGACTGAAGACGTAAAAACTTTTCCAACTTCATTAGACTAAACTTTTCAGTAATTTCGCAGGAATATTGTCGACCCCTATGGCCTGATTTGATTCCAATTCCCTCAATGCTCTTTCTATTTCACCGTTGAGTAAGCCTGAACCTAAGCTCTCCTTATCTTCGTCATATTCTCTGTCTATGCCTAATCGCGCTTGTTAAATTTCTTCACCATACAGTTCCTCTATATATTCCTTCCACCTCTCTTGGATCTTTTCTGTTTCAACTCTTATTTTTCCTTTCTTATCTTTGACTGTTTGCAAGGAATTTCGCTTCTTTCTTTCTGAGAGGGTTTCAACCTTCCTGAATAGCGAATCGATTTCACCCTTTCTCTGTAAACTTTGCATATCTTTGCACTGAATTTACCACAGTTTTTTTGCCCTATCTTTTACCCGCCTCAGTTTATTTGACTTTTTATACTTTTTTCTATCTAACTCGGTTGCATACATGTTTTGTTAAGATGTACAAGGGAATTGTCGCTGTACCTTGTGTAGCATGTATGTATTCATCAAAAATCTACCTTAAGTGGTATTTCACAGATAATAATTATATATATATATATATATATATATATATATATATACACATGTGTGTATATATATTATGTATAAATTCATTGCATTCATCTGTTTATTAAATATATACATATATTTAATGAACCTTTTTTAAACACTTATTTAATCACAGAAACACTGAGAAAGGATATTCAAGAATATACTAGACGTGTCGACAACATGGCCATTACAACAAGTAATATATTTATGTATTTATAAACCATAAACATGTATAAACCATAATCGATCCGAAGGTCGGTTTGGTGGGTGATGGTAGAGTTCATCCAGTACTAAGCTCTGTGGCGTGTGAAATTCACACATCAGGGGGGCAGGTCTTTTCTCTGTTCCGGTTATGATTTCCCAGGAAGGTCTGGTCCTCGAAAAATCACCCAGTGGATGTTGCTGAGGGCACCCAGAGGGGCTTGAAAGAAAAGCTTGCCCAGAAATCGAACCGGGCCTTCCAGTCAAAATTCCAACGCTTTACCCCTGGGTTACTGCACCCCATATATGTTTGTGTGTATATATACGAGTGTATATAGTGTCTGTATGTCTACGTACACGTACATATGTACACATACATATTCGTTCGATTAATGATATTGTCATATTTTGCCATTTGACGGGTTTTCGTGTTTGAATGTATGCATATATGTATACATAAATTGCATTTTATATGTATACGAAATATGATATACATACACAAACACACGTGTGTGTGGGTGTATATATAAATTTTGCCTCCCTAGTAATACTTAATCCTGTCCAGATGTGTAAAGTTCTCATTTAGGCCAGTTCCGATTCGTCCACTAACAGCAACATCCCCTGTTCTGGCACCATCCAAAAAATCACTCGCTTCACATCTGGTGGCCCTGAGGCGCCCGTCCAGTCGGATTTGAATCATGGTCCTTACATCAGTAGTCCGGAAGCTCTGTCGACTAGTCATGTAACATGATAGTTGAAAAAATCTCCCTAGTTTCTCTTCCTTTTCATAGAAAAAACATCTTTGTGGTAGGAACATGCAGGTATATTTTTTTCTTGCATCCTTCAGTTTAATTTATTTGAGTGAGAACAAGAAGGTCCAGAGGTGTGCACACCTTTATTAATTGGGTGTTCCTGTTTTGTTATCGGTTACGAATTAGGGCTATCTCCTTCGAAATTTGGGAGGCTTGGTCTCTATTTCCTGGGGAAGACGGCCTCGTATCCTCCTCCCGGCGATTGGCTACACGGCCGCCCGGGTACCCTCCCAGGCACTCCACCCCCCCCCCCCCCCGCACATCCCCACCTGGTTAGCGGGTGAGGGAGGCGTGGGGTGCCCCTCGGGAGGAGGATGGGGAAGAGAAGCAACAAGAAGGGGAGGGTGCTTTCTAAGAATAGACGAGTTTAGGTTATTTACTATCATAGGAGGCGGTGACCTCCATCTCTCGAGTCAAACATGCTACGGATTACGTCTCGACATCTACGTAATACCCTTCAAACCACTATTGTACGATAGGGGGTGTTGCTGTATCAAGCAAGCAACATCAAAATAGTTTTATTCAAGTGTTAGTGACAAAAAATGCAAAATATTTCATCAATTGCGGTAATATTAACTTCAGCTACCAGCAGTACCAGATCAAAATACAAAATAAGCTATTATTTATGGATGTGAGACAAGCTGATATTAAGAAGGAGAACATTAAATGATATTTGGATAAAACATTGACAACATTCTATGTTTCAATGATTTTGTTTGCACTGGGAACGAGAAATAGTGTCCTGGGGTGAGATCGGGAAAATAGGGCGGATATGGGAAAATTTCAAAGCCACATCGCTTTGATTCCTCAACCGCACCTCGAGATGAGTGAGCAGGTGAATTTTTGGCTAGAAGACGCGTTCCTTTGATACTCAGAGCATCACGCAACTTGTTCAGCAGTGTACTCTACCAGTAATGGTCCGACCCTTGTCCAGGTAGTCTGTGAAGATGACTCCACGAAAGTCCCAAAAAAACGGGCAGAATGATCTCTCCTGCAGACTTCTACACCTCAAGTCTTCTGGTGGGAGGGGGGGGGGATAGGCGAGTCTCTGTGCTTCCACTCATTGCTCAATTATTTGGTTTCTGGATCGTATTGATAGATCCAAGATTCATCCATTGTTACCAGTCGAAAAAAAAATCCTCCTCGTCTTGCTCCAAAAAACTCAACAACTCCATGGATGGGTCGGGCCGTGTTTGCTTTTGAAAACTAGTCATCAGTTGTGCAACACAGCGTGTGTTTGTTTGCCAAAGAAGTTTGATATGCCATAGTTTCGCATTCAACGTAAGTTAAAGTTCATAACAAGCTAACTTAAATTTAACTTTCAGTTAGCGTATCTGATAATTGGCTACCTATCTTAGATAATACCTGCCCTTAGGCGTTATATTTTATTTTGAAAATAAAAATATTCAAGTGCTCTGATTCGATTTCCTTATGATTGCACATCCTGCAAGGGAAGGACAAGTAATTAAATCTGTCAGTGTCGATGTTTTATATTTGTATTAATTAAAGGTGTTTATGATTTACATTATCAAACACCTCTTTTTATATTCTTGTAGTCAAGACTTGATTTTGGTCCATTCCTTCGGTTTCGAAAGGAAACTGGGTATCATGTGCCTCTGTTTTTCTTGACTGTTCTCTTCGTGAATCTTAATCTAATTCTTCTTGCATACCAATCGCACTCGTCTTATAGCAATTCTTAACAAATCTCGTGGATTTTTTCTGATCCATATGTGATACTTTAATTAACGTTTTCGCCGATGTTTAGCAAGCACTTGCCGCAAATTTGAAACCATGCCCAACTTAATCATAGCCTCCTTCTCTCTCTCTCTTGTCTTTAAATTACATTCTCCTACAAATCGTGGACAGCAACCGATGTTCTACAAGGCTGACCCGCATTTGTCCTAATGCGTGTGCCACATTAATGGTTTAATGTGGGTGTGACCCCTCCAGGCATTTAACATGTCCTGAAATATATTTTATAATTTGTCTTGATTCTCGCGTACAAGTTTGTAAGGAATGATATTACACTATTCCATCAGTTAAAATATATAAATACATTTTTTGTGCCTGTTTTGTGTTCGTGCTCTGAATTTCTAATCAGAACAAATGCAGTTCGCTTTATACTTAAAAGTATAAAGCGAACTAATAATACCGAAGCCCATTAAATTGCCTTCCACTAAAGTGAAATACTTCATACTGTCACCGGTGACAACAATATACGGTTTCTCTGCTTTTTATAGAGTGTGGATTTGGTCATAGAGACTTGAGAGACTACGCATATCTGCTAAAATTAGATTTACGGTAGAATTAACACATTAATAAATTTTTGGGTTTTTAATCCTTGAAGTCACATAAAACACTTTATGTGTCGTATCGTTTTCAACGCATTTATGATGAAGTTACTGAGTTGTATGCTGACTGTGATGAATAACGTACTTCTCCACCTGGTCTAATAATTGGCCTTTCCCATTGATGATTAAACCATTAAAATGGCTTTGCAGTATCGTTAGGGAGCAAACTTTCCATTCGCCTAGTTAACTCCCCAACGATTGATAGGTTCCCTGCACGGAAAAGCCACCACAAACTTCCCAAACCTATTGTTTATCCTTTCCATATGACTTCAAATCACGCTTCTACACGAGTAGTAGTAGTTTTAAGGGGAGGCGACCGACAGCTAAGGTCATTTGCGCCATAGGGGATGGACAGGAAAGGATGAAGGGTGGAGAGAAACCCGGCGTCGGCATTAGCCTGCTCTTTACGAAAGGCGCCAAGGGGTCCGCAGTTTAACGTCCCATCCGACGGACGGCGTACTCACTCGAAGTGCCCTCCACAAAGCACCTCAAGTAGGGATCGAGATACCTCTGAAAAATATTCAACACCGGCTTCTACACGAGCACATAATAAGGTGCTTAATGAAAAGGTTAATAAATAGTTTGCCTCTAATAAATATTTTAAATATTAATATTTAATTCTTCTTCCTTCGCAAATCAAAATGTTCTATAGCCTTATTTTTTGCCTGTTTTGGATTTCTCTCAAAAACTATCTCTCCTCCCCCACCTTGTACCTAGTACTTCTTCGTATGATTTACTATGTATTAATTTCACTTTTGCCATCCTTCTCCTCCCCCACATCTCAAAACCCACCCACCTAAGCTTATCATCTAGTTTCAACGACCATGGCTCCGAGGCGCACAGAGCCACGATCCATATCAAAGTTTTCACTAATCTTTTCTTAATCTCCTTACTTAGCCTTCTTGTCATTAATCTCCTACTCCTTGTGAAAGCTTCTTTGCCTAACGCAATTATTCTTCTTATACGCATACCAACTGCTTAGATCAGCTCAGTCCAAAACACTTCCAATGAACGTTAACAGGTCTACCTGCACTAGTTTTTGTCCTACCATCTTACAGTTTAACTTATCCTTCCTCCTTCTGGAACACTTCATAACCTTAGTTTTTAGCCTTTGAATCCCACCCCATACCTGTCATACTGATTCTTTAATGCGAACAGCAAAATTGCGAACCTTGCTAACCGGTAAACTAAAGCTTCATCATTCGCAAATCTAACTGATTTTATGAAATGTACACCGACTTTCATTCATATCAAAAGTTTTTCCCATACCTCTTTAACCATTTCCTCTAGAATACGTTGAAAAGCATAGGTGATGATGGACAGCCATTCCTCTTCCTCTTCTTGACACTGTCCAACACTCCACCACTCGCACCTGAGCAGTATGAGACTGAGTACGGAAGTCTCCTCTTCGTCCAACCTACTCACTTTTTTGCAACACACTCATTAATTATACCTAGTTGACTCCACGCCTTCTCAAAATCTGCGAAACAAAAAATACATCCTGATTGTATTTTATATTCCTCTCGATTAGTGACATCATTACTAATTTGCCATCACGCGTGACTCTTCCCTTCCTGAACCCAAAATGGTCATCCCCTCAGTAATAATTTGCCCTGCTTTCCATCCTCTTATCATATCCCGGGAAACCGTGCGAATTGATCACGCTATTCTCGAATCTGTGCCTATTTATAATATATTCTAACTGATATCTTTCTGAGTCCCCTGGCATATTCCATGTATACATACACCTTTTTTGGTGTCTATGCCAATTGTTGGTTATAATCAACCCATGTCTCCTGCAGAACTCTATTGCTTTCTCCCTGCGGTCGTTCCTTATTCCCTAACCGTAATCTTCAACTTCATTACCATCTCTTCCTTCGTCTTACATGGCGTTCCAATTCCCCATCAATACCACATGTTTCCCTCCGGGGTACCCGAGTTTATACCTGTATTCTCTAACTGATCGCATACCTCATTTACTTCTTCCTCCCCAAGGTTGCTTGGTGACATACTATATAAACTTAAGCAATGACCAGGTTCGTTGGCTCAGCTTTCACTTTATTAATAGTATTCTATCAGTCCCTTGCTCTAGGCTTGCCACGCTTCTTCCTGCCTTTTTGTTTAATATTATTACCACCCCGTGCTGTCTTTCTACCCTTTCATTTTATATTACTCTATAACTATCGCACTAGTAATCCCCGCTATCTTTTCATCTCACCTCACACAGCACTAAAATATCTTTATTTCCTCTTTCCATCTCTCGCTTTTATTGCTCTAATTTTCCTGCCATCAGGGTTGTCCTAATATTCCAAAACCTATTCTAACTAATTCGGTCGTTTTCTGGGTCTTCTGTGGTGCTGCTTCTGTCGTCGCTTTTCCTTCCAAGGATTTCGTGAGATGACGATTTTGGTGAAGCTTTCATCTCCCGTTTCCGGGCATGACACACGGACGATAGTTGCCAGAACTCATATCCATTATAACAGTCTTCCTAAACGTTTTGGGATAAATACTTGAAGTGGTTTCCTGCTGCATGCCATAATAGGGTTTTTAACGTGACAACATCACTCAAATGGTCGCTCCAAAGGTTTCAGACGCCTTTGGAACCACTTCATGGAGGAACCGAAGCTGCGCGGACAACCTTTCAATTAGCAAATAAATTCAAGGACAACCTTTAAAAAATATTTTTTGAGGTAGCTGATACTAGATAAATACTTGCCCAAAAAACTTGCTAAAATACATGCAATGCACTTTATCGCGACACTATACTGACCATCCCCTTGCTTTCAAAGTGGTCATTCCCACTTACCATGGAAAGCCGTTGGTCACTTATCGAGGGAAGCCAATTAGTGCTTGGTCTATGAACTACAACTACGGATAAACTAAGTGGAAGATGTTAATGGAAATAATACGTCTTTGATAGGATGATTCATGTATCAGGGGCGCTAGATTTAGGACCCGCACATATCAATGTATAGACGCTATCTTAACTACGACAGCCCTCAAGAATTGTCGTGTTTCCTTGAGCCATCTTGGAAAGTAATCAGGTTTGCACATCCACCCATCACGTGTTCTTGATTGCTGTAATGGCATTTTGAGGAGCAAGACTGCGTCTTCCCCGGAGATTTAATGAGGAAATCAGGGTATTGCTCCTAAGGGATGTAGTATACACATAAGAGGTAGCCTGAAGCCAGGTTTTTTCTCTACTCATTTTTCCCCATTCCCTGATGATCTTATTCCGACTATATTACCCACCTATCCCTAAGGACACAAGAATCCCTGGCTGTCGGTCACCTCCCCCAATAAATAACGTATTAATTAAAGTAAAATATGTAAAATGGCCTTTGCCTGACAGCACAAGCTGAAATTGAAGGCTCAAATTTCAATCCTTCGATCATATAATATGTTAAGCCTTTTATTTATTTTTTTAAGTAGCGTGGGTACAATATTTCAAGAATTTTCTTCTGTAGCTTTCTTTACAATAAATGCCAAGGTATTTGAATTAATTATACCCACATACCATATATAATGTATGTGTTTTTATAATGTTTTTCATCGACAGCGATTTCATTCCAGTAGAGTTCCGTGATTTCTGAAGTTAGTCCACCTCTAGAATAAATTTCGTCGAGCGGTAGGCATTGCTTCGCAGGGTTCCTCGGTTAGGCGTTGATTCCTGCTCCTCCTCCTGTGCCCGCCTCCTCTGCTCCTCCCACCACTGCTCTCGCTACCGTCGCGATCGCTTTCATGGTCTCCGAATGGTCGAGCTCCAATCTTCCCTCTAATTATGCATTTTTCGAGCAGTTTTCCGAGTGCTGTGCCGTAGCCTCGACCTCCCCTCTCCCCGCATTGGGTGCTGACGTCAGTTCGGGTGCCCTACCTCCGCTGCCGCCGTCACATTTCCCGAGCTCCCTCTCTCCTTGAGCCTCTCCATGTCTGCACGGAGCACCGCGAGCCGCCATCACTTCCCTTGCCCCCTCTCGGATGCGGTAAGTGCGGCCCTCGCGCGAAGTCCGCGACGTCGCCAAGGGGGCCCGCACCCGCACACAGCTGCGAGGGGGTGAACGGTCACGGTGGTCCCATGCGAAGCAAGTGGTGAGCCGATGGAGTGATGAATGCCAGGGCCGCCAGGGGGGGTGGGGGGAGGGATTCGGGGAAGGAGAGCAGGGTGGGTGAGGGGGGGAGCAGGCACACCACGTGGAATATCCGCCGGTGGAATCGATTTCCCTAGCAACCCACTCCGCACCTCCCCCCCCCTCCCGCACACTCGTATATGGAGAGGGCCACGCCGCACCACCGACGGCCCCCCGCGCCTCCACACCCCCTTTCTCCGCCCCCGCACCTGCCACCTCTCCCCCGTCTCTTCCCCGAGACCATCCGCCATCCATCCTACTCCTCCTTCCCGTGGCCGCACTTCTGTCTTCCACCCACCTCCTCCCTCGTCCACGCTTCCTCGCTCTGCCCCCCTCAACCCCTCCCGTGTGCGGGGGGACAGTGGGGGGAGGGGGTGGAGGGAGGAGACACCCGCGGAGAAGAGAGGAGTGCGGTGGGTTGACGTGTCCCGGCGGCGGAACCTCCCGCCCCAGAGCGCACCTAGGAGGTCGTGCCCCGGGCGAGGATGACACACATACGATCCTACTATTCCGTCCTCTACTCATCTATATTTCAAAGGTCTTTGGAGTGCCCGACTGAGCATTCGTTGCATGAAGTCATTAAATTACTTTGAGAGGGTGCAATGGACCGTGGAGAATTTATTCACATTTGCTTAGAAGGAAAGTTTGATCATTGATCAACCCTATGACGGTTAGTGGTGGATGTACTCTGATACTCATTTCTCAATGTAGTGTGACGGCATGCTTTGACGGGACGAAAAGGGAGGTCAGTTCCTTCTCTGTGTTGCCTATAATTTCCGAGAAAAATCTGATACCTAGAGGAACCAATCAGCTCGGGCGAATTTAGAATGTTCCGAGTTGTTATTACGTGTACCTAGCTTCTATCCTTGCAAACGCATTAAAATAAAATACTTTTTTTAATAAAGGAATTTGCAGCAAGTGCATCGATGGAAAAACTATGGGATTATTTTCAACTTATTGGCTTCATCATTTACTCGTCCGATTAAACTACATGTGACTGCTTCCAAAGAAACTGCGGGAGATGCCGCAACAGTAACTTTTAACGGAGTCATCCGCTAATGTGCATTTCAGAGTTTAAGAGGACGCCTCGGTAGCTTAAGTGGCTAAAGCAGTCGACCGGATATTGAGGGATCTGGGTTCGAATCCCAGTCAAGGCGAATGATTTTTACACTCTGAAATTGTTGCATTGAAATGCACATTAGCGGATGACTCCGTTAAAAGTTACTGTTGCGGCATCTCCCGCAGTTTCTTTGGAATTTGTCAAAGTGAAAACACCGTAAGTGTTTTAAGTTGGCTTTAACCTCGTGGACTGTGGCGCCTCGCGCACGACTACGAATGCCTGTGACATTGTATGTACGGTATTTCGTCACAACATCTTGTTCCTTTAAAAGCCCCAAAATTTCAGAATTTAAGAGGACGCCTCGGTAGCTTAAGTGGCTAAAGCACTCGACCGGATATTGAGGGATCTGGGTTCGAATCCCAGTCAAGGCGAATGATTTTTACACTCTGAAATTGTTGCATTTACATGTGACTGTATTATCTTATTTGAGTATTCCTAGGAGTTTCCTGAATTAGGATACAAATTATTGGTTTTCTTTCGCTTTTATAGGCACATGCCAGGGTTTAATCCTATTACAATTATTTGGAAATCATTGCCGAAATGAAGTTCTCTTTTAGTCGGAAATGAAGACTTGTCTAAGGAAGACGATTATGAAAATCCACTAGAAATATAAAAATAATACACTTTATTTTATTTGATATAATTGATTGGCTGTGAGACAACTGACTTAAATCCAATTCACGAGATGTCATACTCTTTCCTAAATTATTTGATTAAAAATATTTATGAAAGGTCAGGTATTAGGCAATTCGCATTGATTCACATACAGGTAACTCAAGAACAGGAAAGGAGCGCAAATGACTTCTTAATATTAATTCCTATCATTCACAATAATACGATGCGAAATAAAAACAACGAGCAGAACGGTCACTAAAGAAAGTGCCAAAAATCGTAATTAAATTCCTATTCCGAAGGTAATCACAGTTGCTAACAGGGAAATGGTTCATGAATTTGCCAGTATTTAATTTAAATAAAAATTAATTAAACTAACAAAAAACATCTGCTCCGAGTTCGAAAATGCTGCGCTCTTAATCCCACTGGAAAAAGAAATTGGCGCCAGACCATAATTAGCAGTTGAATTCCGCTATTAGGGCAACAAAATGAAAATTTAACGAAGGCAAAGAGGAAACCACACATCTCAGGTAGCGGTTGAGTGTGGCTGTGCAAGGAGTATTTCGCACTTCCGTAAGTTGTGGCGCTTCTCTTGCTTCATAGCAAAATCCCCCGGTGGGGTAAGGGTAAGTTACTCTTGAAGATGCTCGCTACAAAGCGGGAGAAACGTCGAGCCACACAATACTTCAACATCAATCACACCATCATCGAAGCATGAAACCTCGAATCATGAGATTGCTGCGAAACCCTGCAATCCAAGTAAATAGCCTTTGTTTGTTGTTTGTATCTGTTTTTTTTCATGTCGTTTGTTAAGTTAAATCATGGAAATATATCCATACGGAGTAAAGAATCGTTTGGGTCGTATCACAACAAGTAGATGGATGTGTCAGTTCTGCTTGCATATTGCTTACTTGCCTCCAGTGTTAAGGCGATCGATGAATGACTTCGAAGAAACCCCGTTGACTCCGCGGCAAGGACTCACTGTTGTGATGCGGCGGGGAATTCCATGACTCTAATTCAATGAAGATGCGGGATCGAGTGGAATTGCGACTGCTAAATGCATTTGTTCAGTAAACACTGCCTGGTTCATTGTGATAGATCGAATTAGGATAAAATTCATCTATGAGATCTATTTATAATTTCTATCAAAGGTGTTTTGCAACTCTTGTAGAATTGAAGCATATACGCATCCCATATCACATTTGAAAGTCATTTAAAGTTGCATATCCGCGTTCGCCGAAAGTTTGCCTGCAGATAATGTGCACCTGGCATACCTCATTTCTACATCACTCCTCCTCCCTCGGTGCGTTCTGCCGGTATTCATCTTTTATGAGAATAGCATTCGATTTCTGCCATCGAGTATATTTTAAGAATGCAGTAAATATACTTTTCTCTACCTCTTTACTACACGATCCTCTTTACGAATTACCTTGAAGTTTAAAGAAATATTAGTGTACAGTTTTTTTATAGGGACTCGGTAGTCCAGCATACCCACATTTCAAAAGCGCACAATCTATGCCTTTATATACGAGATATCAGCAGTCTCTACTAAAAGGACAAAAATTGTACCCCACATTTTATTCAAGCATCCCTATCGCCGGCCTTCCCGATAAATTCGGTTTTACCGTTTTAATAAATAGTTTTTGAAGTTCGTTCGTTTGGTGTGTCTGACAAAGTAAAACCCTCCACTCGCAATATCATTTTTTTTCGAGCGGTTATGGATGAGAATTATTCATATATTGTTAAGATACATAAATTTTAAAGTAAAATTCACTTAACAAGGGGCGATTCATGAAATTCTCGGGATATACATTTGTGTATGAAGATTAACTGTAATTTGACTGGAGAATTTCTATCATCACCTATAAATGGACGCATGTCAGAAATAAACACTAATTACTATTTCCAAGCAGTCTTGAACTCGAGCATTTTCAATTGACGACTGAATTATGTCCAGCGGAGTGGGGCACGCCTCGGGTCAAGGAGGGGGGGGGGAGAGGGGATGGGACAATATACACATCGAGGGATAATATTTCCTCGTTTCTGGATGCACACGCGTCACACCGGAGTCATGTCGTGAAAATGACGACGCCGAAAGCAATTTAACGTGATACGAGGCCTTTCGCCCGCCTTAACTCCCCTCCCAATGTTTTGGAAAGAACGGCATTACACCGCGTGCAATGATAGTTGGTGTTTGGTGCCCATCGTGGGTTATGAAATGAGACAGTTCGACTGATGGTCCTTCCTCCTCGACAATGCGACCTTGCACATGCCTCCGCGGTTTTCCGATGGTTTTATTTGCCCAAGAATATTAATTTTTTTCCCTCCAATTGTGAGAATAATTGATTTTTTTGCAATGAAACGATAGTCATCCGTATTTATCGCTGTCATTTGTTTGTTTGAATTTCACGCTGCTGCTCATAGGAACACGGAATTTCCGTATCTTCGCGTCGCATGCAAAATATTAAAGTGGAATGAAGTAGTAAACACATATCAGGATCAAGAAAAATGCACATTTTGCCAACCCATTTCTAGTACAGTCGCACAACGGGGGTGATATATTTCGAATTAAATACAGCCTCAACTACCGTATATATACATGCACGTTTGTACGCACGCTTAAATGCGTATACATCGTCATTCACACACACATATGCAAACATGAACTTTCATGTACTAAGATACGCAGGCACATGTATATATCGCACACACATACATACCTACATATGAATATATACATAATGGTGATTATATTTCATCCCTAGTAGATGTGAGTAGCAGCTGTTGCTGTCTCTAACTGTTTTTAGAAAAGAAGACATCTTAAAACTATCATATCTAAGGTCGACCTCTCTAAACTTGAATGAATCATAATGTCTTCCATAATATTTTGGGATTTTTAAAGCTTGATAAACGTCTTCGTCAAACTGATCGGTCTCAAATTTACCCAAGTCTAAATATTAATATCCGTTTTTTGAGGCATCCCACCCCAAATATTTCAAATATTTTGTCACCTTATATTACCTCACCTGTCTCATGAGAATCCCAGATATTGGCCGCATATTCCAGGTGAGTCCTCACTAGCGAGAAGTAACATCACCCATTCACTTTAACATCGTATTTCCCCAATGACCTTTTGATGAATCCTAATTTTCGGTCAGCTTTTCCACAAATCTGCCTAATATGTTTCCATTATGAGAGATCATGAGGTAAGAGTGATGCCTTGATAGTGTACATACCCCATATTCCTTAGCTCGCTATTATTAATACTCTAAGACATTTGGAGAGGGAAATTTCGTTTCCAGTAGTTCTTAACAAAACATTTTTTTAAGATTTAGTTCTAAATGATAACTAGTACCATTCCTGAATAGCAAATCTACCAATATAATTTGAGACCGTAATAATTATTTCAGTGTCGCAAGAAAATTCAGAAACCATGTGCCTTTCTCAAAATCTAGGTATTGCTTTCTCTCTTCGAACATCAAAATGTGCCGCCAACCTGATTCCACCAACGTACCCGTCACGTTCATTCACGCATTGTAGTTATTTTTAACAAATCTAGCGTATTTTCCCTTAAATTTTTCAAATTTCTTAATTCAGATTTTAGATTCCAAAATGCTTAACGCCTACTCCAAATGTAACCTAAGATTGAGCAGAACATTTCTCTAACCTTTTCATTATATATGTGTGTAGTCCGTGCAATGAAACCTAATTTCTCTGCAACGGACTCTCGTTCTGCGAGGCAAACCTTGCCTTTTTGCAAACACAACATCCTGAGCTAATTTAAATCTGCATAATACCCCGCAAGCTGCCACAAGGACATGTAGCGGGGGGTGATAGGTCACCACTCTAAAAGAGAAGAAAACCACATGAAAAACCAACACATTAATACAAACCTACACCCACAGTGACGTATTATTATTATTAGGTAATTTACCGGTTAAGGTAGGTTTTTGGATGGACATAATTACTGATTAAATAATTTGTGACCCCAAGCAAAACACAACATCCTGCTGCTGCCGGTTTTCCCTTGCAAGGGTTTGTGGGATGACGACCGCGGAAGCCTTGCTTCCCCCGGGCACGACACACGGCCGATTGGGCCGAGTCCCGTAGTTTCCAGGACTCAAAATCTCTGTATAGTCCATCATGTTAATTTTGGGAATGATAATTGAGGTGGTTTCCCGTTGCCTTCCTCAATAGTGTTTGTAATGTGACACCATCACTTACCTGCCGCCCCACTGGGGTCAGACGCCTTTGCAGCCGCCTCACTGAGGAAAAGACGCTGCGTGGACTACCTTTCGTCTGGCTCTTAACCTTCGACCTCTCTGGCATGGGTGACCCTACCAGGAGCAATTATTATTACTCCCGCCAGCACAGCTCTCGGGGTCAACCTCGGGGAAAACCTTTTTAGCTTACACGTATGAAAATACATATACTGTCAACTAACATATAAATTCACCAAAGAACGTAGCAAAAATTTATTGAATAACGTGCAAATTTGGATTGAGAAGTAAGAAGGGGAAATTCCACTACCACATGGATATGCAACTTATGGTCTCCGCCCCCCTAGGACACAGGTAGGGAATGTGTCACACCGCTGAAGGTAGCGGAAGCGTCCCCCCACAGAGAGAGAGAGAGAGAGAGAGAGAGAGAGAGAGAGCCAACCATTACTCTCTTTTTATTTTAAACGCATTCATAATCAGTAAATTAGCATCTTATGCATGCTCTTCAAAAATTATATTGAAAGACAATAGCAGAACTACATTTGACTGCTCTATATACGGTGGAAAATAAGGTACCAAAAAGCGTAAGCGAATCAGGGATAAACTACTACCTTGATCAACAAGTTCCCGGAATAACCACCGTGTGGCGCTCCCATCGTTCCGATTTGAGTTCTGTTTTTTTGTTATATTGGTACATCTGTAGTTGATATTCCCTTTAAATCTTAGTGTCATAACTTGACATTTGCAAAACTTACGTAGCCAAGAGTACGTCTATCTCTGTGTGTGTTGGCGATTTTTTACAATTGCAGAAATGGATTTAAATTTGCAACAACGAACTTGTATTAAATTTTGCGTAAAAAACGGATTTAGTGGCGCACGGACGTTGGAAATGTTGGAAAAGTGTTTCGGCAACGATTCTCTAAAAAAAACGGTCGTTTACCAGTGGCACGAGCGGTTCAGAAGTGGTCGTGAGTCAATCGAAGATGATGAACGCAGTGGCAGACCATCGACATCGAAAGTCGGTGAAAAAATTGATAAAGTAAAAGAAATGTTGGTCAATAACCGCAAATTAACCATCAGAGAAATAGCGGAGGACTTGAACATTGCCTATGGATCCGCCCAAGACATTGTGGTTAATGATTTGGGTTTCCGTCGTGTAGCAGCAAAGTTGGTTCCAAAAGACCTCAATTTCATGCAAAAAAGAGACCGTGTTGACGTCGCAAAAGACATGATTTGCGAGGCTGAATCCGATCCCACATTCATCAAAAGGATCATTACTGGAGACGAGACGTGGGTTTATGAGTACGACACGCAATCCAGACATCAGGCAAGTGAATGGCGTTCACCAAATGAGCCGAGACCAAAAAAACCACGTCGTTTTCAGTCAAAAAAGAAGGCAATGCTGACGGTTTTCATGGATTACAACGGTGTAGTGCATCATGAATTTTTGCCAGAAGGCCAGACAGTAAACAAAGAGTATTATTTGCCGAGAGGAAGTAATGGAAAAATCGCAGGAAGCACTGATGGACATACCGAAAACCGAATATAAAAAATGTTTCGAGGATTGGATCAAGTGCTGGCATAAGTGTGTTGCAGTCGATGGGGATTACTTTGAAGGGGACAATATAGATTTAGATGAATAAACTTGTATTTTTAATTTTCTGAATAAATTCCGGGAAATTTTTGATCAAGGTAGTATGTTAAAGAAATCTAATCATGCTTAGAATGACTTCGCAAGGTATTTTATTGAAGCCCGGAATGTTAACACCGTGAGAATCGTATTTTTTCAGTCTTATCCTGAATGTTTTTCATTTGTTTCTCATTTTTATTATGGTGACGACGAATAAACATTTCTGAAGGACTATTTTGGCCTTTGGAAGAAAATAAAAATACTCAAATATAGTTTATACTCACAATCGACTTAGTGCAGTATTCGACGATGAATTATCTACGGCCCGTCACATTTCATCAGAATTCTTTTCAAAGTACCACAGGGCGAATCTCTTTGTCAGTTATTTCCTTAAAAGAATAGCCCCTGGAAAACGATGGTAATAATTAACGAAGGAAGTGCACTCCAACTGAACGACTTACGACTTCCTTGTGTTCTCTGAATTCATTTCTTCACGGAAACTATCCTTCTCGGCCTTCCACCCTCCACCCTCTTCCAACGCACGCCCCAAGGGGGAAGCGCCCCCTCCACCTCGGAGGCCATCCCTCCTCGTCAGCACATCTTCGAGCACCATGACCTCCGTCCCTCGGTAGTGCACCCTCCCTCCCTCCGCCGCCCCCTTCCGCATTTCTCCGAACCCCGCCTCCTCCCCCCCGAGCACCATTCTTCCCTTTGCTCGCTCCATATGTCCACTTGTAGGGACGCCTCCCCAGGACTCTGCCACTCCCATTTGCAACATTGACGAAATGCACCAAGGTCACTGAGGTGGAAGTATCACTCGGGGAATAGGGCCCGTTGGAGCATGCCAGGTACGATATAATAAGGAGAAATACAAAGAATTGATGCAGATCGACATACTTTCAGATAAGGTCCTTTGTAAAAATAAAATTGATTCACCTTGCGACATTACCAGGCTCTAAGCGAAATTTGGTCATTTGTCGGGCATCAAAACTCAGCGAAAGCACCATCAGCCGTTCAACCGCTCCGCACGGCCCGCCGCCGGGGCGCACGACGGCTCCGGGTGCGAGGCGAGTCCAATCCCCACGCGTCAAACCAACCTTCGGGGTACGCACTGTGGTAGCCACCTCTTCCTT
Source organism: Hetaerina americana (assembly GCF_022747635.1). Lineage (NCBI taxonomy): Eukaryota > Metazoa > Arthropoda > Insecta > Odonata > Calopterygidae > Hetaerina > Hetaerina americana. The sequence continues at coordinate 90,462,520 of NW_027286985.1, forward strand.
ATTCTCCTCCCGATTTTCTTAGGATAATTTCATTCCACTTCTTTTGATTACCTACTCCTAATTCTCTTGTGGGTGTTTCGATAAATATAGAAGATCAATGAAAATTATTCTCTTCACCTATGGTTGATGCTCGTTGACCAAAGAGGGCGGGGTCATGGATCGTTGGCACTTATTTCGACCGATGGGTGACGTGGAAAGCGTTCATCCCTCAGCCGAATCAAGTATATGTACATATGCTCCATCTAATTAACGTGAGTGTATCCATCGGCTCTCGATGCATCCGCCCATTCAAGCTTTATAAACTCACCACAGGGATATCTAGATGTGAATGGCACCTCTGGGGTATGCGGCAGGGGGTGATTCCACGCTAAGCATGCAACTTCGGCATTAACTTTATTAGATGTTATTTTCTATTTAAAATGACAAAATTTTTAAATAATGGAGGTATTGATAACTTAAGCTATATGCACTACAGTATCTCTACGGTTAGAGAGAACAAACGAGTTAAACAATGACACTGAAGGAATTTTTATGTGGGGCACACTATTTACGTAGATCAGACCACAAAGATAAGATAAGGGAGATCGATTTCAGTACGAATAGATACAAATACTAGTTCTTTTCCCGGGTATTCAGGAATCATAATAATAAGAAATCAAATATACTATAGAAATGTGGAAGACATTCCATTTACAAGTCAGGACAAGATGAAACGTGGCGTAGACGTAATATATATTCTTAGGTGCAGGTGCATGTTAGTTGATAATATATGTATTTGCATGTGTGTAAGTTATAAAGGATTTTGCGTGAATATTTGCGATTTTGTAGGGGTAGATTGGTATGAAATTGTGGGTATTGCATGTGGTTTAATTCTCTTTTAAGAGTGGTAACCTAACACCCCCCGCCGCACACCCTTGCGATAGCTTTCGGGATATTGTGTGGATGTATCTAAGTGCAAAAAACTGCTCTGCGAAAGTGAGACGAGCTGATAGTAACAAAAAGAACAATACAATTGGGTTTGAAGTTCGGGAGTAAAACAATTACAGTATTCTGGGTGTTTGAAACAATATTTTTCCCCTCAGCCCGGCCGATTGCAGTTATTTTGAACCTTTATCGCTTGAAAGAAAAATGGCGTCAAATCTTTTAGTCCTACACTTTATCTCTTCGATCTTATTTTCACAATCTCTCCTACCGTAGTACGATAGGGACAATGACTTTCTCCGTGGGTGATTCCCAACCTGTAGTTGCCTTAATGATATAGATAAGCTAGAACGTTTATCAAAACAACGTTTTACAAATCTAGCTCCTCTACGCTGATCATGAACAAAAATATGGACACATAACTGCGGACAAAACGATATGGGTGCATTGCAAGTGTGGACGTGACGCTAGGACGACATATCGGTATATTTTCATCTCGAGCAGTCCTCATACTCTTTTTAGCGCATACATGTAAATTCATCAAATTAAAATAGCTGTTTAACTATTATCTCTAATAATTTATTGTCAAATTTATTCATGGTTCCAATCATCAGCTCTAAAATGTTGGTCTCCCATACCCGAGATTCATACTGTCAGACCACAGATTCTATTGGGAATTTCGTATGAAATACAAACGTTATTGGTTTAAAAACTACAAAAAAATCTGGAAAGGGGTCGTAGTTTCTTTCTTTCATGATTAAGGTTCCACAAAGTTATTCTACAGTGTCCGGGAATATGTCTGATGGCCAAGTAATATTCGTACGTATTTAGAGGCTCGTTCCAGTTCAGATTAATGCAACCTAGAGCGGCGGGAATGGTTTCCGTGCCGATGAGCGTCTTGCAATTGTGGAGGATATGAAGACGGATGAGCCTGACGCCTCAGCAGGGAGAGAAGGTACATCGAGCGTGCCCGGAGGCATGTTACACGTTTGTCACGCGCTGACGTAGGGACAGTGCTGTTCCTTGTTCCCCCGAGAGCGGAGGTGTGGGGGACCGGGGTCTGGGAGGGCGAGCCACGGTGGTCGGTGCGTGGTGATCCACGTCAATGAGTTATGACGGAGGCTGTCGCCCTCATCGGCAACCCTGATGCGGACGCGGTCATTTGATTATCACATGTGGATGTGGAGTGACATTGACGTAGAAAACTATTGCTCAAAATTCCGTGCAGTTGTTTTCTTCCTTAAATGAGGCCAATCGTTCTCTTATATTTTAGGTTTTATCTGCTTTCACTATTAAGCTGACAAACATGACCTAGAATTTTTCAGTCTCAGGAAAAGCCTTTTCCATTTGGTTTTCTAAAAATAAAAGTATATATTACTGAAGGTTGTGAAAGCGCTCATCATCAGCGAAAGATAATTTGTTTTTTTTTAATCGCACACATTTCTTTGAGATGCCTTCTCCTTAGGTCTTCCGGTTTGCTTGGATGCGTTCCTAATACAACTCGCTTCCTTCACCTCTTCACTTGATTTTAGTCCATGTAATTTTGAATGCGTAGACTAACCGCCCGGCAGGCAGCAGAGCCGTGATTCTATTTCCCGCTCGGGTGACCTTTTCACAGTGGCAATCAAATCTGAATTAATTAGCGGTAATTACGACTGCAAACAAACCGATTATATGCTATTAATGTTTGGAAAAAGGAATTGCTAGAATGATTTCTATTTTCATACGCTTTGCGCATCGTCTTGTTTCATTTTTCCTTGGCACTCTGGCATCTTCATTACACTTTCCTAATTACTTTTTAAATCTTTTAAAATTAGTAGAGTGTATCTTTCTTTGCCTCTTAACCCAGCCCTGACCTCCTGTTTTACTATCGTGGTCCCATAATATCGCATTGCCATTTGTGTGGAATAAACTTCTCAATTCCGTCACACCTAAAATAAATGCCTGTCCCGTCACGTATGAAGTAAATACGAGGGTAGACTGAAAACTAATGTACACATGTTTGTAGATCATAAACAAAATGACCTTCAGAAGCATTCCTGGTGGCATGTGGAAGTAACATTCCCCCTCAGCACGCATGCGCAGGTTTGAGGTCGTTACATTCATCCAGTGTATTTTGAGAGCGGAAGTATCGAGACGTGTTCTGGTGCTATGTCAACACGAGGTAAACAGCGTGCTGTTATCGAATTTTTGCCTTCACCTCATCGTCCGAGGTGTAATGATTACCCTTGAGGTATCTCTTGAGTTGAGGAAAAAAATAAAAATCGCAAGGCGCAAGATCGGGGGAATAAGGAGGGTTTTGTTTGTTCTCATCTGTGAGACGGCGTGTCACCCATCGTGCACAGATTTTACGGTATCCCAATTTGATCGATAATGATGCCGACACGTTCCTTGAATATTCTAATATGGTTTGCAATACGCTTTTGAGTGATTCGCCGGTCATTTTGAATCAAATCTTCGATGAGTTTGCAATATTTATCGTCTGTGGCAGTGATCGCACGTCCGCTGCGTGTTCCGTCAACAATTCTTGTTGGCTCGAAACAACGAAATTTGACAACACATCGATAAGCAGTAGACCTATCAAAAGCATCGTCACCATGAACAGCCTTTAAATGACGATGAATCTCAGTAGGAGTCACTTTTTCAGCAGTTATAAATTCGGTCTTTAACTCGCGTTGACATAGCACTGGAACACGTCTCCATACTTCCGCTTCTAAAAATACACTGGATGAATGAAATGACCTCAAACCTGCGCATGCGTGTTGAGTGGGGAATGTTACTTCCACATGCCACCAGGAGTGCTTTTGAAGGTCATTTTGCTTGTGGTCTACAAGAATGTGTGCATTAGTTATCAGCCTACCCTCGAATCTATTTCGTTACATGTAAAATATTTGTCAACTTTTTCCAGGTTTGCACTGGGTCAGCGCTGTGAATTTCCGACCTGAATGTTCGCAGCTCGTGTGTTAACTTTTTCCGAAGTCCATTAAAATTCATATTATGGAATTCATATGCTTTGCGGTTTTCCTCGGTCATTCTAGATTGAATTTTTCTAGTATAGATTTGTGATCGCTAATTTCTACGGTTATGTCCACGTTTGTAATAAATACTCTCCAGAGTCTTGGTCGCAAATATTTCGGGAATGCTATTTCGTGTAGGCTGGGATCGGGATGGTGCTGTAGCTAACGTGCTGGCTTCCCACTCAGAGGCCCAGGGATCGGATCCCGGAGGCGGCTGATATTATTCAGTGCCCCGATCCCTTCTTGAAGTGATTTGTGGAGGGCGCGTTGAGTGCGTACGCCGCCCATCTGATGGGATGTTAAGCCGCGGACCCCTTGGCGCCTTTCGTCAATAAGAGGCTAATGCCGACGCCGATTTCTCTCCACCCTTCGTCCTTTCCTGTCCATCCCTAATGGCGCAAATTATTTCAGCTGTCAGTCGCCTCCCATAAACACTACCACTACTTCGTGTTTGCAATGGAAATAATCTAAAATTCTAATGACAATTTGGCCAATACATTCCGAGGTTTTTGACAGGAATGGTGATATTTTGCATGGTTCCCTACACATTAACTGTCCCAAATAATTGTCGGCAGATGAAAGTCACTAAAAGGCTATTTATTCGAGAGATCGACGGTGGAGCTAGATATTGCCTAAAAATGAGAGAAATTGGGCCCATTAAATCACCTACTACGCTGAATGTGCCTACGTATGGAAGAAGCTCCACAAATACGTATCAATCTGAGATTACCTCATAAGCGAAGATAGATCTATAGATAGATAGAGGTCTTTATTTGGGCGAAATTGAAACCAAATGGTCCCTTCTTCCAATTAACCCATCGTCGTATACATACCATATTAGACATAACATTTATAATTACATACATACATACACATAAATACATTTAGACACAGAGACATACATTATGCAGAGATTTCCACGTCGAAAAAATTTATACATATACATACATACATATATATATATATATATATATATATATATATATATATATATATATATATATATATATATATATATATATATATATATATATATATATATATAAATTTTACACCGAAGGTGCGTACCGCGAAAAGACAACTGCCATGCCATGGGAAGATATGCATAAGAACGTCAAAACATAACGTGGCAGCATATCGTGGAGTGTGGTGCCCCTCCGTGATTCCTCAGTGACATGGGACATTAAAAAAGTGGACAGGTAGCATTGGGGCCGTCTCATGAGAGTGCTGGTGGTTGGACTACGAGGCTCGTAAACTGCGAACGTAAGGAAGGCGAAGGAGGAGTAGAAGGGAATTGGGAGCATTTTGAGAATAAGGGGAGCCGGATGGAAGGGGATTTGTTTGTAGCATTAAAAGAGGCATGGCCAAAGGGCGCTCGCAGGTCGAATTAAAAGGCATTTACGAGGGCGGAAGGGGGCGTGGGCGAACGGGCAGTCAGCGGCGTGGGAGGGAAGGGGAAGGGTGACCTTCGGAATGAAATGCTCATGATGACTCCAGGATCAGACTCGCTCCGTGTTCCTTCGCCTTTATGATGGAGAGGTGTGCGAGGATACTTGAATTCTCAGGATTCCGATTTATTTGTGAATTGATTCTCAATGGTGCCGATACCGTAGTGGCAAGTTATATCTAGGATGGTTTCCCCGGCTACATATTTGGGTGTCAGGGATTATTATCCTGTGGACAGAGAGGGAGACACGGCAGGGGCTGGGTTATCGAATATCAGTTTTCTTGCCCTGACAACATGTTCATTTAGTTAATTTAGCACCTTGCAAGCCATCGCTAGGGTGTGAGGCAGGGGGTGAATACACACCAGACTAAGTTTCTCCCGAATATGACCCTTACGGTGTCGGACAATTTTATTCTGATCCCTAGTCGTTCATGGATAAAAGAACATCTTAAATCCATCTCTTCTGGACTTAATCTCTCTCATTTTACTAACATGATCCCTACTACCGTAGTACGATGGGGCTAATAGTAAATTTTCAACATTATTGCAAAAGAGAATCCTTCCAATTTATGCAAGAGATTTTATCTTTAATTTAACCTTCGCTCCGTGAGTGATTCTCAGTCTAGCTTATCTAATATTTTGGATACGCTGTAAAGTTTATCCGAACAACGTTTCACAAATCTAGCTCCTGTGCGTTGCACGCGATCCAATCCGGCAAACAATCCAACTTCGTGAGGATCCCATATACCTGCAGCATATTCTAAATGAGGCCTACCCAGCGAAAGATAACATTTCTCTTTGACCTTTTTATTACATTTACCGAGTCTCATTTTTTTGTTCTTTGCGATATTTCAAATGTCCCACTAATATAGTTTTAATAAATATTTTTTCAGCATTACCCTGTCGCCTGATATTTATGCGACACCAACTTTGACGTAGTCGAAAATGGGTGTCTTTAGGTATACATGTATACCGCCGTGGTTCATGCATAGCTTTCATCATCCTTCGCCGATCCTACTGTCAACTCCCCGGTTGTCACATGAGATACTCCGTCTCGAGCCCTTGACTCAAGATGGGAAGTGTTTCTTCGAACGCCGTCCATCGACTGAGCGCCCAACATGGCTGGCTGAGTTGCGGCGAATCCAACGCTTTTGGAGATGAAAGCGGGAGATATGGATAGGCTCCCTCGCGCCCACGCCAGCGACCTCCCCCCCTTGCACCACCCCGCGCCGCTAACTTATGCTCGGCTACACCACGTGGGATCTCTCCCCGAAGGCGACGACCCCTCTCGAATTCCATATTTAGTCGTTCCTCCGAGAATGCACTTCCGCTCTCGACCCGTGCATCCATCGGGCGAGGATTGTGTCGTTCACTTCAATGAGCGTGACGGGGCGAGGTGGCCGGTGGTGCGAGGCAATTTTAGGGTGCAAGGAAATTAAGGTTTGATGGGTGAATCCCAAGAGGGAACCTCGGCCCCTTACCCAAGGGGTGGGGGACGCCCACGGAGCGTCGCTCCGTCTTGCCTTCGGGAAAGAGCGGGGAGATCGTTAAATGTGGAAAGCTACTCCTTTTCACTTTGCGCCGCCCCTCCCCCCCGCGCACCGTCCCTTGTTAAGCGGAGAAATATGGGATTATACGACGGGGCGTTAAAGACTCCGAATTTCCAGCTGTGACATCAATTTGCGCTTCTCGCCTCTCTGATCAGGTTATTGGGTCACGAAAAATCATAATTCCCGGCGTGCGGGATGCCGTTGCAAAGCGCTGGTAACAGAATGCAGGGTGCGGCAACGTCACTTCCTTTTTTATAAAGCAAAACCCCCGTAAAAAGAAAGTTATATTGCCGCACCTTGAATTTCAACTCGAATTCGTTGCGAAATTAGCGTTAATCACTGAAGATTTTTAGTTTTCGTTTCAAACGACGAGTTATGAATGCATGGGAGAACTCAGTCTTTAAAGAAGCTGGAGACCGAAATAAGCTTTAGGATGGAGAGGAAAGCATCAATGAAAAGTGATACTTCCCAAAGTGATTGAAAACGTGATGATGTTGTAAGAATGGTATTCTGTGCCATGTCCATGTGCCCTTCTACGCGACTATCAGGTTGATCGCGGAGTGCCTTGTGTTGTAGAAGTAGTGCGGTGGAGAGAGCATGGGCGGTGACATAACTCTCCCTGCCATACGCACTCGCGACGCGGTGGTGTGTACCCAACGGTATATCAACAGAGAGGGTAATGTACCAGTTGACGCATTCTTCTAGATTTTAAGAAAGCCTTCGATAATATACCTCATAGTGAACTACTCACAAAGCTAGAAGCATATGGCTTTGATAAAAATATCCTGGGTTCGATTAAAGACTTTTTGAATGGTCGGGTATAAAGAGTGTTCATAGATAAAGTAAGCTCAAATGCAATAGAAGTTACTTCAGTTGTTCCCCAAGGAAATGTTATCGGTCCTCTTTTATTCCTACTTAACGTTAACGACATTAACTCTGTAGTTAATAGTAAGATACGTTTATTCGCCGTCGATTCAGTGTTTTCCGTGGTATCCGTAATCCTGAGAATACAGCAGCTTTATCAAACGTATTATCGCCATCGTACTACGGTATGCGAAATCATGTCAATAAAATCAAAATATTTGTCTAGAACAGATACATTTAACATGTAATTTTTTCCATAAATGATAAGGACCAGAATAAGACTGTCCTTCCACGATAAGGTCATATTCGGGTCAAAATAATTTTGGTTATTTATTTATTTTAGTACCATGCAAGGCACCGCTAGGGTGTGTGGCAGGGAGTGAATACACGCCAGAATAAGGTTGACCCGAATATGATTCTATCGCGGTCGGACAATGTTATTCTGACCTGTAACCTTCGTGACTAAAACGACATCGTAAGTCCAACTATTCTACACTTAATTTATCTATTTTTATTGACATCATCTCTCCTACCATACTACAATAGGGGTAACAATACTTTTTCAACATCACTGCTAAAGAGACGTCATTCCAATTTATGCAAGGGATTAGAAGCTATAGTGGGTGTCCGACGTTTTGAGAAGTGCAGGTTCCATGTATTGAAACCGAAAGTGGATTTGGGAATGCTTACACTGGAGCCAAGGGAAAGGAAGGGAGCGGATGAGAGGGAATGCATTGAAGCGGGGTCGAAGGAAATGGTAAGATCCGGGGGCTTCAGGGAGGGGGGAGTGATGAGTTGAGGGCGGTGGTGACGCAGGATGTCCTAAAGTATACTATTTTTGCATTTAATTGTATTCTGCAACCCGCTATGGTGTGTAGAAAGGTGTGCATATACACCATACTAATTTTAACCTGAAATTTGTTACCCCTACTGCGGTTGTACTATGGTATTCTAATCCCATATTATCAGTAACCCTTCCCGGACTACAACCTTGACGTGGTGGAAGAGCTTGTGCGTTCCGATGACCCCTAGAGCTGTGCTGGCGGGAGTAATAATAATTGCTCCTGGTAGGGTCACCCATCAAGGGAAAACCAGCAGCAGTAGAACAGAAGACGCGGGAGAAGAAGACCAAATTAGTTAGAATAGGAATGTGGAATGTTAGGACGATAAGAACGGGGAAATTGGAGAATGTTAAGCGAGAGATGTAAAGGGGAAATATAGATATTTTAGGTCCATGCATCTTCAGGTGATCTATATCACCTGAAGATGCATTCCGCCGCAACCCTCTTTGGGCACCCCCAGCTCCACCCAAGTTGTGTGACTTTTCGGGGACCAGTTCTTCATGGGAAACAATAACCGGCACAGGTTATGATGCCCCCCCTTTCTCTGATGTGTGAATTTTACGCCCCATCGGGCTTAGTTCTGGGTGAACTCTACCATCACCTCACAAACCGGCCTTCGGACTGACTACTGTGGTTATAGTTTACATGTATACTTATGGCTTACACTTATGCTTATGGCTTATATGTATACTTATGGTTTATATGTATCTTGTATGTATATATGAGTATATACCATATATGGTAGGTTACAATTTATTACGTCGCCGTGCGAAGGTTAAATTACAGATTAAACATCTTGCATACATTGGAAGGAGGACTCTTTGGCGATGACGTTGAAAATATATTATTAGCCCCATCGTACGACGGTAGGAGAGGCCATGTAAATACAATGAGAGGGATAAAATGTAGAACAAATAGATTTAAGATATTATTTTCCTACTGATGGTAAAGTGTCAGAGAAACATTATCTGACCGCGCTAGGGTTGAAAAATATTTTTATTTTTCATTATTAGTAGCCTAGTTTGCTCTCTTTACATGAGATAATTTTATTTGTTTTCCCTCTTGTTAACTTCAGCTCCTCACACATAATAGATGTGTATCTCACTTAGATACCGAAGTGCATACAATTATTGAGGCTAGCTGTTGTAATTATCTCTTACCCCGATTTTAAAGTATCGTGAATAAAAACCAGTTATGTTTCCCATTTTCTGCTTCTTCTAAACTCTTGCTGGTGGAGGCAGAACGCGTTTGTTCCTACCGTAGTCCGTTATAGAATTGCGGATTCTGCCGATGATCCTTTTGCCCATTTCCGAAACTTCATTTTTATTTTTCAATGGAAGAACCGTCATCTAACTCCCATCGTGAAGTTGAGCCTCCGAACTTGAAGCTACGAGGCAATCAAGTTAACCTTGGGGTGCGAAGGCAGTGCAACTCCTGGTGACAGTAGTACCAAGAACCTCCCGTGACTTCGTCATTACCGCACTCGAGTGTAGGTAAATAAATAACTCAGGGCCTACAATTGAATTTATATCATTTACATAATTCTATGGCCGAGAATCTCTGGGAAGACCGTCATCGCCCTCAACCCTATAACAGTTGGATAGAGATTTCAAGTGCTTTGGTTACTGACCGTTGGATTCTGTGATGTGAACGCATGTGCAAACCAAGGTGTAAGGAGAGGGCTTAGATACCCTACACATTTCTCATTAAATCTAACCCAACTCCTTGAAGAGTATTTTATTCCCTGAGCGCGGATGTGAGAATAATCGGATTACATATTTCCATTGAGGGTTGTGTGCCGCCCTCCACCTTAGCGCTTCCGGGCGGCGTTTCTTAGCGTCGCCGCCTCGCTCCAATGGAGGCGCGCGAGGCACGCCAGTGACAATGAATCCGCTAGCCGAAATAAGCTTTATTTTTATGGATCTCTCGCGATGGAATCCTTTTTGTCCCCCTCGGTGGAGGGTCCGCTTCAAGCTGTGGCCTGCACGGCGATATTACGTACGACTCCTAATCCCAAATGGTAATGACCCCGCAGTGTTGTCATGCAGGATTGAATATCATTTCACACCCAGGTCTCGTCTCCCCTCCCTCTCTACTTTTCCCTAACCATTTCGCAATTTTTCTCTGCGGTCAGAGGAATCCATAGGAATGCACGAATTCATAGGAATTGATTTCCAGCCGACAGAGTGGAGTACCTGTGTAAAATAATTAAACATTGTTCATTCATATCCGCAGCTTTTAATTTCACTTTTAAAGTCAATGCTATTTCCTAGTACTTTAAATACTATTCAGCGTTTGTACAATAAAATCACGTCCGGGTTACATTTCCAATACTTTTATTTAATTTAGCTCTTCTTGAATGTTTTCATGGGCTCACTCCTGAGAACCGGTTTGACCCTACCTGAGCCTACCAGCGTGCCTGCAGTTATATCCTCTTGCTGAGATATATTTGTACTTATTTCTTCCTTAGTAAATTGTAGTGTAGTGTTAACTAAAATCTTGTGAAGCATTGTAGTTAAGTCAGTTTTTGTGTTGTTTGTTGCAAGTTTTTAATAGTGTGGTGGAAACAGATAATCTTTGTGACCTGTAGGAATTTTTCCTGCTTCTCAGAGTGGTGAGTGCCGTCCTTCTTTTTCCTTTCTTTTCCACCGAGAAGCCGTATAGGCTTCAGAGTCCATCACGACATTTTAACAGATTCATGTGATTTAATTTTAAGTGCCCCCTCGTAAGAAATTGTGGCATAGTTTGTTCAGGTTAGCTTTTTTGGGAACTCTTTTTTAAAATTAGGATGGCTTCACCTAGGTCCCCTGTTGTCAAGCCAAAAAACGCTGCGTTCGAAATCGACTGCGGGTTTGGTTCTCGTAAGGCAAATGGTGCTCGGGTGGGAATTCGAAAGCCTGCCACGCCAATTGGGCGGCGCGGGTTCGCCCGAATGCCACACTAGGCTGGGCGATCCAAGACCTACCTTGTGTCCAATCTCTCAATGAAGGAGTGTCACCCCTCCATAGATCAAACGATTGGGGAGTCGTCTATCGGGGTAAGGGGAAGATAACACTGCGGCGGGGAATGGACTCATATCAATTATTTCAATTTATGCAAGAGCTTCAATCTGTAATTTAACCTTCGCCCCGCCAGTAATTCCAAGGCTAGCTGCTCTAATATTTTGGTTACGCTTCTAAGTTTATCATAACAACGTTCTACAAATCTAACTCCTCTGCGTTGCGCGCGATCCAATTCGGCAATTAATTCAACTTCGTGAGGATCCCATGTACGAGCAGTATATTCTAAATGAGTCCTAACCTATCTCAGATAACATTTCTCTTTATTTATTTTGCATTAGTTCGAAAACAGTACTTCCACTTTTACATCGGACTTTAAACATTCATATAAGAATTTGATAATTACATACATCCAAGCGCTAAGTGGAGGAAAAATCACCTAGGCGGGAATCGAACCTGCGACCTCTGGATTGGCAGACGAGGTCCATGCCCCGCCACCACCGGGGCCGGCGAACATGACCTTTTGACATTTTCATCACATTTACTTAGAACTCTAATAAATCCTAATTTTTTGTTAGCTTGTCCACAAACTATTCCCCGTATGTGTTTCACCCAGGAGAGATCGTGAGTGTGGGTAACGCCTAGGTATTTAATTCAGTCTACACTTACCATTTCGGTGTTTCCAATGCAGTAGGCGTTCAGATGGAAAATGCTCTTCTTCCTAAAATTTCTGACTCCGCACTTTTTCAAATTTAATTCTAAATATCAAGTGACGCACAAGGGTTGTATAGCATTAAGGTCATCTGACAAAGCTGCTGTGTCCTCAGGATCACGGATATCACGGTAAGCCACTGTATCATCGGCGAATAAACGTATCTTGCTAGTGACTACGGAGTCAGTGTCGTTAACGTAAAGTAGGAATAAAAGAGGTCTGATAACACTTCCCTCGGGAACACCTAAAGTAACTAAACTGCATTTGAGCTAACTTCATCTATCACTATTCTTTATATCCGTCCATTCAAAAAGTCTTTAATCCAACCCCGGATATTTTTATCAATGCCATATGCTTCTAGCTTTACGAGTAGTTTACTATGAGCTACTTTGTCTAAGGTGTTCTCAAAATCTAGAAAAATCGCGTCCACTGGAACATTGATCTCTTCCGAAATAAGAATATCATGAACAATAAGCGCAAGCTGTGTCTCGCAGGATCGACCTTTTCGGAAACCGTGCTGATTTTCCATTAATAACTCTTGCTTATCGAGGTTTCTCACGATTTAACGAGCAACTATATGTACCATCACCTTGCACGAAATGGATATGAGGGAAATAGGTCTTCAATTGCTCGGTTCCTCCTTGTCTCCGTTTTTTAATATTGGTGTAACCTTAGCCGTTTTCCAATTTTTAGGATCCTTGTGAGCTACTCGCGACTTCTTAAACATGATTTCTAAGTACGGTGTAGTTTCCGAAGCTAAATCCTTAAATATACGAGCGGGTATTTCATTAGGCCTAGAGGATTCATTAGGCTTGATATGATCCACGTATCCTCAGGATTACTATCTTTCTTAAAACTTGCAAATTGATTCTGTAGCACGATCTTTAGGCCATTGTAGTCCCCTTCTTTACACAAGTAAATTTCCTTTTTAGGCTTTTTATTTCGGACCTCACATAGCGATCTTAGCATTTACTGCCCTGTGGTCACTAATTCCTTTAAAGTTTCTACAGTTAAGACTTTTTCGGGAATTTCGTAGCTAACTAATAAAGAATATTATCACCCGAAATTGGAGAAGTGACAAGTTGATGCAATGAGTTCAACGACTTCAATAGCGATTCGCAGATATCTTTTGTCTTTACCGCCCGTTTTGAAACTGTATGTGCTCCATTCAATAAATGGGACATTAAAATCTCCACCGATTACAGCGTCGCGATTATTGTTTGGGGATAAGAAACCTTTGATTTGCTGATCTATTTCTAGTATTGAATTATCTCTGTTGACTGGTAAAATGCGTATACATGAATTCTTTTGGATTAAGGACTTTTAATTGGGCACCAAACACTCTCCAAACCATTACCCGGTATTGCCTCAGCACTGCTGACGCAAGAATTTTTAACTACAATAAAGACAGCGCCCTCGACGCTATTTGTTCTGTCATTTCTGGAAATGGAAAAGGATTTTGGGGAACTTTCACCGCCGGCAATATCAGTTGACGAGCTGCGAGTCAGCTTGGCGTCACTAGCTGGCGGAGGGCCCGGCGCGCACCAACACAACCTCTCTCCCTCCAGATCTGCTTCACCAACCAAGCGTGAGGACATGGATGGTAGTGATGCACGTTGAATCTTTTTCATGGGTTTTCCCCGAGAAACGTAATAAAAGGCGCGGAAGGGGGGGGGGGGGGTTGGACGCGCTTGGCGGAACGATCCTTCACGGGCGACACGTGGCTTCCGACCGACGCTCGCCTCCCTTGGCATTCCCTCGCCGGAGTCAACATCGCCTTTGCTCATCACCTGCTGTTAAGTTTTCATATGATTTGAATTGAGCGATGGAATGAAGGCGGTGCGCTTCAATTGGCGCGCTCAAGTGATGCAGTCTCAAAACCGTGAATTTTTCCTGAAGGCATTGAATTTGAGCACTCGTAGTTAGCATGCTGAAGTTCTTCACAATAGTGTATGCCACTACTTTCGCTGCCACCGGGAGAGAGGATTCCCTTCAATTCCATTTTCTCTTCCTTATTCTTCTAGTAACTAAGCAGGGAGGCTTCCGAGCATCTTTTTTTACCGTTAAATTCTTGCACAATTAATGTCAGTGCGGTCTGCGCCAGAAGCGGAACCTGATCCCTTTCGAGTGCACCCCGTGAGGTTGACCAGGGGGGGCGCGCGAGGAGAAACACGGCGCGCAGCGGGGGAATTTCAGGCTCCGTACTCGGGCTTATGAGTAATTTTATGAAGTGTATGAGGATGTACTCTCAAGTTTTTTGCGGGTGATGATAAATTTTTTTAACGCCGAGAAATTTATAAAAAATGAGTAGAAACAGTAATGGCATTGTCAACGCTTTTGCTCTCGGAAAGAGCCTGCAAATTCAGCTGGATTCAGCTCAAAGGGTACGTACGAGGGTCATCCGGAAAGTAGTACCCGTTCGTGAAATAAAGACAAAAGTAAATATTAACAAACATAAAAAATTTTATTTGAAAGAGGATACTTTAAACTACTTCTCAACATAATCTCCAAGCAAATTAAGGCATTTGTCATAACGTGTGACAAGTTTCTGTATTCCTGCTGCATAGTCCTTCGCCGCCAGCTCATTGAGATATGCGAGGGACCCATCTTGCACAAATTTTTGCATAATGCAGATGGTGTTTAACAATTTCATGAACAATTGTTCGAGAAACATTGGGAAAATGCTCACAGATGTCATCAATTGTGACGCGCCGATCGTTCCTCACGAATTCGTCAACTGAGCTCACCAGTTGGTCTGTAATGACAGACGGTCTCCCCGAACGCTCATCGTCGTGTGTGTTCCCCCTCCCCATGTTGAAGTTGCGACACCACCGCCGAACAGACGACTCGTCCATTACATTGTCTCCATACACCTCCTTTAATTGGCGATGAATATCACATGGGCGAACGTTTCTTGCATTGAGGAATTTAATCACTGCCCTCACTTCACAACTGGCGGCGTTCTCAATTTTTTTAAACATTGTAAACAATCACAGAAACAACACAGGCAATGCTAGCGTCACGCAACTTGGCTCAGAGAAGGCAGACAAGCCACTGAAGCTATCTGACCTCGTCCAGCGGCTACTCGCGTCGTCAGCACTTCATGCGGCACGAACGGGTACTACTTTCCGGATGACCCTCGTATATTTTAACTTCTCGGGGTTTAGGTGAAAACGGGAGGAAATTATGATTTTCTCAAACTCTAAACTTCGTAGAGGATGCATTTATCATCTTAAGTCGTTTTCTAGTTCCAAGAAACTCCGGGAAATACCGAGACAGTAACTTTTAACGGAGTCAATAGCTAAGTGTGCATTATAATTCAACAATTTCAGAGTGTAAAAATCATTCGCCTTGACCGGGATCCCGATCAAGGGGAATGATTTTAACAGTCTGAAATCATTGGATCGCTATCTAGTGTCCGACCCCTCGGTCATTTTGCGACTGAGGACTATCCCGTACGTCTCACGCCAGTGTGTTCTGGCATTCGCGAGTATTTATTCGGGTATGTGCATTTAACATTTTCATCCGCACCAATGAACGGCGTTGCTTGCTCCACAGCAAAAATACGAGTACATTGATATGCCAACATCTCATCGATTTGCTCTAAATCCTAGGTTAGAGATTGACTCGGGGTAATTACACCGGTGCCACGATCGAAATTGAAATTATATTATCGCAAAACGGGCGATTCAAAGTAGTGAGAGTCACTACTTTGGGGCGCTTGGAGCACCCGAAAGAGAAAAATGAAAATATACAGTTTTTTGGGGAATTATCACATGTCTCTCTTTGCTTGCGTCCCGTTTATTCTTATATTCAATAAATAATATTAGTGAAATTAAGATTAATTCTTTTGACCGATTTCCTTCCTCGTTGAATCAATCAAGTAAGTGTATGATTCAAAGAATTCTGACTTGATCGCACATCATGGAACCCTTCGATTGGGTAGAGGGGTGGACGACGAACTAATTAATGCTGAAACTTAACTTAAACGATAATGTCAAAGGAAAAAGAGCTGTCGGACTAAATTAACGGATTGTGAATTTTGATATAAATGCCCTAAATCATCGAAGGATATGCTATATTAAGAACTGTCTTGGTACTACCCACTCCCTGTTAATCGGTCCGTTAGTAGGCATTATACTTCATTAAATAGCACAATCAGTTGTCCAATTCGAGTAGATGAGGGCTTTGAATGGTTCCAAAATATTTGTCAATATCTCTCTGTGGCCTTATGAGCACTTACTGCTCTCCTGTCCAAAACTCTTACTTTCTACTCATTATTTCCTTGTTCGGTTCTTTCTTCTCTCAATTGCCCATAAATTCCACCAATAGAGATTATTCTCTTTCGCTCGCTTCTCCTCATCGGAATTGAATAACATTCTAGGGAAATATTCTTTTTAGGAATATTTGAACTAGATCTGGTTCGAAAATTTACGAAAACTCGCTTAAGTTGTGCTGCATTTAAAGAGGTAGTACCTCGTAAGTTACGAATATAAAGCGTGGAAACCCATGACCAGAAAAAAGCACGCATATTTTAAATTTATGTGCTGTATTTGACAATGGCCTTCCATTCCCCTACGCCTTTGGATATCTACGCGCTTGAGAGCTCGTTGGTATATTTGCTTGAATATTTGGAATGATTTACGTTGTAGCTTAAGTGGAGGAAGTGCTTTTACCATGCAGACTATTGATATTAGGACGGACGCGACGGCCCCGTGGATGGTTGAAGGGACACGACTTCTGTTTCTATGTGACCTGACGTTTAGTGCCGGGGCACTTCGCCCCATTTTCTTTTTTGATCCATCAGTGGCCAATATTGGCGAACGTTTTCTCAAAGATTGATTTATAAGATACTCAGCAATCGAAAAATCGAAAGTAGAACAGCTACTGTTTGCTGATTTGATACTTCCGCTATACGAAAATTCACACCGAGTAGATGGATATTATTTCAATTTTCTATTCTGCCATCTGAGAGAAATCCATTCGACCATTTAAATAGTCAACAAATTTGGGTCGCGTTAATTACTTAGTTTTATAAATATATTTTTCTTTCAGATTCCTGTAAATATATGAATTCATAGAAGGGAAATCTCTACAATTTCTTGAATTTTTTTATGAATGATGATGTATTGAATACATAAAATCTATGCACAAACATTTTTATTGAAAATTAACGTTCGTGTCCGCATATTTTTTTACATGTACCTCAAAAACTTGGGGAGCAAAAATTATTTCAGCTGTAATGCCCTCCAAGTCTGGTGGTAATATTTATCCATTATTTATCCAGACTCCGGCCCCGCCGCTTGGTAATCGCGACGTGCCATTTACGATGCGCTGCAAGTATAGCGCGTGCGCATTCGTCGATGAACCCTCGTTTTCGAGTAATTTTTTTGGAAAGAGGGCAATAGAGGATGGCTCCTGACATTCAGTTGCCTCGAGTGTAAATACCTTCCTCGTAATTAATCAAATGAGGTGTTCCAGGGAACGGAGATTGCTCCACATACACCACCGTGTGGTCGGTGGAAATCCGGGAAATCATCGCATGGAATGCAACCTGCCTCAGCTAAGTGTCACGCGCATGAAATATGGTTTCCAAAGATCCTGCTATCACGGCAAGCATCTCGCTTCCATCACTCACCGTGAAATATTCCCGAGGAACGTTTTTATGGCTCGGATGAGCAAACCGTTTCAGCAGCCTACCTTTGGTGACCTTACGCTTTAGCTGACCCCAGCGATAACCAATAGCTCTCTACGAGCGGCTTCACATCGACGTGTTATGGGAGAGTTATTATGACATCCATTAAAGCGGTGTTGCACAATGCGAATTAGGATTGTTATGTTTTAAAAACTTTTTAATAATATGAATTCGGAATTTCTGAACATAAAATACCAGGGTATTTTTAACCGAGTAGTCTGCTGTCTCCATACATCATTATTTTCCGGATGGACTTCCCTGTGTTTGCGTGATTTAAATATTTTCCTCCCCGCGGCTCGGATTCTTTCATTACGTAAAGGAGCGATATGGCCTCTGGTCCTCTGGCTACGAAAGCGTCCATCCGTCAATTCACGCATGTTAGCTGCGCTCTCTCTTTCCGTCAGTTTTTCGACCGAGTCAATTTCCCCAAGGTTGTGGTCTGGATTCACTTAGATCAACAAGGCCTTCCAACAGGGACTCAGCCCATGTAATTACCAAGCATGCCTCTTTGAGTATGGCTCCCGAAAAATGGTGTTAATCACTTGATTTACTTCTTCACACAGTTGCATGGCATTCCCCCCAAATAAATCTCGTCTCTTCAATCGAGTGCAATGCTTTCTCGATTTTCCCCGAGAGCTCAGAAATGGCTGCAAGGGAAAAACTGTCTTCATGACTAAGCACGTCTCAACCAGCGTTGGTGGAGAGCGCGTTGGGGCCGAGAGGGAATCGAATGAGCGAAGGCTGACCGTGAGGCGGTGGCGTGCCTCGGTGGGCGGAGAATGCGGGGTGGGCTGGAAGGAGACTGGGGTCGCAGCGACGTTTTTCCCCGGGCGACGCAGTCGTTCGGGAGGATCCCACGGTTCATCAGAGGCAGAGCAAAGTAAAAAAAATGCCGCCTGCAATTGCTTTGCTTCGGACTTCGCTGACTACTCTGACCGTGCTTGGTAGCGATCTAAATGATACGGCCCTCCCGGTTTCACGCGTCTGCTCAAACGTGCGTTCCGTGAGTTAAGCTCTTCGCTCACGTCCTTGAGTTTGGTCCGATGTGGCCGAAAGAGCTAAAGATGTACCTCAGGCGAATCGCTCCTCCCTCGCAGAGACGCATTATTCTCTCCGAGGGTCTTCCTATCCAAAACACAACTCTCGTTGTGTTTGGTAAACATACCTGTATATTTCACTCTGTTCAAGGAACTCACCTCTATGGCTATTCTTTCGTGGCTATATTTCCTATGCTGCGTGGCCTGCCTCCACGCTTCGACGGATCTGCTGGTGAGGAGGTGAGGATGGGGGAGGGTTGCCGCGGTCGGACGGTGGTGTCGGTCGGACGCGAGAGGCGGGCTCGCTCCCTGGGCTGTCGCAGCCGCTTGTCTGGCGGAATTCAATGTGCACTCCACACAGATGTCTCCTTTTTGCAGTGTGTGCGTCTGTAATAGTTGTTCTTCGCCTAATGCTCCTTCCGATAGTGCTCCTCGTCATTTCTTTTGTTTTATTTACGGGAGCAATTGATTAACAAAACTCGTAAACCTGTCCTTGAGGAAAGATAATTGTCAAAGGTTATTAAGACTTCAGATGTGAATGAATGGGAAATGATGGGGATAATAAATCGGGTTAAGAGGTAGGTAAAGGCGATTTTTACACACATCACGAGGAAGGAAAGAAGTTAATGTATTCTAATGAAAAAAATGCTTAATTTTAATAATTTTTGCAATTAACGGAATTACTGCATTTATATTAATCCAATTGGCATTGAAATTCGTCAGCATATTTGCATGGTGCCAGTACAATCAAGTTATAATTTTTTGACTCTAGTGGATTTTAATTTTAAAGCGTTGGAATTTGAACTAAAGATATTTCACTTTTTCCTTATTTCTTGGGGAAGGTTTAAAAAACTTTTCACAAATGCGGTGCTCTGGAGTTGTGGAGGGCACGTTGGCGCCGTCCGAATCTCACCGATAATTCCAGATAACGGTTGAGATCTCAGTATTCGATTAAGTTAGTGCTAGGGGGTAAACAATGTGAAAATGTGCCTCTTGACAAAATATATCTAATGTGCATCGATCCACGTGCTCACAAATTATTCGACAATAAGAATTGCTCTACGATTTACGAGCGAATTACCTCCCATCTGTAACATAATCGTATACTTGAAATCCGCATTAACGGCTATATTTGAATGTATGAACAGAGAAAGACTGTTTGAAAATTGCAAAAATATATTTTTCAATATATTATAATTCTAGGTGTGCCACGACAGGTTAAAATGTTTTCACGTGTAGCAGCCCTATTCCAACGCTGATGGTTGCAGACTAATGTCTGCATTCTCTCGAAATTCTTCTCTTCACTTGCACAAATTCTTACCAAAAAAGTGACTTCCAATATTTGAAAATCCAGATGCAACAAGTGATTTGAGAACAACAATTATAATGCTGAAGATATAACCTTAACCTACTTCACCAACTTTTACTTCCTTTGCTGTTACCAAGGTTAGGTAAACACTTTTCTTTTTGTGAAATGAACATTTTGGTTCTGTTAAAGTGACACTCTGTTCCAATTTGTTTCAAAAAGGATAAGGTTGATGCTTGAATTTCTTCAGGGAACCAAAACCGCTGTCTTCCCAGGCCGATACCTAATCCACCAACCAAACAAACAATACGACCTAGGGCTAAGGCAAGTGCTCTCCTCGATCCTTTATAATGATCATCGTTTTATGAAACGAAGTGGAAGACGAGCCAAGGGTTTCAGGAGATGTCGTGTGTATGTTGTGTCAATTAGCACTTAGTGGCGCATCAAATTCTGATGCTAAGGTGATTTTCCCGTAGCAAATTGTGATCCAAGAGTAGAGGTCGATCGAAAACCATTTATAGGGCAATACAGCATTTAATTGACGCAGGGCTTTATCCTTGAACGTACACTCGTGGATTCCTGTATAATTTTTGTTAGTGGGCTGAAGTAGTCGAGACTCTCATACCTAAGGCAGACGCTTAGAGTCGAGATCTCCACCATTGATGTCATATTAACTCTTAATTAGACCCATGGGTGATGAGCCGAAAGGATCATATTTAAGAACCCCAGATGTACACAGGTCTGCAGAGATGTCCCGAGAGTAATGACAATAAAGTACCAATGAATCAAATGATTGGTTGGTAGAATAGGAACTCATCTTAGAGGGTACCATGTAGATGAAATGAATTGGTTGATCATCTTCAGCAAACCCGTTGGGTCTACTATTTATTTCCTGCAGGAATTGTCGTTTTTGGGAGTTCTGAAGTAGATTCTCTTGCATTATTTTTGGGTTCTACTCTGTTGCATGCATGGGAAAATGTAACAATGACTACACCGTTTTGGTTACCGCGCCATTAGAATACACTCTGAAGTTGGTTTTCCTTCTCTATTATTCGCTATTATATACGTATTCTAGCGATTTCTTTGGCTAATGCATCGCTATCAAGGGTTTTCTCTTGGCGTATTGAAATGCTCGTAATGATATTAGTTTAGTGTCTTCAAAGCATCACTCTCCCATTCCTTTCAAATCCATAAATTAAGTCATCCAGTCGGGAAAGTCGTGCCTGGCTGGGGGGCGGCCTGGCCTGTGTTATTAATCAACGGCCCTCGATTATCTCCCTGCACTGGTATTCCCTCAAGAGTCTCTCAGGGCGAAATACGCGCGCGGATTTTCAGCGGAGGTATCTCAAGACCTCCAGTTAAAGGACAAGGAGAGGGGCGAGGAATTAATCGGCGCCTGGGGCGATCGCGAGTGAATGGAGTGCGCGGCCTCGCCGCCCTCCCTTCTTCCCTCCCGGTCTTTGAAATTTCGATCGGGGGGAGGGATGGGCGGCAAGAGTGGATGTCGCGTCCCTTGCCCGGCAGGACCCCCTGCCTCTTCCTCCAGAAGGGCCCATTCCAGGGACGGGGTCGTCGCGTCACATGCATAGCGAGCGTGGAAAGAGCAGGGGGGCTGGGAGCGGGATGGAGGCGAAGGGCAATTGGGTTGGGCGCGGAGATTGCGCGCCACATCCCTCGCGACTCCTTAGCAACCGGGAGTTGTATTTTTTTCCCCTTCACCCTTCCCTCCCTCCCCCTCACCCCCCGGCCCTGAACCTTGGCTGCAAGAGAGACGTGCTCCTTTTCATTCATGTGGATGAATCGTGCATCTAACCCTCCCTCCCCCCTCGCTCACTTGCGTAATAGTTTCTCGTGACACCCTTGTCGGATCCCTTCGACCAACCCCCCTACGCCCCTCTCTTGCCACCCCCCTCCCCGTTGGATGACGATTCCTCACTTGAGCTTCGAGAGAGAGCAGATGGCGCAACGGAGCCGAGAGGCGGCGAAGGGAAGACCCCGAGGGGAGAGGAAGAAAAAGAGAGAGAGAGAGATAGCGGGGAGGGGGTTGAGGAAAATGAGGAAGGTTGGCGGGGGGGGGGGGTTGCAAGAGAGGCTCCAAACCCAACGTGAGATTCAACGGATCAATAGCGGAGGATAGGGTGGGCCGTGTTACTCAGCCTCCCGCGTGGCGGAGCCACTGCCTGCGGGTTTGGTGGGGATTCTTCCCCACCCCTTGCGTGAGCTATACAGCTAATACCCCCTCCGCGTCGCCTCCCCCCCCGCATCAACCTCGTTCTCCCCGTTTTCGAAAAGGTCATTGTCCTCTTAGCAACAACACTCGGCTGTTGTGGGAAGTATCATCGGTCGTTCCTCCCAGGCGGCGTTGCCATGTCTCCCGACCCCCCCCCCCCCCTCTCCCGGCTGAGGGAGTGCTGCGCGCGTGAAGGCAGACCCGACGCGGACCCCCTCTCCAGGACTCTCTCTCCTCGCCTTCCTTCTTCTCCTCGCGGCTGTTCCTAAATCCCTGAAGCCTCGCATTTCTCCCGCACCTGGAAAACTATCACGAGGTCGACTGAAATATAGAGGAAAAATTTTCTCGAAACTTGCATTCATAGTGACTTAACAAGTACGACATTGTAAGTTACCTGGAGGTTAACTTCATTAAAAATCATTCCTACGTTTATAGTAATAAGCAGCGAATGTGGAGACGAGTGACGATGCGTGTATCACTGAATGACAATAGATTCCTCTCTCCGCGGCGATAATTCCTTTATCTGCAGAAGGCCGGGTCGACAAAAATTCTAACAGCCGTATCCTACGATTTTTGAATGTCAATCCTGTACACTACTCTGTTCTCCCGTACTCTCTGTACTCTGTACATCTATTATACATTACATTTGGTCAGCTAAATACAGCACAAAATAAAATAGATAACACGTTAAAGACCTGAAGAAGGCATCAGAGAAGGCCGCAAGCTAGAATATCTAAAAGGTGTGTCCTTTTAGGTGTTATCTATTTTACCAGTATCTTGTGATCTATTGTGCTGTCCAAATGTTATATTTCTTTTGTAAGTGCTTCTACATTTTTATATGTATATATATATATATATATATATATATATATATATATATATATATATATATATATATATATATATATATGTACATAAGCACACACATATATATATATATATACACACATATATATATATATATGTCCCCTCCCCGGACTACAACCTTGACGTGGTGGAAGGGCTTGTGCGTTCCGATGACCCCTAGAGCTGTGCTGGCGGGAGTAATAAAAATTGCTCCTGGTAGGGTCACCCATGCCAGATAGGTCGAAGGTTAGGAGCCAGACGAAAGGTAGTCCACGCAGCGTCTGTTCCTCAGTGAGGCGGCTGCAATGGCGTCTGACCCCAGTGGGGCGGCCAGTAAGTGATGGTGTCACGTTAAAAACACTATTGAGGAAGGCAACGGGAAACCACCTCAATTATCATTCCCTAGAAAAATATGATGGACAATAGAGATATTTTGAGTCCTGGCAACCACGGGGCTCGGCCCAATCGGCCGTGTGTCGTGCCCGGCAGCGGGGGAGGCAAGGCTTCCGCGGTCGTCATCCCACGAAACCCTTGCAAGGGAAAACCAGCAGCAGCAGGACAGAAGACGCAGGAGAAGAAGACAAAATTAGTTAGAATAGGAACGTGGAATGTTAGGACAATGATGAGGACAGGGAAATTGGAGAATGTTAAGCGAGAGATGGAAAGGGGAAATATAGATATTTTAGGTCTATGCGAGGTGAGATGGAAAGATAGCGGGGATTACTGGAGTGATAAGTATAGAATAATATACAGCGGTGGGGACGAGAGCCAACGAGGGGTTGCCATAGTATTAAATGAAGAGGTAGGAAGAAGCGTAGTCAACATAGAGCAGGTAACGGATAGAATACTTCTAGTGGAGATACAAGCAGAACCGACGAACTTAGTTATTATTCAGGTATACATGCCACCGAGCAACCATAAGGAAGAAGAGGTCGATAAGATATACGATCAGTTAGAGGACATGATCGCGTGTGTTCCTGCAGGGAAACATTTGATAGTGATGGGGGATTGGAATGCGACGGTAGGCGAAGGAAGAGATGGTGATGAGGTGGGGGACTACGGTTTAGGCACGAGGAATGACCGCGGGGAGAAAGCAGTTGAGTTCTGCAGGAGACAGGGGTTAGTCATCACCAACACTTGGTTTAGACACCACAAAAGACGCAGGTATACATGGAAAATGCCAGGTGACTCAGGAAGATATCAGCTAGATTATATCCTGGTTAGACACAGGTTTAGGAATAGTGTGATAAATTCCCACAGCTTCCCGGGAGCGGATGCGGACTCAGACCACAATTTAGTTGTTATGAAATGTAGCGTACGTTTCAAAAAGATAAGGCAGGGGCGGCGAGTTAGAAAATGGAATGTAGAAGCATTAAATGGGTTGAAAAGGAAGGAATACAAACAGGCGGTGGAGAAAATCATGGAGGATGGTAAAGAGCTAAGTACTATCGAAGAAAAATGGGAAATGATCAAGAAGGGGTTGTCTAAAGCCGCAAAAGACACTATTGGAACCGTTAACGCTAAAAGGACTAGGAAACCATGGATCACGGATGAGATGATTACAAAGATGGATGAGCGGCGAAAATGGAAGAATGTAAATACAGAGTTAGGCAAAATGAAGTACAAAGAATTAAACAATAAATTGAGGCGGGCAACAAATAAAGCAAAAGAAGCCTGGTGGAAGACGCAGTGCGAGGATATGGAGAGTCTCCAGAGGAAGGGTGAAATCGGTGCGCTGTACAGCAAAGTTAAATCGTTATCGGGAAGTAAGAAAGGAAGAGCTATGCTAACAGTTAGAGATAGGGCGGGTAAGGTAATAGTTGACGCAGGAAAGGTCCTAGAGAAATGGAAGGAATACATAGAAGAACTGTATAGTAAAGAACTTAGACCAATAAAGTTAGACATAGAAAAGGAACAAGACGTAGAGAATGATAGCTTAGATCCTATCATACTTGACGATGAGATAGGAAAGGCATTAAGGGAGATGAAGCTGAATAAGGTCGTGGGGGTTGATAACATTCCCGCGGACTATTAAAATGTTAAGGAAAATGTGGGAGGAAGAGGCTATATGGACTGATCCGTAGTATTTATGAGGAGGGAATCTGGCCGGAAGACTTTGTGAGATCAGTTTTAGTTCCTATTCCGAAAAAGGTAAAGGCTACATCATGTGAGGACTACAGGACGATAAGTTTGATATCCCACGCGGCTAAAGTTGTTCTCAGGATCATAAACAAAAGCATAGAGAGTAGGGCAAATGATTACTTAGGGGATGATCAGTTTGGGTTTAGGAAGGGGAGAGGTACGCGTGATGCCATTGCAGTAATGAGATTATTAATCGAGAGGAATATAGAACACAACCAGGAGGTATTTGCCTGTTTCGTAGATTTCGAAAAAGCGTTTGATAGAGTGAATTGGGAAAAACTAATGAGTACTATATATTGCAGAAAATAGGAATAGATTGGAGGGAAAGGAGGCTAATCCGCAACCTGTACATGTCTCAGACTGCTCAGGTGCGGGTGGGAAACGGGGAGTCAGGATGGGCAGTGTTAGGAAGGGGTGTAAGGCAGGGTTGCCCATTATCACCGTTGCTGTTCAACCTGTATGCAGAGGAAATGATCAAAGAGACATGGGAAGAACTGGAGGTAGGAATGAAGGTCGGCGGGGAATTCGTAATATCAGTTAGATTTGCTGATGACCAAGCTTTAGTTTGTCAGTCAGCCAAGGGGCTGCAAGCATTGCTTAGTGAATTGGAAATTCAATGCGACAGGTATGGGGTGAGAATCAATATTAATAAAGCAAAGGTTATGCGATATCTAGAAAGAAAAAGGCTTAGTTAAACAATAAAATAGGAGGGTAAAAACTAGAGCAGGTAGAACAGTTCACGTATCTCGGAAGTGTTTTGAACCAACTCGGTCAAAGTAGTAAGGACGTAAGGAGGAGAATTGCGCTAGGCAAAGAGGCTTTCACAAGGAGGAGGGAGTTGATGACAGGGACGTTGAGTAAGGACATTAAGAAAAGACTCGTAAAAACTTTGATATGGAGCGTAGCTATGTACGGTGCGGAAACGTGGTCATTGAAGCAGGAGGGTAGACGTAGACTGGAGGCTTTTGAAAAGTGGGTGTGGAGAAGAATGGAGAAGCTGAAATGGAAGAGAAGAAAACAAACGAGGAAGTACTTGGTATGGTGGGCGAGGAGAGGGGTTTGTTGGGAGCATTCCTATGGAGGCAGGAAAAGTGGCTGAAGGGGGTATTGACCGGCAGCGGGATGTTGAAAACTGTAATTGAGGGGAGAATGTTAGGCAAACGAGGAAAGGGTAGGAACAGGATAGGGATGTTGGACGGGATGAAGTGAGGAAGAAAGTACTCAGAGCTGAAGAGGGACCTGATGTAGAGTAGGATGCTGTGTTTTGCTAGGGGTCACATATTATGTAATTAGTAATTATATCCATCCAAAAACCTACCTTATCCGGTAGATTACCAAATAATAATAATAAGTATATATATTATATATATTATATATATATATATATATATATATATATATATATATATACATTTTCTTTAATTAATTACTACTAAAAATTTAATGTGCATGTACTTAATTTACCGATTAGAACAAGCTATTTAAATAGTTTAAATTGTCTCTTAACTAAATTTAAAGAAAACGAACGCATAACGAATTTTTTTTAAATTACCCAAACAGGCGTGTTAGTCCAAAACATTCGTCTCTGTATGTAAAGGAGCCTTAATATTTTAATTTAAATATTAACCGTGGGTTGATACGGAATGAATGAGTTGATCATCCTGCTAACAAGGTCAAAACTTTGCGGAGGCCCTCGGATCAATGAAATTTTTATTTTACATGTCGATTTATAAATGCCAGAGAGATATTTGACAAAGAAGGAAAACTAATGATCAATGTGTTAAACAAATACCACAGAACACATATCTATAGTTTTTCAAAGATGAAACCTTGATTCCTATTAATTGCAGGTTATCACACATGCAGAAGAGATACAGAAAAGAGTGAGGGTGAGTCACCCTACGGGGATCACCCTGATGGGGGTAGATTATAATATGGGGGCGGAGTAGTGTGAAAGGGAGTGTTAGATCATTAGAAAGGGGGTACATTTTAGGGACTCCAAACGTTCAGGATGGTCATCAATGCCCAGAGTTGGCGTAGCTTCAAGGCACGTACAAGGGAGGAAAGGGAAGGAACAGGATAGGGATGTTGGACGGGATGAAGGGAGGAAGAAAGTACTCAGGGATGAAGAGGGACCTGATATAGAGTAGGATGATGGATTTTGTGTTTTGTTAGGAGTAATAAAATATTTGTTTGGTAGTTGTGTCCATCCAAAAACCTACCTTAACCGGTAGATAACCTTAAAAAAAAACCATAAACACAGTAATCAACCCGAAGGTCGGTTTGGTAGGTGATGGTAGAGTCCACCCAGTACTAAGCCCGACGGCGTGTGAAAATCACACATCAGGGTAGGGGGGCCAGTTCCTTTCCCTGTGCCAGTTATGGGTTCCCAGGAAGAACTGGTATTCTAAAAATTGCATAGCCTGGGTAGAGCTACGGGTGCCCAGAAGGTCTGGTCCGGGAATCGAACCCTGGCCAACGCTCTACTCCTGAACTACCACGACCCACGCACACACATTAACACGCGCACACACACATTCAAACACGAAAACCCACCATATGGCGAATATATACTCATTCACATGGAAATAGATATAAGGAAAAGGGATAGGGACCATAGGATATTCAGAGGAGTTTCTGCCTGCTCTCTTTATATCGAAATCATTTGAAATGACACATTACAGATGTTTTCAGCTTTGGTCCTTTCTCTTAGGTCTAACTCCAGGCCAAACACACCCAGATATATTTATACACAAAAAGTGGCTAGTAATATTACTGACCGTCTGAATGACTCTATGACTCTTATTGAAACGAATTAATGAACTAGAAAGAATAACAGAGAAGAAAACTGACGCACTTTCCACTTAATAATTTATTTCCACTTATTAATTGGAAATTTGCGAAAGTTTTCGTCCCTGTTTTTATGGAACGTTTCCATCGCATGAACCTTAATATGTAATTTATATATATGAACTAGAACGAGTTCAAAAACATAATTCCTTAGTTTTAGTAATGAAACTGAAAACTTGTTTATTGACCTGGCTGTTAAACACGACTTTTTTTTAACTACAAGACATGTATATTACTAATGCCAAAGCAATGCCAATGTTTTAATGATTTACAATTATTTTAATCGTGAATTATGCGGAAGATACATTATGACTTAAATCTATAACCTTTTCCCGAAAAAGTAAAATTATTCCCAAATGCAGATATGCCTTTTCACATCTTTCTGAGTCTCTAACATCTATCGGAACAACGTGTCTCCCACGTGAGTCTGCGGATACGATGGTTATTTTTAGCACGTGACGTATCCGCGTTACTCATATCGACCCAGGGGCGTAGCCAAGGATATTGAGAGAGGAGTGGACAAGTGTTGGGGTGGGGGGAATGTTGTGGGTGGGATACTCTGCGAGATAAGACCATTTCTGAAACTTGACTCGCAGGCTATAATTTCTTAACATTGCATAACTCTGGTAAAAAGCGTTTTAGCCATCTGACACCAGCCCGTTGCTAATAACATGATCACGCCACGGGAACATTCAGTCTGGTGGTTTATGCTTTAGTTTATGTTGCTACTATTTCTACGTGAACCAATGTTGCTTTTTGACAGTCAACTGACTGACTTAAATATGTAACATCTCGCAATGTATGCAAAGCATTGGGGAAGTTATTCTCTTCGGTGTCCATTCTTTTTCTCCAGTGGGGAGAGAGGAGAGAAAGGGTTCTAAGAAATTAATATAACATGTTTGTGGCTGCCTCTATTTTAAATGTCCCTCGTGCCTTGCTGCCTTTTTGAACGGCTTCAAAGTTCCATGAATACATTCGCATTCTTTTTCATATACGTTCTTTTTGCTGTAAGTGGCTGCAGATGAAGAATAAGTCTACGTTGGAGAGCTCTTCGAGCTTGGAACTGATGTTCCTCAATGAGTACCATGATGTTTGTGCCATATTCTCTAGTCTGCCTCTGAATCTAGATATCTGGTTAAACAAACATAAACATCAAGATAATATGCCGTAAGACGCCGCATGGGCATGGGTGGGTAGGACATAGCACATGCCTACACATCTAAGTCCATACATATATTTTAATTTATATGAGCTCATGAGAATAACAATCGTAAGCATGCTCACATTCAGGCTTATTTAGCAAAAATAGATTACGCATTGAATGTTTGACTTTATATATATATATATATATATATATATATATATATATATATATATATATATATATATATATGTTCATTCACATGGAATAGATATAAAGGAAACACATATTAAAAAACACAGGAGAGTTAAGGGAGGCGGAATTTAGCAGATCACAAGTGCAAAAATATATCCTTGACCGGGACTTGAACCACGGATCTTTCGACTTGCCGGGCCGATGCTTTCTCGTTAATGGAAGACTGAAATGACGAACTAGTTACAGACCGTGTAACTCAAGCTGACGTCTTGAATAGACAAAACAGTACGCCAAAACCAACGGAAAATCTCCGTGGTATGAACATGCCTTTGAAATTTGTAATAGTAGATTTCATGGGATTAGTTGAACAACTGCGGACTATCAAAGTTATCAAATCCTCTGGACCGATGGAGATCCCAGTACGAGTTCTGAAAGAGTTGACATCGTAAACTCCTTCATTTCTATTGAACATATCGTATGGAGAAGGTTCTGAAATAATTATAGTGCCCTCTTTGGATGTGCATCCTCCATCCATTAGTTAGGTACAAAATTTAAGGTAGAATTTGAACAATTTATGGAAACTATTACATTTTACCATGGATCAATAAAGGTGTTATGTAAGGTATATCATTTGCCATTAACTCTTTTCTTCTTAAGCTCCTCGTACTTCCAACAACCTATCATTCTGTCCAATATCCTTCAACGTACTCATCCTATCTTTGCATTAACAATACCTCTGCAATTCAGGATATTTTGTCTGCCTTCATTAATTCAGCAATATCTTCTGCAAACATATCTGACATTGCTTTGTCCTCCCATTAATTCAACTTATTTTTTTTTACATTCGTCTTCGTGCAAATGCCATTATGATACATGCTTTATTGACTGAATCAATCCCCTTCTCTGCACCATATCTCTCTCATACATGCCTGTGATGCTCGCACTATATACCCTCTAGTATGAAGTAAAAATTTAAACTTTTGCATCCAGAAGATCACCTAACATTTTTCATATCGTCATTTAAATGGGTCAACTCTATCCTCAATATGGTCGAACCATCAATATCTCCTTATGGTAGATGAACTGTTGTGAAACCTCGATTGAAACACGACGAAACTTACCTTTTCCCTGGATTTACGACATTTCCTTGGTGCCCCTAAAATTTTGGAATGTTTGTAATGTAATTTTGTCCTGCCATTTACACTTTAGAGCTTTTTTCAATATCCCGCGATTTACATTGGACGAGAAGGAAGATGGCGGCTGTCGCTCTTTAAACTTATCAACTGACAAATGAGACTATGGTCTTTCGGATAACATATGAGCTTACACATGTAATACTATTGTTGGTGTGCTTCATTGTATAAACAAGCATTTCTTCGTTTAATTGTACATAACATCACTGGGATACCCAAAAATTATTGTGAACGCAAAATTGGTGGAGTTGCATTTCCAACTCGTTCCTCATTTCTTCTCTATTCTTCAAATTTGACTCCCCTAAGCCAGTTTTACCCAAACGAGGAAGTTATTTTTGAAGCAAATACCTATTCTGTAGAGTTGGAGAAATCGTAATATTCGAATGGGGTCAACAAACTGGAGCAGGGTAGTTAATGACAGGGACATCGAGTAAGGACGCTAAGAAAAGACTCGTCATAACTTTGACGTGGAGCGTAGTTATGTACGGCGCGGAAACAAAGTCACTAAAGCAGGAGGATAGACGTAGATGAGATGTTTTTAAAATGTGGGTGTGGAGAAGATGAAGTGGACGGAAAACAAATGAGTGAGTGCTATGTATGGTGGGGGATGAGAGAGGATTGTTGGAAGAAAACATAAGGAGACGGGGAAAATGGATGCAGAGCATATTGATTGGCAGTGGGCTGTTGAAGACTGTGATAGAGGGGAGAATGTTTGCCAAACGAGGAAGGGAGAGGAATAGGATAGAGATATTGGACGGAATGAAGAGAGGAAGGAAGTGTACGGAGATGAAGAGGACACTAATGTAGTGTCGGATGCTGGGTTGTATTTTGTTGGGAGAGGCAATAAAATAGTCGCTGCACCGTTGTGTAGCATGTGCCCATCCAGAATCTACCTTAACCGGTAGTTTGCCATTGATAATAATTTGTACATATACGTCGGTTATTTTTTAGGCTAGATCCTATTGATCATAAAAAATACATCTACGCTAGAAAAAGTTTTATTGATTGTTTTAGTTTCCTAAAAAACTAATTCACTTTTCTACATACAATGGCCGTTCACTTCTAAGCATTTTTCGTAACTCGGCACCAGCCTCTTAAATCCCTCGGCATAGAAGTTCTCCGTCAGGGAATTGAACCAGCTGACAACGACGATCTTCAGCACTCGCTCTCTTCAAGCGGTGGTACTCCACCATGCCACTGTTTCGTGCGCAAGAAGAGGAATTACTCGCGAGGTACAGGGTGAAGTAATCTCCGTCTCATCGACAGCGGTCCGAAAACGCTCGTCTACTCAACATTCTTTGCTCTTTGTGTTGGTCGATAAGCATTTTCGGTAGTCAACTTGCGCCCAGTTCTGGATATCCCGACTTTTTCTTTACAATTGTGTAATTAGTGGTGCAACTAAGAAGAGGAAATTTATCAATCAGAGCACTAATTGTCAATCGTCGATCAAGTCGTAGTTCCTAGTCGATTTGCTGGACGATTTCATCTGGCAATTTTTTCAGTCTCGACACCATTGTCTAACTTTTCCTTCACTCATTGCTGTAGGTCCTTCCATAAACCAGGCACATCTCCCGATAACTTTGGGCAGCTGATGATCCTTCTGCACACACCTAATCCCAACCTAATCACAGCACAGTCTTCACAACTAGCGGTAGTAACGATTTTCACTGACACTGTTGTCTGCAGTTACGGACAGGAAACGGCGACAGAATCAAAGCCGTAACTTCATTGGCTTCGGAAAAAATTAATAGATAGTACATGAGCACATGTTCTGTATAGTGCATGAGTACAATTATGCTCTGACCCACCAGTATTCAATTATAAGTAAACGGCGCTTGAAAGGCTCCCGCGTGCATGCATCTGTATTTCATTCATTAATTTGTGTTCGAGCAATGATTTACATTGTCATTCCAAATTGATAAGTATCCAGTGTTTGAATGCAACAATTTCAGAGTGTAAAAATCATTCGCCTTGACTGGGACTCGAACCCAGATCCCTCAATATCCGGTCGAGTGCTTTAGCCACTTAAGCTACCGAGGCGTCCTCTTAAACTCTGAAATTTTGGGGCTTTTAAATGAACTAGATGTTGTGACGAAATACTGTACATACAATGTCACATGCATTCGTAGTCGTGCGCGAGGCGCCACTGTCCACGAGGTTAAAGCCAACTTTAAACACTTATGGTGTTAATATTTTGACAAATTCCAAAGAAACTGCGGGAGATGCCGTAACAGTAACTTTTAACGGAGTCATCCGCTAATGTGCATTTCAATGCAACAATTTCAGAGTGTAAAAATCATTCGCCTTGACTGGGACTCGAACCCAGATCCCTCAATATCCGGTCGAGTGCTTTAGCCACTTAAGCTACCGAGGAGTCCTGTTTGGCCAAATTTTGTTATGTTAACATAGGATGTCAGACGAATACTTTTCTGTCAGTATTTATATCCTCCCTTCTCATTTTATCCTGGAGTTTCAGCTGAAAATCTAAATCAGGGTCATCAACCCCTCTTCTATGTCTCAACTCCAGTATCCTGCACCTTTCTAGAATTGTCTTACCTGCTATCGCAGCTAAATAATACTTCAGTCGTAGAATTTTCAGCCGACCCAGGCCAACCTAGAGGTCACGGGGTCCATTCCCACCTGGATATGTTTTCCTCCACATAGGGCTTGGGTGTTTATAATTCTTCAGCTTCTTCTTGGGTGTTTATAGATCTTAAATGAGCTATTGGTCTGTCATGAAGATATTGGTAGAGACATGTTTTGTCGAGTATTCCCGACTACTAAGGAATCCTATTGACAATTTAAGATTTAGTTAATCATTTTTTTTCTGCTCTAGGAGAGGCATTGCTTAGAATATTGGTTCCATATCGGGACGAGCTAACCGTGCCTCAAAATGCTACGGCCCCTCGCAGGTCATCGGACGCCATAGACGCGTCTCATGGGTGTCATTCAACCGCCCCATCCCTTTGTTCGGGGAGGGATTGTGGAATGGGCGTCAAGGGGGGTGGTCGAGCGGCTCCCATCCATCCACTTCGCACGCCTCCGCTTCAGAAATGCCCCCATCGCACGCCCCATCCGCATCACACCGTGGCTGCAGCGGCTTCGATCCAAAAAACGTCGCATGAATTTTCGTCGCTCTTTCGGGAGGAGAAAATATTAAATGTGTGGGATGGCTCAATGGGATTTGAACGTTACTTCAAATGAAAACATAAACTTGGGTTGTCTTGGCTCACTACTCAGACCCTAATCCATTCCAATGTCAGCTGGCGGACCGCGAAATAGGGTCAAGATATAGTATTTACGAACGTAAGTAACGTAATTCTCCGTTAGTTTAAAGTGCTCATTGTACGTATATCTGGGAATTTAGGGAGAAATACTCATTAAGATTGGAATATACTGATCATTTATAATAATTGTCATGTATTTCATCTGACTTTTTAACTCCTTGTACGCTTAGGATAATCGTGCAGAAGGATCCGGTTTGGAAGCATAGGCAATGAATTTATCACCAATGCCGATAATCATAAAATAACTCCGATGCTCTTGATATTTTATGAAATGAGGAAAATGATCCTTCTTGGATAGCAGAAAATGCATTGCATCACACTTATGCATGAAATGGTGTAATCTACGTAGAAATGGTATAAATGCATACGGTAAAGCTGCGATGGAAATTAAGTTAAAACTATTTAAAATGAACTCGGTCCATACCTACTTTTAGCGTATGAAAATGATTATTGCGCACGTGTAGCGAGTTAGTAAGCGCAATGAATTGATGTCCTTTTCACAATTCTTTTCACGGGAGAGTTCAATGGGAAAAAGGAGTGCATTTAGTTTTGCTGTCATTTTTTTCAGGTGAATACCTCGACTGCGGGGGAGTGACGCGTGGATTCGGTCCACTCGCGACGGCGGGACCGCTCTCACCGCGGGGGAGGGATGGTGGCTAATGCACTGGCTTCCTACCTCGAGGACATCCTCCCCCCCCCCCCGGAGGTGGCCGGATTTTCCATTGGTATCCCGACTGGGGGTGCTATGTGGAGAGCACATTAAGTGAGTACGCCCTCCGTTGAATGGGACGTTACCTTGTGTCTGGCCTCTGGGCGCCTTTCGTTAGGGGTAGGGTTATTCCGACGCCGGGTTTCCACCCTTCCTCCATTCACTGAAAAAACATATCCCTACCAGCTTAACCACATATCCCTTCTGGTGAAAATTACCTCTGCAGTCGATAGCCGCCTCAAATACTTAACCACTACGACCGCTGGGCGATGCGGGCGAAGAGGGGTGTCGCGATCTCCGGCTCTAGCCCCTTGGCGCTAGGCGCTGGCGTGGCAAAATAGCCGCGGCTGAGGCGGGGAGGAGTAGGAGTCAATCTGGCGGAGAGGGAGGGAAGAGAGAGAAGAATAAGCAAGGAACGAACGGAAAACGGTTCAAGGGCTCCGTCCGCCACTTCCAGTCCACAGAGGCCCCCTCTCATTGCCCCCCTTCTTCACCGTTCACTAAGAAATCCCACACGCTCTTATCGGCGCAATCGATCGCCAGGCGAGAAGTCAAAACATAACTGATCTGTCTAGAACATTACCTGCTTCTTCATTCCTTACATGATTAATTCCTTAATAATTAATGGAATGACTAGAATGCTCAAAATCCTATCCACAGCTTTGGAAAAATGGAAACTAAGAACAAATGTAAAGTAAAACCAAAGCTATGACATTTTCTAGAACTCTTTGTAAAGTTAACGATAGGGGAATCAATGATAAGCCAAGTAGAGGGGTTCTGCTCCCTTGGGAGTATAATTAGAAGAGATAACAGATGCATCTCTGCAGTGAAAAGACGGATAGCTTTTGCGAAGAATGCATATGAAAATAAAAATAATCTTTTAGGAAACAAACAAATGAAATTAGAATGTAGAAAATCCTTTGCAAAAACGTTTATTTGGAGTGCATTATTATATGGATGCGAAACTTGGACATTGAAAAAGAGGGAAAAGTCTCGGTTGGAAGCAATGGAAAGGTGGATTTGGAGAAGGATACCAAGAACAAGATGGACGGACAAGAAAAGAAACGTACAAGTAGTGAGAGAAATTAAAGAGGAAAGGAATTTAATGAAAGAGATGGAGAAAAGGAAAAATAAATTTATTGGGCAAGTTCTGTGGCATAAACTCTACCTGAAAAATATAATGGAGGGAAATATACCGGGAGAAAGGAAGAGGAATGCCAAAAAATAATTTTCTAGGTAACATAAAAAGAACAATGAGGGTTGAAACATACGTGGTTTTGAAAAGAGCAGCAATGGAGAGAGAGCTATATACGGCAGTAACGACAAGGCTCCGCCTTTAGAAGATGATGAATTAATGATAAATAAATTCGCATAATCATGATTAAAAATGCTTGAAACCATTCACGTTAAATGAAATTTAATCTGAAAAAAACTACTTAGCTCTCAACTAATCACCATTAAGAACCTATATTTATACCTTTGATACTTTGGAATTGTTTTTTTCCCCGTAGTTTACATCTATTCCTGACATACATTTTGCAAACACATCGGAGAGGATATTTCTGTAAACATCCCCGTTGTCAGTTTTCTCGAGTGGAGCAATCATACTATAATGAATGACTCCTGATACAAGGTCGGATGATTATTATATGACCTCATCCCTTAGGGTAGGCCTTTGTTATTTCCTCCGCCAGATTTTCCCTCGTATCATAATGATTCCCGCCGAGGTAATGGGATATTCGTGGGAACCTTTCCTCGTGCAATTACGTAATCTCCCCTTTCGCTTCCACTTCTGGGCCGTCTTCTCTCGATTGCTGAAAGATCATATTACCAATCAGCCTTGGTCAAATCAATATTTACTTGCATTTGGAAAAAAGCAGCCTCCAATTTACCAGCTTGAAATTAATTCAATAATCGTTATTGATATTTAATATTTATGAATCATATTTTCCAGTGAAATGGAACTTTTGTGAGGGTACCATCATGAATTGCAATATATCACAAATTGTTGGTCTAATTAAAACATATCTGGTACAAAAGTTCTAAATAAGCTAGCCTATCGGAAAATCAAAATTCTACATTATGAACCGAGAATAAGGTCAACAGTGATTAATAACAAAGAGGGAAGTTTGTTAGTAGATGATGATGTGTGTGAACGACGGAAAGAATACATGGAGGAGCTATACCATGGCGAGGATATAGAAAATAATATTGAAAATAGAGAAAAGCAGACCCCCAATCACGAAGAGGGAATTTGAGCATGCTCTTCAAAAGCTAAATGCTGGAAAAACTACGGGTGGGGATAATGAACCAGCTGAGATATTGAAAAACTTTGGAATTAAAATGAAGGAAAGACTCTTCCTAATGGTGCATGAATGTTATGAAAATGGGGAGATGCCTGAATATTTTGTTAAAAGTGGAACTATAGAGATACCAAATTCAGGGAAAGCAATTGAATACATGAACTCCAGAACGATTGCTATTCTGTCACATGCCTCTAAGGTTCTTTCACATACAATAGGGAACAGGATAAAAAGAAAATGGAGGAATATGTTGGAGAAGATCAATTTGGCTTCTAGGAAGGTAAAGGAACGCTATACTCGTTAATACGCTAGATCCTTGAGAGAACGCTAGAAATGAACAGGAAAGTTTTCCTTACCTTCGTTGATTTGGAAAAATCCTTCGATACTGGACATTGGAAACTAATGAATGAAACTATGAGGACAAAAGGAATAGACTACAAAGACAGGAAGCACATATTTCAGCACTCAGGACCAAAGCACTATTATAGAAGTAAAGGGATGTAAGAATGAAGCAAAGATTAGAATAGGAGTTAGACAAGGATGTCCACTTTCGCCATATTTATTTGAATTATTTATTGAAGACACTATAGAGACAATGAAGGAGAAAACAAATTGAAGGAAGATAAATAGAAGAAAGATACAATGCATTAGGTATGCAGATGATATTGTGAATCCGGCCGAATCAGCCAAAGATATGAATAGAATGCTCAAAACCCTGTCCACAGCTTTCAATAAATGTAAACTGAAAATAAATTTGAAGAAAACCAAATCTATGATAATTCCTAGAGATAGGACAGAAGCCCCTGTAAATTTAATGCTAGGGAAACCGATGATAAGCCAAGTAGAAGACTTCTGCTACCCTGGGAGTGTAATTACAAGACACAACAGGTGCACCCCTGCAGTGAAAAAAAGGATCTCCTTGGCGCAGAAGGCATATGCAAATGAAAAGATATTTTTAGGAAACAAACACATGCAATTTGAAATTAGACAATATTTTGCAAAAACGCTTATTTGGAGTACATTATTATATGGATGCGAAAATTGGGCATTGGGAAAGAGGGAAAAGGCTCGGTTGGAAGCAAGGGAAATGTGGATTTGGAGTAGGATACCTAGAACAAGATGGAAGGACAAGAAAAGAAACAGAAGTATTGAGAGAAATTAAAGAGGAAAGGAATTTAATAAAAGAGATGGAGAAAAGTAATATTAAATTTGTTGGACATGTTCTTAGACATAAGAACTTCCTGGAAAATATAATGGAGGGGAAAATAAGAGGAAAAAAGGAAGAGGAAGGCCAAGAAAGAAATTTTTAGATGATATATAAAGCATCGCTCAATCTGAGATATAAAAATGGTATTCGAAAAAGTTTGAATGAGTCGTAATGTATCCTCAATGATTGGTTCCAGAGAAGAGTGGGGTATACCGGAGTCGAAGAAATATTACACCAACAGTGATGAATGTTTAATGGTTAACATTTTAACATCCTCTGTATATTTCCATCCCATCTTTGATGGTATTAGTGAGCCTGTTATTTATTCATCTTATTTTAATAAAACATTCAGTATATATTTTAGATTGTGCCCACAACATCCCAATCGATTCTCTAAACTAAAAATGTGACTTCAAGTGAAGGAAAATGTAATTTTTTATGTGTTCTGCCTGGCGTCCAATCATCCTCTGCCACATACCTTAGCAGTGGCCTACAGGGTATAATGTTTCTGTTGAATATGCACGTGGATAGATTCAATGAACTTCATCCGAAATAAATGCAAGGGCTCTCAACAACTGTATATTTGCTACCGTAACTTCCCTATCGGTTTACTCCATGAATTCTACACTCGACACTTCCAGAAAAATGTGCCGGGGAAATATTGTCAGCATTTTTTTAAATGAGGAGCCACAAATTCGCTGGGCAAAATAATGAACATTCAAGGAAATCAACTAGCACAGTGTATGCCGTATAGTGTTTCGCTGAATCAATAAATGAACGTTGATTTGTATATATATTTGTTTGACACGACAGAAATTTGCTTATATTTAAAAATGTATTACGAAAACAAAAGCAATCACAAAACTTTGGCGCTGTTTGGAAGAACGACCGCCTCGGCGAGAACTGGACCCGCGAGTTGTGGATTAGCAGGCGAGGACACCCAGCTACCATGGAGACCGCTACTCAATTTTATTTTTACTATGTATTTTTTATCAACCTTTGAATCGAGAGACAACCGACACTATTACACGGAGACAATCTCGAATCTTTTTCTGGAGACATTTATTTCACAGTGAATTTGTACAAACCAAAGCCATCGGGAATAGATAGATCCGGCGACAGAAACCTTTTCACCCGGAAAATGCCATAGCGTGGAAAACTCACCCGCACGTGCCTAGACTCGCGCTAGGCTCTGCGCTCATTCTAGCATTTGAGGCGATTGAGCACCTGAGGTCACAGTGCACCACACTCTCCTCCACGAGGACTTGGCGATCACGGAGACCGCCCCCAGAACCCCGTCAAATCGCCGCCCCTCTGTCCGGATCGTGTTACCCTTCCCCCTCCTGCTACCCTGCTCGCCCACGCACGATTGTCCTCCCCCCCGCCCCACCCACCTCTCATGACCCCCTCATCCTCCCCCGCACACAACACTCCCCTCACGCTGCACCAACGACAAAAACACCTCCTAGCCCTCGTCGTGCAGCAGCCAGCCCCCCCGCCAACAACCGTTCCCGTGGTCCGTCAGCGTCGGTGCTCACCTGTGGAGAGCGGAGTGGGAGGAAGGAGTAGGGGGTGGGGAGAAGAAAGGGTGCGGGAGGAGAGGGGGAGAACGAGGGGTGAGGGAAATGGAAGAGGAGCAAGGGAAGGGAGGGGGGTGCGGGACGAAAGGACGCCACTTCCTGCCCTACAACGCGGCCCCTCGCGGTGCATCGTCCAGGGCGTTCGAAGCACAACTTTCTCTCTCCCAGTTTCAAAATAGAAAGGAGGGAGGGAGGAACAAGATATAAAGAATCGAGGGGTTTTTTGGAGGCCTCAAGAACGAGCGATGGCGTGGATCTTCCCTCTTCCGTGTTGTTGCTCGGGAGGGCATTTCCCTCTCTCTCTAGCTCCCTCCCCCAGCCCTAACACCACTCAACCGATTCTCTTCGCGAGATAAAGGCTTCCTTCTCCCCACCACGCCAACTGCTTCCATGGTTTTCCTTTCTGTCCTTTTTTCCTTTTGCATCCTTCTCCTTACTCATTTCTACTCCACACATTTCAAAAGCCTCATATCCACGCCTATCACCTACACCGACCAGGTTTCCGTGCAAGACAAAAATGCGCTCCAAATAACAGTTTTAAGCAGCGATTTCCTAACTTCCCTCTTCAACGTCCTTGCCATCATTTCAAATTCGTTATGAAAGCGTGTTTGCCTGACGTTATTCTCCTATTTACGCAACTACTGCATTGACCATCTTTGTCCAAGCACATCTCAGTTAGGAAAACTGTTCCAAATGCTGTAGTCTATGGCCTCCTATTTTAACGCTTTTGACTTTCCTGTTACTCGAATGCCTCACAATGCCTCACAATGCCTTAGTTTTGTTTGCATTAAGCCTCATCCCGTACCCCAAAATGGTTTTCTACTGATTGAAGTAATGAATGAAACCCCTTGATTGACTGGCCAACTTCAAGCGTGATTATCCACAAAACTAATTGATTTCATGAATTCATTACCGACTTTCATTCCTATCTCCATTTTTTTCCATGCCCCGCCTCGATTAAGTTGAAAATCTCGGATAATAACGGATACCCCTTTGTTACCCGTCATACCTATCCCGACTGTCCATCCTCCACTCGCACCTGAGAACACATGGAAAACATGCGGATAAGTCTCCTAATCGTCAATTCCCCTACTGCGTATATTTTGTAGTACATTCATTTATTCCACCCATATAATTCCATCAAACTCCTAGAAATCTACTTAAATGGCGTACACATTCCAAGTTACTTTATATTGGTGATCTCATTACTGCAATGGCGTCAACCGTGCCTCTCCCCTTCCTGAACCCTAACTGATAAATCCCTTAGCAATTATATTCCCTGATTTTCATTCTCTAATTGATTACCCTAAGCATTATCATAGCTGTAGGCAAATATAAATTTTTGTTCTATATTCTTCGCATATTGCTGCCTTTCCCATTTTTGGGGTATTGAAGAAATCGATAATATTTCCAGTGATAAAGCCTTAGTTAGTCAGTACCTACGAATGCTTAAGTCAATAAAGTATGTACGTGTATTTAAAAAAATGGTTGAAGTTTATTTTGAATTATTCAAATCCAAACCCCGTCATGTTCACCGTTTTTAATGCTGTTAAAGTGAATGCTTACATTTGACCATCTATGTCGTTCACATTTTCTCCCAGTAGATTACTG
Organism: Hetaerina americana; assembly: GCF_022747635.1. Lineage (NCBI taxonomy): Eukaryota > Metazoa > Arthropoda > Insecta > Odonata > Calopterygidae > Hetaerina > Hetaerina americana. The sequence continues at coordinate 90,504,204 of NW_027286985.1, forward strand.
GGTACATTATTTCCATTTTTAGGTGATATCATTACTGTACTCTACGGTAAAATAAATACGCCAGCAAGGCTAGTTGTAGAAAGAGAGTATGTCGTAGATGAGAATAGCTTAGGTCTGGGATAACTCGATGCCGAGATGGAAAGGGCATTGAAAGGAATTGAAATCAAATAAGGCCGTGGGTGTTGACAAAATTCCTGTAGACCTACCGAAGGGTTTAGGAAAATATGGGAGGGAAAGTTTTTATGGACTAATTGTTAGCATTAATGGGGGGGCGGAATTTAGCCGGAAGAGTTTGTGAGATCAGTGTTAGTACCTATTCCGAAAAAGGTTAATGCTACATTTTGTGAGGACTACAGAACAATAAATTTGATTTCACAGGCAGCTAATTCTTAAAATCATTAATCTACATCTACAAAATACCCTGGAAGGCGCCGCAAGGGCATGTGGCGGGGGGTGTTGGGTCATCAACCATGCATGAACAATCGCAATCAGTTTACCTCTACACAAATATTAGTTTGATCATGCACTCGAAAAATTTTAATCGTACGAAAGAAAACACTTACATCCAATAATATTCAATAACAGGATACATACGATTCAAATCATGCTGTAGAACTGTTAAAAATATGGATCTATTATGCATTAAAAGGTGCAGGACATCGACAAAATATATACACTGCCAATGCAAATTAGTTCCTACACGATAAATGTCATATATATTTTGATATCTGATGTCAAAAGGAAAAAAACGACATTTTAAATCCATCCGTTCTACCATAAATTTCCCTGACTTTACATGGGTGATCTGATCTATCATAGTAAGTCGGGACCTGTAATATCTTTAATAACTTCAGATAAGTAACCTGCCTCTAATTTACGCATTAAATCAAACCTGTATTCAAGCCTACGGTCCACTAGTGGATCCCATACTAATTCTTCCAATAGTGTCGTGACACCGATACTTTGTCTATAACAACTTTTAACAAACCTAGCTGCTCTGCGTTGCACTCGATCTAGTTCCAAAATGAAACCAACCTCATGAGGATCCCATAAAATCGCAGCATACTCAAGGTGGGGTCTAACTAACGTAAAATGACTAAGTTCCTTGACCATTTTATGACAATTTCCAAGTATTATTTTTATGAATGCTAACTTTTTGTTAGCTATTCCGCCAATTTCACGAATGTGTTGTCTCCAGGACGTATCCGTCGTTATTTTTACACCTAAGTATTTTATCGATTCTGCGTGAGTTATGTTGGTTCCCTGTATAATGTGTTTTCGGGTAACATACTCCACCAAAAATTTATTAGAACACCATAACCATAAACCATAAACACAGTATTCAACCCGAAGGTCGGTTTGGTAGGTGATGGTAGAGTTCACCCATTACTAAGCCCGAGGGCGTGTGAAATTCACACATCAGGGTAGGGGGACCAGTTCCTTTCCCTGTGCCGGTTATGGTTTCCCAGGAAGATTTCCCAGGAAGATTTCCCAGGAAGATTTCCCAGGAAGACCTGGTACCCGAAAAATCATATAGCTTGAGTGGAGCTGCAGGTGCCCAGAGTGCCCAGAGCCCGGGAATCGAACCCGGGACCCTCCGGTCAGTAGTTCAACGCTCTACCCACTGGACTACCGCGACCCACTAGTTGAATATGTTTATTTAATTTTAAATCTAGCTCCCATGTCTCGGACCACTTGGATTGCATTTACGTCGTTAGGTAATGGTACTCTATCATCACGACTGGATATTTGCTTACATATCACGGTATCGTCATCAAGTAGACGAAACCTGAGACCCGTTGTCATTAATGTGTAAAAGGAACGAACGCGGAACGATAACACTTCCTTGTGGGACACCCGATGCGACACTTACTGTGTTCGATGACACTCCGTCTGTTACGACCTTTTGCTCGCGCGTTAAATACTCATTAATCCAGTCTATTACACATTTCTCAATCCCATAGCTTCCCAACTTTCGGGACAACTTCATATGAGGGACTTCGTCGAGTGCTATTTTAAAATCTAGAAAGAAACAGAACGTTATTTTCTCCCGGGACTAAAATTCACTTCCTAATTCACACCATACGCTATTAATTTGCGTGGAAATTTCTTTCGAGGGGCCTAGTTCAAATTTTCTTCAGATCTAAAAATACGGCATTCCCTTCTCCCGATTTTAGAATATCATAAATAATAAGACCTGCTTCGCATGATATGCTTTTTCTAAGCTCATGCTGGTAACGGCAGAGTATGCTCATAATTTCCGGGAATGACATTGTATTTAGTATTTTCTAAGATCTTGCAAGATATTGAAGCAATCAGACTGTAATTCCTTAGCTCTATCATTAATATCTTAATACTTCCTATCGCTGTCTTTGTGGATTTAGGTTATGTCAGATAAATTTAAGCCGCGAGTTCCTGTACCTTCGTCCGTCGATTTATAAAAAATATTTTTTTAAAGTTACTATTTCTTTAGCAACTTCCGTCAGTATTCCAATGGGAATTTCTTCCGGGGCTGCGGGCCGCGTTTGTTTTTACATTCGGATCTGTTTTTCTATTCCTTTCCGGGACAAAGTTAGGTGCTCATGCGCTTTTCAGGTGTGTGTGGGACTTCGTTTGGTAAGCCATTATTATTGCTCTCGACGTCCTGGAGTAAATCGTTTAGGATATCGCCCCTGATTATGGTGTCTGTATGAATTTCGCCTGTCTCCGGCTTTGAAGAATATACAGGTGGACATTTCTCTTGTACTATATTTCTGAAAGGTAAGATCAAATCGAGATAAAAGTATATCGCTATTTGCTGGATGAAAACATTGTCGCCCGAGGCTTTGTCGTAATTCATATATCTAGTCATCCTATGAAGTGACTTAACAAATACCAATCCACAAAAACTGAAATTTTTGGAATTTTGAAGCATTTTGGCACCAAAATTTAAATGGTAATCGTTTTCGCGTAGAAAAAAATTAGTGTTTTTCATTTGAACACTCATAATAATACGTCTGTCGTGACTGCTGATATTTCCGAATTCCCAGATGTCGATGCGGTTTCCCGGCGTCGAAATTTCACGCCCCTCCTCTCCGTCGGTGCGTCGTACAAGCAGTCGCGTCGAGAGGGGTGTGACGTCGTGGGCGGCGGGTGCTCTGGGGAGGGGGGTACATGCCGGGGCCCGTGGGACGGCGCCCCGTTAAGATTTTGCTGTCAGCCTCTGCACCATCGTATCCATGGTGACGTATTCCACACCCCCATTCCTCCCGCCTGTCCCCGACCCTGGATGGGGGCGCAAGGGTCGCGTGTATTTGTGCCTGCGTGCGTGATCTGCAACTCACAGGAGCTCATCGTCTGGAGCGTCCCAGGACGGTCTCTCGAAGGTGGCAAACATTCCTTCGGACTAATTCTCCATCGCATCATCCCCTCGCCCTTCGCAATTATCCTCGGGAAAGGAGCCGCGGGAAATGCAGCGGCCCAGAACCGTTGGGGTCCCACTGCTGTCGCAAAAGCTTCAAGCAGCCTGGCGCCGCAACGCCTCCAGCCGATGGTTCAAGGGCCAACAAAACGCGTTCCATGCCATGTAGCATAATTTCAGTAAAAGGGCACTCCAATTGGGATTGATAGCTATTAATTATTATTAGCATATTACCAACTTTTTCCGACTGTTATAATTATATTTGAGAATTCGTAATGTGTCACCTCGTAAGTAGGAGAGTTATCAGTGAGGTCGTTACGGAAATACTAAATTTTAAAACTCGGGGAGGTTTGAGATTTGGACGCTTTCTAAATGGTGTAACCCTGATCCTTTTTAATGTGGATACCCTCATGTACCTCCACCGCTCTACACTGCGTACATCCTAAATGCCACTTGTAGGAGTCGCTTTCGTCGGCGTTCTAAAGGGCGAGGGCTATATTTTTGGTTCATTTACTGTATTTTTCGTTCCCGATCAATTTCCCAGTATACGTAAACTTGGCAGTATTGGGCTTGATCGCGCGAGACTTCTCCTACTCGCCAGCGTTCCTTTCGCCCGCGCTTCCGGCTGCGTAGAATCCCGTCGTATTACGGCATTTCCCGCCCTCGCGTGAAATGTCTATGCAAGATCCCATCTATAAGTATATACAAGTGTGCGTGAGCATTCTCGAGGTGAGCGGAGTATAATTCTAAGCAGTGACCTTTCCGATTTGTCGAACGCGAAGTCGTTGCCTTTCATTGGCGATATCTTGTCGCTTCACGCAAGCTCCAGCGTGGCTTCCCGATTTATGAAGGCCGGCCTGGGTTCAGCAGTCTGTAAGGGTCGATAATGTTCGGGGTGAAGTGATGTGCGTGCGACAGGGACTCTTCCTGAATTGCATATGCATGCACGCAATCACGTGAGATCATAAGCGGCGAAACTGGCCGCGCGGGACCGTCCCGTGCCCCGGTCGCGACGGCGTCGTCCACCGAGAGGAATTAATGCGGTGCCCGGAGTCGCGGTGCGGCCGAAGGGCTCATCTCCTTTAAAGGGGTCGCTGACCCCTGCGCGGGGAATTGATTGGCGTGGGGCGAAAGGTGCGCCCGTCACAGACACTCCTCCCGCCCTCTTCGCCTTAGATAACGCGAACTTTTTTGCGAAGAACTTTTTTTATTGTTTTTTAGCGTGTTCCCGTAATTTCGGTGAAAATGAAAGGCCCACCAGTCGTCCGTCGTCGGGGACTCCGCTAGTTGCTCGCGTGCGCCCCCTCCCCCCTGTCCTCGGGGGACTAACTGCACCTGTTTCCGGGGTGACGGCCTGCATCGCCCCCACCCCCCCTGATTCTCTGCCCACCGTTATTTCCAGGCAGCGGTCGTCTTAGATTATCACCACCGCCTCGAAGGCGCGCTAATGTTAATAGATGAGAAAAACTTGGTCAACCAACTGAAGCTTTGCAAAATGGCAGTTCAAGATTGGAGACTGAAAAACGTGCTCGCAGTTTTCCAGCGTACACATTATTATTATTGGAAGGTTTTAGTTTGTTTTGTTTCCTATGGAAGTGGTTTCAACTCGTGACGTCTACAACCGGAATGTTACCGTCTGCTGCTTTTCAAATATAATATTTGAGAAACATATTATTTCTAAGAAAGCTATATATGCATACATACATGCATACACACGCACATATACATATGTGTGTGTATATATTATATATATATATATGTATATGTATATATGTATATTTATATATATATATATATATATGTATGTGTATATATATAATTATATATATATATATATATGTAAATGAATATATGCTTTTGTAGACGTAACACGGAAGTGCCGAATAGTACAATACACAGTAACACACAATATAGAAGTAAACAACAAATAACGTGTGAGTGTTCTTCTTTTTTTGTGTTTCTATATTGTGCGTTACTGTGCATTGTACTATATATATATATATATATATATATATATATATATATATATATATATATATATATGCACACACACTCACATACATAGTCATAAACACACAATACCCCGTAAGCCGCGCGCCTCATTACGGGTATTACAGTATTTGGTAATTGTTTTTGTAATATCAGGGTTGGTTTCAAATCTTGTCAGACATTTCATTAAAATAGTTTATCACGATTATTATACGCTACCCTAACCCTGTAAACCAATACTATAGCAGGTTATGGTAGATTCTAGATGGTCCCTGGCACAATATACGACTGACCACCAATTCCTAACAAATACGTCTCAAATAACCTTAGACTCCATAGTATATCTCATTCTTGAGTTATGCATACTTCCCTTGTTACCTAACAACATTATGACATGAATGTACCATATATATTCCTAGAGTTGGGGTGGAATGGAATTATTTTTCAATATAGCTTATTGATCTCTTCTCTCAAAGGATAAGGCTTTTGTTCGCGATTTTGGAAGAATAAATATGTTGGAGAAATCTGTTTTTTTTCCTTCGGAAATCTTGGAAATCCTTAGCCGGATGATGATGAAAAATGCCTTGGTTGAGATTGGTACCTACCGCAGAGAAAATTAATTGTAAAATCGTGGTCATGGTAATGAGTTCAACTCAATGAAGGACTAAAGAATTGATAAAGAACAAGATTCACTCTAAATAGATTGGACTCGCGGGTCACGCCACATTTAGCAAGTATCTGTACCCTGATAGCCAATGGAAGGACTATAACGGGAGATACACGCAGAAAAGAGGAAGGCTATAGTTTAAGAAGTGGATTTTTAGAATTGGTTTATAAATTTGGCGACAATTTTTGTTGCTGTTCATCCCGATTGTACGTGGTTCGATGAGTGAATCTCGCATTTCTGGCGGCTACTCATTGAAAGCCATCACCAAACTGCCGTACTCTTGGTCTCCTCGAAGTGATAGGGCTTACGATAGCAGAATAGCAGAATACATGTTAAATATTTTTACTCCGCTGTCAAATAATCATCATCTGGTTTAATAGATTTATTTGCAGCGAACTCAATGAGTGTCTTTATCCCCCGCCAATCCAATCACCCCTTCATAGTTCCTTACACTGCACGGAAATAATTTCATCTCCGAATATATCCTTGGTCTTCCTCTTTGGTCCATAATCTCTTTATTACATCTCTGCTAAATCATTGCGCAGCATTACCTAGCCAAATAATTATTTTCGTATTTTTAAAATGTCTTCCATGCATGTACTTATTTTTTTGACTTGTTATGCGAAGATTTCCTCATTCCTAATTCCACTGCGATAACGAGGAACTAAGATGGTACAACAGAGAGATCAGAGCGGTGTTGGCGCGACATAGAAAGCCAGTCAAATTAAAAAAAAGTTTAGAAAGTAATGACGAAACTCTAATGAAGAGTTCAGGGGACTAAATAATTATGTTGTGAAAAAAGAACAAAAAATATATTGGTCAAACACGTAACTCTAAAAGCATCAATAACTCAGCGACTATTTTGAGAATAACACAGTCTTTTCGTCATACCTGTACGTCAGGAAACTGCTTGCAACGTGTCCATCCAACCGTGCTTTCTTTGAACACAGAAAATAGCGAAATTACAACAGGCAATTTCCACAAGGCTAATATCTTAAATTATTTAAATATATTAGTGCACAAAAAGAAGTCCCCCCCACACACTAAATCCGCTGGCATCCATAAACCGGAAGAATTAAGGCTCTTACATTAATGGCTGGAATTCAACGATGAGATGTGGGATGGGTGATGCAAAGACAAAGCGCATCCTTTTCTCCAACAGGTATCAGCTGCTATCAGTTGATAGCCCTATGGCACTTTTGCCGTCACTTCCTTCGCTCATGTGAAAGCGTCACTGTGAAGGAGCTGCCGGAGCGGAAAGGGGGGAGAGTCCACTGATAGGCAGTAGACACGTCAGGGGGATGTGTGATGGCTCCATTGCGGGAAAGGGCGAAGGTGCGAGCCAGCACCTGACGGCCTGGTGCATTCCGAGTGTGAAGTGTTGAAAATGCATTAGCCCCCGAGTTCGTCGGTGGGAGGGATCATGTCACGAAGATTAGAGATATCAAGAGTAGACCATTTAAGAGGTAATTTATCCCCAAGAACAATTAGAGATCAGAATAAATGCAAACGACCTCGCTAGGGAGGGAAAAGTATTTTCCTATTCTCATTATCATTATCAGGGTGAGAGTGCCTACTTCATACTTCCGCAGATTCCGCAGTTCAAATAGCTTTGATTGACATTTTGTCCATAATTGATGAATTACATATTAATAGTAAAAGGTAATTAAGGAAAACTTGAATTAAATATTGCATGCCTGGTTTGGAATCACCCCTGCCACAGGCCCTGGGTGGATTGCAGCATATTGTGTAGATACTGTTATTAATACGGTGTATCCCTTTTGTTTTCATGTTTCTTCTGTAGCGCCGCTCTTAAATTGCTCAATATAATATTTTCTCTGTTGTACCGTTTGTGTACACATTTAAGTAATACGTAATATACCTATGCAGATGAAATGACCCAAAATTGATAATGTGCAAATGTCCAAATTTGTATTTATTTTAATCGGTTATCGTCCACCTCTCAGAGTCTCGACATTGATGTAAACCGTTGGACCATTTCAGTCTTTCAGTCTTTCATTTCATTCTCGGGGTGCAGCCGTTATCGCTGTGCATTGGAGCCCTGGGCTGACACCCCTGATCCTTCACGCTGGAACTATCACTGGCTGTGCCTCCCTCCAGAGTGCCGTCTTCTCGGGCGGGAGAGCCCCACAAACGCGGGCGCCGCTCCCGAGTGCACATCGCGTGATTCTTCGACGCCTCTCTAGTCGACGACACGCTCATGCTGTGTGTGCGGCGCGATTAACGAATAGCATTACCACCTGACGGACCTTTCCTCAATCGATTAGGAGGTGGCGGGAAGTGTTGCCCGATTCCGTTTGAACAAATGAAAAGCGACGCTTTCGCAGTCATTACGAGCGAGCACGGAGTGCGCCATGGTACTCCTGAAAATATCTACCATTGGCTAAGGATCGGTCGGTTCTTCCCTAAACGCGGCATCACTTCAGTTTACGATCCGGAATCCGTTGCGATACGCGTAGCAGTCAGTTCTCAAGACGTCATCAAGTCCGTTATTCTTTAGCTCATCTCTCTCACTGGCCAGTGGCCGTTTGGAGCCACCAATCGCAGAATGGCAATAGCTGGGAAGTGGTCTTGGCTCGTTGGATAGATAGCCTCGCGATTATGTTTATTTAAGTCTCGATCCAGCCTGCGAAGGATACATATTAGTAGATTCGTTTATTAGTTTTCCGATATTGTAATGGCTCAAGCAGTGAAAGGTCCACGTGTAATTATTCCATTGAGATTTCAACCGAGTGGTTTTAGGCCTTCCGTCAAAGTACTAGAGAATCATGTTCGGCAGTATGCCACTATTTCATGTTGCTACCGAACGAACGAGTAAAACAATGTCAGAGAAACGATTCGGGTGGTCAACAGTGTTCCGCACCACCTCGGGCCGAGACACGGACAGGTCGCGTCACAGCAAATAATATGCTTCGGTTTTATTTCGAGTCTACGTATGTGACCCTCGCCACCCTCCGCATATGTGCGTGCCCGCCCTTCACGTCGCAGAATCACTGCACACCGTTGTGAAACACAATCCATCATCGCAAGACAAATTCCGGTGAAGGAGAGTCCGCGGCGCATCGACGACAACAAGTGTGCACCCGCTAATCCATTGATCGCCGGCCCACCCTCCTTCCAGTCCCTCGGGGGGTTAGGGGGCGGCGTTGTACACGGGCCACAACAAGTAATCCGAACCCGCAACCAAAGCCGCCGCTTCCCCCATTCCAGGCAAAGAAGCAAAACTTCCCCTCATAGCATTCCACGGCTGCATTGAACCGTTGCTGTCATTCGAAAGATAGTGAGCACAATGGTAGGCGGCTTTCGAGTATTTAAGTGACGCCGAGACGGTGCAACAGAGGACTCAACGAAAGGCAACATACGGAGGAGAGTGTTCGGGGGATGTTCACCGCAGGAAATGCACGTGCACATGGAGTGTGCCTCTGCTAGCCGAAGTTCTCCTCTCAGGCTTAAAGGTAGTAATATAGTAGTAGTTTTTGGGGAGGCGAAACACAACTAAGGTCATTTGCGCCATTATGGATGGATGGGAAAGGAAAGGTGGAGAGAAATCCGGCGTAGGCATTAGCCTACTCTTGGCGAAAGGCGCCAAGGGGTCCGCGGTTTAACCGACGGACGTCATACTCATAATGCTCTCCACAAAGCATCTCAAGTAGGGATCGGGATACCACTGAAAAATATTTTATCGTCTCCAGGATTCGAACCCGGGCCTTCTCGAAGGGAAGCCTGTACGTTAGCCACCGCACCATCTCGATCCCCTAGGGTGAAGGGAAACGTTAAAGACGGAAGTATTGGTGCTGTCTTGTCTAGGACAGTTTGGCTGATTAAGTAAAGTATTGCTCCGTCACGATCAAGTTACGTGTGTGACTATTACATTTTAATAAGTAAAGTTTTATTATAATTGTTAAAATGTATTTGAGGTGTATTCTCGTCATTTTTCATGGCACTGGTGGCTCAAGAATGATCACGTTGATTGCATCATCATCATCGGTCACCAATTCGAAGATTGGTTTGACGCAACTCTCTTAACTAAATGCTCATTCAATCCGCGAACCTCTCCTCATATTCACATAATTCTTCCCTTTGACCGTCGTCATTACTTCTTCTGTGCGTCTTCTCATATGAAAGGTTTCCTCCTCTGGGCCGTCCTCCCCTTTCATCTTTGCATATCGATAAGATTTAATTTTCAACTTTGATATGTGCTAAATGAGTCTCCTGCTCTTCCTGCCTCGCAAAATCTTTCATTATTTCGTTTCTCGTCTTCACGTGCTGCTAGCCTCTTCATCGACCACTCGAAGAAAACAGTAGTTTACTTAAGTTAAAACAGCGTTCTTCCAGATCCTCTCCCTCTCTCTTTGCCACACCACCTCATAGTAAACTACTCGCAAAGCTAGAAGCATATGGCATATAAATAAAAATATCCGCGGTTGGATTAAGAACTTTTGGAATGGTCGAGTTCAAAGAGTCTTGAAAGATGAAGTTGGCTCAAATGCAGTAGAAGTTACTTCAGGTGGTCCCCCAGTGAAGTGTTATCGGACCTCTTTTATTCCTACTTTACGTTAGCGTAATTGACTCCGTAATCACTAGTAAGATACGTTTATTAGCCGATGATGCAGTGGTTTACCGTGATCCTGAGGATACAGCAGCTTTATTAGATGATATTAATGCTATTCAACACTGGTACGGCACTTGGAAATTAGAATTTAACTTTAAAAAGTGTGTAGTCATAAATTTTTGGAAACAGAGCATTTCCCATTCGTACGCCTATTGCATTGGGAGCACCGAAATGGAATGTGTAGACTCAATTAAATACCTAGGCGTTACCCTCACTCACGATCTCTCCTGGGTGAAATACATTCGGGGAATGGTTTGTGGACAAGCTAACAAAAAATTAGGATTTATTAGAAGAGTACTAGGTAAATGTGATGAAAAGGTCAAAGAGAAATGTTTTTTGTCGTTGGTTAGGCCTCATTTGGCATATGCTGCAAGTATATGGGATTCTCACGAAGTTGGATTAATTGCCGAATTGGATCGCTTACAGAGTAGATGATCTAGATTTGTAAAACGTTGTTATGATAAACTTCGTAGCGTATCCAAAATATTTGAGGAGCTAGGCTGGGAAACACTCACGGAACAAAGGGTAAATTACAGATTGAAGCTCTTGCATAAAGGTTAAGGTCGTCTCTTTGGCGGTGATGTTGACAATGTATTATTACCCTCAAAGTACTACGGTAGGAGAGATCATGCCAATAAAATTAGAGAGATTAAGCGTAGAACAGATAGCTTAAATATGTCATTTTTTCCACAAACGATAAGGGATCAGAATAACATTGTCCAACCGCGATAGGGCCATGTTCGGGTAAAAATTACTCTGGTGTGTATCCACGCCCTGCCACACACCCTAGCGGTGGCTTGCAGGGTGTATAAAAAAAACTAGCTTCGTTGACGCACCACATTGAATTTACCCTAGTTACACTCCTAAGGCATTATCTTTGATTTCCCTGCTTTGTCGATTTTACGGATTCGATGTCAAAAATAAAGATTGTGAGTTAATTCTTGCCTTTCTCCTCTGCTTATTCTTCCTTCTCAACTTTTGGATTTAGACTGATTGCATCCACCTTTCCTTTATTAAGTTCTGTATTGGGAGAACAAAATCCTCGTCATAATAAATGATTGTGGTTTCGTGTCACATGTAATAACTTTGGTACTAACAAAAATATTTCAATGCACCATGTTCGAGGTCTGTACAGAAAGGATCCAGCCAAACGTTAAAGAAATACGTGCTGCAGTTGCAGGGGCTTGCTCCAAGCCGCAAGCGATCACCAACGTTTTCTAAAAAAGGTCCTAACTGGAGATGAGTCATATATACGCCTATGAACCTGAAACCAAAGCCCAGTTTTCCCAAAAGTCGGTTTACAAGATACAGAAGAGTGTGATGAGGCATCTGCTGACCAATCCGAAAATTGACTTCGTTGATTGTTTTCAAAAGTGGAAGAGACGCTGGGATAAGTATTCGATGTCCCAAAGGAAGTACTTCGAAGGGTCCTAAGTCCTCGTTGTTCTAGATAGGCTATTGCATGGCATGGCTGGATCCTTCCCGGACAGACCTCGTATATGCAAATAGTATGTTTGTACAACAATGATATTTTTTAGCTTTTTTGTAACTTTTAACGTCTGTAAAGAATCAGCCAATAAAATTCCTCCTGAAAAGTACCTATTCTCTACAGCTACATGTGCGCAATACCTCTCAAGTCGTCGGAAGAGGGATAGCAGGGCACGTATTTCACGTATGAAAATGCACTTTTCTGTCCTTGCGAGAAAATATGCGCTCTGTAGCTGCGGTTAAACATCCATAAAATTATATTTGTCCACAACACATGCATGGCTGTCTACAGTATGTTACAACGAGTGAGTCCCATTAAAGTTTTAAAATTCCCTTTATGAAATTAAAATGTTGGATTGGTTACGCACTATTTTACTCGTATCATGACTATGCATCATGCGAGGGAGGAAGGATTACTTGCTTCTTTCCTTTTTATACGCTTCAACACCTTTAGCTGGCGAGGATGGTGAAAGGAAATTTAGGATATTGGCGTCTCCCGCAGTCAATCAGCGCCGTAAAGAGATGGCCTTCCCGCAACAATTTTTGGCACACTTGTCGACGCGGCTGACAGGCCAACACTAGCGCGCGGTGCACCCACTACAAGGGTGGTGAAACTTGTTCAACGAATTGCAAATCTGAAATTATCGTTCGAGTCAGTCATCTTTTCCGATCCCGTATGAGTGCCTTTTTGTACGAATGAAGGACAGGGTTAGTTCTCGCTCGTTTGAGTTTTACCATTTCCCATTCCGCCTACCTTCAAATCAATCCGGAAATCAATGATCAAGTTACAGGGATGAGTCTCCTGGAGGAGAAGCGGCATGTTCTACGTTCATGCAAGTAATGGCCAATACTCTGCCGGTCAACGATGATGGCAAATGGACACAGGGGCCCGGAGCTTACCCCCCCCCCTCCTTTACGAAAGAGCGCAAGAGCACATTTCTTCCGCCGGCCGCGAAACATTAAATGCCATCTTCCCGGCGTCTCCAGCCCTGGATTGCGCTGCCCCGAGCCGATGTAGGTTCGCTTTCCCATCCTGGCGAATGGCATGCATTTGGCGAATCTGCAAGACAAAACTTTCATCCGCGTTCTACGTACCCGAGTAGTAGCAGATATTAGGGGAGGCGACAGACAGGAGAGGTAATTTGCGCCATAAAGGATAGGTGAGTAATCTGGTGAGGGTGGGATGTTTCAGGGAAAGGAGGAAGGGTGGAGAGAAGCCTGGCGTGGGCACTAGCCTACTCTTAACGAAGCCTAACGTCCCATATGACGGACGGCGCACTCAGTCAATATGCCCTCAACATAGCACCTCAACTGAGGAGTTGGGTACCACTGAAGAAAATCTATCGTCTCGAGGATTCGAACCCGAGCCCTCGGGATGGAAAGCGCTGTGTTGCATAAACCGGTGTATCCCGATCCTCTCTACGTATCCTATTAATCTAGGAATTTCAGAAAAGGGTGGAATACGAGTTGTTTAAGGTAACGTGTAGTATGAAGAGGTAAAGAGGAACGGATGGATTTGATGCGCCTTGAGGCAGAATGGAATTGTTAATGCTCACATTAGAAGAGAAAATGTGTCCAACGAGGAAGCCCGATGCACAAATTCGATCTGTCAAAAGACAAAAGAAAGCTGTGGGAGGTGAAAGGGGACGAGCACTGCATAGGAAAGAATGGCGTAATGTCGCCGTGGTAGTCCAGTGTGCTACTGACCGGACGGCTCGGATTCAATTCCCGGGACGCCCCTGGGCACCCGCAGCCCCACCCAAGCTGGATGCAATTTTTCGGATAACATATCTTTATGAAAAACCGCTGGCGGCATACAGGGAATAAGAAGCTGTCACCCTTCCCTGAATGTGAGAGCTTTGCATACCGTAGGTATGAGGCGCGAACTGGCCACCGTAGTTGGTAGTGGCATGATGAACCACGCGGTGGGAAATGGGTGATTAAACCATTTCCAGCCATGAAGACTTCCTCTTAACTATTCCGAACGAGTTGATGATCTATAACCATTCTATTTGTTTTTCCATCGGCTCCAGGGTAACCATCCATCCATCCCAGCCCCGGAATGCAAGCAGACATCACGGTCACTTGATGTTAGTTTCAAAGTTTTTTTTCAAACACAATTTGGACTTTTTCTGAAAACATTAATGTTTTGAGATTTAGATATCTTCTTGAAGAATACGTATTATGCCTGAAGCAGCGGAATCCCCTCCTCCCCCGACATTAATGGTCTCTCAATCAAATGAAATATTGAATGAAACAGATACCGAAGTGAATATGAAGGGATTTCCTGTGCAATACAAAAAAAACACGTACTCGTAATTTGATGAATGTCGATATTACGTTCCCGAAGTGAAAATGAAGGGCTGAGCAACACAAAACAAACAACACGTACTAGTAATTAGATGAATGCCGAGATTAAGTTCCTCGAATGATGCGATAATCCTCGAACTGATAGTATATTTTCAACTGTTGATAAAAACTAATTTTGCTGAATTTTGAAACATTTAGGTAGTTTATAAACCTATGAAAAAACATGTGTAAAACTCGTGTTAAATGTGAACTAATATGGGTCATACATTGACATGTTTCGGTATCCTAAAGCTGCTTTAACCTGCGTCATCATGGATTAAGTAGTAGGTGTCAGACAGAATACAAGAAGTCAATAACTCTTCCAGCGCATTATCGGAGTGAAGGGTCTTTACGCCAACGAGGGTTTCGGAAAGCGCCAAACGAAACGCTCGTAGGGCCCGCCAACTTAAGTCTGCCGGTTGCAGGTGAAGGCGATCCCGGCAATTCGCCGCGATCAACTTCGCCTGCCTTTGCCTCCCTCTGGTTCCCACAACTAAAAAATGAGAGAAGCCAGGGCCAGAACAGCGAGGGCCTCTTTGCGGCGAATGGGCACGCTTTTCCTTGCACCCCTCCGCCCCAAGCCTCTCTCCTACCCCCTCTTCTCCAGTTCTCGCTCTCTGAGCCATCCCCATCCCCCCCCCACACCCAAACAGAAAAAAAGTAAAACTTTTTCTCTCCCTCGTGGTCCCCCTCCCCTCTCTAGCTTCCGCCCTTCCCTTCCCGCCCTCCTTCCGCCAGAGGTCGTTGAACCCCGCTTCCTCGTGTATACACGCGCGTCCTCGCGCTCGCGCACGCACTCTCACGCACGCACGCAGGCAAGCAACCCCCCCCCCTCACTCCCTCCCTCCCTCCAATGCATCCATCCATTCCCTGGCCACAGCTCCAGGAGCTAGAGCTCCCAGGATTTCCCAAATCCCCGCCACGGCGAAACAAAACAAGAAAGAAAGCCTTTCTCTCCCTCCCCATCCCTCCCCTCTCCCTGTTGCATCATGTCTAGGAACTTTAAAAATAATAAAAGCATTTCTTTTGTCCACCTTAAATGATCATCTGTCAAGTTGGAGGGCGAATAAATTCAATTCAGAACGACCTCAATTATAAATATTTGGGTTTTCTGTAAACTTGACCGATACGATCGATCGAAATTAAAATCACCCCGGACGCGATCCTCTCCACTGTTCTCAAACTTGTATTTCGCACTTCTCCTTTGCAAGTTTATTTTTTTATGTTAACTTTATCGCTTTTTCCTTTCTCTTGTGCCAATTATTTAAGAAAGTGATGAGTTAAATGCGGCGGTGAAATTTAAATTTTTCTGTGGGAAACGAATCGTGTTAGTTTTTTTAATTTATTAAGGAGCAACACCTTTTGCACATGTCAACAACATGTGCCATAAATCTGTCGTAAGCTATGCTTGAGCGAAATGGAATTCCCTACGATACGGTCGTGGATGTTGGGAATGCCTCTTCACTCGTGGGTGTAAGCTGCGTAATTTTGGGCAATTAAATCCTGATGCGGCCCCATGAAATCGACTTGTGGGATCTTGCGAGGAAGTTGAAATGTCGCTGCCGCGGGGCATGGGTATTGTACGTAACTTCATTGGCGACGCTACCAGATATTGTTTTCACGGCTGTGATCACTACATACAATGGAGAATTCGTTGAAAAAAGACGATTAATTGAGGTAGAATCATTATTTCCAATACGTGTGGAGCTTATGATGATTTCTTCACTACCGAATCGTGACCGCAGCACTCAAATTTATTAAAAAATGATTGAAATCTAAACTGATCGAAACAATACTTTTGAATAAATTTAAAAGCGTGTATAGGAGACGAAGACGCATGTCTCTGCCCCCCGAAATGATGAGCATTTGCAAAAAAGGCAGGAAGTTAATTGTTTGATGCTTAACGCCTACCTCTGGCATGAGAGGCTGCGAAGTGAAGCGTTGATACACACACTGTAGGAATTACGTCAAATTTCAGAGATTGATGACATTTTCGCTTGGTTTTTTTCAATTTTCTGTCTCATGCTTTGTCTCTCCGATGTACCAAGTCAGTCGTCCTATGGACCAAGTGCAGTAATGTTTAATGTATTTAACACAAATGTTTTTCTACTTACAATTTAATAATCGGCGATTGGGATTTTATTTTGAATCGTATTTATATTTTCCCTTTACGTCCGTGCTCGTTTATATATATATATATATATATATATATATATATATATATATATATATATATATATATATATATATATATATATATATATATATATATATATATATACACATATATATGTGTGTGTGTGTGTCCACCAAGATAGCACTAGCGAGCAAAAACACAGAAACACACAAAAATAAACTCACAAGTGTTCCGAAATTTCGGTGGCGATGCCACCTTTCTCAAGGGAGAGAAGGAACCATCATTCATATATATATGCATATTATATGTATATATACATATTATATATATATATATATATATATATATATATATATATATATATATATATATACACACACACATATTTTATTGATGTATATTTGCTGGTATTTACGATGGCATACTTTCATTATTGGGTAATATTTGTTTTCTAGTTCGATTTTCATTGGAAGAATTCTTGTAGTAGTTTCGGATTGATACAATTGAGACATGAAGCTGATTGGATTCGGAGGGATTGGAATACTCCGTATTATTTTTAAAGAATATGGCCCCTAAGAGGATACGGCGTCCTCCTCCCTCTCAGATTCCTTTTTTTCAAATTTTCTTCATAATTTCATCCCATCTCCTTCTGCCTTTTGTGATCTCCCCTCCCCCGCCTTCCCGCCCCTCCTCCGCGCCAAACCATCGGATCATCGCGGTCTCTCTCTCTCCCCTTCTCCTCCTTCATCTCCCCTTCTCCTCCTTCATCTCCCCTCCTCCCTCGCTTGGCCGCCGAATTCCTCTCGTTTGTGTCATTGACCTTGCGCTGGTGCGTGCGTGTGTGTGCGTCGGTGCCATGTGCGCCTCCCCCGAGGGGGGGCAGGCGGGCCCCTTCGCTCCCCACACCCCCGCGTCCGAGCGTGAGTGTCTGTTCTCGCGATGGATCGATCGGAATGGATGCGACAACCCTCGCACGCAGCTAAGGATGTGAATGGCATGGGCGAATAAAGCTCTTTGTTTTCGGACATTTTAGTATTTTGCTCATGGCCTTATTAGGATTTGTGTTTTCAGTCAGCGTGTCCTTCAGTATGTGAAGAGCCAGTTGGAAGAGATCGAGACATGCGGGATGCAATTTCGCCAAACGGTCGGCACATCCAGTGGAGAAACAGAGAATATTTCAATGCAGTATTTGGATATCGGGAGTTAATGCAGAGAAATACGAATATGATGACTTATTGTGGCTTATTCAAAGTGAAATGTGTAATATTCTACACAAAAATGCACAATATTTAGAATTTTTTGGAAATAGTTCATGCAATAGATTTTGATATAGTATTTTGATTCGTGGATTTTTTCGTGCCCGAAAGCATGTGATTCGTTTACACCCTCCATTTACTCTATGATGAGGATTGCCCTTTGTTATATTACATTTTACATAGCAAATTAACATATTATGTTCATTGGTATCTCTGATATTTGTTAACGCGCAGGCTTCGCCATTCCCAGGAGGAACTGCACTTAGGAGCACTCCAACACCTCATTGCTTCAAAGTCCGCTCTTAATGTTACTTAAGACATGACTGAGCCATGAAATTGTGCTACCGTGATGAATTCTATGCGAATCGAAATGACATGTTTTTTAAACGCAGGATTGTAACTGTGAAAGATTTTAATGTACGGGAAGACCCAAGCCCACGGTGATGAACTATAACAATTTCATAGACACGTGTTTACCACATTCCCATGAAATTTCTTACCCACCAATTCTGGTGTGTATTCACTCCCTGCCTCACACTTTAGCGGTGGCTTGCAGGGTACTAAAATATCAAATATAAAAAATATCGTGTCAATTTTTGATTTCTCCCAACTATCCCCTATCCTCCCACACCATACCAACACCTCTTCGTTTGTTTTCCTTTCTGTTCACTTCACCTTCTCCATCCTTCTCCACTCTCACAGTTCAAAAGCCTCCAATCTACGCCTAACATCCTGCTTCAATGACCTTGTTTCCGTCTCGTGCGTAGATACGCTCCATATCAGCATATAATCTATTCTATTCTTAAAATACGTACTCTGCCTCCATATCATCATCCCTATCCCTTCTCCTCGTGATAGCTTCCTTGCTTAATATAATTCTTCTTCTTAAGATCCTACTACCTTTACCACTACTTCTGAATTTTAGGTGTAAAGAAGGATGGAGAATGTGAGGTGGACAAAAAGGAAAACAAACGAGGAAGTGCTGGGTATGATGGAGGAGGAGAGGGGTTTGTTGGAAGAAACAATAAGGAGGAAGGAAAGATGGATGCAAAGCATTTTAATTGGCGATGGGCTATAGATGACTGTGATTGGGGGAGAACTAAATTGTAAGCGAGGAAGGGGTAGGAATAGGATAGGAATATTGGGCAGATTGTAAAGAAAAAGGATATATGTATGCAGAATGGAAGACTGGTTTTATTCATTGCCTGCGTCTCGGTTGTGTTTTGTGTATAGAATCAAAGAACTTTGTCGTTGTCCAGCCTGAGTCCATCTTAAACGGTGGACAATCTCAGCAATACTGTAGATAACGGCGCAACGAATTGTAAGTCTACGGCGATAACACTGAGTATGAGTCAGGAGTGAAGATGTGGAATAATTACAAGATGTACTTTGTACTTTAATTTTCGGGAGTTGGGCGTGTGGGAGCCTTTGGGGATGTGACCGAGGGGTTGAACAATGGGTGAAACACCTCTGGGTGCATACGGGGAGGGACGAGCACCTAAGGCGGCAAAGGCGATCATGGGAGCGGTCGGCCGCATGAACAGTTCCAAGGAATATGAACTCACTCCTGTCTGGACCTGAGCTGAAGCTGCTATACGCGGTTCCGAGGAGGTTTCAGGCCCGAGTTTACCTAAACCCTGGCTCTCCTTTGCTTATCGCGCAGTCAATGGCTTTGAGTTATTGGTAGTGATTTAATGGGCAAGACTTGTGTGTCTCGACGGCTGAAGTCATTTGGTTTGAGATGTTAGGGAATATTTTTCTCGCCGGTCTTCCAAAGAAATCAATTTATTTGGATATTTCCCAACTATATTGACACCATGGCACGAGAAATACGGAATGTACACTAGTAATTCTTAGATTTATTTTGCCTGTCATCCATTATATGCAATAGTATGCAAACAAATATGTTTTTTGTTAAGTTATTGTCATTCGGACAACTTGTTTACTCTATACATTTTGATATATTGTTCTTTGCTTATACGTCTCTCATTCTAAATGCAAGCTCAAAACCTAAAGATCATAGGAATCATTTTCGTGGAAAAATTGTCATTAATCACCGAAATGCTATTTATTTTCAACGTGGTACCTCTCAATATGTTTCGAAATTGGACTTGAAACAAATTATTGCTGTTACTCACCTAAAGCCTTTTAAGCTAATCTTTTAAAATACATTTCTCCTCAAAGTAATTTTTTAAGTTGTTATGCGTGCTGTAATGCCGCGGTCATAATCTAATGTACAACTCAATTGCATGCTTTGCACTTCTCTCGCAAACGTCGCTACTATCGTCTGATTACATTTGCAGGCTCTTGTTCTAATGCTTCATCCACACAGAGGCGGTGGGGCGGGGTAATGTCCTCTCCTACCCAGAGGTCGCTGGTTCGATTCCCGCCTAGGTGGATTTTCCTCCTTCTAGGGCTTGGTTGTATGTGATTGTCTTCAATGTAATATCTGTAATGTAAGGGTTAGGTGGAAGAGGGGACCATAGGTCTCAACCTCGCCCAATTAAGTCGATAAATAAATACATCAACCTAATCTTAAAAATGTAGGTCATTTTGTCGGCAATCAATCTCAGAATGGCAAGTTTCGTTAACCTTGATCGAATACGCCACTCCCATTGGTCAAGGAAATCATATTATTTCCCCTTAGATTTTAAGTACATAAACGTACATACATTTGTGGTAATATTCTACTTAAATACTGTATTTTCAATCATTCGTCCGCTTCGTGACGCTTTACTGTAATTGCTTAAACAGTTTCGAAGGAGAAATAAATAAAAAGAACTATGTTTCTGTTCGGGACTCACGTACTACAATGAGTGGCTACCAGGGATGCTTTTGAATCAAAAATTTAGGGCCTACCTTATTCTGGTTGCATTACCGAACATCTCCTTTTTCGAGTGGAATGCATGCGGCCAGCGTGTGTTATTTGGGAAGAATATTATTTCCATAAAAAATGCTTAATGAGGTATTACATATAAATACCAGCATTAAACCTAATAATACTTTTTATTGAGTTTGACAGATTTAAATGAACGACCAAAAGTTAATTAAAATGCCAGCATTATATAATATTATATATGTTTAATATTTTTTTGCTATTTTAACATCTTTCTGTGCGCTATTGCGCCGTCCAAGTGTCATAATATACATAGAAAACACTTAAAAGGCCACTCATACTTAAGAAAGGTTAAATTTTCGGCCTTCCTTTAGGCCGTCTTCAGGTAAGACCCTAAGGGGAAGAGAAACAACGAGGGCTAGCAATAATATTAAATGAAAAGGTAGGAAGAAGCGTATTTATAATGGAGCATGCAATTTATAGACTATTTTTATTAGAGGAAAATTGCGACCAATAACTTGGGCCATTATTGAGGTCTACATGCCGAGAAGCAATCATTTGGAGACAAGAGGGTATGCTATACTAGATATTAGTGAAATTAATTAATAAACATAGAGCAAGCGTCTGATAGAATATCTCTCGTAGAAGTAAAAGCGAAACAGACGAACTTGGTCATTGTTCAGGTAATCATAAGGAGGAAGGAGTCGATAGGGTAAACTATCAGTTATGACATATAATTTCGGGCGTTCCTTCAAGGAAACATTTGATAGTGCTGGAGGATTGGAGCTCGACAGTAGGCGAAGGAAGAGATGGTTGTGTTTTGGGGGTCTACGCTTTAGGAACAACGAATGGCCGCGGTGAGAAAGCTTCTGCAGGAGAAAGGGGTTAATCATCACCAACATTTGGTATTGCCATCACAAAAGGCGTGGGTACCCATGGAAAATGACGGTCCAAGAAAGTATCAGTTGGGCTATTGGGATTCTCGAGAGCGGATGCGGACTAAGATCATAATTTAGTAATTATGAAGTGTGGCATCCGATTAAAAATAGATTTAACAAGGAAGGCGGCTTAGGAAACGGAACGTAGAAACACTAATCAGTTTGAAAAAGATGGAAATACCAGCAGGCCGTAGAATAAATCATGAGTGAGGAAACTGAGCCGGGTACCATAGTAGAGGAAGTTGGGAGCATATCAAAGAAAGGAGATCGAAAGCTAGTAATGTTCTTAGGGATGGTGAGCGGGAAAATGACAAGTAAACCATATGTTACGGACGAGATGATTAGAAAGATAGACGAGAGAATGAAATGGAAGAATAAAAACATAAGACTTAGGTTTTCAGGAGGTAAAAAGAGGATTATAATAAACTGATGCGTGAGAGAATTAGGGCGGATGGAGCGTGGTGGAAATCGCAGCGCCAGGATATGGAACGTTCGCAGATGAAGAGTAAAAATGGTACACTGTACTCGTACAGCAAGGTTCAAACTATGTCAGGAAGTAAGAAAGAAAAATCGCCTTAAACAATCAATGATAAGTCAGGGAAGTTTTTGAATACAGTTGATCTGATAAGGATCGAAGAGAGTTGGAAGGAATATATAGAGGAACTCTGTGGCAATAAAATTAAACCAGCAATGTTACATATACGAGGGTAATCCCAGAAGTACCCGACCCAAAAAAAGAAAACAAAAATTTGGGAAAAAAACGCATTTATTTTTCAACGTAATCTTCTTTCAGCTCTATACACTTTTCTCAGCGTTGTTCAATAAGTTCAATACCCTTTTTATAATAAGAACTGCCTTGTTACTCAATATAGCCATTGATTGCCGACATCACTTCTTCTCGGTTGGAAAATCTTGGGCTACCGAGACATTTTTTCAAGTTTGTGAACAGAAAATTATTCGAGGGGGCTAAATCGAGCGAATAGGGTGCATGAGGTAGCAATTCAAACTTTCATTCATGAGTTTTGGCCATTGCTATAACGGATTTGTGAGCTGGTGCATTGTCTTGATGAAACAACACTTTCTTCTTAGCCAAATGCGGCCGCTTTGGCTTGATCTTGATCTTCGCTCAAACGTGGCAATAAGTCCGCATAATACTCGCCGTTGATATTTTTTCCTTTTTCAAGATGGTCAATGAAAATTATCCCACGCACATCCCAAAAAACGGACGCCATGACCTTGCCTGCAGATGAGGCCTTCTTTGGAGACGGTTCTCTCTTTTGAAGACATTGCTTTGATTGTTCTTTTGTTTCGGGTGTGAAGTAATGGACCCATGCTTCATTCACGGCTATTAAACGGCGCAAAAATCCTGATTTGTTGCTGTGAAACTTTGCTAAACACTCAATTGAAACATCTTCACGGCACTGGTTTTGCTCGAGTGTGAGGTAACGAGGCACCCATCTTGTACACAGCTTTCTTATGTCCAAATTATCAGTTAATATGCGATGTACCGCACTTTTTGAAATGCCTACTATGTCTGCTAGCTCGCAGACTTTCGGTCGACGATCATCCAGTAACACTTTTTGGATTATCTTCTTCATTTCTGCAGTCGTCGACTCATTTGGTCGGCCAATGCGATGCTAGCCTTGACAGCTCGTACTGCCTCGTTTAAACTTTGCTACCCAATATTTTTGTATTGTAAGCGAAGGAGCAGACTCACCCAGAGTAGAATCCAGTTCAGCTTTTATATTGGTTGGGCTGAGGCCTTTCAAATAAAAGTATTGTGTCACACAACGATGACCAATTTTCTCCATTTTCACAAATTTACGGAAAACTTTCACTATTGATGGCTACCAAACAAATACTAAACAACGTGGCGTCCTCAAACTTAAAGCATATGCTTCATAGGTTGCGTACTTTCTAATGCAGTGATATTTTTTAAACAACCAGCGCCATCACTAGGCCAGGCCGGGTACTTCTGGGACCACCCTCGCAGAAAGAGAGTATGACATTGATGAGGAAAACTTAGGTCCAGGTTTACTTGGTGCCAAAATAGGAAGATAGATAGATAGATAGTGGTCTTTATTTGGGCGAAATTTAGAAAGGGCACTAAGGGAACCGAAATCAAATAAGGTCGTGGGTGTTGACAACATTCCATTAGATCTACTGAAGAGTTTAAGAAAATATGGGAGGGAGAGTCTTTACGGACTAATTGGTGACATGTATGGGGGTAATCTGCCCGGGAGACTTTGTGAGATCAGTGTTAGTTTCTATTCCGAAAAGGGTAAAGGCTACATTATGTGAGGACTACAGAATAATAAGTTTGATTTCACACGCAGCTTAAGTGGTTCTTAGAATCATTAAGGTATTTTGTAGATACAGATGTAGATTAATGATTCTAAGAACCACTTAAGCTGCGTGTGAAATCAAACTTTTTGTTCTGTAGTCCTCACATAATGTAGCCTTTACCTTTTTCGGAATACGCACTAACACTGATCTCACAAAATCTTCCGGCTAAATTCACCCCACCCATAAATGCTAACAATTAGTACATCAAAACTTTCCCTCCCATATTTTCCGAGACCCTTCAGTAGATCTCCTGGAGCAAAAATTTATATTTGCCTACAGCTATGATGATGCTTATAGTAAACAATAAGAGATTGAAGAGTAGGGCAAATGATCACTTAGGGAATTATCAGTTTGGGTTCAGGAAGGGGAGAGACACGGGTGACGCCATTACAGTAATGAGGTATACAGGACCATGGAATAAAAACAGGATACATATTTCTGTTTCGCAAATTTTGCAAAGGCATAAGGTAAACTTGGAAGAATTAATGAATGTGCTGAACAAAATAGGAGTAGATTGGAGGGATAGGAGACTTATCCGCAACCTGCACATGTTTCAGACAGCTTAGGCACGAGTAGCGGATAAGAGAGATCGGAGGGGCAGTTTTAGGAAGAGGAGTAAGGCAAGGTTGTCCAATATCATCTGTGCTGTTCACCGTATGTGTGGAGGAAAAGATTAGAGAGACATGGGAAGAGCTGGAGATAGGAATGAAAGTCCAAAGGGAATTCATTAAATTAGTTAGGTTTGCGGGTGACAAAGTTTTAGTTTGTCAGTTTGCCAAGGGGTTGAAAAATATGTTGAGTGTATTGAAAAGTCGGTGCGGTAGGTATGGAATGAAAATTAATATAAAAAATCAAAAGGTTTTGCGATTGTCTAGGAAGAGAAATGTTACGGGAAGTGTGAAAATAGGAGGGTGAAAAATACATCTAAAAAGTACCCCGCAAGCCGCCGCAACGATGTGTGGCAGGTGGTGTTAGGTCACCACCCGTGATAGGGAATAAAACCGCATACAAAACCCATAAATTCATGCCAATCTATATCCACAAATTATATGCTCATGCAAAAACCTTTAAAACTTACACGCGTGCAAATAAATATACTGTAAACTAATATACACATGCACCCACGCATATTCCTTATGTCTACGCAACGTTTAATCTTGTTCTGACTTGTAAATAAAATGTCTTTAATGTTTCCATAGTGACTTTGGTTTCTTACTGTTATGATTCGTAATTGTCCGGGAAAAGAATGAATATTTGTACATATATGTACTTGAATCTATTTCCCTTATCTTATCTTTGTGGTCTGATCTACCTAAATAGTGTGAGACCATAATAATACTTTTAGTGCCATTGTTCAACTCGTTTGCTGTGAACCTTTGCAAGAGTCTTACTCGCTTTTTCTCTTCGCATCTCAACCGGCTCTAAGCCTAATTACTCTAAAGGCATATCATACTCGTCTTCTTATTGTAACAATGTTAACGAATCTAGCGGCTTTTTCCTGGACTTTATCTAATAGATCCACTTTTATCAACGGTTTGTTCCTAAGATCCCAAATACTTTCGGTGAATACCAAATGGGCCCTAACTAAAGCGATATAGCACATCTATTTTACTTTATCATTAAATTTCCCCTCTGCCCGTTTAATGAAGCCGAGTTTCTTCAAAGGGGATCTTCATATAGTCCTGATATGTGTTCCCCATGAAAGTCGTGGTGCTAGAACTACCCCAAATATTAAACTTTATCGGCCTTAGTTAGCACTGAACCTTCAATTTAATAATTTGTGCTGTTCGCCAATTAATTCGTTCCAAGAAGGTAGGTAAACTATGGAAGATGGAATAAATTACCCATCTTGGAAGTGGTGTGGACCAAAATGAGCCAACTGCTAGGAGAAGAATTTCACTAGTCAAGGAGGCTCTTACAAGGAGGGAGGGAGTTGATGACAATGGGCGTTGAGCAACGATGTTAAGAAATGGCTCGTCAAAACTTTGATATGGAGCGTAGTTATGTGCGGCGCGGAAACGTGGTCATTGAAGCAGGAGGGCAGTCGTAGATTCGAGGCTTTTGAAATGTGGGTATGAAGAAGAATGGAGAAGGTGAAATGGACCGAAAGGAAAACAAACGAGGAAGTGCTAGGTGTGGTGGGCGAGGAGAGGGGATTGTTGGGAGAAATCTTATGGAGGCAGGAAAAGTGGATGAAAGGGGTATTGATCAGCAGTGGGATGTTGAAGACTGTAATGGAGGGGAGAATGTTAGGCAAACGAGGAAAGAGAAGAAACATAATAGGGATGTTGGACGGGATGAAGGGAGGAAGAAAGTACTCAGAGACGAAGAGGGACCTGATATAGAGTAGGATTCTGGTTTTTTGTTTTGTTAGGAGTCACAAAATGTTTTATTTAGTAGCTGTGTCCATCCAAAAACCTACCTTAACCGGTAGATTACCTAATAATAATAATAATATATGTGCGTGTGTATATATACACACACATGTCCGTGCGTGAGTGTGTGCGCGCGTATTATGTATAGTTTATTCTTTCTCATGCTTCTCCAGACCCTTATCACCAAAGCCTACAATCTACACCTTATCCTTTTACTTCAACGAACATGTTTCCGCATCGTACAAAACCACGCTCCTTATCAAAAATTGTGACTAGGTGTTTCTTGACATCCTCCCTCAACGTCCCCGTCATCAATTCCCCTCCTCCGTGTTGAGGCTTTCTTGCCCATGCAAGTCTTATGTCCCTATTACTTTGACCATTTTGTCTTAGAACACTTCCCAGAAACGTCAATTTCTCAACTTTCTCTAGTTTATAAACTTCTATTTTGATATTTAACTTGGCCTTTCTCCTCCTGAAAATTCTCATAACTTTTATTTTTTTCGCATAACTATTGCGGAGACTTTCCAATGCGCTCAGCAAGGCTGAGCGCATTGGAAACTTTTCTGACAAGCGAGCAAAAAGCTTGATTTTCCTCAAACCTAACTGATTTAATTTAATTTATTTTACAAATATGTGTTTTTTTGGACAGTAAAAGTCAAAGTCCTAGGGGCCTAAAAAGAAGTATTGCGTTCGATAAATAAACTTTCATAAGGTGGTGAAAATTGTTGACTAGGGCATTATGTAGGAATTTTAAGAAAATGCTCGTTTTTGAAAACTGATATGGAGCTTGAGCATAGATTGCTACCAAGGGTACTAAGGTGTCACCAAGGTATTGGATATTTCGTGAGAGCAGTAGCATAGAATAAATCAGCATCTCATAGAATAGAATAGCTTTGTCGGGCCTATTTAGAAAACATTGGGACGAAGAAGTGCTTTCACGCGCCATATCTCGCTGGTGAGATATATGGTCCTGCGTGTGGCTAGAACCATCTGGAAAAGCGTGGTTTTAATGTAAGAACTGAAGAGAATAGGAATGGTGGTGGGGAGACACACACCCACACACATACATATACATTTTCTCAAATTCTTTCGTATATATATATATACAGGGTTCGTCCGGAAAATAAGTGTACTGATTTTTTCCCACCGCTCCAGGCGCGCCCAGCACCTGGGCGCGCCTGGAGTTCCGCTCTGACGGGCTGCGATTGGAGGGGGGTATGTTGGCAAGCGACGCTGAAAAAGGCAGTCGGCTCTGAGCTGTGGTGTAGTGAGGAGCTCTGTTAACGCGAACCTCCACGCTCGACCCACGTCACGGAACGCGATGCCGAAGTTTTGGAGCAGCGTTATTCCATCAAATTTGCGGTAAAGCTTGGGAAATCGTCTACCGAAACTGTCGGTATGATTAATCAGGCTTACGGGGAGTCAGCCATGTCCAGAAACATGATCTTTCGGTGGCACAAGATGTTCGTGGAGGGCAGAGAAGAGGTCGACGACGAACCACGGCCTGGACGCCCATCAACGACACTCACCGACGAAAATGTGCGAAAAGTTCGCGATGTACTGAACTCTGATCGTCGTCTTAGTGTTCGGATGATAGCAGAGCAGTGTAATGTGCCAAAAACAATAGTGCACGAGATTATTAGGGAGCAATTACAGATGCGAAAAATTTGTGCAAAGTTGGTGCCGAAAGTGCTCAGTGATGATCAAAGACTCAATCGTTTGGAAATCGCGACACAACTTGCGGATCACTGCAAAAATGATCCGCATTTTTTAGAGAACGTTGTTTCGGGTGACGAGACGTGGATCTTTGAGTACGACCCGGAGTCGAAGAGACAAAGTGCGGAGTGGCACACCCCATCATCACCCCGTCAAAAGAAAGCTCGCATGAGCAAATCTCGGATCAAGGCGATGCTCATTGTCTTTTTTGACAAAAGGGGAGTCGTCCACTACGAATTTGTACCTGAACGACAAACTGTAAATGCTGCATTTTACGTCCAAGTGCTCGACAGGCTTCGAAAACGAGTCGCCCGCGTCCGGCCAGCGATCAAAAACATCTGGCGGCTGCATCACGACAATGCGCCGTCTCACACCGCGCTTGTCGTGTCGGACTTCTTGGCCAAGCACGGCGTGGCAACGCTGCCGCACCCGCCCTACAGCCCGGACTTGGCACCACCGGACTTCTTTCTGTTCCCGAAGATAAAGAGGAGTTTGAAAGGAACGCGATACGGGACTTTGGACGCCGTCAAAGAGGCCGTGACGACGTGTCTTCGAGAGGTTCCCGATGATGCCTTCGCGGGAGCGTTCCAGGAATGGGAACGCCGCTGGAACAAGTGTATCGACTCACAAGGGTCCTATTTTGAGGAATATTAGCTTAAGATATGTAAAAGTGTGATAAATTTTTTTTCCTGAGCTCAGTACACTTATTTTCCGGATTTTCCTGTATATGTATGTTTCGTGTACATATATACATATTGGAGTCTTACTTCAAGAAGGCCTCGGAGAAGGCCGAAAGCTCAAACAATCTACAATGTGAGTGTCCTCTATGTGATATGAATGACCTGTTTTATTTTGTGTTCTTCGTGCCGTTATATTGCTCTCGTGAGTGCTTCTATATCATCTATATATAAATATAGCATCTTCTCTTGTATCTGTGCTCTTCCTCTCATTTAATGGTCATAGCTTCCCGTCCCCACCCCGTCACACGTCATTTTGGTTGCTAACAGGCCGCTAAGTAATCTAAGTATAATCCCAACAAGCATGTAATATCTATTGTCATTTAGACTCCCTCTTGTAACTCTAGCACATCGTTCAGTTATGTATTTTACGTCTATTTTCAGGAAACGGGAGCAGAGGTCATCAAAGAAGGGCATCCGAATATGAATCACTTCCCAACGATGACGGAGGGGGTAGCTTGAAGTAGAACTCGGGATAAATAAGGTGTGGAAGCATGGCCACCTCTCGCCTCCTGTTCTTGGTTTAACTGTCACGGTAAATCTGCAGTATTATAGTTTCATTCAAAGGTAGATTTCACCATCACAAGCGTGGAGAATCGATGAATTTCCATGTAATTCGACATTAGCTGTCCTGCTGTGGCTTAAATTCAGATGCCTCGGTATGATTATGCCCTATGTAAGTGGCGTTAGATGAGCGACTGTTTGCTCTGCAAATCCTATGAATATCTTGAAGCCTTAACATTTTTCTTATGAAGTTTTGGTCCGCGAATTCAGTCACTCTCCCGCCACCATAGCTCTGGGAAAGAGATTTTTTTAGTAGCCCTGGTGACCTGGAAGCGGCAGGAACCAAAATTGGGTATTTGCAAGAAGGTCATTTGCCTCGGCGATACGATGCCCGTTTTATTTATCCGAGAGCAGGGCGGAAACCCTGGGACTTTAAAAAAACGGGAGGTGTTATTCATCAAAGACCAATGCGGATTAAGTATTCCTATATATTTCTTCCGGGAATCATTCCCTCTAGAAGTAAGGTTGCTATGTAAGTGCGGCAATCAAATGAGGAGTGTAATGAATGATATGTTTTGTTGAAGTTGTTTGTAGGTAATGTTTAAAGGTTACAATTGAAAAAATATTGTAATGTATGATATATTTTCTTCCATTACATTATTGCTATAATTATTATTGCATGTGTCAATTACAAGGTATGTCCCAAAAAATAAGTAGAATAAATCGGGTGAAAATGTGATTGCAGATCAAAGTACTAATTACTGAAACTCTGCTAAACTTTGCATCCCCCATGTGCATCAACACACCGATGTCAGCGCCTTCGCCAGTTGCGGAATGCTTCCTGTAAGACATCAACGGGACCCTCGTTTAGGCACCTCGTCACGGCCTCTTTGACATAATCCAGCGGTCCAAAAGGGTACTCAAATAGTGAGACATGGACCATTGAGTTTTTGGGTCGTACTCAATGGCCCATGTCTCGTCACCAGTAACCACCTACTTTAAAAATTCGGATCACTTTCAAAGTGGTCCGGGGCAAGATTATCTCACAAAATGTCATAAAATTCCGAAAGAACACTTCACTGCGAGGTAGCAAATGCGTATAGTATTTTTAGTTCCCTGCAAGATATCATTAGGGTGTGTGACAGGGGGTGAATACACATCAGACTAACTTTGACCCTAAGATTTTCCCCTAGCGCGGTCGGACAGTGTTATTCTGATTTTAATCAACGTAGTAAAAATCTTAAATCAATCTGTTCTGTACTTAATTTCTTTA
Source organism: Hetaerina americana (assembly GCF_022747635.1). NCBI lineage: Eukaryota > Metazoa > Arthropoda > Insecta > Odonata > Calopterygidae > Hetaerina > Hetaerina americana. Next base: position 90,534,848 of record NW_027286985.1, read on the forward strand.
ATTTTGTTGACATGATCTCGCCTACTGTTGTCCAATGGGGCTAATGACACATTTGCAACATCGCGGTATTCATTCACATTATGGCGACTAATTATATCGTACGATGAATATCAGTGCAAAGATGTCAGGAAAATATCACGATTTATCGATAGGGGATATCGTAAACCACGAATAAGAGTGTGGTTGGCACATCCGTGTCGTCATTTGTTTCAAAAATTGACAAAATTTGATGAAATTACAGTTGGGCTATTCAGCGCCCACACGCGCCCCGGCGGCGAAGAAGTGATCACTCGATAATCAGGAGTTATTATTGAAAAATCAGCACGGTTTTCGAAAAATTAGATCATGCGGGACACAACTCGCGCTTTTTGTCCATGGTATTCTTACTTCGGGAGAAGGAAATGTTCTAGTGGACGCGATTTTTCTAGATTTTAAGGAAGCTTTCAACAAAGTACCTCATATAAAACTACTCATAATGCTAGAAGCATATACTATAGAAAAAAATATACGGGGTGTGGACTAAAGACTTTTTGAATGGCTGGGTACAAAGAGTTGTGATAGATGGAGTTAGCTCGAATGCATTAGGGTTACTTCGGGTGTTCCCCAAGGAGGAGTTATCGCACCTCTTTTATTCCTACTTTACGTTTACGACATTGACTCCGTATTCACTGGTAAGGTGTGCCTATTTGCCGACGATGCAGTGATTTACCGTGATATCCGTGACCCTGAGGACACATCAGCTTTGTCAGATGACCTTAATGCTATGCAACCCTTGTGCGACACTTGGCAATTAGAATTAAACTTAAAAAGGCCAGAGTCATACATTTTTGGAAAGAACGCAAATAATTGCCTCCCGAACGCCTACTGCCGTGGGAACACCGAAATGGAATGTGTAGACTCAATGAAATACCTATTATTGCCCCCATATCGTAGTACTACGGTAGGAGAGATCATGCTAGGAAAATTAGAGATATCAAATGTAGAACAGATAGATTTAAGATGTCATTTTTTCCACGAACGATAGGGGATCATAATAACATTGCTCGACCGCGGTTGGGTCATGTTCGATCAAAATTATTCTGGTGTGTATTCACCCCCTGCCACACACCCTAGCGGGTGCCTTGCAATATACTAAAATAAGTGAAAAAAAGGGAATCGGCCGCGAAGCCGTCCCCTCGATCCCCTGCCGCCTTCGTCCCGGTGTTTCTCTGTCCCCCTTTCTCCCGCCTCCAAAAACCAATGGCTCCGACTGCCGAGTGGAAAAATGGCAAGTCCCGTTACCCTGTGACTGCCCCGCCGGTGTGTGTGTGTGCGTATTCATTCAGCTTCACCGTCGACATCACTTCCCTTCACTTCCAGAAAAATACGTCTGATTCTAATCCATTGCACATATTTATTTATTCAAACTAATGTTCTTAAACTGTATTTACCTCGTTGAGTCAGCCAAAAACAGTGATTTGAGAGAAAGAGAGAGAGAGGGAGAGAGCGTGGTGTCCGCTGGCAAGGGGCGCGGCAAGGGACGACAGGGTGGGGTAGCGACGCGGGGGCCTCTCCCACGTTCGTTGACTGAACGTTGGTTTGCTAGAGTGAGAGAAGGCAATCTCCATTCGGTCCCAGAAAAAAATGATGGAAATTCAGCAGGCGAGATTATACTGTCCTCGACTATATGAGAAATAGTATGTCCTGCTTTGGATTGTCCCTCCTTCATTGTCCCAGACGTCATTTAAATAGGTGAGGAAACTTCCTATTGGTCAGTGAGATAAAATTGCCATGAGGTTAATTTCTGTCGGGCAGTCATCTGTAAAAATGATGAACATTCTGAAAAGTTTAGACGACCTCGACTTCAGAAGGCATTTTGTTGTCAAACAGAAGCAATAGGAAATTCAGAGCGAGGCATTTTATTTTATTCCATTAAATTAGATTAAAATGGGCTGAGAGTCATTTGACTAACAAATCAGGTTGGCACATAGTGCCACAGCTTGCTCTGCTTTAGTAAGTCACAATTTTACTCTGTGTAGTTTTCTGAAACTAGCATTTTCTACGCTCGAATTCATAATGTGTTGGGATGTATTGATTTTATAAAATGTAAAAGGAAATATTAAATATTGGCTTACTATTTGCCTCGTGGACAAAGTTTTTCTATTTCATTATATGAATACTCCCTGACCGCTTGTACGTATCCTTCCTTAGTTAATTTTTAGAATAAAAAAAGGAAGGGGGAAATTATTTCCTGGTCATATCTTGTATATGTGGAGGTCGAAAGTAATGCTTCTTCTCAGCAATGTGATTTTATTTTGTCACTTCATGATTTTAATTGGGTGCTACTTTCCTACTTTTTGAAATTCCCTTACTACTACGAGTGTATGAAAAATACCAAATGGCTGATATAAACATGTGACTTAGATCCCATAAACTTTGCATCTAGACTTCATTTCCAAAATCCAATAACTCACGTCCCCTACATTTCTCTGAAAGTGCATAAATTATTATTCAATTTATGTACCCTTTCCTCCTGGTGCTGCACCCCGTGCCACACACCTTTTCGGTGGCTCGCCGGGTATTGATGTAGATGTGAAATCATTCCCTTCAGATGAGCCACATTTATTTTCCTGTACCAAAGGACTTTAGCATGGAGAAGTATGAGATACGGCAGTCGTAGTCCGTATTTGACTCAATTTTGCATTATATAAGACAGCACATTCTGGTAAAATCCATTGAGTTCCTTATTTGTGAAACGTTTACAATACTCTATTTCTTTTTTTTGAAGTAGGTTTATCTAAAGTAAAAAGCTTAAAATATCTCATGTCAAGCATGTAATTAACTAAATGAAAAATGTAACCAAAATTTAAGAAATGCGTAATTTTTTGATTCTGCATGCCTGGTGTTAGTATTTTTGGTACCCTACAGTTCACCGCTAGAGTGTGTGGCAGAGGGTGGATACACGCCACCAGACTAATTTTGACCGGAATATATTTTTTTAAACTTAGATATTTTAGTACCCTGCAAGCCACCGCCTATGGTATGCGGCCGAGGAAAATTTTAATCCACAATGTTGAACCACCCATTCAGTGAATTGCAGGGTTATACGTATATATAGAAAATAAGTTGAACATTTCTTGTATTTCCGGTTTTCACGGATATTTTTCTCTTTTCCAGGAAACGTTATGATACACTCAGTAGCGTATCCAAAATATTAGAGCAGCCAGGCTGGGAATCACTAACGGAGTGAGGGTTAAATTACAGATTAAATCTCTTGCAGAAATTGGTAGGACGTCTCTTTAGCAGTGATGTTAAAGAGAGTTGTGGAAGCTAAATTACTTTAAATCTATTCGAATTTCAAAAAACATATAAGAGGAAGGATAGAATTGCTTTCGGATTGGCATTATTCTATATCGTTTTCTTTTATTGATTTTACAAACATTTGGTCCAAGACGGAATGAATTACGTGTATTTACTGTTTTAAGGGCAACTGCGTGTAAATTTACTGCGGTGAGCAATGCGCCTCTTCGCCTCAGAAACTCTCATCTTTATCACAGGCATCGGCTCTTGCTGGACGGACAGCTTTGTTTAGACCACCTGTATTTTTGCTGCCCAGATCTATTTTTATCGACTCTATTTTTTTTTCGTATCAATGAACGGTGTGTCTCTGTTAATATATTATTTCATATTATTGTCCGCCGTAATTAGATGATTACGTTCATGAAAGCGTAATAGGAATATAACGTTCTTCATGTATTTGTTTACAATTAACTTCGTTTTAACACCAATTAAATCAAGTAACTAAACAAACATCAATGTTAGATTAGAATTTGCGAAGTCTTATTTTCGTCAGCGTAAAATGCAAATGATATTGTCGTCCATGACTTCGTTTCTACGGTACTTGTGTGCTATACTCTCGTGCATTACGTCAGTTGCACGAGGGTAGAAGGCCGACGAATGTACGTTAACCCTAAATGACCGCACTAAAACGGAACATGACTCGAACTCCGATCCGCTAAAAAAATCCCTCAAATTAAAATTCGGAGGCTATACCGTCAAGTCGCGGCGGCACACAATCATTGCATTGACTCGCTACCCCTCTCGACCCGCGAAACCAAAACCACCCCCCCGCGCCGAGGGGGGTCGAACGGATCCCCCTGGACAGGGGCCCCAATGGATGTGCAAGAAGGGGAGAGAAAGCGTCCCCCCCCCCGGCTCCTCCCTCGCGAGTGGACGACTCTGCTAACACTCCGGCGGCCTCTCCGCGGACCCATCTCTTTCCGGTCGGAGGAGTAGGGTCCCGTGAGGAAGAGAGAGAAGGCTGGCCGTGGGAGAGGCCGCGCGCGGGGGCGATGGGCCGGAGGCGGCCGGCCGCTCCAGGCGGGTGGGCGTGGGCGGGGGAATTTCGGTCCCTGGGTTCAACGACCTCGCTCCCGCGCAAGGTTCTGTTCGAACGCGTGCCTCTCCTTCCCTCGGTCTCTCACCTCCCCCTCCCAGTATTCATCCCCTCCCGCTTCTCTCCGCTACCTCTCCTCCAAACACCCTGAGCCCCTCACCACATTTCATCGCTCTCCTTCGCTCCAGGAGATCCAATTAGGGGACAATTTATTGATGGGATAAATGCTGGAAATTAAAGCCATGTCTTATAACTACACCCCGTGAAATATGGCTGTAGCGGACGTTCGTTTTGGGCCGAGAGGTGCAGACGAGTGCCGTTTGTGAGGAGTCATTTCGGCGCGCCGAAGTGCCGTTCGCTCCCAGAATGGATGGACGAGGCTATCGATTCGCATTTTCCCAAAAGAAAAAAGGTCCTCGCCTTCATGTCTCGTGGGCAGTTAATGCATTTGCCTGAACCGCGCTCGGGGTGCAGTTCTTTGTGGGGCGCTTCATGGCGTGGTTAGGATTATTTGAAAGTTTCCCCAAACTGTAAACGCCATTATTTTGACATTCAATCATCATATTCATGGAGAGTGCATATTTCGATACGAGAATATGGTTTTTAAATCTGTAAGTTTCCAAAAAGCTTTCACACTTGGGTTAAGGCGATAGATGAGGAAATAAATTATATATATATATATATATATATATATATATATATATATATATATATATATATATATATATACACATATATATATAGTACAATTACCAGTAACACACAATATAGAAACACAAAAAAAGAAGAACACTCACAAGTTCTTCTTTTTTTGTGTTTCTATATTGTGTGTTACTGTGTATTGTACTATTCGGCACTTCCGTGTTACGTCTACGAAAGCATATATATATATATATATATATATATATATATATATATATATATATATGCTTTCGTAGTAGTAGTAGTTTTGAGGGGAGGCGACCGACAGCTAGGGTCATTTGCGCCATAGGGGAAGGACAGGAAAGGATGAAGGGTGGAGAGAAACCCGGCGTCGGCATTAGCCTACTCTTTACGAAAGGCGCCAAGGGGTCCGCGGCTTAACGTCCCATCCGACGGACGGCGTACTCACTCAAAGTGCCCTCCACAAAGCACCTCAAGTAGGGATCGAGATACCTCTGAAAAATATTCAACACCGCCGGGATTTGAACCCGTGCCCTCAGGGTGGGAAGCCAGTACGTTAGCCCCCGCACCATCTCGATCCCCATGCTTTCGTATATCATATATTATATACATATATATATATACATACATATATATATATATATATATATATATATATATATATATATATATATATATATATATATATATATATATATATATATATATAATGATTTTCTTCATTAATCGCCTGGAAAATCTCCTTTGTATGCCGTTGGAATTGTGTTTGCGACCGGTAGAACTCCTATATCGTCAGACATTTCCTATTTGCACGGTGACCAAGACATCGGATTTATTTCGACATCTCAGTGCGTGAAAATATCCACTTGAGTTCTGTTTACGTATGCAACCACCCTAATGATTGCTTCCAGAGTATCCCTTGTTCAATGATATTAATTCTATTTCTGGTCTATTGCGGTCTATTGGGTTCGTTGCGATATTTAATGTAAAAAACAAAGGCCATTAGGCTTTCGAGAAAAAGGAAATCCAGGCTAAATATTAAATTTAGAACTGTATAGTTTCTGGCTTAGCTTTGTAGAAACTTTACGAATCGGAGAGAAATGACAAATGAAAATTGTAATATCCACTATAGCATTTTTATTATCACGAACCTGGTTTGAACACTTCGCGTCATCCTCAGGTGACACGAAGTGTTGAAGGGTCGGGTGACTAAAAATTTCATAGTGGGAATTACAATTTTTAATTGTCATTTCTCTCCAAATTTATGTGTTTTGGGCCACAGTGGTCAAAGTGGTGGGGACATTAGAAGAATTACACCAGGCAAAGAAGCTTTCACATGTTGGGAGTTGATGGCATTGAGTAAGGATGTTAAGAAAAGTCTCTTCAAAACTTTTATGTGGAGCGTGATTTCGTACTGCTTGGAAACATGGCCGTTGAAGCATAATTATAGACGTAGCTTGGAGGCTTTTGAAATATGGGTGTGGAGAAAGATGGAGAAGGTGAAGTGGACAGAAAGGAAAACAAATGAGGAAGTGATACTAGGTATGGTGGGAGAGGAGAGAGGGGATTGTTGGGAGAAATCCAAAGGAGACACGAAAGGGTATTTTGATTGGAAATGGGATGTTGAAGACTGTGATTGAGGTAAGTTTAGGCGAAGAGTTAGACTGTATGAGGCAGGAATAGAATATGTAAGTTGTATGGAATGAAGGGAGCAAGGAAGTATGAGGAATTGAAGAGACGCTTATTGTAGGATGTCAGTGTTGTGCTTTCTGAGGAGACATGTCTAAATGTATTGTTGTTCAATCTGTTTCCATCGCCCAAACCTACCTTACATGGTAGAATACCTCATTATTATTGTTATTTCTGGTATACGAGTTCATTATTTGCAATACGTGCGGATCGAAAAACCTTTTAGGCTTCATTTTTGTACGAAGCAGATTATGACGACCGTTTTAATTTCTTTACTATGTATTTTTTTAAATAAGAGCAATGTGAATTCATCGAAGAATTTATGACACTCGATTTTTTACTTGCTGCTCACAGACACGAGAGGGATTTGAGGCACGGACGAGGACATTCTGCGTCAAGCTATTTACAGCATGGTTTCAGTATTCGCTCTTGGGCATATTGTTGGATAAGCCTTTGAGGTTGACTAGAGAAACTGACTTTTGATGTAACTCCCAGTATCGTAAAAAATGCTGGGTGATATCCTTTGAGTAATTTCGCTTTCAAGTTGTGCTCATTTCTCTATCCTAATCGGGAGCAATTATATGTCTGTTTAGAAAAATTTAAAACTCCCTCGTTTAATTTAAGATTTAAGTATTTTAGAACATATCAAGGATAATAGGTTATCCGTTGAAGTCCCCAATAAATACACAATGCGGTGCGTGACTACAAGGCGTCCAATCGAATCAAAAATCGTAATTTCAGATTTCTCAATCGTGAGCGACGCGGGTTTTTGGGTTTCTATGACCGTCCCATCACGGGATTGCATTTAGGAGTGCGTATTAGAGGTGACAGGAAACTTTGGACGTCGGAAACGCGACATATTCCTCTTCGACTGATTTCGGTATTACGCTAGAATATAATGGTTCCGAAAGATGTAACTCGTGCACAGTGGCGTATGGCTTTGCGGTTTGATAAAGAATGAAATCATGGCGTGCCACGACTGGGTTAACTGGCCTTCAGCTCTTCCGCTATTATTATGGAAGCCGGTCGGCGTGGCGTCACCGAGCCGATGCAGGCGAGTCGAACAGGGGAGAGGGCAGAGGGGTGTGCGGTGCGACCCTTAATGCAGCAGTGATGAAAAGAACGCCCTCTATGGGGTCGGAACTGGGTCATTCAGCCAACGCTGCCGTAAATGGATCATTGCTCCCTTCCTCCCCGAACCAACCCTCAAACCCTTTCGCACCTACCCGCCCCCCGCCCGCCCACGCGACGGCATTGATTTTTCACCCGGGTTCCTCCCACTCCCTCCAAACCCACCCCCCACTCATTCTATCGCCCTCTCCGCCTCCCGCCCTCGCTTGGTATCGCCCCCTATTATTAGGGATTCCCTCTCCCCATCCTTTTCCCTCCTCCGCCGAGATTTTCTCGAAATGGTGTCAGAAATATTCCCTTCCCTTGCTTCCCATCTCGCCCCGTCCGCCCGGGTTGGATTGTCGATCACCGTGGCACCCCCCCCCCCCCCCAAACCCATTCATTCCTCACTGTTGTTTTTTGTGGAACACTCGATGGGAGGGGGAGGACGGGGTAGGCTGTTTGCGTTTGTTCCGTCGGTCCCTTGGATGTTTATTTTCCCCGTCCACCCACCCATCAGAGTTCCCCTGTAGACGATCGAATTCGGACCCTAATAATTCACCAAATTTTAGCTTTCGAGTGTGCGAAAAATAAAGGAAAAGCCCGTCCGCTTTCCGAAAGCGAGGAAATCTATCCGATGACGCATTTTATTCATTCCGCCAACGACGTCCGCGTCACGATAAAATAGCCTCGGGGGTTAAGGCGGAGACGGGCGCCGTACCCCTCGCTGCTGGTTGGGCGTTGGCGATGCGGCGGAGGATGGGAGCAGTCTAAGGCGCTCCGCCAAAAGGGATGGCAGTCCTATCTCACGGATAAAAGAGACAGCTATGGAGAAAGCCCTGATGCAGCTCTTTTAAGTAATGAAAAATGCTCACAACTAAATTTTGCGTGCAGGGTAGAATCGGTTATCACAGATCTTATATAGCCATCTCTGTACATATCTCTTCATCGGGGGGGGGGGCTTGAATGACAATTTACCAGAAAAAATTTGAAGGAAAGCAATTTATTTCTGTCCTTCATACTTTATTGAAATACTGATGAAACCCGTTGCAAATAAATTGGCGAACAGTAAATATTGTCATACTCGTAATGCACGTATGCGGTTATTTCCTCAATGAGATCGTCCAAATTACATTAATCATTAACCAGATTATTTACTCGTTCTTCTACTTGTTTCGTTACTACGTTACTTGTTTCGTGTCAGTCACGAACAGTTGTGCATACATTATGCAATTCCTTGCTAAGGATGTAAATGCGATGTTTTATGGGATATATGACCATGAATACGAAAAAAAATGAACACCAGTCGTGTAGTTAGTTATCCTTGCTCCCATTGATGCAAATAATAATGCGCTGTTGTATGATCGGATATTATTGCAAACATTTCTATGATATGTATTAACCCTCTGCCACACACCCTAGTGGTGGCTTGCAGGGTACTAAAATATCTATCTATGTATATCTATCTAAATATCTATTGCTTGTGTATGAAAATAATTCCTGTAAGGTCATCAGATATTCGGCTGCTATCGCGCAAATTACTCTCACTCAGTAAAGTACTCTCACACCAACTATTAAATTGCCCATCAACAGATATTTCATTTGGAAAATATAATAAGAATTGCAATGACGACATTTCAACTTTATTTGTCCGTTTTATTGTTCCCCAAAACCATGAAGGTCTCGATTGATACTTAATTTTGGTTCGGTTATTTTCCGAAAACGGTATTATCTTATTCCTTCGTCATTCTGCGAATTATAGTATCTTCAAATTCTTCACTCCTTCGCCGTAAGCGGTATTATCTCGAAGCTTCAACATTTTGCAAACTTTGTTCATTTTCTATCTAAATGACATCGTTAAATTATTACGACTTTCCAAAAAAATAGAAAATATCTTTAAAATAATTCTCGTACAGCACAGAAACTTAAAACGGGATCCCTGGAAAAAGTAAAAGAAAGTCAAATAACAGACGGACGAACAAACACATGCACTGACAATTGCTTTTTATTGCATTTAATATTGAAACAATTGGACACGTAATGACACAAACGCGAATGATCCTATCCCTCCATTCGGAACACGTTTGGAACTCAAGAGGTTGGTATTCTGAAACGGGTTAGCAAGCAATGTATTTTTCCTCCATTGGAAACGAAAAATCTCGTCCATTATTTGGTCTGCGGTACTCATAGCATTTACCCGATTGAACACACGAAAGATAACTATGCTGAAATATCATGATCCAAGAAAATAACAAAGCTTATTTTTGACCTTTTGCTATTTTGAGTGAAAATAGAGACGAAAGCAAGAAGTATGACACACCAAAATTAGGAATGATATAAATGCTCGAATGACTACCATTGCTCGATTTTCATTCCTATTGCCTCTCTTTAATTGTTTGAATTAATCATCTGGATGCTTATCGTCTTGATTGGCAATATTGAAGACCATTTTGGAGGGGAGAACAGGCAAGGAGGCCAAGGGGAAGAATAGGATAGGCACGCTGGACGGAATGAAGGGTGGAAGGAAGTATGCTGCATTGAAGAGGGTTGTTGTACTGTCGGGTGTCGGGTTGGGTTTTATTAGGAGAGTCTAAGAAAATTAGTTATTTCAAGCCTTTTTCTATCCAGAAGATTATTTAAATGATAGACTCCTACAAAATTGCACACCGTTGATAATGTTCTACAATACACGTACCACTCCAAAAAGTGTTTCTGATCATGCGTATTATTTCTGAAGTGAGTTCCTAGTTCATTTTTGCACTTTTCCTCTTCTCTATTCCTTTCTCTGTATGTCCGTTTTTGTCCTGAACGACGGAAAAGACCTTGAACAACACATTTTGAATGCTAAATAACGTATTTACCTAAATTCTGAATGGCAGAAATCGACACTGGTAGGCTAGGAAATGGGCGTGGGAACAATTACGAGTTAAAATCCCTATAATTCCCCAAACGATTATCCGGCTTTTTCCTCCTATGCTATGAGGAGGTGATGTAGTAGATTCGCGGAGCAAAGGTAGTAGCTATATTGTTTTGCTGCTATTTTTTCTTAATACATAACAAGGATTTTCTTCTCAAAAGTTATTGTCACAATTTGCGTGCGCGTTTTATTGTAGCTAATAAAAACAAGAGCTAAAAACAATGGCTAGGAACAATGGATACAATGAGAACCTCATCGATAAATTGTATTTTAAAAAACTTAATCAACTGGCAGTCAGAGACATTTATAAAACTCAACCGCCACCAGACTCTGCTGCCAAATGGCGTAAAATCCTATATCTGGATCACATTACTATGAGAATTTGCAAAAAACTGCCGAAAGATAAGTTTAAATTAGCCTATTATTACAAATCGAACCTCAGGAACCTACTTTCCCTCTCAAAAGACAAAATTCCAAAAAGTGAGAAAAGTGGAGTGTATAAGTTAAGATGTGAGTGTGACGCAGTGTACGAGAGTCGTATATTAGAAAAACTGGCCGAAAATTTCAAGGACGGGCGAAGGAGCACCAAGCCTGCGTGAAGAACAAAAAGTCAACGTCACATTTTGCAAAACATTAATTGGAATACAACCACGGTAGTGACTTCAAATTTGAAATTTTACATAAAGAAAAGAAAGGATTTAAGACTAGACGCTTTGGAGCAGCTTGAAATTTTAAAAAGTGTACGCTCCTAAGAGAATATTGTTAATGACCTTTTGTACACCTCGCACTCCCCCCTCCTAAAGTTACCACTTCTCGATACCTGCGCTTATGAGGGTAAGAACCCCTCTACTTCCCCCACACCCTCCCTTGACCTCGGAGATTTGTCAAAGATTTTTGTATATATGTCTAAATTGAACCGCTAAAACCCACCCACTTTCCTCCATCAATTGGAGTAATGCTCCTCATAGGGTGCCTCATGTTTCTACCCTTCCCTCCAAATATCATTGCTCAATTCCCTATTCCCCCCACCCACCCTCCAACCCTCTCACCTCCCCGCCCCTACCGGAGTGTAATATATATAGATGGATGTCTGTCAGAGTTGTCACCTGAAGATGATGTTGAACGTCGAAACCCGGGTCGTCTCGTAATAAAAATTTTTCAGTGGAATCACAAAGTTACTATTTTTCATTTCCAATATGAATCGATTCCATAAAGTAACGCCCAAAACCATCAATTATGTCTTTGAGGTCGTTTAAAATAGCATTCAAGGTACATTCACCTCACTGTCCGATACCGGTCTCATAATTTTGTTGAAGTAATTTGGTAGTGTACTCTGCTGTTCCTTTCAATCAGCAATCGAGGCATTTCCATTATTATTTGGCGATTTAATTCAACATGTATTTTACAAGACTCTTGCGCACTTCTAATGTGCTGTTTGCGGTTACAACCAAAACACCGTCCGTCCGTTAGTGTCCCGTCCGTCGCAACTTAAGAAAATCACCTTTGTCACAATTCGAAGAGCTTCAATTATTTTCTTTTCAGTCTTTTTAAAAATCTATTAAAAATTACAAAACTATTTTCAAGTGCTTCATATTTGACTTTATTCTATTGGCTTCTTTCGAGAGGCGACTCCTAGCTTCACCAGCCATGGAGGAATGAATACGGATGGTCTTGGGATCGGTGTTCTTGTACAAGTCCCGGACCGCCGAGCAAGACCCGAAGGGAAATAGTTAATCCTTATTAATGAAGTCAATTCAAGCGTGGCCCTTCCTTGAGAGTGAAGCATAGTTGATATGTTGGGCTCGACTGTGCTATACGTTGGTGGGAAATTACGCAATTATATACGAGTATACAGTGAAGTAAAAATCTAATAATCGTTCTGGTATTCCCTCAAGGAATTGGAAATCCGGACAGGGTAAGGATTTGAGATTTGGCGTGGCAGTCTAGTGATGCCTCCCCTGGTTCGAATTCAGGTGATTCCAATGGGAAGCCCTCAGCATCACTCAATTTCTACGGTCATCCTAATCCCGGATCTTACTCTGGAAACAGCAGGGGAACACAGAGAGTAAGGCCATTCCCACGCCCCTTATTATCTCTTTGCGATCTCTACCTTCACCTCTCAAACCAACCTTCGGGTTGATTGAGCGATAAGCACACGAGTGGAGGAGGTGAGGGGCGAGGAAGGCCGGGGAGATGACCCCCAGCCGCAGTTGCGGCCAAGTCGCGGTGTCCGTCAAGCAGAGTGCATTCATTCCACTGGGCGCTCGAGTTGAAAGGGTTTCATTGAGGGATGCAAGCAATGGTGGCTCGCATCGAGTACGCAGTCGTCGGTGCAATGCTGCCGGCCGCATTCACAGAAGGCCCGAATGAACACAATCTTCAAGTTCAGGCGGTCGCTACCTTGACCTTTGCCCGCTAATTTGGCGGCCACTTTCACCTTTTCTTTACTCGAGTCCCGAGATGATTGGGGTTATCCAAACAGAGACCTTATGGTATAGTCATGCAATTGGAGATAAGAGGTATTTAACAGCAGAGGCCTGAGCGTAGTACCCCAGTTTTCTGGCTACCGAGACAATCTTTTCAAAGATTGAAACCGCGTGCATCGGCGGAATCGAGCCTGTTCTGCCTGGAATTCTGTGATCTCGCGTTCTTCGACTAGTCGAGGCCTTCCTCCGGTCGGACAGATCGCTTTCCCCTTCTCTCGCCCACCTTAGCACATTCTGCAAGCAGGCTGTACATAGTAGTTTCTTCGTGGCAGTCACAATGGCGAGGTGGAAGCGTAAGGACGTACTGTTGCTAATAGAGATGTACAAGCAGAACAATTTCCTATACGACAGATCTCACCGAGACTATTGCGACCCTTTCAAAACAGATCTGCTTTTCAGTCGTATGAATGTCGTTTTGAAAAAGACAGGAGTCAATGTCACCGTAGACGAAATAAAAAGGAAGATCAAACATCTTCGCTACCAGTATGCCCACGAGAAATCTCAGTTCGAGAAGTTCGGCGCGTTTTGGAATTACGGGCGTCGGTTATGGTGCTACGAAATGTTGCAGTTTCTGGACCCCCATCTGAGGAATCAGGAAGATCATGCCATTTCTGCAAAGGTACGAGTAAGTTTTCTTACAGTAGAAATATATTTCGAGCGACAGCTTACTATAACTTGTGCTGTTTTTAACGATCTTTCTCTTCCTTTTCGTGTGCAGCCGCGGCAACATATTCCCTCCTCAGAGGAATACCAAGGTCTTAGCCCAATCCAGAGGCGGGCTCTGCGTTGGGGTGTCATTACCGGGAGTCATTCTTCTCATGTTTCAAATTCTATGGTGGGTGAGGGTTAAAATCCATTCTTAACTCTACTTCATTTTACTTGCCACTCATCAATGTTAGTACCATATTAGTAGTATTTAAAATCAGCGTAAGACAGTTATCGAATCAAGTTTTCTGGATGACGAAATACTAGCCTACGAGTTAGCTTGCGAGCTTTGGCCAATTGTTCGATCCATGTTCCCGTGATGATATATTTTCTAGTCAGTTCAGTTTCTTTTTAAAAGTCAATAGGCTATGTTACGTGAAAGAATATTGTTCTGAAGCAGACAATGTATGCCAATGTATAAAATAACAATATTTAAAACGGAGCGCACGATGAAAGTGAAAACAAAGTATTGTACATGAATATTGTTTTAATGCAATGTGTTTTACCCGCTCATTGAAAACGTGGATAGTTGAGCTTAGTTTCGTTGCTTGCAATGTGAATGATTGATGGTAAAATGCCTCTATACATGGTGATGCCTTGTCTGATTTTCATTTTACTTCGTCGCTCGAGAATCCATGGCCCCAAACTTCCTCCAGTGTGTTATATGCGGCGAGCCCTGGGTAATGTTCGTCATATCCCCCCGTCAGAGATCGAGGGAGAGGGGGGTCTCGGTGACGCTAGAAATGCGTGCGTGGCCACGTGAGTGTTAATGGTTCGCGTGGGGTTCTTCAGACAAAGGAGGAAGATCCCGAGTCGACGTTAGCCTTTTCGCAATCCGGAAGGTATGATGCCTCTCTGAAGCATTTGACCTCGGGGTGCTCTCCACGTTGACCTCCAAGGTAGGGATTAAAAGTTCCCTTGGAAAATCTGCCACTTCCGGGATTCCAACTGAACTCTGTTTGGGAAGCTATTAATACTTTTCACATGGTATCCGCCCACTAAGATATTATCTGTATTCTTAGAAATGTCCTCCAAATCTTTTCCACACATTATTAGAAAATCAAGGGAAAACTGGAAGGAGTACGCCGTGGTCTCTTCTTGTTCGGTTACCCCCGCATGATACAACCGCAACTTCGTCCAGATGACACCATGGAGAGCTCTCCTGCCTTTGTACTCGACTTCCTCCAGTCTCTGAAATAATAATAGTCGCTCTATCGAATTTCATTTGTACGTCTAAGGAACCAGGAAAAAAAATCTATACTTCATCCATTCTTACACCTCTATCTTTGCTAAAACCTTTCACTCCATTGCCAAAAAGCGATGCTATCTTTCATCCTAAAGTAATTAGTATCATAGTATTTTTAATATTTTATAGGTTTTCAATATTAATTAAGCTAAGAATTCGAAATTAATTACATTTGATTCATAATTAATAAAAGATTGCCCAAACACTTCTTGGAGTCTCCTGTTTCATATGTGCTGCCATTCAGTATGTAGCATTCTTTCTTTGTTTCGGAGCTGCTTTTATTAGTTTAGCTTCATCTCATCAAATCCTTAAGTATTTTCGTCCTTGATTGTGGTCGCCGCTAAATCGAATTCCTTTCTCAGGATCTTTCCCCTCATTATTTGAAGAACACAATGTATATTTCCATTGTTCTTTAATTACGAACGACTAGTTTCAACGCTTAGGCGTAATCATTAGGTATCTTCTAGAGAGGTACTTGATGATGACGCCTAAGCGTTGAAACTAATTGCACGTAAATAAAGGACAGTGGAAATATACATTGTTTTATTCATTTAATGAGCATGAACTTCTACAAAGTTGAGCATGGAATAATTGAATGCATATCTTTCTCCTCTGTTTTCTTGATTCTTTATTTCGGACGGTTCAATTATCCTCAACTACATTCACTGGTCATAGAGTTTTTCCAGGTATTCCGTCCATCATTTCAACATCGCTTGTTTTTCGCGTATATTTGTCATCTACCTTATTCACGCTTTCTTGTTCCGATTCCCAAAGGAGGTGATTGCAGTGGTATATATCGCCACGTTAACCTTTTTATACCTCATCTGCATTTCTAACAACTTAATTGTGGCTTGTTGACGTTTCTTTTGCTTGTTTGCACGTACTAGTCTCATTCATATTACCGTTATTGTTTTTCACTTTCTCTTGTTGCATCACTTAAGATTTCAGCGTTGATTTTTTAAGGTCATCTACCGGTTAAGATAGGTTTCGGATGGATACAACTACCAAATAAATATTTGTTTTCTCCTAAAAAAGCACCACCCAGCATCCTTCTCTGCAACAAGCCCTTATTCATCTCTCTGTACTCCCTTCCTCCCGTCCCACAACCCTATCCTATTCTTGCCCTTCCATTGTTTGCCTAACATTTTCCCCTCCATTAGTCTTCAACATCCCCTCTTCGATCAAAATGCTTTTCATCCATTTTCCCTGCATCCTTAGGATTTCTCCCAACAAACCCCTCTCTTCGCCCATCATAACAAGTACTTCCTCAATTGTTTTCTTCTCGGTCCATTTCACCTTCTCCGTTCTTCTCCACACCCACATTTCAAAAGCCTCCAATCTACGTCTATCCTCCTGCTTCAATGACCACGTTTCCGCGCCGTACATAGTTACGCTCCAAATTGGGGTTTTTA
Source organism: Hetaerina americana (assembly GCF_022747635.1). Classification (NCBI taxonomy): domain Eukaryota; kingdom Metazoa; phylum Arthropoda; class Insecta; order Odonata; family Calopterygidae; genus Hetaerina; species Hetaerina americana. The sequence continues at coordinate 90,551,451 of NW_027286985.1, forward strand.
CGAGTCTTTTCTTAATATCCTTACTCAACATCCCTCTCATCAACTCCCTCCTTGTGAAAGCCTCTTTGCCTGGCGCAATTCTTCTCCTTGCATCCCTTCTACTTTGACCGTGTTGATCCAAAACACTTCCGAGATACGTAAACTGTTCTACCTGCTCTAGATTTTGCCCTCCTATTTTAATGTTTAACTTAGCCCTTTTTCTTTCTGGAAAATCGCATGACCTTTATTTTATTTATAATGATTCTCATCCCATACCTGTTGCATTGAATTTCTTATTCCCTCAGCAATGCTTGCAACCACTTGGCTGGCTGACAAACTAGAGCTTGGTCATCAAGCAAACCTAACTGATTTTACGGATATCCCGCCGACTTTCATTCCTACCTCCCGTACTTGTTTTACAAGCATTTTAATTGTTGTTGTGGTCACATTATGCATCGCATTTCACAAACATGATTTCTTGTTCATAATGACATCAATAGTTTTCTTCGCTTATTTATTTTTCCAAGTCATAAGGTCTCAAGTATATATCCTTTCCGTTTCCGTCTTACTGTATTTTTATTCCCTATTATAATATGATATTCATTTATCTTGGTTTCATTGTGTATTTCTTTTACATTATGATATGCTTCTTCACTTCCATGATTAGCAGCAGGAATAAAACCATTTAATTATCACATCAACTGGTTCGGTTTCGATTATGACTAAAAGATTTTTTGCCACTGCACGGAAACATCAAAATCCGCACGTTTTCTTTGCGACTGTTTTTACCCTCAAAATTCACAAGAAATTTTAGAAAACGGTGATGGTCCATGCCGAATACATTTTACTAAGAATTTCTAAAATAATATGTATTATTCAAACTGAAGGTTGCTCAGCAGCGGCAAAGGGGATTATAATCAATTTTTAACAAACGATGTGATGCTATCATCAGATGATGGTGATCGATCAACGTGACCAACTTCTCTGGAGCAGATGGGTTCTGGTTGGCGTATTCAGGCGTGGCGCTGAGCTCTTCCTCGGCCGCTGCTCCCCCCTCTGACTCTGCCAGCAGCTTGCGGATGCTCTCCATCAGGTCCAGCTGTATCTTCCATTTGGTTTCGTTGTGCACACTGATGTTGCGTATCTGCTTCAACTCCGTCGCCACGAACAGACAGTGGAGGTGGGAGTCGCTCGCATTGCCCCGCCCGTTGTCTCTAGCGTGCAACAGTTTCAGTGAACAGTTTGATCGACTCGGAAATGTTTTTTTTCTTTTGCAGCAGGCTACCGAGCAGCGCCCGGCTTCGTCCCTGACTGACCCACAGCATGTTGCTCGCAGCAGCAGGGGCGAGGCCGACGAGACAGGAGGGTCCAAGGGCAACGCGAGGGACTCCACGCCTCTCTCCGCCGATGCGACGGCAGGGCCCTCGCAGGACCCGTCCGTGGGCAATGCCAGCGATTCCCCCCCTCCACCCGGCGCCGCGGTCGACCTGGGCCGGGAGGACGCCTTCGCCCGGTTCGTGGCGATGGAGTTGAAGCAGATAGGCAACCTCCGAGTGTACAATGAAACCAAGTGGAAGATACAGCTGGCCCTGATGGAGGGCATCCGCAAGCAGCTGGCGGAGTCGGAGGAAGAGGCGGCGTCTGATAAGGGGCGCCCTTCACGCGATCGCGGGAAAGAATGTACAAGAGACAGCTTTATTGGCGGGATGGTCAAAGAAGAAGTGGAATACATAGATCTGTAAAGATACGCTCATTCCTAGGAGAAAGCGAGTGATACGTCGACCAGAGCCCATCTGCTCCAGAGTAGTTGGTCACCATTATCAATCACCATCTAATGATAGCATCACTTTGTTTGTTAACAACTGTATTTAATCCTCTTTGTCGCTCCTAGATAACCTTTATTGTTTATAATAAATATTGTTGCAGAAATTGTTAATCATATCCCAACACAATGATCAGGACGGAGATTTTAATGTCCCATCTATTGAATGGAGCACATATAGTTTTGAAACGGGCGGTAAAGAAAAAGATATCTGCAAATCGCTTTTGAATTCTTTTACGTTGAACTCATCGCATCAACTTGTCACTTCACTAACTAGGGGCGATAATATTCTTTATTTGTTAGCAATAAATATTCTCGAAAAAGTCTAATCTATAGTAACTATTAAAGGAATTGGTGACCATAGGGCAGTAAATGCTAAGTTTTCGCTACATTTAGTCCGAAATAAGAAGCTTAAAAGGAAAATTTACTTGTGTATAGAAGGGAAATACAATGGCTTAAAGCGCATGCTCTATAGAATCAATTTGTTAGTTTTAAGAAATATCAATGAAACTCTTTCAGTGTAAAAATCATTCGCCTTGACCGGAATACAGCAATCCCGGTCAAGGCGAATGATTTGTACACTCGGAAATTGTTGCATTGAAATGCATAATAGCGGATTACTCCGTTAAAAGTTACTGTTATTGTATCTCCCGCAGTTTCTTGGAGTTTAAGAAATACTTATAGCACTCCCTGAAATACTGAGGATACGTGGATTCTCTTCCTTGAAATCACCTACTCGGCAGTCAACAAGCTCATTCCCAGTAAGTTCGTAAAAGATAACCCGGAACCTACATGGTACAACGTGAATGTGGGAAGGAATTGAGACGCCAAAGGCCATGCCACGCCAAGATGAAAAATATTAGGGATATCTTTGGCGACCAAAAGAATGAGATCACTTATGACTATGATATATCCACGGAAAATGCCAAGAGTGAATTGCGGAAAGCGTTAATTGAATTCAAAAGGAAAAGGTTGGCGGAAAATTTGAAAGAGAATCCGAAAGCATTTCGGTCCTTGACTTACAAGTACAAGTACTTGAACATCAGAGAAGTTCAGAGAAATAAGTCTACTGTTATTTCACTCAAAAATGTTACAGGCGAAAGATTAACCAGCCGATTGGAAAAGGCTAACTTATTAAATTCCTTCTTTCAAAGCGTCTTCATCAATGCATCACCGAATGTCTCGAATTGCTTACCAAATCGTGCTGGTCAACCGATGCCCAAAACTGAAATCTCATTTAATGGAATAGAACGTTTGCTGAAGGATGTTAAATGCTAATAAATCCTCCAGGCCCGATGAAAATACCCGCACTTATATTTAAGGATCTAACTTCGGAAATTGTACTGTATCTAGAAATATTTTGGAAGTCAGTGGTAGATCAAAAGGTTCCCGGGGATTGGAAAAAAGCTAACGTAACACCAATATTTAAAAACGGAGACAAGGAGGAAACGAGCAATTACAGATCTATTTCCCTCGCATCTATTTCGAGCAAGGTTATGGAACATAAAGTTGCTAGTTCAATCGTGAGACACCTCGATAATCAGAAGTTATTAATGAAAAATCGGCCCAGTTTCCGAAAAGGTCCATCCTGCGAGAGACAGCTTGCGATTTTCGTTCATGATATTCTTATTTCGGGAGAGAGCAATGTTTCGTTGGACGCGTTTTTTCTAGATTTCAAGAAAGCCTTCGAAAAAGTACCTCGCAGTAAACTATTCGTAAAGCTAGAAGCACATGTCATAGATAAAAATATCCATGGTTGGATTGAAGACCATTAGAATGGCCGCATGCAGAGCAGAGGAGCTAGATTTGTTAAACGTTGTTATGATTAACTTAGTAGGGCATCCAAAATATTAGAGCATCTAGGTTGGGAATCACTCAAAGCGAAGGTTAAAGTACAGATTGGATCTTTGGCATAAATTTGAAGGACGTTTCTCTGGCGGTGATGTTGAAAATGTATTATTACTCTCATCGTGCTACGGTAGGAGAGATCGTGCCAATAAAAATAGATTAAATATAGAACGGATGGATCTAAGATGTCATATATTCCAAGAATGATAAGGGATCAGAGTAACATTTTCCGACCGCAATATGGTTATGTTCGGGTAAATATTAGTCTGGTATGTAGCCACCTATCGGTGGCTATCACGGTATATAAATAAAAAGACTTCTCGAATGTTAGGGTACAATTAGTAGTCATAGATGGTGTTAGCTCTAATGCAGTAGAAGTCACTTCGGTTGTTCCTCAGGGTAATGTTATCGGACCTCCTTTATTCCTTCTTAACGTGAACGGCATAGCACGACAACTCCGTAGTCTCTAGTAAGATAAATTTATTTGCCGACGATGCAGTGGTTTACGGAAATATCCGTATCCCTGAGGACACAGCAGCTTTATCAGATGACCTTAATGCTATACAACGCGGGTGCGACCTTTGGAAAGTAGAATTAAACTTTAAAAAGTGCGTAGTGACGAATTTTTTGGAAAAAAAGCTAATTCCATCTTGACCGTCTGCTGCATCAGGAACAGCGAAATGGAACTCGATCAAATACGAAGACGTTACTCTCACTCACGACCTCTTTTGAGTGAAAAATTTACGGGGATATGTGGACAATCTAACAAAATATTAAGATTTATTAGAAGAGTATTGGGTAATTTGACGAAAGGGTTAAAGAGAAATGTTACCTTTCGCTTGTTAGACCTCATTTAGAATATACTGCTAGTTTATGGGATCCTCATGAAGTTAAAATCAAAATTATCAGAGGAGCAATGGTGGGAATCACTCATGGAGCGGACCAATATACTACATACAGACCATTTATAATACATTCTTTCCATCTCACTTCAACATTGCCTACTCTTTTTCTCTCGCTACCTCCCTCATCCGACATCCCCCCCCCCACCCTCCGTCAGTCTCCAATATATTTTGCTTTTCATCCTCTCTCTAAATATCTAATTATTTTTATGAGAATGTCAAAGCTGTCTTTTATATTTTTAATAAACTTTGGCATGTGATTGTGGCTTTTCCATTTTTATGGTAAATTTGTGTCTTCACTCTTTGATATTTTTAAGTATGTTTCTGGGCTCAACTTTCTAAATTATCTCTTTAAACAGCTCCTTCAATTGAGCAATTCGGCTGGAACATTCGTTTGTGTCATAGATAAATTAATTATGAACTGTATTACCAGATTTCCTTAAGGGATATTCGCCATGGTTCTCTCCCAGATATATCGCCCTCCTCCGTGCCCACTTTTGCTCGACCTCCGGCCACCATTTGCCCCTGGCGCCACTAGAGGGGAACCCGGGGACTATAGGGAAGACCGAAATATTCGCACAAATTGCTCAAAAGCTAAAAACTTGCTAGAGGACACACAATGAAAAAGACATAACACCCCCTTTGATCAAGAAATAAGATTAATTTTGGAAGGATTTTTGATGTTCCATAGGTTCCGTCAATGTCACTTCCTCCTTCCATGCCTAATTTTTATGATAGCACCTGTATGGCGCTTCTCTCTTACGGTGCATATTGTAGTTTGCGAAAAAATTCGACAAGGCTTGAAAGTGAATTAAAAAGAACGGTAAAAACGGCCGTATGAATATAATGGGAAGAATCAGCCCCAGTGGTACTCTTAATGGTGGGCAAAGGATATGGTGAGGGAAATTAAAAAGGAAAAATGATTAAAATTAAAAAAATAATAAAATGACATTGGCGGGTTAGAACAGAACAAACGATTAATCGTTTGCTAATCGATTAGCTTGAAGACTTGAAAGTGTAAAACTTTCTTCATAAATATACCCCCTAATACGTATATTTCCCATGCCACCTTAGGAAGACTGACTCGCCACCATCGACGGAACCCACAAATTCCTCAATTAAGTATTTGAGCTTTTATCTATCGTTGCGTTTTTGAAACATGTGAGGAACCTCGAAATCTAGGGGATAATGAGTCCCGCGGGATGAACATATTAGTTTTAATTGCAGCGTGGCGGGCAAGATTGTTGAGTTGCAACACAGGCATCGACTGAAAGGGGAAGTCTTTTGAGTTCGAGTCCCGTCGAAGGGTCGAGTGCGTGCGTTTGCAAGGACATTTTGCTTTTGCCTCTCGGAAGTCCTCCACAAGCGGCGACAAACGGAGAGATCCCAGTCAGGACTCATTCTGCCGACGGTGTCAAAGGATCGATCGATATGCAATTAAAGCCGAACGCCTCAAGAGTATCTCTGCTCTGCCAGACAATTATTTCTGAATGCTCTTTTAAAATAGGAGCGATGGTGGCTTAGTGGGTAGACTTTTCGACTTGCTGGCCGGAAGACCCCGGGTTCAAATCCCGAAAAACCCTATTCAATATCCAAGAGGTGCGATTTTCTGGCTCCTAAAATTGCTAGCCCCGAAAGGATGGGATTTTACACGGCTAATAGCACACCTGATTCGGGGCGAGCACCTCTGGTTGTGTGGTGGTTTATGTAAATATTATTATAAGCGAACGTGATAGTGTAAATTGCCGCTTACAGCATCAGCGATCGTAATAATAAGTGACACAGCTAGTTACCTGTTTTCTGTCTTGGAATTCTTCAGCTATCTGCATATTATCAAATATTTGTACACAGAATAGATTGCAATTTTGGTATCTTTCAAAAATCAGTCGTTGAACCTGTTAATGCAGTCCAGGGTGTCGAAAAATCTACTGTCGGTTCAACTTTAAGCGGAGCGGATTTTTAATCTACCCTCTGTTGATTTTGGTTTGCACTGCTCATCTGCTTCGAATCGATGCCTTTGTGTCATCGATTTTCCTTTCTGCTTAATTGTGGACGAATTCGCTCATCGCCCAGATTTAGTTTTTTATCGTCCGTTCGTTCCTTCTCGGAGTGATCCTCCGCCGCCTGCTTTCTCTCGTTTCATGAAACGCACCTTCGCCTCACGCTACGGTTTCCGCTCGCCCCCTCCCCCTCGCTCTCCTCGAAGCCTAGTTTCCCTTCCTCTCCGACGGAGGGGCCCCTCCCTCTGCTGCTCCCCGCCGCCCTCCCCACGCCTTATTCGTCCAACTTCTCTCTCTCTCAGCACTCCACGTGCCCGCCCGGGGTCGATGACCCCTCGCCGCCACCTCTCTCTCTCTTGCCGGGAGGGATGGAGGGGCGGGGAACGTGGTGCCCGGAGGGGAGGGGGGTGGAAGGGTGGGTGTGTGTTCGCGGCGATGGGGGAGGGGTGCAGTCGGGCATTGTGGAATGGGGGTTGCCGAAGAGTACATACATACGGGCGGGCCCTCGGAAAATGAACGAATTCCGATTCACTCTCTCTGTTTTCTCCTGTTTTTTTTCATCTCCCTCCCGCCCCCCTCTCTCTCTTTGCTTTCACCCTAAAAGGCCGAACCACATAGTCCAAGCTTCCTCACAAAATATTTGTCGGAGAAAAGGTCAAATCCGACTATTGTAGGCGACTTCTGCTGTAGCGGGGGTCTTCACGCATTACAGCTCAGAGAAAATGGGATACAACGGCTTGGGAGAGATAATTGTTGCATCCGTTTGTTTGCTGTTTGTTGTCCAGACATGAGCGGCATCCTTATTCCTTTCCCTATTTACATTTGCGTTGTTATTCCGCAACGTGAGTCGTTGAGGCGACGTGGTGTAGCGCTGGGTTACTGACCGGATGACCCAGGTTCGATTCTGGGCGATCCACTGGATACCCTCGGATTCACCCAACCTGTTATTTTTCGGGTACTAGATCTGCCTGAGAAACACACGGAAGGTGGGAGAAAGAGGGAATTCCTGTTACCTTCATTTGTTTATTTATAAATAAATAAAGGTGATACACGGAAAAGAATTCCCTCTCTCACGTTTTAATACCCTGTTGTGAATTTCTCACGCTACAGGTATTCGCTTAGTGCTGGCTAGTATGAAGAGCGAGTGAAATCAACCTTCGTCGTGATAACTGCGGTCTTACCAAATCTTGCTCAAGCGTCCACATAATGTCCTCTTGCCTTGATTTGCTTCTGATTTTCATAGAGCGGGAAAAATGAGAGTTTTTCCTAATTTTTTTCCGTATCGCTCACCATATCCTTCTCATAAGGTTTCAGTTCATTTCCGCTTTCCGCAATCGGGTTGTACTTCTATGGAAACTTTAGGAGCGCTTGGTTCGAGCTCCCTGCGAAACATTGAGCAGCGGAGCGTCGGCTTTGGCTCTAGGGGTGAGGGGGTGGGGCACAGGCGCCCGCCCGCGCGTGCCTGTTTACTCAATAGTCGACGCTGCACTTCCTGTCATATCCATTTTGTCGCGGGGCATGCGCCGTTCTCTCTCTCCCCCCTCTGAACGCACTCCCTCCGAGGGTGGGGGAAGGACGCGGAAGGACGATCGAAAGTTCAGGTCGTTGCCGCCGCGACGCCTCGCAGTTATACATACACCGTGGAGTTGACTCACTTTTTTTTTCAAAATATAACGGAGGCCTTCACTCGGGGACGCCATGTTGAGTGTTGCTGCACAACGCCGCGTGAATGTCGCCATGGCCAACTTAGGATCCCAGAAGAAATAAACATTTGTGAAACCCATTGACCGAATGAGAACAGCTCGTTCCGTTCAAAAGCGGAATGACGACAACCGACAATTGATTCGAAAAATAGTTCCGTCGTTTTCAATCGGCTCATAAGTGGGGACGCGCGCATTTAAACGAGTTGGCTTTGGTGATTACTGGCGACCCACTGTCCCCGATCGGTGTCCATAACTTGAATACTGCGTCGCACCGACCTTTTAAACGAAGAAGTATTTAAATTGATTGTTTCCACTTTCTATTCCATTGTATCCGATTTCGAATGATCAAGAGGAACCTGTCCAGTTTACCGAGAATAAGGGCGGTGCCAAGAACACTCGCGAATTAGCAAGTGTATCAATTTTGGCCTCCCTGTTCATGGGTCGGCTCCGAGAGTTTCGGCGCCTGGGGACAACTTTTCTTTGGAACTCCAGCCCATCTTTGGGGAAAGAGTTAATGCGTCATCGAAATTCGGAAGTTTGTACCTTTTTAGCATTTGATAGTTGCTTGGTTCGCTTAGTGATTAAACTTCGATCGAACACTAACATTGCCAACACATGAGTATTATCATTACAGGGTGGCTTAATGATGCCTGGTGAAGAATATTAAAAGAGAACCCTTTATCTCTTGTTTCGGTTGAAATGGATATTTTAGGTGGCGTTTACGCCTAGGTGACCAGGGCAGGCAGGGCTGTGCGTAGCTGGGGTCGGGCAGCTACGTACATGGCGTAGACGGGAAAGCAGGGAATAGGGGTCAGGAATCGGGGAGAGGAGCAAGGGCGGAGGAAAAACCTACCGTTTTTATGTTTTTATTGCTAAAGAGACGTCCTTCCAATTTATGCAAGGGATATAATCGATAATTTAACCTTCGCTCCGTGAGTAATTCCCAGCCTAGCTCTAATATTTTGGATGCGCTTCTAATTTTATCATAACAACGTGTTACAAATCTAGCTCCTCAACGCCACACACGATTCATATTTGCACAAGAGATGACTGCTAATTTTCAAGAAATTTTCTATCCATTATAAACATCTGTCATATCCGGAATTTTCTGTTTCATTAAATTCTTATTTATCGAGATTTTTTCAAAAGTTTTAAGTCCCGAATGAAATATCTCGATTATCATAATGTTCCACCGGATTTTGGAAAGAATAGAAGGAAATAAGTGTGAGGTGCATTTAATTAAGAGCTATCATGATGTTAAGATGAATTAATTTCCTTTCGGTGTACAATATCTCAACAAACTAAAACTGTTAGAAATAACTTGGGGGTGAATGGCATATATATATAAAACCATAAATATAGCATATCAACCCGAAGGTCTGTTTAGTAGGTGATGGTAGAGTTCACCCAGTACTAAGCCCGACGGCGCGTGAAATTCACACATCAGGGTAAGGGGGCACAGTTCCTTTCCCTGTGCCGGTCATGGTTTCCCAGGAAAAAATCACTTTAGCTTGGGTGGAGCTGCAGGTGCCCAGAGTGCCTTGACCGGGAATCGAACCCGGCCCCCTCCGGTCAGCAGTCCAACGCTCTACCCACTTTTTTTTTTAATATCTTTACCGCGATCCACATGCCACATTTACATATAAAAAGATTGAGGTGTTGGTATTCTGGGCTCCCTTTCTCAATTGGGACGATTAATATTTGATATTTTACACCCTGCAAGCCACCGCTAGGGTGTATGGCAGGTGGTGAACACAGACTAAGACTAATTTTGACCTGAATATGACCCCACCGCGGTCGGACAATTTAATTCTGGTCCCTAATGTGTTTTACATGTAATCTCTCTATTTATTTATTTTATTTATTTATATACACGATGCAAGCCACCACCAGGTTGTGTGGAAGGAGGTGAATACACACCAGAATAATTTTACCAGAACATGACCCTACTGTGGTCGAACAATATTATTATGATCCCCTATCGTTTGTGGAAAAAATTGACATCTCAAATCTATCTCTTCTGCACTTAATCTCTCTAATGTTATTAGCATGATATCTTCTATCGTAGTACGATGGGAGTAATAGTACATTTTCAACATCACTGCTTAAGAGACCTCTCAATTTATGCAAGAGTTTCAATCTGTAATATAATCTTCGCTCTGTGAGAGATTCCCAGCATAGCTGCTCTAATATTTTGGATGCGCTACTAGGTTTATCATAGTGTTTAATTTTATTAGATTATCTAATTTTATTAGATAACTATTTAATTTTATTAGAAAAAATTAAGCCTATTCCCTTCTCAGTGAATAGGAATATTATTATTAATCCAAGGGCAAGATTTTCAGGGCTGATGGCAAGAGGCAGTCATTCGACAGTGGGAGAGGGTATTTATTTATTTTTTCCAAAATCTCTTTTTTTATTTTATCAGCCAAATTCAATTACTGATGATCGAATTAATGATAGAATTGAACAATAGAACAATAATGTTCATTTAAGGGACTATTTGTAAAGTTTTCCTTAATAGCAACTGGAATACAAGTTGAGTAGTACTCTGCAGTTGTCTTCTGGGGGAACCCTAGTGCAGCAAAGAAGCCATTTTCCATGCAAACAAGGAATAAAGAAATAGTGATATGTCCCATCAGGACCCCAGGAAAACCACTATTTAAGGAACTGAAATAAATGACTCTGCCTTACATATGCATCTTTCATTGCTCTTAACTTGTAAGAAAACAATGAATGTTGGTTTTTACCAAATTCCAGCATGCATGATCACTTGGCAAATGGAGGGAAGAATGTACACCTGAAAAATCAACCATTCACTCCCTCTAAGTAAGGCAGTCTCACTTATGTATTATTACCTGTTCATGGCCATAAAAAAGTACCCTTTTAATACTTTTAAAATTGAACAAAAGAATTTATTGATTACTCCTCAAGTGTAGTACTACAGTATAGAGGAATTCTTTGGCGACAAATTCCAATTAGAATGATGTTTTCTTTTGGGTGATACTTTGTACCATTTAGTAATGTTTCTTGTTTATTATTATTATTTTTTCCCTCAATATCCTGACCATGTTCTATTTCCATTGACCAACAGTACAACAACATATTATCATTATTATCATTTTTATTGTTATAATTGAGAAAAAGTAAATTAGTCCTATACTCTTAAGATTGCCATGCAAACATCCCATACACATGTGTCAAACAAATGAACAATCTAATTAAACCAATCTTTATTTATCAAAGAGCAGCACTTGCCACTTTAGATTTTGTCAAAATAAAATCATTTTAATACAAACCCTCCTTACCATGGTGAAGAGATACTACACATATTAAAATTTCACTCTTGAGAAGTCCAATTCAAAATATTCTCTTAAGGAAAACAAGGGGTTTGAAATCAACTTATCCTCAATTACATTTTTGAACATATTATAGCTAGTCTGTCTTGCAGTATGGATAAGTATGCTATAGAATTTTAAGACAAGGTTATCCAACTGGTTGAAGGTTTTGGACAATCTGCATTGGGTTATTTCTAACATGTATCTTGACCTTGTATTATGGCTGTGAATATTGCCTCTTAATACATAGTTGTTTACATTATCTTTACGCAAATTAAGCACTGACAAATGCATTTGTCAAAAAACATCATCACTTTTACCCCGACAAATAGTGGACGACAAACAATAATCATGATGGTCATAGCTTGTTATAATCTTGACTACTTTCTTTTGGAACACAAGCAGAGCTTTTGTGTCACTTTCATGTCCCCAAAGCCTTGGGCCGTAACTTTAGTGACTTTGGAAAAAGCCAAAATAGGCAAGTCTCAAATGTTTCTTGGGAACACAGCTTTTCAATCTCCTGATTAGGGAGAGATTCTTGGAAAGTTTTTTGGAGAATGCAGTTACATGACTTTTTCAGGAAAAATTTAAGTCAATAAAAAACCCTAGGAGCTTGACACCAATTTGAGCTTTACCAGCACTTCTAATGTCACATAAAGATATTGTGTTTTTTCACTATTTAAAAATAGTTTATTAGCTAATTCACTAGCTTGTTGTTGCACATCTGTCCGTTCTTCATGTCCCTGGTCGGGATATTTATATTTATTTATAAAAGTAGTACCATCAGGTCAAAAGATACAATCAGCAGGTATGTCACTTAGTTTGTCATTGATATCCAGCGGAAATAACAGAGGACCAAATGTAGACTCTTTAGGCACACCATTTTTTACTTGCAATAATTTTCACTTACAGTCATTAACGTCTACCATTTGTTTGTGGTTTTTTAAATATTTTATTTATTTTTATTTATTTATTTAGGAATTCATTATTGCATTTAGGCAATTTTCCTGGTGGCAACGGTCAAGTCTGGTCAACTATCACTCTTACAATGCACATACATACAGAAAAAGAGCAGGTAGGAGACCAAAAGCTCTTATATACAATGACCCTTAAAAATTTCCAGCAACACCTTTAACATCACCCATGGGCTAGGTTCACATCATACCATACGAGTACATATTACGCACCATCCATCGCCTCACTCCTTCAATAACCACACACTCTTCAATTCCATATACCGTTCAATATCATGCACAGTTAACACATCATCCACCCTTGCAATACAAATTTTAAAGCCGTCCACATCATATACAAACAATATTTTAAAAGGTACGGTAGCATAATAATCACTGATCAGTAAAGTTTATCACCTGGTGGCTGCATTACACTTCTTCTTAAAACTCCCAAAATTGGAAGGAAAGGGGTCAAACAAACCTCCAGGCAGCTGGTTCCAATCGTTCTGTTAAAAAAAGAGTATTTTTTCTTATTTTTTTTTGCATTCTTATTTTTATTTTAAAACTGTGATCATTTTTCTCTTAAAGTTATGTTTTTCTATCTATTTCCATAAATCTTCACACCATTCTTCATTTTTACCAATTCTATACATCGACCCCAACCTACTCCTTTTTCGTCTATTTTTCAAACTCTCCCATTTCAGTATATCTAACATTTCTGTCACACTCTGTTCTTTTGTACCTTCTAGGTACTTATATAGCTGCCTTTCTTTGAACTTTTTCTATCTTTTTAATACGACCCACGTCATATGGATCCCATTGTACAGATGAGTATTCAAGGATACGGCTAACCAGTACCTTATATGCTTTTTTTTTGCCTTCCATGTCATATTATCTACTTGTACTCCCCAACCAAGGTTCCTAGTTAATTAAATGCCTAAATATGTGAAATGACTGCTACCTAGGATTCTTTCTCCAAAGAGGTTGTAAGTATCCTTTTCTGCATTCTTTTTGTTTGAAAACTTTATATGCTTACTCCTACTGGCATTAATGCCCATATTATTATTTGTAACCCAGTCACCAAAGTGATCGATGTCATTTTGTAGTATTATGTGGTCATTTACATGCTCTACCTGTCTGCATATAATGCAATTATCAGCAAGGGTCTTATTTGGGAATGTATATTGTTTGGTAGATCGTTTACGTAAATTAGAAAGAGTAATGGCCCTAGAACACTGCCTGGTGGAACTTGTGGTAAAATGTTTGCCTCTTTTGAAAATGCATCCCTTATTCTTACTTTTTGAATCCTGCCTGTAAGAAAATATTTTATCCATTGCTTTACTGCAAATCCAATGTTAACGACTCCAACTTCCACAATAATTTACCTTGAGGCACTCGGTCAAAAGCTGCCAAAACACCAATTATTACTGCATCAACATCCTTTCCTTCATCTATTGCATTGCCGATATATCGTCTTGATCCCAAAACATGTGTTTCTTATGAGTATCCCATTCTAAACCCAGGGTGGTGTTTGAATAGCCATCTATCTCTTGTCCACCATTCCTGGGTGTAGTCAGCCATTCTTTTTTCTATTATTTTGCAAATAAATGATGTTATGCTTACTGGTCTATAATTACTGGCTATTGTTTTATCCTCTTTCTTGAAAATTAGTGTAATATTTACTTTTTTCCAATCATTATTTAAAGTTACTTTGATTAGATGACTCGGGTACAAAGCTATTGCGGTATCACCCAGTTTTGGAATGTCAATTGATATATTGTTCGGTCCGCTCCACTACCTGCCCATCCTGGAAACTTACTCCTTAAAAATTCCTGAAACCCTTCCCTATCTGGTATATTGCCAAATTTTCTTTTCATCCCCCATACCTCCTTCTGTTGATCTATACCAATCCATCTGAATACACTCTGCTGCTTGATTACTTTTTCGCAGAAAATCATCTATTCTAATAAAAGGGTTTGGAGGTCTAACAAGAAAAACGTGGAGGGTATCTTCTCCCCTAGTGGTCTTATTTACTTTTTTCCAAAGAAACCGTGGGAGATGCCGCAACAGTAATAACTTTTAACGGAGTCATCCGCTAATGTGCATTTTTACACTCTGAAATTGTTGCATCGTCTTATTTACTACCTGCTACCCTTCTCTGTTGATTACGCAATTTACCTGGTCTTGTGCCTGCCCGCCCCCTGCTGTTTTGCTTTGATGATGTCATGAATTTTAGTTCAGAGCCCTGGATAACATAATACTGCAGATTTTGAATGAGGATTTGGAAGTCTACACAATCAAATGCTGAGGAGAGGTCAATCAATGAGAGAGATAACCACACCCTATATTCGAAAGCACACAGTATTTGATTCCAAAGAAACTATGGGAGATGCCGTTACAGTACTGTTGCAGCATCTCCTGCAGTTTCTTTGGAATTTGCCTTAGGTATAAACAGCCGAAGTGTTTTTAGTTGGCTTTAAACTCATGGGCTGTGGCACGTCACGCACAACCACGAATGCTTGTGATAACGCATGTACGGTATTTCGTCACAACGTCTATTTCATTTAAAAGCCCCCAATATTTCAGAGTTTAAGAGGGCACCTCTATAGGTTAACTGGCTAAAGAACTCAACCAGACATTGAGGGATCTGGGTTCGAATCCTGGTCAAGGCGAATGATTTGTACACTGAAATTATTGCAAACAGTATTTGGTTTAAGAGATATTCAACAGCTTGCTCAGTAGACTTTCCAGGTATAAAGCCAAATTGTGAGGAGTTGAGCATGTTCTTTCCTTCGATACATGTAAGTATTTGGGCACTGCCAATAGCCTGGATGACTGCCAATAGGAATGATGAAGATGGGGTAGTAATGTTTTTAATTGTTTTTATCACTGCTTTTATAAATTGGTATTACTTTAGAGTATTTTAGGTCATCAATAATGTGTCCAAACCAGAAACAGGAATTGATGACCACAGATAGTGGGAAGGAAATTTGATGAATCATGGCATAAATAATATTATTAGAGACACTATAGGCATCTCTACTTTTTGATCCCTTAAATTTGACACCTACTTTCACTATTTCAGATGGAGTGGCTCACTTTCAGCGAAAATTTTCAGTAGGAGCAGAATATCTATTGAAGTAATCTTTAAAATCTGGATTAGAGTTAGATATTTTACAAAGAATATTGTCTGAGGAACTTGTGGAGAAGTTATCAAAATTAGAGGGATTTATTGTGGTATATTTTGTTACATTAGTTGAAAGGCCTATTTTCCATTTCATTGATGAGGTAGCTTTTCATTGATTTTGGGCGCTGTCGATAAATGCTCCATTGGCATTGCATTTACCCAGTGTTGGCTTCTTATGATCTTGCCTTTTGATGTGTAATATTTCCAGGAGCCTCAGAAATTATTTTCATTACCATTATTGCCATTTGTTTTATTACACCATCCAATTATGCCTGAGGCTTTGTGAATTTTTGAATGAATGTTATAGTGAATAGTTATAGTTATAGTAAGAGTGTCAAGGTGTTTTTGGCAGCAGGAAAAAAGCTTATTATAAATGGCAAAGCATGAACTATGGTGAATGAGTTTTCATTGCAGATGTTGAGATATTTTCATTCTGAGCCATACTTTTTAAAAGAAATACATAGAAATGAGTAATAAAGAAAAAAGTGTGCATCAGGACTTTTTTAAATGATATATTTCCTGTATCATTTAAAATTATTAAAAGCAATGGACCAAGATTTGATCACTATGGAATATAGGTGGCCTCAACTTAATATTTAGGCTTTACAATAACTTTTCAGTTGGATATAGCTTTTCAGTTCAGTTAAGTTCCAGTTTAGCATTCATCCAAAAAATCCCTAGAGCTTCCAATTTTAATATCAAAATATGGAGCAAGTATTTGTAACTGACTGTTGAAAAATGTTAAATTTGTCCAATACAGAGATCACAGAGTCAAGAATTATGCATTCCATTGGTCTACTTGTATGATCCCCTACTTACTGCAAACATTGAGGCTTGAGAAATGTATTGTTATCTTCTGGGAAGAGCCGGGTGGATCATAGAGAGTGAAGCTGCACTTCCATGGTTGTGACAATCATAAAATACACCATGCCTTTTTGTGGCTGTCACCTTAGTGATTAGAAACCCATGTGGCCATTCCCTGTTTCCCCATTTGAGGCAAAGAATATCAACTTTTGGACACAGGGTCTCTAAGGTGACGATAGTTGAAGTGATTTCTTCGGTGACGGCTCATTACCATTGAGAAGAATGACAAATTATGACTCCAATATTGGATATAGACCTTGGTAGTTACCATGCTTGGGAGGTGCCATTGTCAAGGTGCCATGCATACATTAATGTGGTTTTTGGTTATTATGATGACATTTAGGGTCAAGTTTGATTTCTTGACTGTGCAAAATTAGTTATTCATCACATTTCTTTTAAATTTATTTTTACAATGGGGAGATTTTTCCTTGTTACCATTGTCACCAATGTTCGATTTCCAAAAAAAAAACATATAACTGTTGTATTCTTACTTGTTATATAGTATTTTGAAAAAACATATCATTCTACATTAAAATGTACAAATAGGAGAGTAAGATTACTACAAGCTACCTTTAAATGCAGTGTATCTAGACATTTACCTAGGCGTTTACATGAGAGGAAGATTAGATGGTGCCCTCTGCTTAGGGTGGTAATGACATTATTTTTGGGAAATGAATACGCGACAAACATAATGATGATAGCATAATAAAAGCACTTAAAATAATGCACTTTCTTGTATTTTCAGGCTGTTGTAAAAGGAATAATCATGGAAAAAAGAGGATTTGGAAGATTTGGAATGTGGGCATGTTGATGAAGTGGTAAGATAGTTGGGGGGTACTTTGGGGGATTAGTTTATGGGTGAGATGGGGTGTGATTTAGGAGTTATTTGGGAGGTTATTTGGGAGGTGATTTGAGAGGTGATTTGGGGGGTGTATTGGGGAATGATTTGGGGAATGATTTGGGGAATGATTTGGGGGTGATTTGGGGGATGAGGTTGAGGGTGAGTTTGAGGAAGAGGTGATGGAAGCATTGGGGGGTGGTTTTGGAGGGCATTTAGGGGTGATTTGAGGGGTGAGTTGGGGGTGAGTTGGAGGGTGAGTTTGAGGAAGAGGTAGCGGAAGAGTTGAGAGGTGGTTTGCTTAGAGAATCAGGGGGTAGATAGATAGATAGATTTTATAGATAGATAGATAGGTCTTTGGGCAACAATGTTGTATGCATATTATATTAGGTATAAAATTTATAATTAAATGCATAAATACGCATGAATACATATAGACTGAAGAAATTCATTATGCACAGATTTGCTCATTGAAAAGAAAAGGAAAATATACATATATATATATATATATATATATATATATATATATATATATATATATATATATATATATATATATATATATATTTAGGTATAAAATTTAGCACCAGTGGACACAGACAAAAACACAGAAACACGCACAAAAGAGACTCGCTAAGTTTCAAATTTTCGATGGTTGGAGCCAGGCAGTCTTCCTTGATGAAGTCAGCTGTGACCACCTAAAATTCAAAACTTAGTGAGTTTCTTTTGTTTCTGTACCTGTGTTTTTGTCTGTGTCCACTGGTGCTAAATGTTATACATTACTATTCACATCCGTGAGACTTTCAAAAAGTGTTATATATATATATATGTGTGTGTGTGTGTGTGTGTGTGTGTCTGTGTGTCTCACTTGAAGAAGGCCTCTGAGAGGGCTGAAACCTTGAACAATTTACCGTGTGAGTGTCCTTTTAAATGTTCCTATTCTATTTGTGTTTTATTCTGCTGTCCCATTATTATATATTTATTATATATATATATATATATTATATATTTTTATATATATATATATATATACACACATATATATATACATATATATATATGCGTGTATATATATATATATATATCCCTCCCTGGACTACAACTTTGACGTGGTGGAAGGGCTTGTGCGTTCCAATGACCCCTAGAGCTGTGCTGGCGGGAGTAATAATAATTGCTCCTGGTAGGGTCACCCATGCCAGATAGGTCGAAGGTTAGGAGCCAGACGAAAGGTAGTCCACGCAGCGTCTGTTCCTCAGTGAGGCGGCTGCAATGGCATCTGACCCCAGTGGGGCGGCCAGTAAGTGATGGTGTCACATTAAAAACACTATTGAGGAAGGCAACGGGAAACCACCTCAATTATCATTCCCAAGATTTAGATAGTGGACAATACAGAGATTTTGAGTCCTGGCCACTACGGGGCTCGGCCCAATCGGCCGTGTGTCGTGCCCGGCAGCGGGGGAGGCAAGGCTTCCGCGGTCGTCATCCCACGAAACCCTTGCAAGGGAAAACCAGCGGCAGTAGAACACAAGACGCGGGAGAAGAAGACCAAATTAGTTAGAATAGGAACGTGGAATGTTAGGACAATGATGAGAACGGGGAAATTGGAGAATGTTAAGCGAGAGATGGAAAGGGGAAATATAGATATTTTAGGTCTATGCAAGGTGAGATGGAAGGATAGCGGGGATTACTGGAGTGATAAGTATAGAATAATATACAGCGGTGGGGACGAGAGCAACGAGGGGTTGCCATAGTACTAAAAGAAGAGGTAGGAAGAAGCGTAGTCAAAATAGAGCAGGTAACGGATAGAATACTTGTAGTAGAGATAAAAGCAGAACCGACGAACTTGGTTATTATTCAGGTATACATGCCACCGAGCAACCATAAGGAAGAAGAAGTCGATTGGATATACGATCACTTAAAGAACATAATCACGTGTGTTCCTGCAGGGAAACATTTGATAGTGATGGGGGACTGGAATGCGACGGTAGGCAAAGTAAGAGATGGTGATGAGTTGGGGGACTACGGTTAAGACACAAGGAATGACCACAGGAAGAAAACAGTTGAGTTCTGCAGGAGACAGGGGTTAGTCATCACCAACACTTGGTTTAGACACCACAAAAGACGCAGGTATACATGGAAAATGCCAGGTGACTCAGAAAGGTATCAGATAGATTATATTCTGGTTAGACACAGGTTTAGGAACAGTGTGATAAGTTCGCAAAGCTTCCCGGGAGCAGATGCAGACTCTGACCACAATTTAGTTGTCATGAAATGTAGCGTCCGTTTCAAAAAGATAAGGCAGGGGCGGTGGATTAGAAAATGGAATGTAGAAGCATTACATGGTTTGAAAAGGAAGGAGTACAAACAGGCAGTAGAGGAAATCATGGAGGGTGGTAAAGAGCTTAGTACTATCGAAGAAAAATGGAAAAGTATCAAGAAGGGTTATTGAAAGCTGAAAAAGACACTATTGGAACCGTTAACGCTAAAAGGACTGGGAAACCATGGATCACGGATGAGATGATTACAAAGGTGGATGAGTGGCGAAAATGGAAGAATGTAAATACAGAATTAGGCAAAATGAAGTACAAAGAATTAAACAATAAATTGAGGTGGGCAACAAATAAAGCAAAAGAAGCATGGTGGAAGACGCAGTGGGTGGGTGTGGAGAAGAATGGAGAAGGTGAAATGGACAGAGAAGAAAACAAACGAGGAAATACTTGGTATGGTGGGCGAAGAGAGGGTTTTTTTGGGAGCAATCCTATGCAGGCAGGAAAAGTGGCTGAAGGGGGTATTGACCGGCAGCGGGATGTTGAAGACTGTAATTTAGGGGAGAATGTTTGGCAAACGAGGAAAGGGAAGGAACAGGATAGGGATGTTGGACAGAATGAAGGGAGGAAGAAAGTAGTCAGAGCTGAAGAGGGACCTGATGTAAAGTTGGATGTTATGTTTTGCTAGGGGTCACAAATTATTTAATTAGTAATTATGTCCATCCAAAAACCTACCTTAACCGGTAGATTACCTAATAATAATAATATATATATATGTATATATATATATATATATATATATATATATATATATATATATATGTGTGTGTGTGTGTGTGTGTGTGTATATGTATATATATATATATGTATATATAATGGGCTGACACAACATAACACAAATAGAAAAGAATAGACACATATAAAAGAACACTTACACGGTAAATTGTTCGAGCTTTCGGCCCTCTCAGGGGCCTTCTTCAAGAGAGACTCTCTTGAAGAAGGCCCCTGAGAGGGCCGAAAGCTCGAACAATTTACCGTGTAAGTGTTCTTTTATATGTGTCTATTCTTTTCTATTTGTGTTATGTTGTGTCAGCCCATTATTGTGCCGCTCGTATGAGTTTTTCATATATACATATATATACATTTTCTTTAATTAATTACTACTTTAAATTTAATGTGCATGTATTCAATTTACCGATTAGTACAAACTATTTTAATAGTTTAAATTGTCTCTGAACTAAGTTTAAAGAAAACGAACACATAACGAATTTTTTTTAAATTAGCCAAACTGGCGTGTTAGTCCAAAACATTTGTCTCTCTATGTATAGGTGCTTTAATATTTTAATTTAAATATTAACCGTGGCATGATACGGAATGAATGAGTTCATCATCCTGCTAACAAGGTCAAAACTTTGTGGAGGCCCTCGGATCAATCAAATTTTTATTTTACATGTCGATTTATATATGCCAGAGAGATGTTTGACAAAGAAGGAAAACTAATGATCAATGTGTTAAACAAATACCACAGAACACATATCTATAGTATTTCAAAAATGAAACCTTGATTCCTATTAATTGCAGGTTATCACAAATGCAGAAGAGATACAGGAGAGAGTGAGGGTGAGTCACCCTAAGGGGGTCACCCAGATGGGGGTAGATTATAATATGGGGGCGGAGTAGTGTGAAAGGGGGTGTTAGATCATTACAAAGGGGGTACATTTTAGGGACTCCAAACGTTCAGGATGGTCATCAATGCCCAGAGTTGGCGTAGCTTCAAGGCACGTACAAGGGAGCCGATAACTCTAAAACTTGAAGACGAACCTGGGGGCGACGACAGGGCACGGAATCTGGCAAAGGCTTGGTTATAGATGAGAACGCGTTCAGGAAAGCAGGCTCTGCGGTTAGTCATAGTGTGCGGCATTCCAGAACGGAGGAATACTTGCGAGACTTCTGGTTGAGGGTTGAAAGGAGAGCCCATGATCGCAAGGTCGGTCTACGAAGGCGACCTTTTAGGTGGAGGTCCATCGATTAATCGTGAGCCAACCCGGTAACGCTCGTAACTTCTTTAAATGTGCCTTCGATATAAGATCTCTCTGGGTTAGCTGAACCTTCATATAAAATACTGATCGAGTATGCATATATATATAGCCGACACCCCATTTATAATTAATGATTTCAGAGTCCCTTGCGATTATAGATTAATGTACGAAGAATACCGGCACTTGCTTTGCTGTATCAGCCGGATTCTATTTTCTAAACCGTAATAGCTTACCACATTACCATCTTTTCCTTCGCCTACTGTTGTATCCTAATCCCCCATCATTATAAAATGCTTCCCTCAAGGAACATCTGCAATTATACCCTCTAGCTGATCGCATACTCTCCTTGGTTGGATTTTTTGGTGACATGTATACCTGAACAATCATCAAGTTCGTTGGTTCTGCTTTTATCTCTACTAGCAATATCCTATCGGTTGTTTGTTCTATGTTTACTACGCTTCTTCCTAACTTATTAATCAATATTATGGCAATCCCTCGTTTGCTCTCGTCCCCTCCACAGTAAATTACTCTATAACTATTACCCCACTGATCCTCACCATCCTTCCATCTCACCTCGCGAGTGCGTAATCATAAATCACAGAAATGGAATATGTAGACTCGATTGAATACCTAGGCGTTACCCTCACTCACAATCTCTCCTGAGTGAAACACATCTGGGAATACATGGACAAGCTAACAAAAAATTAGGATTATTAGAAGAGTAAATGGTGAATGTGATAAAAGGTCACAGAGAAATTCTTTTTGTCGCTGGTTAGACCTCATTTGGAATATGCTGCAAGTACGAGGGTCATCCGGAAAGTAGTACCCGTTCGTGCCGCATGAAGTGCTGACGACGCGAGTAGCCGCTGGACGAGGTCAGATAGCTTCAGTGGCTTGTCTGCCTTCTCTGAGCCAAGTTGGGTGACGCTAGCATTGCCTGTGTTGTTTCTGTGATTGTTTACAATGTTTAAAAAAATTGAGAACGCCGCCAGTTGTGAAGTGAGGGCAGTGATTAAATTCCTCAATGCAAGAAACGTTCGCCCATGTGATATTCATCGCCAATTAAAGGAGGTGTATGGAGACAATGTAATGGACGAGTCGTCTGTTCGGCGGTGGTGTCGCAACTTCAACATGGGGAGGGGGAACACACACGACGATGAGCGTTCGGAGAGACCGTCTGTCATTACAGACCAACTGGTGAGCTCAGTTGACGAATTCGTGAGGAACGATCGGCGCGTCACAATTGATGACATCTGTGAGCATTTTCCCAATGTTTCTCGAACAATTGTTCATGAAATTGTTAAACACCATCTGCATTATGCAAAAATTTGTGCAAGATGGGTCCCTCGCGTATCTCAATGAGCTGGCGGCGAAGGACTATGCAGCAGGAATACAGAAACTTGTCACACGTTATGACAAATGCCTTAATTTGCTTGGAGATTATGTTGAGAAGTAGTTTAAAGTATCCTCTTTCAAATAAAATTTTTTATGTTTGTTAATATTTACTTTTGTGTCTTTATTTCACGAACGGGTACTACTTTCCGGATGACCCTCGTATATGGGATCCTCATGAAGTTGGATTTATTGCCAAATTATATGGCGTGCAGCGTAGAGGAGCTACATATCCAAAACGTTGTTGTGATAAACTTAGTAGCGTATCCAAAATATTAGAGCAGTTAGGCTGTAATCACTCAGGGAGCGAAGGTTACATTATAGATTAAATCTCTAAATTGGAAGGAGGTCTGTTTAGCAGTGATGTTGATAATGTATTATTACCCCCATCGGACTACGGTAGGAGATAGCATGTCTATGAAATTATAGAGATCAAGCGTAGAGGATGGATTTATGATGTAATTTTTTCCAAGAACGATAAGGGATCAGAGTAACATTGTCCGACCGCAGTGCCATTTCTTCTTCAATACCAGCATTCAGGTTTACGCAATTCTTGCTCCCAGGCTGAAAAGTATGCGCCGACAGTCTTCGGGATGGCTTGGAGCCTCATAGGTGAAAAATAACGATTTTAAAAATTAACAATGTATTTCTTCCACCGCAGAATAAATTTAGACCTACACGATAAATTAAAAGGTGATAAACCTGTTGGGATATTCGAGGGGTGGTAACCTGACACACTATAAAAAAATTACATGAAATAAAAGTTTTTAGTAAAAAAGTAATCAATCCAATCAAATCCAATCATCTTTCAAAATATATTTAATGGCAATTAACTGGGGGTGGAGATAAGCCCCGGACACACGTTTTCACGAAATCCAGAGCCGAAGAGGAATATTACTGCCTGGTCCATACCGAATTTCCAAAACCTGGTTGGGAACCAGAGCGCTCACCCTCCGGGAACCCCTACTCTCACTTGCGGGTCTCCAGGCGCGGCAAACACCCATGTGGATCACGGGCCGGATGTTATGGCCGTATGCAGATAGTAAACCCAATAGACTGTTTGGAATAACACCTTTCTTACAAGGGGTTAGTTTTCGTGTATGTCTCCCCGCCTTTTTAGTCGCCTCTTATGACAGGCAGAGATACTGCGGGAGAATGCTCAATCCCCCTACCCGCATGAGGGAAGGTGGATTAAGAGCAACCAAAGAGATGATTGAGCCACCGCTAAAGAGGAATTGAATGCTACCCAAGGATATCCTAGTGCATTCCACAGCCCGCCGCATGGGACGCAGTTGACTCATCGCACTTCCGAGACGGGATTGGGAATACTGCCTCACCAGTGCCTCAACCCTCCCTCCCCATCTCCGCTAACCCTCCATCCAACCCTCCCTCCCCGTCATGTACAAGATGTCTTGCCCTTATGTAATAAACTCAAAGAAAACCAAGGAAACATTCAGGTTCGTACTACCTACTGAGGGTAGTATAATATAGAATAGTCGTCGCAACACATTTATTTTACCGAGTTCCAGATGAAATTTTCCTTAAATTACTTTATCGCCAATTCAATTGAAACTTGGAAATTATTTTCTGGGTCGCAAGGCATTAGCATCATAATTGGGCTCATTTACTTATATGTGTTACGGCATGTATTTGTATGGTCATGGGCTAACAATGAGACCCGAGTCTGGATTCACTGAATGGCCACACGATGCCTCGTTTAATGACGCGCATTTCTCCAGGGGCACGCTATTGCATATCGTCGGCTGGTGGTCTTGGAAGGAGTTGTATACTCCTCGGCACTCAAGGTTTCGGCGAGGAAGGGAGCGGTTAACTGCAGGACTCCTGTTCGCTCCAGTGCAAAGCCCTGCGAAGATACGCGAAATACGCACTTTCGGGATTGAAATGGGCTAACAATTCCCTCCGCCTCCTTTTCCGTTGTCCCAATTCGATTTCACTCACTCTTTTGCGAAGTCTCCCACTCAAGAAACTTCCCGCCTTCCCCCCAAAGGCCTCTACCTTACTTCCGACGGGCATTGTGTCTCGGCAGATCGCTTCGAGAGCCGGGTCGAGCTAGCCGTTCGAAGCGATGGACTCCTCACCATCCCGGAGGTCGTGGAGCCCTCGAGGGCATATCGTCGAGCTGCTCGAGAGAAGATTAAGCGGTCGAAATCACGGGCAGCTGTATGTACGATATATCATTGGTGAGTGGCGATTTAATACAACCCCAAGGCAAACATACAGTGGTAGATTAAGCTTCTTCATAAGCGTGTTCAGTGTATCAAGTTTCTAATTATTAGGTTTCGATTATCTAGATCATTGGGTCATATTCCAAAACTGCCGGTACATGTTGGTACGTATGTAGTCTGCCTACAAAAATAATTTTGAAATGCGCTCTCTCTTGCGGACATCCGTATGTACATACTGAGGAAAGGGTTGAAGTACGCGGTAAATCCGATCTTCAGATTGGCTCAATTGTCGTTGGTTATTGTCCTGGGGATGTATTAATGATGATCCCGTAATTGTCATCACAGAGGATTGGGATAGTATGGTGGGTAACGTATTGACTTCCCACCAAGAGGGTCCATGTTTGAATCCTAGAGGCAGCAGATGTTTTTCGGTGATGTATCGATCCCTACGATGAAGGTGCTTTGTGGAGGACCTCTTGGCGCCTTTCGTTACGAGTGGACTACTGCCGGCGTCAGGTTCCTCTCCACCTTCACTCCTCTCTCATCTACCCCTAATGGAGCTAGTGACCTCGGCTTTCCACCCCTTCTCCTAAAATTACATATACTGTCGATCCTCGGTAATACTGAGGTGGCAATCACGGCCGCGACAGCTTCCAAATCTTGTCTGCCCGCACCGAAATTTCGATTTGCGACGTGCAATTCTTTGTCATTGTAGGCTCTCCACAATTTATAATCGTATTATGTCCTGGTCTACCCCTCGTTTGGCATTTGATTCGAAATGGGGGGGACTGCAGATTCGATCGCGTGTTAATTGGATGAAAATTCAGCCTGAATTTTGTAGTTCATTCCTTCGTACGCGACGGTGGCAGCCCAATTAGTGCGTCGAACTCGCGACCCAAGCACCGAGGTTGTGCGCTCAAATCTAGCGTTGGGTTTGCGAGCAACCGGAATGCATTTCCCAGGTATCCTTGTAAGGAAAATAAAGCAACCGTCCCGGCGCATTGGAGGTCGGTGAAATTAGCCACGTATTCCTTAATTTTGTCAGTCTTAAAAACGTACTATTTTGAAATTGGTGTCTCCACAGATACGCTTCAGATGTCACTCCTAGGCTGATGTCAAACTTCCCTCATTTCATCTTGGGCCTACTGCAGGAAAATCACCTGAAGAAACGTCCACCTGCTGCTGCCAAGAGGAGAAAATATGGGTAAAATCTTACAATTTAAGGTACTCTGGCTCTACTGAGACAATGTGCCAAATATTTTCACTCGCTCCTTAAGTATTATAAGTACGATGGTGAATTATTCATGTTTTGTTTTAGCAAGTAGAAATGGTGTAAACGTTGACTAAGAAATAC
Organism: Hetaerina americana; assembly: GCF_022747635.1. Classification (NCBI taxonomy): domain Eukaryota; kingdom Metazoa; phylum Arthropoda; class Insecta; order Odonata; family Calopterygidae; genus Hetaerina; species Hetaerina americana. The sequence continues at coordinate 90,578,123 of NW_027286985.1, forward strand.
GGCCGGAAATAAAATGACTGTGTATTTTCCGCAAAACTTTACTTTTGCGACATCTTGTTTCAATGCGAAGTCATAATCCTTGGGAACCTGAAGATGACGCCTGTTTTGAAATCAGATTTAGCAAATAAAAGCTTTGTGGGAAATGCATAGCATTCTCCTTTCATTAAAAAATAAATTTCCACGCTTTGAAGCCTCATATTTTGAGTGTATGAAAGGGGAGAACTTTAGTCAAGACAGGCGACTGTAGGGATGCTAGGTGGAATGGAGGGAGGTAGAATGAATGTGGAACCAAAGGATTTATTGTAGTGCGTGGTGTTAGGTTTTCTTTTTTGGTAAGGTTGAGAAGAGAAGTGGCTGTATTTGTCTTCCCAATACAAACTTGAAACTTTTATTCACTGATGAACTAATTCCATCATTAAATTAACATCTTCTTATGACAGAAATTTAGTATGCAGTAATTTCCTCCAAGAGGGGTGGTAGCCAAGGGATTAGATAATTCAGTTTAACTCTGAACGGCCAGGCCTGATTCCTGGTGACTTTGGAAAATTCCCAGCTTCACTGTAATTCTTTTATTTTTAGGGTGATCAACATACAAACCCCAGGCTGCCAAAGAAAATGAACTGCCTCATCTCCGTTCCTTAGTTTTGGCTTGATGCCCTAATTTGCCAAACACCTTCGCAACCGGGTGTGAGGTATTCTGTCAAACTTTTTAATCCCACAAGCCTTAGGCCTTTGTGAGGTGAGCTGCACTCTAATATAAAAGGAAATCAATCTTTATGCTCATCACTGTGGTTACTCTTGTTTAATCATTTGCTTAGTTTGATTTTCATATTGTTTCTAAATTTTACCTTAAGTATTATGGATTTGGATGAAGCCATAGTACATGCTAAGTTTACGCTGACTGGAATGTTATTTTTATTTTATCCAACAGCATTAATAAACTCGTAGGATGGCTTTTTTATACCTCACCTAGTAATAAGCTGAATTTTATGTGACATTCACTAATTCACAAGGTAATAATGGGGGCTAATTCCTTTTCTTGTGCCTCTTTGTGGTTTTCCAGCAAGATCTGGGGCCTGAAATTTCCTGAGCATGAAGTGGAGGTTCTCAAGCGGCATAATTTTGAATCAAATCCAGGCCCCCAGGGCAGTGAACCAACACTTGACCCATTGGAATTTCAGTAAAATCAATATTAGCATTAATTCCTCACCTTCATTTAACAAAATTATTTTTACCCACAGTAAATGTTATGTCAAGAACTTGATCAATTTCTCTTGGAGATAAATTCTTTTGAAATCTATGAAATTACTCTAAATTTTATGAAAGTATCATTTAAGAGTTACTCATCATTCTTTCATCTTTTCTTTGTAAAATACCTTAGACCTGAAGACGATTGCCAGTGAAACTGTCATCACCAAAAGACAACCAACGTGGATGGAGTACCCGGAAATGCAAAGAACAGCAATTAGATTCTGTGCTGTGCTTTGTATACCTTCATACAAAGTAATCGCAATGCATAGTTTTTATTACATTCTTTGATATACACTTAATTTTTTCAGTTTATAGTGCAAAATGTATTTTGTAAATTTATCTATTTGTAGACTCCCAACGTACATGATATGTAAGGTCTGTGGACATTAATAATATTACTTGGGCACTCATTCCTTCAGTTAATTTATGTGCAATTTTTTTGTTTCATTGTTTTCTGGTTTTGACATTATTTGTGATTTCACCAGATGGTTAAAAAATTTCTCTTATGAGTGATGGATGATCTCTTGTGAAGGAGACATTCTGGTATTGACGTTTACTAGTGGTTTTCCTCCTGTGATGCCTGTTAGGTCACTTATGTCAAAGCTGTGATGCATACTGGGTGTCAGGTATTCCACCTCACAAATTTAACTCCTACTTTCAATTTCATCCCCAGCATCAACTCTTTCCCTTCATTCTGCCTTTTCTAAAACCCTTTAAATTAACCTATAAGCATTATCTGAAATCGACAGTGGTGCAAAATGACCTTAGTGAAGTAGCTGCAGTTGTTAATCAAATAATTTCCTATAAATTGTCATAGATGAATTGAATCAGTTTCACTAAAAACCATTTAATGAAATTTATTTCCATTATAACTAAAGCTTGTTTGTTATCTCTGATGTTTCAATGTGCTCATATGCATAATTTCAAGCGAGAGTCAATTTTATTTTTAAAGGGGAACCACTCTTTCAATCTTAAACCAGTAAATTTTCTTTAGCCCTTTTGAGCACACAAGTATTTTTTTCCATAAAGTAGTTACAAAAAAACCACTAAATGAAAATCCATAATCATATTTCATTTGTTTACCCACAGGCCTTCCTCTGCATGCTTGTGCTAGCTGAGAAGAGCAGCATCCATGAGAATCGACGTTGATCAGCACCTTCATCACCGAAGGAAATAAGGAACGAAGATGTACATATATTTCCTTGCTGGTGCCAAGTTGGACAGTGCTGACAGCATCTAAAGAAGTGCACTTCATGTGTCAGCCTTAAATGAGGCCTCTGAAAAGATTGCAACTCCTTAACTGCTTTTTCGGTAAAATGTTTTGGTTAAGAGGATATTTGGAATACTGATGCAATGTCTAATACACATATATCTCAAGAAATGTATTTGAGTAATAAAGATGAAAGAAACAATAATGAATGTTGTTTAATTTTTTAATCTTCCTCTTTGTGTAAATTTTGAATAACCAATTTTGCCTTAATATGCTGCTTGAGAATTAAAAGGTGAGAGACACAGGAATTCATCCAAAAAATGGATTTTTATCTGAGGTTAACACAAAATGAAAATGTTGATTTGAATTGTTACGTGAAGTACAGATAACTGTAAATAAATATATTCTAATAATCTCAGAAAATAATGGCAGTTTGAATTTATTCGACAATGTGGGTTATTCTATTCGGTATGAATTAAAGCAGTTACAAGTGGATGGTTTAACTTGAATGGAATACTGGGGCTTAATGCAAATATTTATTCCAAACAAATGATTATCGAATTGATTGTTTAAAAGGCAAAAAACCGTAAAAGAGGCGTTATTTCAATAAATTATCAGCAAGATAATAATTAATTAGTAGCTTCACTAAGTGTAGAAAATATGCATTGAGTAACATATGTAAAATATGAAAAGATGCCTTAATCTGTACGTTGGTAGCTTAAAATGTTGCCAAATTATTTTTAAGTAATTTTATCCTATCCTGAATATGCACTCTGAACAATTGTTCTTTGATTTTTAAGGTGAAATTCGTGATTACAATAAACATATGAGCTACATGTGCTGGCACCGGGTAAAAAATTACATCGTACATCGAACTAAACAAAAATTCAATAATTAGAGTTAATTGGTCTATCGCATGCGAAAAATCATGGTATCAAATGTTTTCCAAGAACTGGCTCACGCTTCAAAAAAAGAGTAGCTCCATCGACGGCCAACCGCTCACGAGCCGTCTCGGAGTACGGTGAGGCCCTGGGTGAGTTTCTGAGCCTCCCCAAGAAAATATAAGTGTTCAAGTCCCGAGTCCACCCAGCGAAAAATTTTCTAAGTCCAGAGCCCCTCGTCAGGCGAGAGAGGCGTCGAGGCAGGCAGATGCCTCGGATTCGACCGCTGAGAGACCTTGCTGAGTTCATCGAGGTGATTTTGAGAAAAAATCGGCGAAGTCCGTAGTTTTGCAGAACATAGTATAGTTCCGAACGTAAAATTTACAAGAAACCCAGTAGCCTGGGGGATAAGAGGCGGATTGTGGGGGCGAGGCTATAGCGTGTATTACTCCGATTTACTTTTGCAGGCGAAATTTTTTTTTTTGCAAAATATTTTCGATTCGATAAATATGCACAAAAGTATCACCAGAGATTTTGACGGTAGGTTCAGGATGCCGCGGAAGATCAGGAAAACAATTAAATATTGAATATTTTTGTGAAAAGGGCTGCCATTTTTTCCGGCGCCCCGCCGCCCGGCCGGAAAAAATGGCAGCCCTTTTCACAAAAATATTCAATATTTAATTGTTTTCCTGATCTTCCGCGGCATCCTGAACCTACCGTCAAAATCTCTGGTGACACTCAACTGAAAATTACCGAACAAAAAATTAATTAACAAATTGGTTGAGGGTTCAGCCAACAGATGGCGCATGCCTTCACTGATTGAAACCTCCTCAAAAAGCAGCACATCCTAATACATCGTTTTCCCACTAGAGACCCCAACGTGTGCTTTCGAAATTCAATTTTTACATGGCCACACGAAATGCATTATTTATTTCTTATTTGGCTTTATAGGATTCGTTCCAACTTGGGGAACGGTTAATATAAAATATGACGCCCCTTACCGATTGTTTCTAGCACATTCTTATATAATGAGCTGGAATTTCATAATATATTTAAATATAAAAGAGGTAATATTTAAACATGAATGATTTAATTATCAGATCATGTGGGTCGTTGTAGTCCAGGGGTAGAGCATTCAACTCCTGACTGGAGGGTTCGATTCCCGGGCAAGTCTCTGGACACCTGCAGCTCCACCCAAGCTGTGTGTTTTTCAGGTATTGGGTCTTCCCGGGAAACCATAACCGGCACAGGGAAAGGAACTTGCCCCCATACCCTGATGTGTGAACTTCACAAGCTGTTGGGCTTAGTACTGGGTGAACTACCAAATCGACCTTTGGGTTCGTTTCCATTGTGCTAAGTTTTTATCAGATTACACTAATTAAAAATGGGGTGGGAACCCTAATTTGTTGCAATATTTCCTGGCTCATTAATATATGTATTTTTTTATTTCAATGAAAACTGCCAGTTGAGTGTAGAAGATAGGTTTTATCCAAAACACTATTATTATTTAATAAAGATTTCTCCAAATATTCCTCTAGAACGTGATCTCAAAACAATTTCAATGGTGCAGTTCTATGCAATTCCATCCACTGCAGCAGTTGCAAATTTCTCATGGTCTTGATTACTACAGTCATTGTATTTACATTTTAATTATGCATAAGAATCAAATACAAGAATAGATTCAAAACCTTTATTAATTTCAAAATAATAGAATACAAAGTTTCAACTAAATAAGTCAACATCTTGTTAATCAATACCAGAAGCAAAAATATTTTTGAAGACACTTTGGGTTTGACAAAACCCATTTCCCTGCTATTTCAGGGACTATATTACCTCATCTCCAGTTGTGTTTTTGGCTTTCACCTAAAGCCAAAATAAGTACATTTAAAAATTTTCAATGAATATTTTGCCTGCATGAAAAATTTAAGGAATAATTTACTCTTTTGCATTATAACATGCAAAAACTTCAGCATATGCTTTCAATTGTACCAGGAAATTAACCTTACAGACTACTATTCATATGTCATTTAGTATCTTACTCTTAAATTAATTGTTTACTTATCAATGCTATTCATATTAAAAATCTAATAAAACTACTTAGCTGCACAGGCATAAGGAATTTAGATGTTAGTGTATTTCCGAACTGCATAGTATTAGCCTCCTAACTAGGAAGTACTATGAATCATTGAATAGGAGAGGGGATCTCTGGGAAAGATTGATGTAGACCTTTTTGATTACCAATGGGGTGCAGTCAAAGAGGGGAGAAAGACAGGTGAGGAAGGGGTGGTGATAGTAGAGGCATATTACACAGGATGGAATAAAGAGGTATGCATAAATTGGGGGGATCTACCGTAGTGTTTGATGTTGGGTTGTTTAATTTATTGAGGCAAGGAGGTTGCCCACACTGTACTGTTTTTAGTATTTTACCCATGTTAAAGAATAGGAAAATTTAGCAATCACATGAAAATAAGATACCATGGAATTTAAAATAAAACGATTATAATCAAATAGTAGGTTTGATTTGGATGTAATTTGACATCAAAACAAGGATTATGAATGTGGTAACTTTTGATCAAAATAGTTTATGAACAGTAATTTATTGGACCAGATTCACCCACCAATTATAGGACTAGATAACATTTTAAACCAATGGAAGGATTTTAATCTTAGTTTAATGGGAATTTCAGGGTGAACTTGTTTGCCAAAACAAAAACAGTGCCCCAAAGTAGGCATGGAAGATACTAGATTATCTTCAAAATTTAATCGATGCTCTTCATATTTCATTGCACCTCTCCATTCAGATTCAATTATCCAGTTTTAAGATTAAGAATTTGGACCTTGAGAAACTAAAGTGGAAAATAAAGGAGAGCAAAAGCATTTGGAAGTATTGGAGATCATTAGCCTTCATGCCTGGCAACTTAATTGGCAGCAGCATTTGAAATAAAGATTAAATAAAAGTAAGCCGTGTATAAGTAAGTGATTAAGGCCCTATGGGTTTCATGGGTCTTTAAGGACCATTTCAAAGGGTCACTCAAAAGAACATTCACCATGCACTTCACTATTGCAATAAAATCATTGGTGTTTGTTTTCTACTTTTCCAACTTGGATAATTTAACACATTAATTCTCACTTCAATTTAAACAGCTGAAATTCCTATTTTCAACCACAGGCACCTACTTACCTTCTGTTCATTTGGTCTATCGGTTGCAGCAGGCTTCCGGCAGTTAAAAAATGAATGGCTGGCTGCCTTTTAAATATTTTTTTAATACATTTCATTACTCCATATATAGATAGAAGTCTTTATTTACATGTTTCATGTTAAAGATTTGATTACACCAAATAGGGATAAATCTATTATTCATAAAAACAGAAGAAACAAGCCATGACATGGAAAACCACTAAATACTTGGATGCTAGGCATCACTGTGATATAAACCACAAAAAATCACAGCAATCAACCCAAAGGTCTTTCTGGTTAGTGATGGTAGAGTTCACTCAATACTAAGCCCGATGGGATGTTAAATTTACACATCAGGGTAGGGCGGTCAGTGCCTTTCCCTGTGCCGGTCATTATTTCCCAGGAAGATCTGGTACCCAAAAAAACAACTTGGGTGGAGCTGAGGATGCCTTAGAGGCACGCCATCAAATCAAACCCGGGCCCTCCAGTCAGCAGTCCAGCACTACACTCCTGGCCTACCATGTCTCCCATTGATGTGTTCATTTGATGTCTTCCTTTACCATCATAGCAGGGCTAATTTTTGACTAATCATAAATATTGGAAGCAATCAGTTTATAAGCTGACTAACTCAGTGACTGTAAACAATACCTTATGCAATTATGGACAAAATCTTGCATTAAAACCTGTACATATTTGATAGCACTATTTCATTCAAAATTCTCCATGGACTGTTACAGACTGATTGATTAAATGTGCAATTTGTCAGTCAACTAGATCTTCCTGGGAATCCAGGGCTGGCTAAGGCAATGGAACTAGCCCTATCTTATTACTCTATCATTTGAATTTCACACATTGTACTAATAATATTTATTAATTTAAGGAGATGTCTCTTATCAAACCAGCCCTCAAGTGGAATTGCATTGTTAAGATTTCAGAGCAATGAGGCAGTTTCTCACACAGAAAGTAGAAATTATAGTCTGATAGGAAAGTAACAGTTTTCAAGACACTTCAGGTCCACATCACTTCAATTCATTACTGTCTATTATAATTTTCGGATATACATTTGAGAATTTCTTGTTGGTCAAACTTGGGGGGACTCAGGTTTGACATGGCACTAAGATTAACAGATAAAACAGAATTGCCACAGTTACTATCTTTGCTATTCATCAGGTAGCATAAATCTACCATTTCAATGACATTTATATCCTTCTGGAGGTATCACATGAGGAAGCAACCCAAGGTTCACACGAAATAATCTGTGATGCCCCTTGGCTGAAGCTCTTGCCACTGGACAGTTCATTTGAATGAAGTAATTTAAATTATCAATTACGAACTTTCATTAAGTGCATGTTCTCAAAGAGGAGGAAAAGAAATTTCCTTGAGCTTTTTAAACAGTGGGTATCAAGTTATAAACAATCATTGTATATTTGAATTTATTTAATGAATACTGATACCCACATCCTTCAAAAATTCACCACCATTGCCATTAATACTGCCCACATGCAACAAAATTGCTTGCTTTTACCACTGTTATATTGTAACAATCAGAATTCAGAAGCAGCTGTATGGCAAGTCATAACCATAACATCACTATTACAAAGGTTTAATGGCAATGAACTTCTAAATCAGACCTTATTGAAGTTTAACTCTGATTACAAATAATTTTTTTAATTACTATAAATAGCCTCTCGCCCATGTAGGTCAACCCATAATTTTTTTCATTGAAATTTTCATTGATTTGATAGAAGGATGTGGAGGAAGGGGGCTGGGATTGATACAGAGGTAAGGAAATAGGTAACAGAAGGATGTGAGATGTTAATTGCAGTGACCGAGGGTTAGGCAATGACTAGGAAATTATGAATTAGTCATTCTGGGTTTACCATTGCTTTGGTCTATCTGGTCTGTAAGCAGTTTTGCATTAATGCAAAGAATTTTATAATTAAAAATATCCCAGGAAGCATTTGCTTGGTGAAAGGTTAATGCAGCAAGTCTTACACTGTCCATTCATACAGAACTAAACTGTCCCTTACAATAACACAACAGACATTGAAAAAACAATTCTCTTTGTTGGTGATTGCATAATGTGTGCGGAATAGCCTTTGCTCAACATGTAATTTGGAGAGGCAAAATTAATGGCCATTGAGAGCTGATTCTAACTTCATTTCATCATAGAAACCACACAAATCATACAAATAAGCTAAGATTTTCAATAGAGGATGCCCACCAACTCATGGAAGTGAAAATTCAAACGGCCAAGATTAAGGAAAACAGAGACACCACCTTAACATCATCAATATGGGTCCATTAAGTCCATTGAATTTAATTTACACTCTTGATTATTTCAACCTTTTACTAAAAATAACTGACCCTAACCTTATTCCTTAGAACAAGTGCCCTAAGCATCCTTGAAATCACTGTAGATAAAGCATCCTAACCACGATCCCAATAGTCAACAAGGTTCGTTGTGTTTTTTGAAATAACTTAAAAGACAAAGACAGTAACACACCTGTGTTCCAACTTAAATTTATACCAAGGTTCAAAGGATACATTTCACAGAGTACATTTGTTGACTCACAATCAACCAGTTTAAGGGAATTATGAGATTGATTTGGAAAAGTTTTTCTTTGATTGAAAGATTCATTTGAAGAAGAAAATGGAAAACTCAATCAAAATTTGAATAATAAATTGAAATGTTTACAATGTATTGAAAAACAAATAGTCATCTTTGGTTTGAGACATGCCACTAACTATAAATAACACTCAATACTTCTTTTAGAAGCACTGCAAAGATCTCTAAGTCAAATATCTCCAAATTTTCACAGAAGGGATAAAATATATAAAGATTAAAAATAGCTTACGTCACACCTTGCAGTATGTATCTTGTTCTCTTCCCTGTCCCCTCTTCTGCCTCAGCAGACCTTATGTGGTTGAGCACACATCATAGTATGGCATCTTTCAGTTGAGAGCACACAAATGGTGACACCAAAGTTATGCTGATGATGAATAGGAGATGTTGCAGAAATCAAAAAACAGTTTCTCCTCAAGTGGAGTTCATTCTAGGGTTGGAGTAAGAGTTGAGGTCCATCAATCTTATTTCTAGATAGAAAGTAAATATTTAGAAAAGTACAACAATGGGAGGGGTGACAGCATGGGGGAGTTAGTGATTAAAAAAAGTATCATTCAACCACATGAAGTTTGGGGGGTCAAGGTTCAATTCCCCAATAAGTCATGTTATTTGGGTAGCCGTCAAGAATACAAAAACGTCCAAAAAAATTGATGTTTTGTAACGATTGTTATGAGCAACAAATTTTTTACCAGGTCATAATTACGTGGCATCAGTTTTAAGTGACATAATTCGACTGCGAGTAATTACCTTCCCTTAAAACGAATTTTAACTCAAGTAAATGAAAATGGATAAGAATGAGCAATTTTCTGCCTGGATCTTTACTTGCCAATTAACTGCTCCAGACATTTGATATACGTATTACATTAATATTCCTAATAGACTGATGCGACGTGGTAGTCCAGAAAACCGAAATTTCACATACTTTTTAGTGGTCTCCGGAATAAAATTCTGGTCGATATATTTTGAGAAATCTGAAATTAAAATAGGAATATTATGTGGTATTCATAAATTGAGGAAAACGACATTTTAGGACAAAAATTTGATTTGAATGTCCCCATTCACTGGATTCTAGAGTTTCACGCGGGCTAAGTGAGTTCATCGCGAGCTGTATAATTATCGTCGTCTTTCAAAAAAATCCCTTCGGATCGATTACTATGATATAAATGGACGGCGAGATTTGGTTTAACTCATTCAAGCCCACCTGGAATACGCGGAGCAGCGTCCAGTAATTCGATGTCCCCACCGGAGCGGCTCAATCTTCCCTCACTCCGACATTCCCTCCTCGTCCTCCCTCGGCAGGCACGAACAGAATTCTTCCAAGGAACTCCACTCGCGCCCCGCTCGAGAGAAGGAAGGCTGCTAGGTACAGAAGAAAGCAGCGTGGGCAAAAAGCCGAGATGGAGAAATGCAGGGAATGAATAGCTGGAAGATGCGGGCGCGTGAAGTGGCGTAGAGCGAGCAAGTGTCAGCAAGCGTATGACGCCCGTCTGGGACAGGTAGGGGTTGAGAGTGAGGAGGATTAGGACGAGAGAGGGGTGGACGCGAATAAAAGAGGGGAAAGGTTCGTTCACTCTAGACGACCTGGCCGATGAGTGCATTGGAATGATACAATGAGTGGAGGAGGGGGGATACGTTTGTTGGTGTGGAGCTCCTTTCACTTTGACCTATGTGGAAGGGTAAATAAGAGGAGGGGTGGGAGTGATTTCAATGAGCGCGGGTGCATTCGACCATGGCGAACGCAGCGACCGAGTGTGGTTGAAGCCGAATCCTAATTTAGCAGGCTACCCTTCCGAACGGAGTGAGTTGGGGCTGCTGTACTTAAATTTGGCACTAGGCTTTTGGGGGACAGTGGTGTGGGCCATTTCATTAAGCCTCCTTATCGTGGACAAGGGTGGAGTGGCCCGTGCCGAGAGTATTTCCTACGAAGCAAGGTTTTACAGACACAGGTGAGAATGTAGGAAGGATTTCTATCACCTTTTCGAAGGTAGTATACGAGATGAAGGGAAAGGGCCCCTTTGAATTCGAATGAGGCTTTTTTCCACTCCAAGTAGAAAGTATAAGCGATCACGGCAAATGAGTGCGAAGACTTAAGGAGACTCTCGGTACGGGCCTAAAATCTTACCATAGATTTATTACTTCATTTTCTCAATAACTTCAATGAAGGAAATCTTTATGAGCTTTTATCACCATAGAACGACGTTGGCCCAATATTCACGTACAAAAATATTGCTCACAATTGTCCAAGAACTTGTAAACCTTTTAAAAGAGTTTAGAAACCTTAGTTCAATTTAATTTATAAAAATATCATTCTAGGTGGCGTATTACTAACCCCATCGTTTCACGGTATGAGAGGTTATGTCAATTAAATTGGAGAGATTAAGTGCAGAAGAAATAGATGTAAGATTTTTTTTCCCACCAACGATAAGGGATCAGAATAAAATGTTTCCCGGACCGCTGTAGGAGGGAAAGATGTTTTGGTCCAGGGTAGTCTGGTGTGTAATCACCCACCGCCACACACCCTAGTGATGGCTCGCAGGGTACTACGTTAATTAAACCAAAGGTGAAATTTAATTTTAAAAATTAATTGAAATCAGCTGTAGATGATAGCAGTGAAAGGCGCTGCCAGCACACTTTTATGTGCTTTTTTATTTTTCTTTGGGGAAAGGTACAAATTCGATTCAATGATGATTGCGCCGCATAATATGTGAGGGGGATGAAAAGGGAGATGAATATATCACAGACCCTTACAGAGAAGGGGATGGGGACAAAGAGAGCCGAATACTTGTATACCATTTAATAATTTTAAAATGACTCAATTTCGGGTGCATTCAAACAGATGGGAACAAGCTCGCCTACTCGGGTGAAAGAGTGAAAACTGGCCTTTCCTCTACACCACTCTCCCTTTCCCTCTCTGTCCCATTTCAGCATTGCCCTCCCGGAGTGAACATCATCTTTCGCGCTATCCCAATGCGCTTTTTCGCGCTATCCCCTCCCCTTTCATCTAGACTGGACGACCTTAAGGCGCAAGAAGACAAGCGATTGTTGGCCATGTTATCGCGAGCAGACAACTCTTGGCTTTGCTCGTCGGTGACCTCTCGCAAAATACACAACTTCCTTCTTTGACATCGGAGCCGTCCAGGTTCAAGGTGAGCCCAGTTGCTATTTCCGTTGTTGCATCCGCGTGTTCTGCCGTATGATTCACCGGCCAAGTAATGGGGTGGGTCTGAGCATCCGAGTCACCGTTGGTGACTCGATGTGGACATAGGCCCACAGTGATAACTGGTGACTTGCCGTAGATTTTTATGTCGTATCTCCTCGTCTTCGAGGGGATATTGGCGACACGAGAAAGTACCCCACGAGTCGAGTGGCTGCCTCGAGGGTAAACGGGGGCTTTTAGTTTGGTGGGTTATGACGTGGGGAGGAGTTCGTTGATAGAAATGGGGGAAAAGGCTAGACAAATACACAGGTATCCCATCACAGAGAGATGAGAATGGCTACTTCTGTGAATATTTTCCTGTTTTGTCTTTTCAATCAGTTTTTCAATAGTGTTTACTTTCACACTTGCAACACGTAAATCCACCGCGTGGCGGACCAAAGCTCTCAATGGTAACTGATCCTCTAGTTGCGCCCAGGTAGGTTCTCGTTCCTCCACACAGCAATAAAATTTAAGGTTAGCGGTGGAATGAAATCCTTATTAGTGTAATTAGATTTCACAATTAATTCTCCTAGCAAAACTGTTCCCAGACCGTACCCCTTGCAAAAAGTGAGAAAGGTCAATTTTCCCGTCCCATGCACGATAATATCGTAAGGATCCTTTTCATTACATAGAAGGGTTACACTTTCGGGCTGGGGCGCAACATATAACCAGTTGCTGGAACCGGTAGGTATCCATACCGTTTGGTTTAATTCAACGATTTTACGCTCGCAAAGCGAAGGGATTGCATTAATTGGTTGCAACATGCCAGCTTCGCAATCCTTGTGGATCTGCAATAGTTGTAATGGATATAACTGTCTACGGATTCTCCAATTGTTAGTAATTTCCTCACAATTTTGAAATTCTTCCTGCGATAGCTTCAAAAAATATCAGAATCAGACAACGACGCGGTGAAACCCGAGAATGCAGAATTCTATCTACTAGTAAGTACGGATGATTTGGTTGAATAAAAATGAACTCATTTTTAGTTTTTTCCACAAGAGTTGGCAGAGGCAACACATGGTATACATTAAATCTAATTTCATTACAGAGGGGCAAATATAACACGTACCCCAACAAATCCTTAGATAAAAAAACATCTAATTTTAACAATTTTACAATAGTATTGGTGTAAACCACACTCGGGGGAAAAGGAAGGGATAGTCCTTTGGGCAAATTTGGTTATTCCTTCTTAAATATATTAATCACATCGTCAGGGCTAATTATCTGTGGCTGACACACCCCCTAATGTGCACCAACGATTGCATCCAAGATGGTCTCGTATTGATTAATCGCATCATCCACAGCAGGGATTAGTAAGGTCAAATGTTCATTAGCTGTTATCGTCAGTGAAAGGTAGGCACTCTGAACCTTCAATTCCCCCTTTCAACTCATTTACATAATGTCTCAATTTCTCCAACCCCTCAGACAGAATACCTTCGTTGGTTTATACATCCATTAAAGTACATCGGATTCACTGTGGAAATTGTGGATTTTAGCATTGTTACATGTTGTTCAACTATAGTAAGGAATTGAGAGCGTTCCTTCTCGAGTTGATTTATCTTATTTATATAAAAAGTCGCGTCGGCAAGTCCCGAAAAGCACCTTACTCACTTCGCCTATAAAATTGAATCGTCCCCTCCTCCTTCTCGCCTTTCCCCCGGCAAGTTGAGTGATCATTCGTCGCATTCCTTCCAATTTAAGAAGTTTAGACTTTACTCTAGGAACTATGGTACTACATCCCGTGAGATGAATTCAGCTTGCATTCTTATGCAAATCACAGTATTCACCGGTCAACCTTGCATACTTCTTAACGGTGTTAGCGTTGTCATATAATTGAGCTAAATTCACATAAGTAACTATTTTCCACTCACTATTGAAGAGCTCAGCCTCACCTATATTATTGTAGAAAATCCCTGAGGTCTTCTCGTATGTTTCCTGCAGATAATCTCTGGCCATGGCACAAGTCACCAGCAGTAAACAAAATGAGACTAAGGGATTCATCCTCAGGCTGCCTGTGGAGAGTTAGAGAAACAATTTTAGGCGATTGGAGTGAACTTTTACTTCTTTTCTCCCCCCATTTTTAATGGTGATGTGTACCCCATCCCTACCGATGACCTCATAAGGACCCGTCCATTGGGAAGAAAGTTTTTTCGATCTCCCTCGACGCACACTTTCGTCATACAGCAGCACCTTGTCCCCCACTTCAAATAGCTGCAGGTTTGCTGACTTGTCATAATATTCCTTGCTTCTTTCCTTGCCCCTAAGTAGCACTTTTTTAGCCTTAGAGTGAGTTTCATTCATTCTTTGTTTTAGTTCCCTTACGCAATCGTCGCAGGTGTAGATTATGTCTGAGGATTCCTTTTGCAACGATGTTGGAAGATTCGCCTTTCTACCGAACATCATCTCGAAAGGAGTGAAACCTGTCGACGAGTGAGGTGTTGTGTTAAACACAAAAATGGTAATGGGATCCAAACATCCCAATTATCTTGTTCGGAGGAAATGAAATGTCTGAGATATTCCGTCAGTGTCCTATGACTTCTTTCTAAGGCGCCGTTTGATTGCGGCCGATAGGCTGTCGTCTGTAGCTTCTTTAATCCTAGCAGGCGACAGGTGCTCTTGAATACTTCGCTGAGGAAGTTGCTCCCTTGGTCGGATAGTAGAAACTTAGGGACTCCATGCTTCAATATTATCTTTTCCACCAGCGCTTTGGACACCGTTGATGCCTCTTGGTCTGGTAGCGGAATGGCTTCCGTATACTTGGACAAGTCGTCTTGAAATGTCAGCAGATACTTATTTGCACTAGAGGTCTCAGTTAAAGGTCCCACGATGTCCACATTACATTTTTTGAAAACAAACTCCGGGGTCGTGGTGATGACCAACGGCATTTTGGTTTTCCTTTGAGTCACCTTATTTTTCTGACATGACTCACAAGATCGAACATACTCCTCCACATCACGCTTCATTCCTGGCCATTCACAATACATTTTCATTCCGTTATAAGTGCGGTTCATGCCCTGATGTCCCCCCACGGGTGAATCATGAAATTCGTGCAATAATTCTCTCCTTTTTCCTACTGGAATTTGGTCGCTTTTACTCGTTTCATGAACAGTCTCCTGGCCGGAATCTACAACACATATCCTGCTGAGTGTATCGGCGTTAGTGTTCATAGAACCCTTCTTATAGACTATCTTAAAATCGTATTCTTCTAATTTAAACCGCCACCGCATCAACCGCGAGCTTGGATCCTTAACAGTCATTAGCCATGTCAGTGGTTTGTGGTCGGTAACCACAGTGAATTTTCGGCCATACAAATACGGTCGGAAATACTGTGTCCCCCACACAATTGCTAAGAGTTCTCTTTCAGATGTGGAGTAATTTATCTCAGCTTTATTTAATGTGCGGCTGGCATAAGCGATTGGTAAGTCCTTTCCTGGTGCATCTTGAGATAAAACGGCCCCCAGAGCCCTGTTGCTAGCGTCCGTAGTAAGGGTGAAAGGACACGTGAAATCAGGATATTGGAGGATTGGCTCCTCCGCCAAACATTCTTTTAGGCTTCGAAAGGCTTCTTCCTGTGCGTCCTCCACTCTGAAATTAACCGTGATTTTTAGCAATCCATGCAAGGGTGCGGCGACTCGGGAAAATCTAGGGATGAACCTTCTGTAATAGCCACACAGTCCCAAAAAACTCTTCAACTCCTTGGTGTTGGTAGGTCGTGGGAATTCCTCTACCGCATTAGTCTTCAGAGGATCCGGCTTTACACCTTCGTCTAAAATTACATGCCCTAAGTAGTTTACTTCCCTTTGTAAAAATTCACATATTGCCGGTTGTAGTTTCAGTTGATACCCACGCAGTCTCTCAAATACCTCCCCCAGTGTTTCATTATGAGACTTAAAATCAATTCCAAAAACAACGATACCATCAAGGTAAACAAAACAACGCAGCCCTTTTAGCCCAGTCAAAGCGGTGTTCATTAACCGCTGGAATGTAGCGGGGGCCCCCTTAAGGTCAAGCGGCATTCTTAGAAATTCAAAATGGGCGTTACCCGTACTGAAAGCCGTCTTGCATCTGTCTCTCTCCTCCATAGACACCTGGTGGTAGCCACTGGCCAAATCTAGAGTACTAAAGTACCTTGCCTTACCAAGTTGATCAAGTATTTCCGTAATATTTGGTAACGCATGGAAACGCATCACCCACCGTGGCTTCATTCAGTTTCCGGTAATCAACCACGGTTCTCCACTTTTGTTTCCCGGACGCGTCTTTTTTCTTGGGGACGACCAGTATAGGAGAGTTCCATGCACTTCTGCTGGGTGCTATTATTTCGTCTCTCAGCATTTCTTGGATCTGTCTCTGCACTTCCTCCTTGTGGGCTTCGGGAATACTGTATGGACGAGTGTTGATGGCGTTGCCTTCTTCTCTGGTAGGAGTTGGAATTGTATGTGAAACGGCAGGAGTGCAAGTAAGTTTATCCCCGGGCAAAAAAAATACGTCATGGTATGACATGCATAATTCTAGGAACTCTTCAGCTTCTGATTTACGAACTTAGTAGAACTCGTACTTAGAGGGCCAACGCGCAGCTGCTTTTTAATAAGCTTTGCCCGTGTGACGTCTCGTCTCTTCACATGTGAAATTCCAACCAGCGGCTCTTCCTCTATCTTTTCCAATAATTTCGGGGGTATTTCACAGTCTACTTGCGCCTCGGTGGTGTTAATTATGCTGGCTATGCATTCTCCGGAGATTTCAACGGTCAAAGCCTCAGCCAGATAAAGCCCTTACCGTAATTTCTCTCTTGCCAATAGTCCTTCCCCTATGGATGGGGTGTGGATCTTCACTAAACGTTCGCAGCGGGCGGGAATCGTCAGCTTACTTTTCATTTCCTTTTCTGCTCCCGGTCACTAATCCATCTCAATCATCAGTCCCCTCATTTGTACCTTCTTTTGCTCCACATACACCACAGCGCCTAATTCTCCAAGCATATCTCTTCCCATAATTCCATCAAAGCTAAGAGACAAACGGGAGTCATCTATTATGTGAAAATCTACGGTGGATTCCTTACCCTGGCACTTTAACGTTAAATCCACTCTTCCTTCGGTGTGCATGAGACAATCCGTTATTCTTTTTAGAGATATTCTCTCCTCGGGGAAATAGTTGGTGCCTTTCCTTAATAAAGTCCCTTTAATTAGACTTACGTCAGCCCCCGTGTCCAACAGCAAGCACAACTCGTCCTTCTCACACTCATTGCATTCGAAGGTGACGGAATCTCCACCATCATTCTCATTGAACTTGGCCTTATTTCCCTGCCTGGCTGCTGGTTCAAAACCCCTTTGTCCATCTGTGTCGGTATCTCCTCTCAGTAGTGGTTTCGAACGTTGGGGCCACTCTGCCTTACTGCGACAATCCCTGGCGCAATGTCCATATTTTCCATGCCGCCGAAAACATTTACTCCTTTCGGCCGCCCTGCAACATCCTTTTCTTCTGAGTGATTTGATGGTCTCACACGCGTTCTATTTCCCACGTGTTCAGGATTATTTGCTCCTCCCACAAAATATATTCCCTTGGCTTGATCTGACTTAGACCCCTTTAGAAAACACTGACGAGATGTGACCAGATTTCCCACAATTTTCACACCTAAAAGGATACCTTAGAGTGTCCCTTTCCTTCAGCGACAAGATAGCGCTCTCCTCTTCCAGTGCTATTTCCACAGCATGGGGCAACATAATCAATTCACCCTTGCTCCTCACAATAGTCTGGATGCGCTCATTTGCCAACCCTTGGGTGAAGCATGCCTTAGCCAAGCGGTCAACTAAATTTACGTCCCCCCTAATTTCCTCAGGAGCCGACACTCTCTTAGCGGCCTCACGGAGATCGGATTGCATGGAATCCATTCGGCTCCCCCAACTAGCTATGCTCTCTCTAGGACCTTGCTTAGAATTAAACATGGTACACGCGTAGAAGTCCAAAGTACGCCTCATTGAAAAGTTTTCCTCCAAAATAGTTCTAACCAACGGCCACGTGTGCGTGTTAACCCTTGCTGAAATTTTCGAACGCGCATCACCCGTAATCCTCGCCTTCACGAGTTTCAAGAGCCTATCATGCGCGGCAGGGTCAGCAAGATGAAAAACGTCGACATTCTCTATGAATTCTCGTAGCTTACCTGTATTCCCGCTATACGGTTCTCTGATAATCTTCATCGCCTCCGAAATTTCACAGTAATCACGACTTTCTGCCGGCTCCCCGTTTCTGGCCATTTTCCAAGATTGACACTTCAAAGTTCGCCCAATATTTTAAGGAGAGGGTATAGGGAATAAGTGTGGTTTACTTACAAAATTAGCAGTTCTCTAGCGTCCGCAGCACACTGTTGTTGAGAAATCGACCGCCATTCCTTGGCTCGCCTCCGATGTACGATCCGTCAGCGATTTTCCCTCGCCAGCGGTGCGTCGTCGTTCCCTTCGTCGGCCGTCCGTCTGCGTTTTCCTCGCTGGTGATCCGCTCGGTTTCCATTCAGAAGCCCAGAAAGCACGCTATTCCGATGTTTCCGCCCAAAATGTATCAAGAATGACCCAATGCGCCACTCTTAACCCAAGGAAAAGAAAAAAAAGCCAAACGCAAACCTCACACCTGACACCAGATTTTTATGTCGTATCCCCGCGTCTTCGAGGGGATATTGGCGACACGAGAAAGTACCCCACGAGTCGAGTGGTTGCCTCGAGGGTAAACGGGGGCTTTTAGTTTGGTGGGTTATGACGTGGGGAGGAGTTCGTTGATAGAAATGGGGGAAAAGAAAGAACTAAAGAGTGCACAACGGCGGTCCCGATTAAACCCAAATTTAATGTAGTCTAGGCTGAAATAGTTTACAACAAAGTTTACTATATCCCTTGACACGGCTTGGCGCTACGAACCAGGAGAAGGGGCCCAGCCCAACCTTCCTCTCTGATCTCGAGTCCCAGACTGGCTTCTTCGGGATGACATCAGTCACCCGTCGTCGTTATCAACATCCCTGTCCAGGCATAAAGGGGGGGGGGTTCGACATCAACCAATGGTCCGTAGTCCACGGCGAGTCAGCAGTTAACACTGTGGGCCTATGTCCACATCGAATCACCAGCGGTGACTCGGATGCTCAGACCCACGCCATTACTTGGCTGGTGAATCATACGACAGAACACGCGGATGCAACACCGTGGTGATTCTAAATCGTCAAATTTTCATCAAAATGCCAATAATATGCCATATCTTTGGTATCTAGAACGTTTTGGCATGCCTTCTGTGATGGTGTTGTCTTTTCAGAGCTGAAGCAAAATGTTAAAAGTTTCCTCTAGTGCCCATCATCCCCCCCTTTGGCATTTGGGCCCAAATGTAATGCATCCCGTCGAGAGTTGGTGGTATTTTCGGGGTGAGTTCAAAGGTCAAACTATCCTAAAAACGCAAAACATCCGCCGTTTGCATGGAAGCCTCCCAGACCCTCCTCCCGTCGATCGTAGGTATTGTTTCCAGGGTGAACCAGCATTGTCAAATTTTGCTGAAAATGCTCGACACATTCCCTAAAGATGCCTTTTGGCTTGGGAGCCGTCCAAGCATGCCTCATTTTGAACGGCAGTCCCATTCCTGGGTAAACCAATATTGTCGATGTTCGGTAACAATACCCACCACCCAGGGATACCTAAAATAGTCACATTTTCGTAATAATTGTAGTACCTGCACAATTTACCATCTGATCCATCCGAAGATGCCTCCCGTTGAGCGCTGTTGTCTTTTTTGGGGTTACCTCAGAAGGTCAAATTTTCCTGAAAATGACCCCTTTTGGCATCGATATCGTCCAGGCATGCCTTACGTCGAGTGCTCGAGCCATTTCGAGGTGACCCACATTGGTCAAAATTTCCTAAAGATGCCAACACCCACCCGTAGGCAATGTAGTCGTCCAGGCTAAACCAAACGTGAACGAAAATGGTGAAAATTTCGTAAAGATCGCCCAATCCCCCCTTTTGCACCAAACCAAATGAGTGAACCAAAATGGTCAATTTTTTGAAAAAATGATCAAAGCAGTGGGGACGTAAGGAGACTGTCGGCGCATACCTTTCAGCCTGGGAGCAAGAATTACGTAAACCTGAATGCTGGTATTGAAGAAGAAATGGCACTGCGGTCGGACAATGTTACTCTGATCCCTTATCGTTCTTGGAAAAAATTACATCATAAATCCATCTTCTACGCTTGATCTCTATAATTTCATAGACATGCTATCTCCTACCGTAGTCCGATGGGGGTAATAATACATTATCAACATCACTGCTAAATTCTTGCTCCCAGGCTGAAAGGTATGCGCCGACAGTCTTCGGGATGGCTTGGAGCCTCATAGGTGAAAAATAACGATTTTAACAATTAACAATGTATTTCCTTCACAGCAGAATAAATTTAGACCTACACAATAAATTAAAAGGTGATAAACCTGTAGGGATATTCGAGGGGTGGTAACCTGAACACTATAAAAAAGATTACATGAAATAAAATGTTTTTAGTAAAAAAGTAAATTAATAAATTAAGGCAATTACCGAATGTCATCAATCATCTCTAGTTAAGAGAAAAGTACAGTGTCATTGAGGAAGTAAAGATTTTATATTTAGATATTCTAAGATATTTGGAATAATAATACAGGCATAAATAAACAGGGAAGTAAGCCTACAATGCCTAATTGAACCTCTCACCGGAAAGGAATGGCTTCAAAGGCCAAATTCCTGGAGAATTCCGATGGAAATGGCGACCATAAATATGCGGTTCTCTCCAAGTCCTTCGGGGCAACCTAAATATTGATCGCAGATGCACTGTGTTATGGCGCCGAGACATACTCCTCGCCTAGTTTCAAGTACTAAGTTTCACCGAAAAGGACTAGCAATAATGTCTTCTGACCTCAACTTTCCCGTTTTTGATAGGACAAGAAGTTTTACGCTGATTTACAGTCGGTCCGAATTTTGATTAACAAGCCATAATGAATTGTATAAATTCTTTTCATATATTCTAGTCGGTGGAAAAAGGTCACGTAAGAGCATAGAGACCATTATGCTCTCACATGTACTTGTACTTGCTTAGTACACTGTGAATTCTGATTTTGATTACATTGTAATTGACAAAGCACGATTTTTCCGTTGCGTTCTTCGTATCATGCATCGGAATGTTCTGAAACGTTATGATTGGTTTTTTAAAGCGATAACTTTGGAGGAGCAAGTGAAAGAATCCGGAAAAAAGAGGTACCACTTCGAATCATCTTTCAAAATATATTTAATGGCAATTGGCTGGGAGTGGAGATAGGCCCCGGACACCAGTTTTCACGAAATCCAGAGCCGAAGAGGAATATTACTGCCTGGTCCATACCGAATTTCCAAAACCTGGTTGGGAACCAGAGCGCTCACCCTCCGGGAACCCCTACTCTCACTTGCGGGTCTCCAGGCGCGGCAAACACCCATGTGGATCGCGGGCCGGATGTTATGGCCGTACGCAGATAGTAAACCCAATAGACTGGAATAATACCTTTCTTACAAGGGGTTATTTTTCGGGTATGTCTCCCCGCCTTTTTAGTCGCCTCTTACGACAGGCAGAGATACTGCGGGAGAATGCTCAATCCCCCTACCCGCATGAGGGAAGGGGGATTAAGAGCAACCAAAGAGATGATTGAGCCACCGCTAAAGAGGAATTGAATGCTACCCAAGGATATCCTAGTGCATTCCACAGCCCGCCGCATGGGACGCAGTTGACTCATCGCACTTCCGAGACGGGATTAGGAATACTGCCTCACCAGTGCCTCAACCCTCCCTCCCCATCTCCTCTAACCCTCCATCCAACCCTCCCTCCCCGTCATGTACAAGATATCATGCCCTTATGTAATAAACTCAAAGAAAACCAAGGTAACATTCAGGTTCGTACTACCTACTGAGGGTAGTATAATATAGAATAGTCGTCGCAACACATTTATTTTACCGAGTTCCTGATGAAATTTTCCTTAAAGTACTTTATCGCCAATTCAATTGAAACTTGGGAATTATTTTCTGGGTCGCAAGGCATTAGCATCATAATTGGGCTCATTTACTTATATGTGTTACGGCATGTATTTGTATGGTAATGGGCTAACAATGAGACCCGATTCTGGATTCACTGAATGGTCACACGATGGCTCGTTTAATGACGCGCGCACGTTTCTGCATGGGCACGCTATTGCATATCGTCGGCTGGTGGTCTTGGAGGCAGATGTACACACAGCTGCCTCCAAGACCACCAGCCGATCAGGTTCCCAACTAGGTTTTGGAACTTCGGTATTAACCTGGCAGTAATATTCCTCTTCGGCTCTGGATTTCGTGAAAACGGGTGTCCGGGGCCTATCTCCACTCGGCACTCAAGGTTTCGGCGAGGAAGGGAGCGGTTAACTGCCGGACTCCTGTTCGCTCCAGTGCAAAGCCCTGCGAAGATACGCGAAATACGCACTTTCGGGATTGAAATGGGCTAACTATTCCCTCCGCCTCCTTTTCCGTTGTCCCAATTCGATTTCACTCTCTCTTTTTCGAAGTCTCCGACTCAATAAACCCCCCGCCTTCCCCCCTACGTCCCCCACCCTACTTGGCGACGGGCATTGTGTCACGGCAGATCGCTTCGAGAGTCGGGTTGAGCCAGTCGTTGGAAGCGGATGGACTCCTCGCTATCCCGGAGACCGTGGAACCCTCAAGGGCGTATCGTCGAAGTACTCTAGAGAAGAGTAAGCGGTCGAAATCACGGTCAAGCTGTATGTACGATATATCATTGGTGAGTGGCGATTTAATACAAGCCCAGGGCAAACATACAGTGGTAGATTAAGCTTCTTCATAAGCGTGTTCAGTGTATCAAGTTTCTAATTATTAGTTTTCGATTATCTAGATCATTGGGTCATATTCCAAAACTGCCGGTACATGTTGGTACGTATGTAGTCTGCCTACAAAAATAATTTTGAAATGCGCTTTCTCTTACTGGCATCCGTATGTACATACACTGAGGAAAGGGTTGACGTACGCGGTAAATCCGATCTTCAGCTTAGCTCAATTGTCGTTAGTTATTGTCCTGGGGATGTATTAATGATGGTCCCGTAATTGTCATCACAGGGGATCGGGATAGTGCGGTGGGTAACGTACTGGCTTCCCACCAAGAGGGTCCATGTTTGAATCCTAGCGGCAGCCGCTGTTTTTCGGTGGTGTATCGATCCCTACGATAAAGGTGCTTTGTGGAGGAGGACCCCTTGGCGCCTTTCGTTACGGGTGGACTACTGGCGACGTCAAGTTTCTCTCCACCTTTCCTCCGCTTTCGACCGGCTCCACTGAAATTACAAATACTGTCGATCCTCGGAAATACTGAGGTTGCAATCACGGCACAGCTTCCAAATCTTGTGTGTGCCCGCACCGAAATTTCGATTTGCGACGTGCAATTCTTTGTCATTGTAGGCTCTCCACAATTTATAATCGTATTATGTCCTGGTCTACCCCTCGTTTGGCATTTGATTCGAAATGGGGGGGACTGCAGATTCGATCGCGTGTTAATTGGATGAAAATTCAGCCTGAATTTTGTAGTTCATTCCTTCGTACGCGACGGTGGCAGCCCAATTAGTGCGTCGCACTCGCGACCCAAGCACCGAGGTTGTGCGCTCAAATCTAGCGTTGGGTTTGCGAGCAACTGGAATGCATTTCCCAGGTATCCTTGTAAGGAAAATAAAGCAACCGTCCCGGCGCATTGGAGGTCGGTGAAATTAGCCACGTATTCCTTAATTTTGTCAGTCTTAAAAACGTACTATTTTGAAATTGGTGTCTCCACAGATACGCTTCAGATGTCACTCCTAGGCTGATGTCAAACTTCCCTCATTTCATCTTGGGCCTACTGCAGGAAAATCACCTGAAGAAACGTCCACCTGCTGCTGCCAAGAGGAGAAAATATGGGTAAAATCTTACAATTTAAGGTACTCTGGCTCTACTGAGACAATGTGCCAAATATTTTCACTCGCTCCTTAAGTATTATAAGTACGATGGTGAATTATTCATGTTTTGTTTTAGCAAGTAGAAATGGTGTAAACGTTGACTAAGAAATACGGCCGGAAATAAAATGACTGTGTATTTTCCGCAAAACTTTACTTTTGCGACATCTTGTTTCAATGCGAAGTCATAATCCTTGGGAACCTGAAGATGACGCCTGTTTTGAAATCAGATTTAGCAAATAAAAGCTTTGTGGGAAATGCATAGCATTCTCCTTTCATTAAAAAATAAATTTCCACGCTTTGAAGCCTCATATTTTGAGTGTATGAAAGGGGAGAACTTTAGTCAAGACAGGCGACTGTAGGGATGCTAGGTGGAATGGAGGGAGGTAGAATGAATGTGGAACCAAAGGATTTATTGTAGTGCGTGGTGTTAGGTTTTCTTTTTTGGTAAGGTTGAGAAGAGAAGTGGCTGTATTTGTCTTCCCAATACAAACTTGAAACTTTTATTCACTGATGAACTAATTCCATCATTAAATTAACATCTTCTTATGACAGAAATTTAGTATGCAGTAATTTCCTCCAAGAGGGGTGGTAGCCAAGGGATTAGATAATTCAGTTTAACTCTGAACGGCCAGGCCTGATTCCTGGTGACTTTGGAAAATTCCCAGCTTCACTGTAATTCTTTTATTTTTAGGGTGATCAACATACAAACCCCAGGCTGCCAAAGAAAATGAACTGCCTCATCTCCGTTCCTTAGTTTTGGCTTGATGCCCTAATTTGCCAAACACCTTCGCAACCGGGTGTGAGGTATTCTGTCAAACTTTTTAATCCCACAAGCCTTAGGCCTTTGTGAGGTGAGCTGCACTCTAATATAAAAGGAAATCAATCTTTATGCTCATCACTGTGGTTACTCTTGTTTAATCATTTGCTTAGTTTGATTTTCATATTGTTTCTAAATTTTACCTTAAGTATTATGGATTTGGATGAAGCCATAGTACATGCTAAGTTTACGCTGACTGGAATGTTATTTTTATTTTATCCAACAGCATTAATAAACTCGTAGGATGGCTTTTTTATACCTCACCTAGTAATAAGCTGAATTTTATGTGACATTCACTAATTCACAAGGTAATAATGGGGGCTAATTCCTTTTCTTGTGCCTCTTTGTGGTTTTCCAGCAAGATCTGGGGCCTGAAATTTCCTGAGCATGAAGTGGAGGTTCTCAAGCGGCATAATTTTGAATCAAATCCAGGCCCCCAGGGCAGTGAACCAACACTTGACCCATTGGAATTTCAGTAAAATCAATATTAGCATTAATTCCTCACCTTCATTTAACAAAATTATTTTTACCCACAGTAAATGTTATGTCAAGAACTTGATCAATTTCTCTTGGAGATAAATTCTTTTGAAATCTATGAAATTACTCTAAATTTTATGAAAGTATCATTTAAGAGTTACTCATCATTCTTTCATCTTTTCTTTGTAAAATACCTTAGACCTGAAGACGATTGCCAGTGAAACTGTCATCACCAAAAGACAACCAACGTGGATGGAGTACCCGGAAATGCAAAGAACAGCAATTAGATTCTGTGCTGTGCTTTGTATACCTTCATACAAAGTAATCGCAATGCATAGTTTTTATTACATTCTTTGATATACACTTAATTTTTTCAGTTTATAGTGCAAAATGTATTTTGTAAATTTATCTATTTGTAGACTCCCAACGTACATGATATGTAAGGTCTGTGGACATTAATAATATTACTTGGGCACTCATTCCTTCAGTTAATTTATGTGCAATTTTTTTGTTTCATTGTTTTCTGGTTTTGACATTATTTGTGATTTCACCAGATGGTTAAAAAATTTCTCTTATGAGTGATGGATGATCTCTTGTGAAGGAGACATTCTGGTATTGACGTTTACTAGTGGTTTTCCTCCTGTGATGCCTGTTAGGTCACTTATGTCAAAGCTGTGATGCATACTGGGTGTCAGGTATTCCACCTCACAAATTTAACTCCTACTTTCAATTTCATCCCCAGCATCAACTCTTTCCCTTCATTCTGCCTTTTCTAAAACCCTTTAAATTAACCTATAAGCATTATCTGAAATCGACAGTGGTGCAAAATGACCTTAGTGAAGTAGCTGCAGTTGTTAATCAAATAATTTCCTATAAATTGTCATAGATGAATTGAATCAGTTTCACTAAAAACCATTTAATGAAATTTATTTCCATTATAACTAAAGCTTGTTTGTTATCTCTGATGTTTCAATGTGCTCATATGCATAATTTCAAGCGAGAGTCAATTTTATTTTTAAAGGGGAACCACTCTTTCAATCTTAAACCAGTAAATTTTCTTTAGCCCTTTTGAGCACACAAGTATTTTTTTCCATAAAGTAGTTACAAAAAAACCACTAAATGAAAATCCATAATCATATTTCATTTGTTTACCCACAGGCCTTCCTCTGCATGCTTGTGCTAGCTGAGAAGAGCAGCATCCATGAGAATCGACGTTGATCAGCACCTTCATCACCGAAGGAAATAAGGAACGAAGATGTACATATATTTCCTTGCTGGTGCCAAGTTGGACAGTGCTGACAGCATCTAAAGAAGTGCACTTCATGTGTCAGCCTTAAATGAGGCCTCTGAAAAGATTGCAACTCCTTAACTGCTTTTTCGGTAAAATGTTTTGGTTAAGAGGATATTTGGAATACTGATGCAATGTCTAATACACATATATCTCAAGAAATGTATTTGAGTAATAAAGATGAAAGAAACAATAATGAATGTTGTTTAATTTTTTAATCTTCCTCTTTGTGTAAATTTTGAATAACCAATTTTGCCTTAATATGCTGCTTGAGAATTAAAAGGTGAGAGACACAGGAATTCATCCAAAAAATGGATTTTTATCTGAGGTTAACACAAAATGAAAATGTTGATTTGAATTGTTACGTGAAGTACAGATAACTGTAAATAAATATATTCTAATAATCTCAGAAAATAATGGCAGTTTGAATTTATTCGACAATGTGGGTTATTCTATTCGGTATGAATTAAAGCAGTTACAAGTGGATGGTTTAACTTGAATGGAATACTGGGGCTTAATGCAAATATTTATTCCAAACAAATGATTATCGAATTGATTGTTTAAAAGGCAAAAAACCGTAAAAGAGGCGTTATTTCAATAAATTATCAGCAAGATAATAATTAATTAGTAGCTTCACTAAGTGTAGAAAATATGCATTGAGTAACATATGTAAAATATGAAAAGATGCCTTAATCTGTACGTTGGTAGCTTAAAATGTTGCCAAATTATTTTTAAGTAATTTTATCCTATCCTGAATATGCACTCTGAACAATTGTTCTTTGATTTTTAAGGTGAAATTCGTGATTACAATAAACATATGAGCTACATGTGCTGGCACCGGGTAAAAAATTACATCGTACATCGAACTAAACAAAAATTCAATAATTAGAGTTAATTGGTCTATCGCATGCGAAAAATCATGGTATCAAATGTTTTCCAAGAACTGGCTCACGCTTCAAAAAAAGAGTAGCTCCATCGACGGCCAACCGCTCACGAGCCGTCTCGGAGTACGGTGAGGCCCTGGGTGAGTTTCTGAGCCTCCCCAAGAAAATATAAGTGTTCAAGTCCCGAGTCCACCCAGCGAAAAATTTTCTAAGTCCAGAGCCCCTCGTCAGGCGAGAGAGGCGTCGAGGCAGGCAGATGCCTCGGATTCGACCGCTGAGAGACCTTGCTGAGTTCATCGAGGTGATTTTGAGAAAAAATCGGCGAAGTCCGTAGTTTTGCAGAACATAGTATAGTTCCGAACGTAAAATTTACAAGAAACCCAGTAGCCTGGGGGATAAGAGGCGGATTGTGGGGGCGAGGCTATAGCGTGTATTACTCCGATTTACTTTTGCAGGCGAAATTTTTTTTTTTGCAAAATATTTTCGATTCGATAAATATGCACAAAAGTATCACCAGAGATTTTGACGGTAGGTTCAGGATGCCGCGGAAGATCAGGAAAACAATTAAATATTGAATATTTTTGTGAAAAGGGCTGCCATTTTTTCCGGCGCCCCGCCGCCCGGCCGGAAAAAATGGCAGCCCTTTTCACAAAAATATTCAATATTTAATTGTTTTCCTGATCTTCCGCGGCATCCTGAACCTACCGTCAAAATCTCTGGTGACACTCAACTGAAAATTACCGAACAAAAAATTAATTAACAAATTGGTTGAGGGTTCAGCCAACAGATGGCGCATGCCTTCACTGATTGAAACCTCCTCAAAAAGCAGCACATCCTAATACATCGTTTTCCCACTAGAGACCCCAACGTGTGCTTTCGAAATTCAATTTTTACATGGCCACACGAAATGCATTATTTATTTCTTATTTGGCTTTATAGGATTCGTTCCAACTTGGGGAACGGTTAATATAAAATATGACGCCCCTTACCGATTGTTTCTAGCACATTCTTATATAATGAGCTGGAATTTCATAATATATTTAAATATAAAAGAGGTAATATTTAAACATGAATGATTTAATTATCAGATCATGTGGGTCGTTGTAGTCCAGGGGTAGAGCATTCAACTCCTGACTGGAGGGTTCGATTCCCGGGCAAGTCTCTGGACACCTGCAGCTCCACCCAAGCTGTGTGTTTTTCAGGTATTGGGTCTTCCCGGGAAACCATAACCGGCACAGGGAAAGGAACTTGCCCCCATACCCTGATGTGTGAACTTCACAAGCTGTTGGGCTTAGTACTGGGTGAACTACCAAATCGACCTTTGGGTTCGTTTCCATTGTGCTAAGTTTTTATCAGATTACACTAATTAAAAATGGGGTGGGAACCCTAATTTGTTGCAATATTTCCTGGCTCATTAATATATGTATTTTTTTATTTCAATGAAAACTGCCAGT
Organism: Hetaerina americana; assembly: GCF_022747635.1. Classification (NCBI taxonomy): domain Eukaryota; kingdom Metazoa; phylum Arthropoda; class Insecta; order Odonata; family Calopterygidae; genus Hetaerina; species Hetaerina americana. Next base: position 90,607,356 of record NW_027286985.1, read on the forward strand.
TGAGTGTAGAAGATAGGTTTTATCCAAAACACTATTATTATTTAATAAAGATTTCTCCAAATATTCCTCTAGAACGTGATCTCAAAACAATTTCAATGGTGCAGTTCTATGCAATTCCATCCACTGCAGCAGTTGCAAATTTCTCATGGTCTTGATTACTACAGTCATTGTATTTACATTTTAATTATGCATAAGAATCAAATACAAGAATAGATTCAAAACCTTTATTAATTTCAAAATAATAGAATACAAAGTTTCAACTAAATAAGTCAACATCTTGTTAATCAATACCAGAAGCAAAAATATTTTTGAAGACTCCTTGGGTTTGACAAAACCCATGTCCCTGATATTTCGGGGACTATATTCCCTCATCTCCAGTTAAGTGTTTTTCGCTTTCACCTAAATCCAAAATAAGTACATTAAAAAATTTTCACCGAATATTTTGTCTGGATGAAAAATTTAAGGAATAATTTACTCTTTCGCCGAATAACATGGAAAACCTTTAACATATGCTTTGAATTGCACCAAAAAATTAACCTTGATTCACATTAAAAATCTAATAAAACTTTACTTAGCTGCACAGGCCTAAGGAATTTAGATTGTAGTGAATTTCGGAACTGCATAGTATTAGCCTACTAACTAGGAAGTACTATGAATCATGGGATAGGAGAGGGGATCGCTGGGAATAATCAGGCAAGAAAGATGGATGCAGACCTTTTTGATTACCAATGGGGTGCAGAAAATAGCAAAAGAGGGGAAAAGATAGGTGAGGAAGGGGTAGGTGATAGTAGAGGCATATTACACAGAATGGAATAAGGAGGTATCCATAAATTGAAGGAGGGGTCTACTGTAGTGTTTGATATTGGGTTGTTTAGTTAATTGAGTCAAGGAAGTTGTCACACATTACTGTTTTTAGTATTTTACCTATGTTAAAGAATAGGAAAATGTAGCAATATCATGAAAATAACATACCATGGAATTTAAAATAAAACAATTATAATCAAGTAGTAGGTTTGATTTGAATGGAATTTGACATCAAAACAAGGATTATGAATGTGGTAACTTTTGATCAAAATAGTTGATGAACAGTAATTTATTGGATCAGATTTACCTGCCAATGAAAGGATTAGATAACATTTTATACCAATGGAAGGATTCTAATCTTAATTTAATGGGAATTTCAGGGTGAACTTGTTTGCCAAAACAAAAACAGTGCCCCAAAGTAGGCATGGAAGATACTAGATTATCTTCAAAATTTAATCGATGCTCTTCATATTTCATTGCACCTCTCCATTCAGATTCAATTATCCAGTTTTAAGATTAAGAATTTGGACCTTGAGAAACTAAAGTGGAAAATAAAGGAGAGCAAAAGCGTTTGGAAGGATTGGAGATCATTAGCCTTCATGCCTGGCAACTTAATTGGCAGCAGCATTTGAAATAAAGATTAAATAAAAGTAAGCCGTGTATAAGTAAGTGTTTAAGGCCCTTTGGGTTTCATTGGTCTTTAAGGACCATTTCAAAGGGCCAATCAAAAGATTCTTCACTATGCACTTCACTATTGCAATAAAATCATTGGTGTTTGTTTTCTACTTTTCCAACTTGGATAATTTAACACATTAATTCACACTTCAATTTAAACAGCTGAAATTCCTATTTTCAACCACAGGCACCTACTTACCTTCTGTTCATTTGGTCTATCGGTTGCAGCAGGCTTCCGGCAGTTAAAAAATGAATGGCTGGCTGCCTTTTAAATATTTTTTTAATACATTTCATTACTCCACATATAGATAGAAGTCTTTATTTACATGTTTCATGTTAAAGATTTGATTACACCAAATAGGGATAAATCTATTATTCATAAAAACAGAAGAAACAAGCCATGACATGGAAAACCACTAAATACTTGGATGCTAGGCATCACTGTGATATAAACCACAAAAAATCACAGCAATCAACCCAAAGGTCTTTCTGGTTAGTGATGGTAGAGTTCACTCAATACTAAGCCCGATGGGATGTTAAATTTACACATCAGGGTAGGGCGGTCAGTGCCTTTCCCTGTGCCGGTCATTATTTCCCAGGAAGATCTGGTACCCAAAAAAACAACTTGGGTGGAGCTGAGGATGCCTTAGAGGCACGCCATCAAATCAAACCCGGGCCCTCCAGTCAGCAGTCCAGCACTACACTCCTGGCCTACCATGTCTCCCATTGATGTGTTCATTTGATGTCTTCCTTTACCATCATAGCAGGGCTAATTTTTGACTAATCATAAATATTGGAAGCAATCAGTTTATAAGCTGACTAACTCAGTGACTGTAAACAATACCTTATGCAATTATGGACAAAATCTTGCATTAAAACCTGTACATATTTGATAGCACTATTTCATTCAAAATTCTCCATGGACTGTTACAGACTGATTGATTAAATGTGCAATTTGTCAGTCAACTAGATCTTCCTGGGAATCCAGGGCTGGCTAAGGCAATGGAACTAGCCCTATCTTATTACTCTATCATTTGAATTTCACACATTGTACTAATAATATTTATTAATTTAAGGAGATGTCTCTTATCAAACCAGCCCTCAAGTGGAATTGCATTGTTAAGATTTCAGAGCAATGAGGCAGTTTCTCACACAGAAAGTAGAAATTATAGTCTGATAGGAAAGTAACAGTTTTCAAGACACTTCAGGTCCACATCACTTCAATTCATTACTGTCTATTATAATTTTCGGATATACATTTGAGAATTTCTTGTTGGTCAAACTTGGGGGGACTCAGGTTTGACATGGCACTAAGATTAACAGATAAAACAGAATTGCCACAGTTACTATCTTTGCTATTCATCAGGTAGCATAAATCTACCATTTCAATGACATTTATATCCTTCTGGAGGTATCACATGAGGAAGCAACCCAAGGTTCACACGAAATAATCTGTGATGCCCCTTGGCTGAAGCTCTTGCCACTGGACAGTTCATTTGAATGAAGTAATTTAAATTATCAATTACGAACTTTCATTAAGTGCATGTTCTCAAAGAGGAGGAAAAGAAATTTCCTTGAGCTTTTTAAACAGTGGGTATCAAGTTATAAACAATCATTGTATATTTGAATTTATTTAATGAATACTGATACCCACATCCTTCAAAAATTCACCACCATTGCCATTAATACTGCCCACATGCAACAAAATTGCTTGCTTTTACCACTGTTGTATTGTAACAATCAGAATTCAGAAGCAGCTGTATGGCAAGTCATAACCATAACATCACTATTACATAGGTTTAATGGCAATGAACTTCTAAATCAGACCTTGTTGAAGTTTAACTTTGATTACAAATAATTTTTTTAATTACTATAAATACCCTCTCGCCCAAGTAGGTCAACACTATTTCACTATTTTTTCATTGAAATTTTCATTTAATGGCTTACCTAGTAGAAAGTTACAAGTATTCAGGGGAGCAAGGTTGTCCAGAGAAATTATCTTCATGATTCCCAACAAGGACATTAGAAATTTAAATTCAAAACTTATCTGTCAAAAAGTCATCAAAATATAGCATGATCATATTCCTTGCAGTAATCCAATTGATGCAACCCTGAACACCACCAATCCATTGTCTATCACCAATGTTCTATCGATGAGTTGTGGTGATGAAGGGCTTAGAGAAGACAGGAAATGCAATAGAAGGGAGAAATTGAAGCAATGGAGGGAAATAGCTGGTAATAGAGAAGGCACCCTGCTAACTGCATCCCATTTGGTCCCTACAAAGTCCCGTGACAAGTCTTCCACATTCCCTTCAGCCTTATAAGAAAAATAACTTGGGTCATGCCCCTCAGCCCCTAAGCTACACAAATAAAACACTTAAGTGCTAAAATATTTAAGAACACTTTTGGAGGATATATGCAAGGTGATTATTGTTGGAAGTAACAAACTTTTCCCTCTTAGAATGACAAAAAAGTTGCAATCTGGATTGTTTTAATGGGCTTTATCAAATATTTTAAAACCTGATATTATTCAAAGCATTATGCTGATTGAAATCCAAATAGCTTATATGCCATTATCATTTTTAGGTTATTTCAGCTGGCAATCTCGCATAAAACCCTTCAATGCCCCATTTCGGGTAAAATTCCATTGGTCTATGAGAACCTGAGTATTAAGATCTATCAACATCTCTAGTTAGTGACTTAATGATCCCCTAAGGTAAGTAAGAATGAATAATTCTCTCAACTCAGATGAAGGATAGTAACTTTCATTACAGGTAAGTCTACATAAATGTAGGCCAGAGGAGTTATTTAATAGGGGTGAAATTTTAAAAGAAGTAAGCTTTAATTGATCATTGCTTTCAATGCAGCCAGGTAAGTTTCAGGAAACATCACTTGAAAGACAAAGCATCTTGTTCATTATAGATTACCTTTCAGTGAGATTCTGCAGCAGATGAACAGATTTTCTTGGACAATATGACAAAGCAAAACAAGATGATGACAAATATGCAAGTCCAGAGAAAAAAAGCAAAGATTTGATAGAAGGACGTGGAGGAAGGGGGCTGGGGCTGAAACAGAGGTAAGAAAATAGGTAACAGAAGGGTTTAAGGTATTGATTGCAGTGACAGAGGGTTAGGCAATAACTGGGATATTATGAATTAGTCATCCTGGGTTTACCAATACTTTAGTCTATCTGGTCTGAAAGCAGTTTTGCATTATTCCAAAGAATTTTATAATTAAAAACATCCCAGGAGGTATTTGGAGGGTGAAAGGTTAATGCAGCTGTCTTACATTGTCCATTCATACAGAACTCAACTGTTGCTTAAGATAACACAACAGAGACATTGAAAAAACAATTCTCCTTGTTGGTAATTGCATAATGTGTGGATAGCCTTTGCTTAACATGTAATTTGGAGAGGCAAAATTAAAGGCCATTGAGAGCTGATTCTAACTTCATTTCATCATAGAAGCCACAGAAATTGTACAAATAAGCTAAGATTTTCAATAGAGGATGCCCACCAACTCATGGAAGTGAAAATTCAAACGGCCAAGATTAAGGAAAACAGAGACACCACCTTAACATCATCAATATGGGTCCATTAAGTCCATTGAATTTAATTTATGCTCTTGATTATTTCAACCTTTTACTAAAAATAACTGACCCTAACCTTATTCCTTAGAACAAGTGCCCTAAGCATCCTTGAAATCACTGTAGATAAAGCATCCTAACCACGATCCCAATAGTCAACAAGGTTCGTTGTGTTTTTTGAAATAACTTAAAAGACAAAGACAGTAACACACCTGTGTTCCAACTTAAATTTATACCAAGGTTCAAAGGATACATTTCACAGAGTACATTTGTTGACTCACAATCAACCAGTTTAAGGGAATTATGAGATTGATTTGGAAAAGTTTTTCTTTGATTGAAAGATTCATTTGAAGAAGAAAATGGAAAACTCAATCAAAATTTGAATAATAAATTGAAATGTTTACAATGTATTGAAAAACAAATAGTCATCTTTGGTTTAAGACATGCCACTAACTAAATATAACACTCACCACTTCTTGTAGAAGCTCTGCAAAGATCTTGAAGTCAAATATATCCAAATTTTCACAGAAGGGATAAAATATATAAAGATTAAAAATAGCTTACGTCACACCTTGCAGTATGTATCTTGTTCTCTTCCCTGTCCCCTCTTCTGCCTCAGCAGACCTTATGTGGTTGAGCACACATCATAGTATGGCATCTTTCAGTTGAGAGCACACAAATGGTGACACCAAAGTTATGCTGATGATGAATAGGAGATGTTGCAGAAATCAAAAAACAGTTTCTCCTCAAGTGGAGTTCATTCTAGGGTTGGAGTAAGAGTTGAGGTCCATCAATCTTATTTCTAGATAGAAAGTAAATATTTAGAAAAGTACAACAATGGGAGGGGTGACAGCATGGGGGAGTTAGTGATTAAAAAAAGTATCATTCAACCACATGAACAGTTTGGGGGTCAAAGTAACGAAGAAAAAAATCCACAATAGTTTCAGAACTAGAAAAACTTGGCTAAAAAATCTCACTATTTATGGGTCTTTGTGGTGTAACTATTATTACTTCAACTTTTTCTGTACATGGTATCAGAACTGGATGGCAGATGTTAAATGAATTGGGTCAAGATAAAAATAAGACTATATTAAGTAAGAAAAGTAAGATTTTCAAATGCAGATTCATACCTATATGAAAGCAATTAACAATAAAAACTTTTAAATTTTGGAAGCAACTATATGCTGATTACATTGTTTGCTCGTAACACTATTTTCAATTACTATGAAATGCAACATTATTAAAATTCTTAAATTTTGATCTACTCATTGTCTATGATTTGTTCATTAAAATTAATTCCTAAAAATATTTCCCAAGATGACTACCAAATACTTACACAAGTACAATGAAGTACCGCATTTCTCCCAGCTATATTTTGTGTGTAAATCTGTATTTGTATTCCTGTAGTAGTAAGCACATTTGTTCAATGCACTCACAGGTTCCTGAAGATGGAACAGTATTGTGATACTACTTGGTGCATAGTAATAAAAGAGGGTGGAATGGTACAAAGCATGGCACAAGCTATCGCTCAATACTCACACTTGGGCTGACATAGTTCTGGTGAAAAAGAAGCTGCATAATTTGCACAAATAGGCACACTGGATGTGATACATCACAGACCTGATAGAAATATTTCATTTTAAGCCTAATTGATCATTTGAAGAAAAGCAAACATAAGGATCACAGAGTAGGTTCATCTCCATGTCCAGTATTTCAGGTAGAAGTTCATGAATCTTCTCATTTGTGCTTTGATAAGTGCCCTAGGATGCCAACGGGTAATGGGGGTGGGAGAGGACTATAGTTGACTAATTCTGGGACAGCCTGTACCATGTCAGCATTAGTCTACTGCAAGGGAAAGATGCCAGAGGTCACAATTTAATGCTCCATAATATGGATGGACTACTACATTATAGCTTATGGCACCAAAATATGGATCAGGATATCTTAGAAAAGTTATGCCACCACTTAGCTTCGCACCCAGGCCTTCAGCATGAAAATCCAATACACTGGCTGTGGCGCCAACCTGACCACCTTTGTTAAAGTCATGTTATTTGGGTATTTGCCAAGAATGCAAAAACACAATAAAAAATTGATGTTAGGTAACGATTGTTAAAGGCAACATTTTTTACAAGGTCATAATTACGTGGCATGTTTTAAGTGACACATACAGGTATACTATATATCGACTGTATATCCTGTATAACTCGACTATTAGTAATTATCTTCCCTCTAAACGAATTTTAACTTTAGTAAATGAAAATTGATACGAATGAGCAATATATCTGCCTGGATCTTTACTTGCCAATTACTGCTCTAAACATTTGATAAACTTATTACATTAATATTCCTAATAGATTGATGCGACGTGGTAGTATAGAAAACCGAAATTTTACTTACTTTTAAGTGGTCCCCGGAATAAAATTCTGGACGATATATTTTGAGAAATCTGAAATTAAAATAGGAATATTATGTGATATTCATAAATTGAGGAAAACGACACTATAGGACAAAAATTTGATTTGAATGTCCCGATTCACTGGATTCTAGAGTTTCACGCGGGCTAAGTGAGTTCATCACGAGCTGTATAATCATCGTCATCTTTCAAAAAATCCCTTCGGATAGATTACTAAAATATTAATCGACGGCGGGATTTGGTGTACCTCATTCAAGCCAACCTGGATTACGCGGAGCAGCGTCCAGTAATTCCATGTCCCCACCGGAGCGGCTCAATCTTCCCTCACTCCGACATTCCCTCCTCGTCCTCCCTCGGCAGGCACGAACAGAATGCTTCCAGATAACTCCATTCGCGCCCCGTTCGAGAGTAGGAAGGCTGCTAGGAACAGATGAAAGCAACGTGGGCAAAAAGCCGAGATGGAGAAATGCAGGGAATGAAGAGCTGGAAGATGCGGGCGTGTGAAGTGGCGTAGAGCGAGCAAGTGTAAAAGGAGGCTATGACGCCCGTCTGGGACAGGTAGGGGTTGAGAATGAGGAGGTTTAGGACGAGAGAGGGGTGGACGAGAATAAAAGAGGGGAAAGGTTCGTTCACTCTAGACGACCTGGCCGATGAGTGCATTGGAATGATACAATGAGTGGAGGAGGGGGGGATACGTTTGTTGGTGTGGAGCTCCTTTCACTTTGACCTATGTGGAAGGGTAAATAAGAGGAGGGGTGGGAGTGATTTCAATGAGCGCGGGTGCATTCGACCATGGCAAACACAGCGACTGAGTGTGGTTGAAGCCGAATCCCAATTTAGCAGGCTACCCTTCCAAACGGAGTAAGTTGGGGCTGCTGTACTTCAATTTGGCACTGGGCTTTTGGGGGACGGTGGTGTGGGCCATTTCATTAAGCCTCCTTATCGTGGACAAGGGTGGAGTGGCCCGTGCCGAGAGTATTTCCTACGAAGCGAGGTTATACAGACACGGGTGAGAATGTAGGAAGGATTTCTATCTCCTTTTCGAAGATAGTATACGCGAAGAAGGGAAAGGGCCCCTTTGAATTCGAATGAGGCTTTTATCCACTCTCAGTAGAAAGTACAAGCGATCACGGCAAATGAGTGCGAAGACTTAAGGAGACTCTCGGACCGCTGTAGGAGGGAATGGTGTTTTGGGTCAAGGGTAGTCTGGTGTGTAATCGCCCACCGCCGCACACCCAAGTGATTGCTCGCAGGGTTCTACGTTTATAAAACTAAAGGTGAAATTTAATTTCAGATAAAAGTAATTGAAAACAGCTCAAATGATAGCAGTGGAAAGCGCTTCCATCACACTTAAATGTGCTTTTTTATTTTGCTTTGGGGAAAGGTATGATGATTGCGCCGCTTAATATCTGAGGGGGATGAAAAGGGAGATGAATGTATCACAGACCATTACAGAGAAGGATATGGGGACAAAGAGAGCCGAATACATGTATAATCTTAAATAATTTAAGGCAAGCGAGTGTTGGCCATGTTATCGCGAGCAGACAACTCTTGGCTTTGCTCGTCGGTGACCTCTCGCAAAATACAAACTTCCTTCTTTGACATCAGAGCCGTCCAGGTTCAAGACGAGCCCAGTTGCTATTTCCGTGGTGATTCTAAATAGTCAAATTTTCGTCAAAATGCCAATAATATGCCGTACCTTTGGTATCTAGAACGTTTTGGCATGCCTTCTGTGATGGTGTTGTCTTTTCAGAGCTGAAGCAAAATGTTAAAAGTTTCCTCTAATGCCCGTCATCCCCCCCTTTGGGATTTGGGCCCAAATGAAATGCATCCCGTCGAGCGTTGGTGGTATTTTCGGGGTGTGTTCAAAGGTCAAACTATCCTAAAAACGCAAAACATCCGCCGTTTGCATGGAAGCCTCCCAGACCCTCCTCCCGTCGGCAACGGCAGTCCCATTCCTGGGTAAACCAATATTGTCGATGTTCGGAAACAATACCCACCACCCAGGGATACCTTAAATAGTCGCGTTTTCGTAATAATTGTAGTAACCGCACAATGTACCATCTGATCCATCCGAAGATGCCTCCCGTTGAGCGCTGTTGTCTTTTTTGGGGTTACCTCAAAAGGTCAAATTTTCCTGAAAATGACCCCTATTGGCATCGATGTCGTCCAGGCATGCCTTACGTCGAGTGCTCGAGCCATTTCGAGGTGACCCGCATTGGTCAAAATTTCCTAAAGATGCCAACACCCACCCGTAGGCAATGTAGTCGTCCAGGCTAAACCAAACGTGAACGAAAATGGTGAAAATTTTGTAAAAATCGCAACACCCCCCCTTTTGCTTCTGAGCTGTCGTCTTACCTTCGATCACTGATTCCATCTTCCGGGTGAGCCAAACTGGCCAATGTTTTGAAAAAATGGTCAAAGTAGTTGGGTCGTGTGGAGAATTGAGTTAGGCCAAAAAGCTTTTGCAAGGAGTGAATTGATGACAGGGACGTTGAGAAAGTATGTTAAGAAAAGGCTAGTCAAAACTTTGATATGGAACGTAGTTATGTACAGGAATGGAGGGAGGGAGGGGGGGGAGGGAGGAAGTTGGTTGAGGTTGAAGGGAGGGAGGTGGGGAGCACGAGGGATGAGGTTGAAGTGAAGGATGGAGGGAGGACTATGGAAGAGGGTGAAGGGAGGGAGGAAGGGAAGACAAGGGGTGAGGTCTAAGAGAATGAGAGTGTTCAGGTGAAAGCAGGGATTAATTTATTGGGAAGAGGGAGTATGTTAGAATTTGTTTGCAGTATATGATTAATTTCTTTTTTTCTTGTATTTCATATATAATTAGATTATGTGACAATACTGAGTGATATTTAAGAGGAATATGTTGTTAATTTATTTTTTAATGTGCTAACTGTACTGTTGCTCATTTATCAATGCACTTAAATATTTAGTTAATATGAGTCTAAATGTTTATTTTGTTAATGCAAGGAATGTTATGCTTCTGGCAATTGGAATGATGTAGTGACTATTGTATTGGGATTTTGTGGATGCATACCAGTCTTCATATATTGTTAATGACTGCACTGAATTCGCCATCGCCAAAGGCACACATATGGTGGCTGGCAGGAAGAATATCAGCAATCAGTGCTTTGCTCCAACTTCTGATTCACACACTGCATTCTGGCTGCAGCTATTAACATAAATATTCTAGGTTAAATGGGCCAATGTACAGCCAAGCTCCCTCAGACAACCTTCTGACCAGTGAACACAATGTTTGAAGTACCTGGATATTTGCTCTTTGGTAGTTAACAAGGTTTCTTGAGTGAATTAAATGGGCTCTTCCAAGAAAAAGGGGAATCCTGTCTTTGGGCTTGCTTTAGAGCCAGCATCATACTATGGATCAGTTCTGAAAGGTTTCCCGGTTTTCTCCAACAATAATTGTTCTTTTCTGATGGCTAAATTTGCCATCAGAAGGTACTCATGTTCCTACCTTTTGCCAATTGCAAGGTTTTAACAATAATAAGCTTTAGGTTGTGACACATTTTGATAAAAACCGAAGTTAAAAGATGGATTATGCATTTATTTACAAGGTTTAATTCTTCATGTACAAATTCACCAAGAAACAAATACACTCTTAATAACTTTCAGTAAACAGTCATATTTTGGTTCTTCCTTATTTCCACTATATTTGAAATACAAAGTGGTAAGCACAGTAGCTCAAACAAGATGGTTGAAAATTTTCTCTGTTGAATTTCCCTGTAGAGGAATAATGGAAAAAAATTACCCATTGCCAAGGGCGTGCATTACCATTTCAATTTAGCATATGCTAACCTTAATTTATTAACCACAATCAACTTGAGTGAGCTGTAATTTTGCATAAAATATTGCTATTCTGAAGCTAAACAAGGATATTTGAAGTGGTAACAATTTTATTAATATACACTAGAGATTAAGAAAGGTAATAAATATGTACCTGTGATAACCAACACTTGCATATTATTTCAAAACATTTGCCATATATTTGTATATATATTTATCCACACTAACAAAAATGCAGGTAATCTGCCCTTTGACAATGGTTGATTCTTCCAAATACTCTTCATTTCCCAGACAGTATTAATACACCTAAGTAAAATAAATACAAAATTATTATTTGAGAAGGAATTTTTTCTAATAACTTTCCAGTTACTTTTCATAACCCAGAGTCACAACACAAGCTGTCAATTCTTTTCAAAAGTTAACCTTGCCCAATTACTGGGTGGTGTCCTTCGAGGCAGTGAAGTTTTGAATATTTGTAATGTGCACAAGTGCACTTCTACAATCAAACTCATGCACTATATACTTGGAGATGAATAAAAAACCACTTCTAGCATAAACTAAGGGGGGAAGGTGACACAAATAATAACTTTTTGACCATCAGTCTCAAAATTTCCCTCTTGAACTGTAGCCCAAACGTGCACCATCAAATGTACCAGATTCTTCTGGCTCTCAACTGATCTTGTCTTCCTGTGATCTTAAGAGCCGCAATTACTCCAATTCACACGGATGGAAATTCTTCCCTCAGAAGGAAAATGTTTCACTCTGAGGAAGTACTGTATATATGTTCATTGGATTCCAGACTTTCATCACATGCTTGCATGAGCAAATGTTTCATATATTTCTAAAGGTGCATGCTAAATTTGTTTAGTGTTCATGTAACAGGTAAATAAATTATGATTTGGCACACTTATGAACACATACCATTCAGAAACAACAGGTCTACACCAGTAAAATAATTCTAAATAAACATTAATGTGAACAAAATGCAGCATAATGCAAAATTATTGAGTCACTCCATTCGAACCACAAAAGTGACCTCCTAAAAAATGTTACTGCTTTGATTCCTGATTGTAAAAGATCATTTGTAATTGAGGCATAGTGAGTAAATTTATTAAACCACAACTTTGTTAAGATAAGTACCTAATTCAAAAGACATCTGAATAATTATGCCTCACCTGCGTCCACATTGCTGATAAGTAAATATCAAAATAAAATTTAAAGTATAATATAATGTATACATGAACATTGGTTCAAAAGTAATACATACCCAAAGGAATGCCACTAATTGGTACTTGTGCTACATAACAAGGCAAAATATATCTTATAAAGTCATTACAATGTATAACAGTGTATTTACACAAATCTAATAGTAAATCTGATGCCTTCAGGTTTGTTCATTTCATATAAATATCATTTTTTAATTTGATTATAATATTCTTGAGTGATAAAGGATTTTTTTGCCATGCCAGTCATGGCAAGTAACTTCAATTTGTTTCCAATAATGCTCAAAGATAACAATGCAATGCAACTAAATGCAGAGGTAGGCTCCCTGTTAACCAGTTATTATTACAAAAAACAAACTACATTTTGGGTGTAATTAAATTGTTTTGCACACTAGAGTGTTTTATTGTTTGTGTTTAGAATAATTGCTTGAATGTAATTTTCATGTTGCACTAGAATTATCCAACTAATGCATTATAAAATCTTTTTCTTCTATATTCTTAGCACTTAAAACAATGATGAGTAGAAAAAGGCAAAACCATTATCCTATAACAAGCAAAATAATTTCTAGAAAATCAAGTGAATCCAGGAGCTGATAAGTTGATGATGTATGATACATGAGATTCTTAGCTGGAATGATAAAAATATTAAAAGTCATTGCTAAAAAGGAAGTCATGATAAGCTTAGAAAATATTTATGATAAAATAAATATGTATGATATAGGAACTTAGAACTAATTAAATGACACTCCTGCTTGCCAATAGAATATTTATTTTCTAAAAGTAAATTATATTTGCTAGATTTGATGAGCTGTTTTCTTTGGCTTAAAAAAACATTTAATTTTTCAATTAAAACAAACGTGCGCTTTGAAGCATCAACATAAAGCACCGATGGCAAGAATTGATTAAATTTCATTATGGCAGTGAGATATATGATATGATATAAATGATGATAAACATAAAATGGAGAAAGTCGACATTCAATATATTAGTATGGCCAACATACGGCCATATGCAAAGTAAAGTATATATTTGTTTAAAGTAATATGTCACCTGCACCAGGCACTCCTGCAGGCATCAGATAACATTAAAATAGAGATAATGATCTGAAAATTTAATTGGATGCTAATAGATAAGCAAAAACCAATTTTTCTGATTCTTAAAGGCATAACTAATATATTTCACAACCCTCTGAAATGACAAATTATAATTTAAGTTTGAATTTCATTAAAGCTTCAATGATTTTATCATGGTGATGTGAGGGAACTGAGAATATTATGAGTGTTATAAAAGGTGAAAATCAAAGCTCAATGTGATGCTTTGAAAAGTGATGAGTATTAATGCCTATATATTAGCAGAGTTCAAATATACCTTTAACACTGTTGTTAAGTTAAGATCAGCAAAGATAACATAATAGCTTAATAAATGCAAATTAATGTCAATAAATGCCCATTAAACTTCATAAGATGTACAGTTTTTTGTCATAAAGATAAAAAACTAGGGTGTTTTCTATCCGTAATTCTTCTGTAACTAATAATACCATCCTATACCTTGAGCTCTACAAATCCTTGGGTAAAGAAATTGTTTTTTGATAAAACAACATTTTGATATTAATGCTAATTGTTGCAAAACAATGTAGTCTACACTTTATTTCTGCAACGATACCAGTACATGATTAAATTCTTCCAAGGCCATTTTCTTTTTGAGCCATTCTGTATCATGAAACACATTTTGTGGCGTTCAACAGCTCCATGTCTTTTTTGTGATACTCGTATCTGGCATTGCTGCAGATCTTCTCTTCAAAGGAATAACTACAGACAATATTAAACTTTAATGTCTTCTTTGCTTTCACCACAAAGTTCTAACAAATGAGCATCAAACGTTTCATGATGGCACCAAAAAATTCCACATTTTATAACATTTCACAATTTTTTAAAGTCTGAATGGGAAGTAAGTAATATTTCACAAGCCACTAATGTTTGTATAGATTGCTCAATGTCATTCTTGGCTCATATTTCCCATTAGGCCTTAAATCTAATACATTTAATGTCACTACAGAGGGAATACCTATCACTTGAAGATAGTAGAGCTTAAGAAGCAATGATTTCATGATTATTAAGTCAAGAAAACTTCAATTCCTCTCCAGTGCCTAAGCACATTAGACACAGAAAGAAAGGCTAATGAAATTTGGTTACAAAATAAAGGTTAACATATCATGTTGCTTGCCGTAAGCTTATGACAAACCATATTTCAATGAAAGTGTCTAAAATCTCAAATGGAAAATCCATGCAGTACAATATCTCAAACTAGAAATGGAAGGATTTTCAACTTCACAAAGGTTAAAAATAAACCACCTTCAGACAGCCCTGCAATTAGAATTAGAAGTTATTGTCAAAAAGTGGCAATACATGCTGGAGCCATTAAATTATACTTCATCCTTTGAATTATATAAAAATTAAGTCAAAAATAAGAAACAAGGTGCATGACAGCATTGAATCCAATGTGAAGTAGCAAATGGAATAAAAACACACAAAAAAATGTGCACCCTGAACAATAACTTGCAGTTTTAAGTGAGCAGGTTTCAAGGATAAGTGACACACACACATACATACACATATTCTTACACGCTCACACACATACTCTTCCTGTCTCTTAAACAAAGATATACACACACACACATATATAATTACCATATATGTATATATATTTATATTATATACACACACATACATACGCTCGGGGTTACACATATGATGCTATCATGACTAAAAACCTTTCTATCTTGGAACAATGATCTTCATCTAAAATTTTCATAGCATTTTGATGTGTACCCTAGCACGTGAGCTTCAAATGCACCTAACAAAACAAGGTGCATATCATACACTCATACATACCAGAATCATTTCTTCTTCACAAGTTGTGTCAAGTAATTATAATATTTATCTCTGTATTCAACATGTCTTTGAAAAAAAATACACTAGTTTTCATACAATGAACGAGCTTCATGCATCAATAACATTCAATTCCTCTTATAATACATCCATATTCTTCAAATTTTCATTTTGATCTAATTTACCTGTGGCAGTTTTCACAACATTTCACATTTTAATCAACAGGTCTTTCATTGGTGAAGTTACCAACAAAAAGTCCAAAATGACTTGTCAGTAAATTTTACTGTTGAATATTCACCAATTTATAGTTATGAAATTCTTCAATTTTTCATCCACACTTATTCCATCAACAGACATATCTTATCATATCCAATATATGATATATATGTGTGTGTGTGTATCAGTCTTCTTTTTTTAAATGCATTTACTAACTTTGGGTGGTTTCTGACAACTGCATGGATGTGAAGTCTTTCGTTATAAGTATATACATGCCTTAATACAGTTGAATATCTAAGAGGGATGTAACTTTTTGGCATGCCATATAATTCAGTTCATTCTTTCAAATGGTAATGCCAGAGTAGGAACAAGGGGGTGGGGGTAATGAGTTCCAATCAGCCGCTCTTGAGTGCCCTCCGTCTTTCCTCTCGTTGTGTCTAGAGTTCTTCACGGGAGGAATAGATGGAGGAGCCGAGGGAGCCACTCAAGCAAGTCGAGGATTCACTCAATTGGGGCGTGGAGCACCAGGATCAGTGTTTGTACTCGGGGTATCTAGCGGGGCAGACGAGGAGGGGGTCTTCGACGCCATCCCTGGAGGAGTCTCGTGAATCCTCACTGGCCGACCGTCGACGGGAGGGGAACGAGGACACCGAAGTGGATCCAGAAGCCGTGGATGGACCAGGGGAGGGCTCTGAGGGATGGGTGGGGAGGCTGCCCGATCCACGTGCCGCACTCTCATTCCCCACCCCATCCTCAAAGGACTCTGGCAGGGACTCCTCCGAAGGTGGGGATGGGAAGTACTCGCCCAGCAAAGGGGGCTGCTGCCTACCGATGTTCGTTGTTGCCGACGATGCTTCTGATTCAGTGGGCGCAGATGTATCCACGAGAACAGAAGCTCCAACGTCGGGGCGGCGAATCTGGTGGTGGTGATGGTGGTGGTGGTGGTGCTGGCGGGGCTGCCGCCTCACGGAGGAAGAGGATGAGGATGAGGTGGGGGGGGAGGAGGCCACAGCAGCAGCCCGCTCGTACGGGTAGTCTCGACTCTTAATTGTAACCGGGAGTGCCTCCTCGCTTGCTGACCGGACCAAGAGTTGGGCTTGGAGGAATTCGTCACTGAAATCCAGAGTTGCACATGCTCTACTACTTTCACACCATCATATTTTTCATAGAATTTTCTCCCTACTTTCGTTCTACACCTAAGTCTTAAGAACTTGGTTCCTTTTTATAACTCTCAAAATAAGCATATTTTTTTGTGCCAATGGCAAACTGTTCTGTGAGTACTTTTTACTGTCACATGAAAATGGTGTACAGTAGAGCGTCGATTATCTGAACTAAATTAGACACAAATCATCAATTTTTAGAAACACATTAAAGAGATAAGAGTAAAAAATAAAATTCACGATGAATTGTCTACTCACCTACAAATACCGCCGAGTTTCATAACTTTCTGCACAAACCAGGTGAACTTGATATATCTGGGTCGTCCATTTTCATGTGGAATTGTTGAACGCTCCTTTACCAATGTTACCAACTGCCAAACGAAATGTGACGATTTTTGTTTTTTTCAAAAAGCAAAGAGTTCTGAAAATTGATGCTCTACTGTATATGCATAATTTATAGAGATTTCAAAAGAGAGTGAAAAATGTGCAATGATCATATTTCATAAGCTGATGCAGAGATGCTATCAATCTTTTTGACAAATACAAAATGCAAGTCCTCTATTTCTACAGAGGAATATGGCTCAATTAGCATCAGGGCTGCATTTGAATAATGCCAAAGGTGAAATTCATCATCTTGTGAGCAATAATAGCAACCATGGACTACTGATTCTGACTCTCTCACCTCTCGCTATCTGGAGTTGCGAGGCTGAGGGCTCCTCCTCGATCATGGTCTGCTGTCTCGTATATTTCCTCCTCCTCCTCCTCCTCCTCTTCCTCCTCCTCCTCATCCTCATCATCCTCCTCATTGGCGTCATCGTGGCGTCGATGGTGGTGGGGTCTGTGGTGGTGATGATATGCTGAGTTTGACACGTGGTGTCCTCCTCCTGCTCCACGACGAAGGCTGCCACCTCCGCCTCCCCCTCCAGAGCCCCCTCCATCAGGGGGAGGGGGTGCGGCAGATGCTGGGTGGCGGTAACGACCGTAAACAAACCTAGGATCATCCTCTCCTCTCCTACAGACAAAAATAGGAGTACTAAATCATTGATAAGAATTCATCTTCAATCCCAGTATTAATATATTATAATGCACTGAATATTTTCTGAATGGAAAGACCTTTTTTCATTTAGAAATGCAGTCAAAATAAAGCAAAAAGTGCATTGGTACCTCAGTACCATGTAAATTTCCCCAAGTGAGATTCAGTCGAATGACTTTTGTGCTTTAGTAGTTGCCATGCTCAATGACCAATAGGTCCATGGAAATTTATCACAAATTATTGAAAATTTCATTTAATCATTGAAATTATGGTGTAAAAATTTACGCAGTGGTTTTTTAATGATGGATATCACAATGTGTTCACCAAGTTATGTTTGAGTATGTATCTTTTGTTCATTTAAGTTCTGCTTACAAGATAAATTGTTATAATTTTCTATTAATTTTGAATTCTAAACAAAAATTCCTTGATAATCAAAGTTAAAGGGAGAGCTAATGACAATTATTTGAAATAAAAAACATTAATCATTATCAAAGTCTGAGGTAAAATTTAAAAAAATATATAAAAAATTAATCTGACAAGCAAATCCAGTTACTCCTCATTTTTTAGTAATATTGGACATTTTTGAACAATTGATGACTCCATTTGTGTGGTCCTGCCATCATGCATACAAATTAATAATATGAAGTGAGCAGCACTTATGTAAACCACCAGAAATAATTATACATGCATTAACTTTCACTGTAATGAGCTTTCTTTCTCAGCTACCCATAGTTATGGGTAGTTGAGAAAAATATAATTCTGCATAAGATGTAATTATAATTCCTATACGGAGACTCTGTGATTCTATTTATGATATTTCCTGGCATTACTGACTTTTTCATTTCAAAGAATGCATAATTTCTCATTCAGTCATCAATGACTTCCTCTCCCCACCATACAAGAATAAGTCATAAAAACCTTCCGACCTCCACAAATCAAAAATTAAGACAACCTACTCCTCCCTCAGGAAAAAGTAAACTCAACGTCACTCTGCAACACAAATCCCTGACATCACCCTCAACACAATTTACTGTCTTATTGGGTGTTCAACTTCTTTCCTGTAAATATGTGATTTTTTGTTGTATGGGTTTTCATGGGATAAATTCCTAACACAATCCATTCCGAGTTTGGTTAAAAAATCAAGCTTTAGCTTCTATTACTTTAAAAGATTATATTTTGATGCATTTTGCATGAATGCATTTCATTTTACCAGCATTCAATAATAGCAAAGCTTTTAATGCATGTGACATCCTTTAAATGACTACCTCATAATTATTCATGAAAAATTGTTATTTAAAATAAATGGTGGTCTTCATTAAATTTTGTTATATGTCATTAACAGGTAATTAAAATCCATTTGTAAAAAAAATTACTGGCGAGTGGGTTGATTTTGGGTTCATTAGGTGGGTCAAAATATAGAGTTAACGTAAAGAATGATTTGCAATCAATTGATATGGACAGGTGCAACTGACCTACCAAGATAAAATTCAAATTTACTTTATCAATGAGTACCTTTAATTCCCCCAAAGGATTAATTTTAAGCATGTGAAATGTTTATTATTTTCAAAATTTTATTCACCCAATCAGTAGACGTTGATCAAATTCAACTGAAATCGGGATTGAAATCCAAATTATCATCATTCACAAATTTAGGATACACGAATTTTGGGTGAATTAAATCAGAATCTCTACTGGTAATGTCCTTTGATTCCACCTCACATTTGCCTCTGGACTTATGCCTCTCCAGAAATAAGATGGGTAATATACAAAATCCATACAATTAGGGAGTGTTTGTTTTGTGACCAAATCAACAGAAAAAAAAGATTATGTTGAATACTCGTGTTATCACTTATCATCATGGCAACACCCATCTTAAATATTTTTTATATGCTTAGAAAATGCATATTACTTTGAAATTCTAAATAAACAGTACTTGAAAATTAGAAGAAATTTCATGCTAATTACTCCCCATATAACAGTTGTAGCAATTGGAGTACTATATATTTCAAAATTGCATTTTTGAGACCCTCTGTGCATTAGTGCAACAAACCTCTGCGATTCTGGACATCCAGAAGATGAGTCCAGCCTGTAGTGCCTGTCAGCCTCCGTTTCAGACATACGTATGTCTTCGGAACCACTTGGGCTCATTCGCCTGGCGGCAGCCGTTGATGATGGAGAGTGGTGCTCCAGCTGCCGGATGAGATCTTCAAGGTTTCGAATGCGGATGGGGCCGCAGGGTGGGACCCCGACCCCTGCCGGGCCGCCCCCTGGCATCACGCCGCCCTGCGCGGCCGCCTCCTCCTCGGCGAGGGCGGCGGCGGCACCCATGTCCGCGCCACCTCCCCCCCGCCCCCCCAGCCTCTCGTCACTTGACTTGAGCAGTGGAGGGAACTCGGCCCCATAGTCTGAGTAGCATCCGGGCATCACGGCACTGCCACCCCCAGCCACGCCCGCGCCCATGTCGCACAGGGACTTGCGCAGCTCCTCTCCGAGGACACTCATGGCACTCCCTGAGGGCCCCCCGCTTCGATGCGAGGCAGCATTCCGCAGGGCCTCGAGGATGTCCTCATGGTAGCCATTGAGGCTCTTAAGGGTACGCTCCACCTCTGTGATGGGCCCTCCCCCACCCCCATCTGACTCCAAGTTGTTGTCAGACTGGGACATGACCTCCTGGTTGTCCGACTGAGAGTCCTCCGACCACTTCTCCTTGGCCTCCACGGTCCCATATGGGCCTGGCTTCTTCAGGATCCCCTTCTCCGGCAGCTTGGGCAGATTATTGGGTGGGAGATCGATGAATGAGACTGTTTCCTCCTCACCTGAAATGTGATCATTTTAAAATGCAATTTAATCAGTGGGCACTTTTAATTCTTAATTTCAATTAAGGAGAATGCTTTAATATGTAAATGTTTCGCTGCTGCAAAATTCCCTTGATGTTAAATCTCTCAATACTTTTTTTTTGTTAGAACTCTAAATAAGATTTTTACACCAAACTAGTGCTTAAATTTATTGCTTTCAAATTAAAAATGAAATGAGTGACTTCATTTTTATTGAGAAAAAATTTAAAATTGTTGATGCAAAATTTCATTTATTATTTTATGTAGTAAGTGGTAGTAATAAAAATCTTAACTATCATTATATCACTGTTAAATCCTACAAAAATCATTTAAGATGCAATTCTATGCTCCATGGGAATCAATTGCTTATGTTTAATAGTATGCTAAAGATTTAGTTGACCAAATTAAATAGGTTAGCATCACGTATTGTCAATATACATGATATCTAAGAAAAGGAGAGTATCAATGCTAAAAATTTACAATAAATTATAAAAATTCATTCATCTATAATAGCATTAGGGTGCAAATAATATGCCATCTTGAGTTAAAGATTAAAGTAATAATACAAAAATTAAAAAAAATTAATGAATATTTAATTCCTACTGTGGGCATAATATCATTCAGACATATTTCTACCTTCTTGATGAGAATATTAACAATAGTAGCAATGACTGAAGAATTAATTCACAACTAAAAGAAATAATGTAATTTTACAATTAATTTTCATCCTTTCATAATTTCCTTTCCTTTCTACAACCACAAAATTCTGTTATTTCAAGGTGAGCCAGAAGCTTAAATATAATGCTAGTTCAATGCACAAGTAAAATTTAGTTGACTCTTTCAATGTGACAATCAATGTTAATTTGAAAATATCAATTGCATAATGAAAACTTTTGAACACTGCAGTATAAACTAATATGGATTCAGTGACATAATAGAATAATATAATATAAGCAATGAGAGCATTTCTTCACCTTCTCACCATCAAATTATTCAGCAACACAAAATTAAAATATTTGTATTTTGAAAATTTCTTTTCTAACTTTTTTGAGATTTTAAATATCTCCCTAATTTGTAGGTTGGTTAAAGTTGGTCCAATTTTTTCTCAAATAATAGTTATACCATTCACTCAAGGATGGACAAAAGCGTTACATTTCATCAAATTTAAGAACTCCTGGGATTTTTACATAATAACCCGGATTCCTATGTTAAAGTACCTAATGCTGTAAATTCATTGCCCAGGTTTGAATAAAGTTAGGAAATGGTAAGAATATTTTGATTATAATAAAAATGGTAATAAATTTAACCAGATGTTTGTACATACTTGAAGAGATCATTTTTTATTAAAAAAATATCACAGAATGGTAAATGCAAATTTTTATTTTGGATTAGACTCTTATTGGCATGATTATTTTTAATTATTATGTTAACATAGTGCATGGAGCATGAGCAGACAAAGTCATGGTATGAATTACATATCAGATGATTTTTTTGGAAATTAGTCAAGTGGTACTCTTTGATTTTACTTATAGCCTATCTAATAACTATCATGAGCTTTTATTCATTGATTTTATAGTTTTAAGTGGAAATAGAGATGAAAGACCAAAGAGATAACAGGACCAAAAAGAGATGAAAATTTTGTAATTCCTATACAGAAAAATTCGAATGTCTTCTGTGTTGCTATTATTGCTTTGTAGAAGATGACCAAATTAGTTAGAATAGGGACATGGAATGGGAAATTAGAATGGAACATATCAAATTATAGAGGATGATTCTGAGGGCAGGGGAATTAGAGAATATTAAGCTAGCAATGAAGAGAGGAAATACAAATGTCTGTATGAGGTGAGAAGATGGGATAGCGGGGATTACTGGAGTGATAGTTATAGAGTAATATAAAGTGGAGGGGATGAGAGCTAATGAGGGGTAGCAATAATGTTGAATAAAAAAATAGGAAGAAGCATAGTTAATGAAAGGCAAGCAACAGATAGAATATTACTAGTAGAAGTAAAAGCTGAACCAACAAATTTGGTTATTGTTCAGGTATGCATGCCACCAAGCAATTATAGGGAGGAGGAAGTTGATAGGGTATATGATCAGTTAGAAGACATCATTGCGGGTGATCTAGAGGGAAGTATTTGATAGTGATGGGGGATAGGAACTCCATAGTAGGTGAAGTAAAAGATGGTAGAGAAGTGGGGACTACTGTTTAGAAACAAGGAATAACCGCAGGGTAAAAGCAATAGTTCTGCAGGAGACGGGTTAATCTTAATGAATACATGGTTTAGACACCACAAAAGACATAGGTATGGATGGAAAATGCCAGGTGACTCAGGAAGATATCAGATAGATTATGTAATACTTAGGCAAAGATTTAGGAACAGGATAATGAAGTCCCAGTTTCCTGGAGAAGATATGAACTCAGACCATATTTTAGTAATAATAAGGCATCAGATTCAAAAGGATAAAACAGGAAAGATGGCTTTGAAATTGGAATTTAGAGGCATTAACAGGACCGGCAAGAAAGGAGTGTCAGCTGACTTTGGAAAAAACTATAGGTGAGGACAGGGTACTAAAGAGGAAAAATGGGAACATACAAATTATTGACTGATTATATTAAATAATATTTCCTCAAGCTGCAAGGCCATTGGCCATTTTACCTCTTAAGGAAATATTATTTCATATAATCAGTCTAAAAAGAGGCCGTAAGAAGCTCAATCTATCCTTCCCTATATCAAAGGGATTAAAAGATATCAAGGGCCATAAACAAAATGATAGGAACTGTAGATAGGATAAGGTCAAGAAAACCAAATCTTAGTGATGAGACAATTAGAAATATTGATGAGAAAGGAAAATGGGAAAAGTAAATAAATAGGTAGAAAGAAAGATAAAGAGTTAAATAATAAAAAGAGGTGCATAAGAATTAGGGTGAAATTATTGGTGGTTAATAATTAGTGGCAGAAAACGCAGTGCTAGGATAAGAAAGTCTACAGAGGAAGGGTGAAATTGGTGTGCCATAGAGGAAGGTTAAAACACTATCAAGAAATAAGAAGGGAAAGTCCATTCATACATTCAAAGATACGTCAGGAAAATTATTAATTGAACCAGGGAATGGGAAATGGAAAGAATATATAGAGGAACTATTTGTTGAAGACATCAGACCAGTATGCTTAGACATAGAAGATGAATATGAAGTAGATGAGGGTAGCTTAGGGCCTGGCATCCTGGATGGTGAGATATTAAGGGTATTATGTCTTTATTTATTTAATTGCTTTATTGGGGGAGATTGAAACTTTATAGTCCCTTCTTCCACCTAACCCCTACATATTACATTTAAGGCAATTACAAACATCCAAGCCTTAGGTGGAGAAAAACCTATCCCAGCAGGAATCGAACCCGCGACCTCTGAGTTTGCAGGCGAGGACAATATCCCGCCACCACTGAGGCTGGCATTGAGGAATTGAAATCAAATAAGACTGTTGGGGTGGACAACATTCTTGTGGAACTACTTAGAGGTTCGGGAAAAGGTGGGAGTGAAAGTTTTAAAGGAGTTATTGTAACATTCATGAGGGAGGATCAGGCTGGAATCAGGCTGGAAGACTTCATGAGATAAATTTTAGATCCTATTCCAAAAAAGGTAAAGGCAGCTGTATGTGAGGACTACAGAAAAATAAGTTTGATTTGGAAAAGGCATCTTTTAGAGTGAATTGAGAAAAACTATTGAATATATTGCATTGAATGGATAGGAGGCTAATCCACAACCTCTACATGTCACAGACTGCTCAGGTGAGAGTGAGGGATGGAGAGTTCGGATGGGCAGTGTTAGGCAGGGGTTTCCATTATCACCTGTGCTGTTCAACTTATTTTCTATAACAGGTGGAACAGATTACCTATCTATGAAGTGTTCTGGACTTAAATTGTCAAAGTAGGAGGGACATAAGATGTAGAATTGCATTAGGTAAAGAAGTTTTCATAGGGAGGATGAAATTGATGACAAGGACTTTTTGAAAGGATGTTAAGACAAGGCTCGTCAAAACTTTAGTGTGGAATGTAATTATGCATGGCGTGGAAACATGTTAACTGAAGCAGGATGATAGTCACAATTTTTTAGGCTTTTGAAATGTGGGAGTGGATAAGAATGGAGAAGGTGATATTGATGGAAAGGAAAATAAATAATGAAGTGCTAGGTATGGTAGTAAGGAATTGCTGGGAGAAATCCAAAGAAGGTAGGATAGATGGATGCAGAGCATTTTGATTGCAATGGGATGTAGACTGTGATAGAGGGAAAATAGATGTTAGGCAAAGGTGGAAGGGGCAGGAATAGAATAGGAATGCTGGGCAGCATGAAGGGAAGATGGAAGCATTTAAAATTGAAGAGGGGCTTATTGTAGCGTTGGATGTTGGTTGTGTTTTTTTTAGAGAGGCAGGGAAATTGTCGCTACACAGTTTGGTAGTTTGGTAATTTGTGTCCAAGAACCTGCCATAACCAGTAGATTACCAATAATTATGGTAATACCCAATAATAACCTCAATGAGACAAATCTCTAACCATTGGGAGTAACATGGATGCCTTATGGATAGTATTGAGTTTGTGACTGGAGGGCCTAGGTTTGATTCCTGATGACCTAGGATATCTCCAACTTCACCCAAGCTGTGTGGTTTTTTGTGTGCCATATCTTCCTGAGTAGTCACAGGTAGAACAGGGAAAGGGACTTATCTTATTATTTTCACCAACTTTTGGATCAATCTCTATTGTAATGCAGGTGATAAACATCTAGTATTTTGATGACTATTGGTTTTTGATTTTAAAATTTTAAAAATGTTCATTTGAATAATTTAAGAATACAAAATAATTTACTTCTTGCGTTGTCTAAAAAGCTAAGCTGTTCATTTTTTAACTGTGGACTCTATTAATTTTTCTGCTTATCTAAAATCTAGAAGTAATTCAAAACTGTGACTATCAGGAAGCCAGGTACTTAAGAATGATTCATATTCATAATAGTAATGCATGCCTCAGTCATCAGCTGAAAATATTATAGTTATGCTGCTGATTCTTTCAAAAACCTAGTGAGGCCTTGGGACTGACTCAAGCTAGCTTTTGTTGGAAGCTAGTGTAAATCACTGCTTATATGTAAGGCAATTAGTGATTTTAAGCATGTGACAAAATTTTATTTTTGGGAAGTTTAAGTTTATATTATATTTTATTTTTCTGTCGTTACAAATTGAGCAAGAGAAAAGGATTCCTGAAGTCTGGTAGTCAATTTTCTTTATCTCCTCATCATCATTCCCTGCAAATGTGATGCGGGTCAAGAATTACTCACTCTGCATCAGTATTAAATTCGTATGATTTGTAATAATCTGATATATAGATCAAGTTGTGCATGTAACCATTATTCTTCCATCTCCCGACCCAGTATATTCAATAGTGGCACTTTCTGTTCATTTTTAACAATTTTAATAAATTCTACATCTTTTCTTGTATCTATTTCAATTTAGAAATTAGATTCCTCTGCACAGGGTCAAAAATTTCCTAAGAGAAAGATTATATTTAATTACAATTAAGATAATGATGATGGTGGAGCATGTGCCAATATCTTACTTGGCAGAGAGAGAGAGAGAGAGAGACACTTCTTGGAAATAAAGACCAGGAATTGAATTTGCCAATTCTAAAGTAACTGTGTGAAGTTACATGTATTGGCACTTGAATGGCTTTTAGTTTCAAATATAAACTCTTACTTTTACTTTTAATGAATTAATGGGTATCATCATCAGTATTTAACTAATCAAATGGCAGATAATAATCTCTCACTGCATCTGAATATTTTCTGGGATAAAATTTTTTTATTTACGTTTTAAATAAATAAATTTTAAATAATAAGTAAATCTCCATTTAGGAAATAATGATAATTTTAGATCTTAAAAGCTTTTGGGTGTCAAAATTCTTCATTATCTTATTTAGCCATGTGTGCATGTTCATGATAAGCTCTTTATAGGATTTTCTATATCATTCATTGTTTCTCTGAAAAATAACTGCGTATGACATAATTCATGACAAGCATATGTAGTAATTCAAATATAAATGAAGGGACTAACACATAATTTCTCAAAAGCAGACTAAATATCTTTAAAATATACTATCATATAAAATTTAAAAAATTGGAAAAGTTGGAAAAGAAGGCAAAATACAAGCAGCATCATTTGTATAATGAAAGAGTGTTGTTAGAATGTGGTCAATAAGTGATTGCTCCTTATCAACTCCATCTAGCAGCAAATTATATTATGTAAAATGGCAATTTAATATTATGCCCTTAGTGTTATTTATTCATGAAAATCTATCTTATTCTTTTAATTCAATGCTCTGTAACTGATGATTATATCATCATAATTTTATCCAGAGAGTTTTGCAAATCCATTTTCGTCCATGTCCTTTATTTAAAATTATGCTTCAATTTTCTTATGTTGATCATTTGATTGGTGTACCTCGTATCCACTAATATATTCCAATTCATAGCTGACTAAATAAAACCTATTATTAAGACATTAGCACTGTAAGCATACAACTTGGGAAGTGTTCATGTAAACATGGCTAACTTACAACTGTCATAAGAAAGCAGTTTACTATGAGAAGACATTTACTTAGAGCTTCCATTTAATCACACTGGAAAAAACTAATAAAAGATCAATGACTTTTTTAGTCTGCTTAAATTTTGATTGAAGTAAGTCCTACTCTGGCCTTATTTTTCTATTCTAAATCAAAATAAGTTAAATGGAATAAATAATTTAAAAAAATATCTCTGAGAGTCCTCAAAAGATCAAAACTTATTTGCTGAAATTCTATCCAAACCAGATGTAGAAGATAGTAAATGTTTGGAAACTTTAATTAAAGTAGGACAGCTATTCTGAATGCCTTCTGGGAACTTCCAAAGTCTTGGAAGATTTGGGAAATCTTGATGATAATAATGAATGAATGAAATACCTACAAGAACTATTTCAGAGGTTTTTTATAATTTTTATGAATGTTTTAATTTAATGGAAGATGATTATATAATTACTTACGTTGAATGAGGACTCATTATAGGAATGCATTAACATTGTATATATATATTTTTTCATTTGAAGAATGTAAGACTTTACCATAAGAATGTACCTATTTTATGGAATATTATGCATTTTATTTTGTATTGAATCTTTATGATTTATGAATAATTAGCATAATATATCAAAAATAATGATTACAATGGGTATTTTAAAGCCACTCAATATTCACCAAAGGCTTTTGGACAACTACTTGTATATCCACTAACTACATAAGCATTGAAAGTGAAATAGGTTGGACTTACATTTTTGACTTATTATCATAGAATTAATTCTGTGCCAAACAACCTAAGGGGTATGTACTCATATGTTGGTGCACCATGTACTGAATACATTTAATTAAAAAATATTAATAGCCTATTAATCAGGACGAGGTAGTCCAAGGGATAGAACTTTAAACTCCTGGGGGGCCCTAGTTCCATTCCTGGGCACACTCAGCTTCATCCAAGCTGTGCAATTTTTTGGTTACCAGATCTACCTGAGAAACCATAAAAGATAGGGAAAGAAATTCTAACAACCTTCCAAAAGGATGTGTGAATTTTACTTGGTATTGAACTTACTACTAGATGATCTCTCTTCACCTATCAAATCAGCCTTCAAATTGGTAACTGTGGTTAATAGCCTTTAGATACTTATTCTTTTCATGATATGAAGAACTGTATTTAATTCTCTCATTCACAATAAACAAACAAATGAGAGCACTTCTGGACCAAATTACTGATAAAAAAACCCATTGAAAATCTGATCTAAAATAATCTATAGAAAAATAAAGGGGAAAGAATAAAGAAATGAGTGGGTTAAGTATCTTTACAATATGCATGCAACATATAATAAAGAAAATAAATGAAAATACTGTAGGAAGTGTATTCATGGAGAAATAATTAAATGTAGGATTTTATCCGGCTATCCTCATAGTAATTAGTATTAGAAATAAGGGGGATCTATAGAGAGTATCTGTTCATTTGAAGGAGGCAAGATAGGTGTAAACACTAAAACTAAGGCAATAGTCTGTAGCACAAGAGCAGAAGGATGGAGATATATATTAAAGGAAATCAAAATATGGGAGAAGTTGGAGAGATTTGCTATCTGGGTAGGCCAATCAGCAGTGATGAAAGAAGAAATTGGGGAGCGGTAGGCAGAATAATCCAGGCAAAGATGATATTCTATCTGCAGATAAGTCTAATAACAATAAACAGCATAAACTTGGAAGCACGGGAACTATCATCACAATTTGTTTTTGAGGAATGCTTTTATCTCAGAGTGAAGTATGTGCAAAATGAGTGGCAGAAAAGAGAAGATTGTAGGCAATGAAATTATAGTAAGAAAAGAGATGGAATAAGACCAAGTGGATGGTATTTTATAACAAATGAAGTTTCATAAATAATGGGAAAAATTAACCAAATTAGGACACTAAAAAAAGGAGGGATAACCTTTATAGACATGAATGCTCAATAAAGAGAGTTTTTGAAGATATCTATTATGAGGAGAAGAACCACAGAGGAAAATGCTGAATGAGACACTTATAATAACAATCCAAATAGCAGAAAATATTAGTTCATGAAGAAGATTGGAGAATCTAATCGAACCTCCATCAGACCAATTTTAGGATGGGTGATGATGTTTAACTTCCAACCTGTGCATATGCCGACTGCATAAATAGTATGGGGCTAGATAAAGTTGTGGCCCCAATTGTATATTTATGACTGAGAACACAAAGCTTTGACCTGAAAAATGAAATTTCCATTGAAAATTAATTACAATAGCAAATATATCTTATATTTCTTTCCCCCAACAATGTAATGAATTGTTAAAATAATTTATAATTGCTATAATAAGTAATTGATACCGAAATATAAATAGGAGACTTTCTATAAGTAGAAGCACTCATTGAGCACTTGAAGATGCTTCTGTGACCATTTTAAAAGAATACCATTCAAGCACACCAATTATACTGTGGCATAACATCAATGTACAGGTATTTGAGGTCATATGCATTGGTTTTGGCACCTTGCAAATGTGCTATCAACTTATTATAAATTAAATTAGCTATTCAATAAAGTGTCTGTTATGAAACTTATATATTAATTCAGGATAATTATATCATAAAATTAATTTGACATGTATCAGTAACTTAAGTATTTTTATTATTTTTTTGTTAAAGCGTTTTATGTATCTCACTCAGTTATCCTGATGACTTAATGATAAAAAAATTTCTATTCAGTTTTGCCTGATTACGTAAGTTTAATATTCACTTTGATAAGAGGCCTTAGATGTTGGTTCTAACCTTAAAATCAGCTCTACTTGTATTTCGGCATACAATTAGAATGAGAGTAAAAAGATAATCCAGTATGTATGTAAAGAGGGTGCTTTGTAAATCAAAAAGGTAATTATTTCAGGGTAAAATTGAGCAGTCTCACTGGCATCTGTCAAATATTTATGGGGTGAGAATATACCCTTTGAGAGGTACAAAGAGGGAAGAAGAAAAATACAAGCAATGTACAATTCACCTGAGCACAAAGGAGTTATGTGGGCGTTAAATGAGAGAGGTTTAAACACAGTACCACATAGGAGATTACTAATGAACAAAATGAATATTGCATTTCAATAAAAATATTGTGATACAATTGTACATGGAATTATGCAAGATGTTTAAAACTCTTGACATTTTGTGTGGCATATTTATGTCTCTGATGGTATTCATAAATTATAATTTTCAATGAATAATGTAATAAATACCTACCAAGTTGCCCCTAAATTGGATAATGAAATCTGATATGAAATATCAGACTAGAAGTCATTATTTAACTATTAATACTAATACCATCAGACCAAGTGGTATATACATGTTTTGAAGTTGAACTAGCTGCCTAACAAGTATTAGCTTTAGATGAGGAGAATGTTTTGAATTGATATTCTTTTCAATTGGGTGAAATGTTATCTCAACCTCACATTCAATGTCTGTATAATTAAAATAATACTATATGGTTGAATATTTTACAAAAATTTCATGGGAGTTTAATGGATGAGGCTTTCTAAAATTTGAACCTAATTTCACTATGGTAAAAATTTCGCAGAATTAAAAGAATTGTCTAATGTTTAAGAAGTTTTGAAGAATTTACCTATTGAATTACTTTCAAATTATATTATTTTTGTATATTAAAAGTAACATTTTAAGATTAATGTGATGTCAATTTTACTGAAGGTTACCTTACTGATCTTGAATGACCCTCTGCCCTATTCCATATCTTTTAAATGTAACATTACTTTTAATTAATAAAAAATATAATGATTAAAGCAAGGAATATGCAAAAGCAATACACCACCTGCCTAATCATATTAATAGAATTATGTTAGCAGGTAATAATATTTCCTTTGTGCCATATTTCTTTGGAACACAATCAAAATCACACACTGGGGGATTTACGGAAGGAAGGTAGGTAGAGTGGAGGAGTCAAACTAGAAGTTAAAGGGGTTAAAAGGATGACCAATCTCAAAATTTACCTGTTTAGCTTAAATTCATAAGGACATTTAGCTCAATTCATTTGCAAAGAGAAACACTTGATGCATTGATTTTGTTCTTTTGATTAAGTGTGAAGTATAATGAAAATTACTAAAATTTTGAAAACTAATGGGATGAAAAAAACATTATTTTCTTAAACCATAGCAAAACAATACAATGAATCCTCAAATTGAAAGTTCAGAATCAAATCTGAGTGGGTGTACTGTGTTAATTGCTCAATATATATTTAACATAACCCAATGTTTTTCTTCCTATAGCATGCTTAAATTGCAGAAATTCAATCTACATGCATTTAAGGAAAACTGAACCCACTCTGGCAGCTAAGTATTATTTGAACCTCATGGTGTACCTTCAATACTAATTCAATGACACACCATTATTCTACTAACACTAACTCACCTTGAATTGCCCTCTTGGTGGCTATCACTTAGTTGGAAGTACCAAAAATAACTCATTTACTTTTTCCTGGATGACTTACTTTTTTTTGGAAACAGTGGATAACATTTCAAAAGAAATATGAATGTGACTGAGCACTTAAATATTTTGGACAAAAAAATCTGCTAAAGGAGCTAATGTAGTTACTTGCTTGTCCCTCGCTATTGTAGATAAATGATTAAAAAGGTCATAATACAATCTGTATGCTGCCTGAGTAATTTACTTAAATGAGGTAGGCTTCCCAAGATTTCTTAAGTAAAAGTGTAGCTTACTACTATTCTAGTATAATTACAGTCAATGGCTGTGAGCGCTGGAGAACAGTAAGGAAGGGGCTTACCTTCAGATAAGCTACTGATTGAATGGTTTGACATAGTCAATTTACTGCAGTGCTGCACAAATTTCCTCATATAAGTTGCCATTTTAAGTGCAATTGATAAATATTTGGCAAGTAATTTACCTTTTTGTGTTGATGATGTTCAATGCCATTTAAGTGCATCTATCGGCTATATTATGGATAATCTATGAGCTTAGAAAATACAAATGCTCAGAAAGCAATATGCCATGTATTGTCACTGAAATATGGG
Organism: Hetaerina americana; assembly: GCF_022747635.1. Taxonomy (NCBI): domain Eukaryota; kingdom Metazoa; phylum Arthropoda; class Insecta; order Odonata; family Calopterygidae; genus Hetaerina; species Hetaerina americana. The sequence continues at coordinate 90,639,623 of NW_027286985.1, forward strand.
GTTCCTGCATCAGGCAAATAATTTTTCAATACATTGAGCTGCTTTGATTTAGGCAGTTTAGAAAAAATATTAACTCTTACATTGAACCTCAATATTTATTCAAATGAAATAAACTTAATTAAAAATATGTATTCTTACATGTTAAATGACACCATGAAAATAGATAAGAACTATAGTTAGCTAGTGATATCAAAGCTAACATACCTGAGTGTCCTGCTTCTTCCTCACTCCCAGACCCTCCACCATGTCTTTTCAACTGCTGTAGTTTGTGCTCTCTGTAGGGGTAGGAAAATAACAGAGACAGGAGCATACAATTGTGCTTTAAATTATTTTATATAATATCAGCAAACATCAAGACCATCCAGCTACAGCACACATAACAACCATGCAGAATGCACAAACAATTCTACTCAAGGAAGTGGTTTTGAAAAAATTACAATGCAATTGCATTCCTGAAATTATTTTGAAAATAAATAAAATATCTCAAGTGATTGCCTGTTGCTCAGTACTGCTGGCCAATATATCACTCCATAACACTACTACTTTGTACAATGTATTTAGATCCTCAAAATAAGGAATACGAGAACACAAAGAATACTGTGAATAGCAAAACTAAAATGAAAAAGCTAATTTGAGAGCCATTTTAATTGCAAAAGAGGTAGAGCAGAAAATTAAAATAATTTACTTTTAACCAATGGCCAATACTTGAGTAAGTATACCAAGTAACACACTCATTATGTTGCCATAGCAGACTTTTTTTAAATTGCAAGAGTGTGCTAATGGTTTTAAATACTAATGCTGAGCATATTTAGTGAATGTACTTAAATCAAACAAACTGAATTTTATTTCGTAAGTTCATTCTAAGGGTGGATTAATATGCATGAACAATATTCTCTAATAAGGAAGGAATTACTAAACTGAGACAAAAGTTGATACTACAAACATTCACTCTATAAAATGACTTTGACAAAAAAAATAAATAAAAACAGATTTTTGGGGCTAAAATTTATATCTCAACAACAAGACTAAAAACATAAATTTGACATTCACAAACAAATGTGTGGTAAACAATGTGAACAAATTTTTTCAGAGATGTTATTTTCCAAATATGGAGAGAATATTTTCGGTACGATCCATTTCATTTCATGGAACAATGGTGTGGTTAACCACGTTAAATGAGATTCTAGCCGAGCCTGGCTACGGCCAAGATTATCTCCTCATCGTAGCTAACAACTGTCAAATCTGCTGACTGATTTTCAAAATTGTGGGTTCTCAGTGTTTACCAAGATTCCACATAAACTAACTGCAAGCGTGATGAGACTCCCGCTGTCATATGCGAGTGGTTGCTTGGCCGGTAGAGGACCCGCGTCTGAACGTCTGGCCGACTAACAACAGAGGAGACAAGATGTCTTTTGGTTTTGCATTCGACTTATGTAAATATACTATATATCAATAAACTAGACCATTTAAAATTGACCTCAACACTATTACAGTAGAACCCCGTTATAAAATGGGTTTGGCAAAATATAAAGAACACCCAAATATAAATATAGGTGATTAGCAATTCAACAGAATTTTAAAGAATTTAATTATAGGTTTGACTGTTACAAAATTTTAATATTAACAAATATTTGAGGTAATTGAACAAAATGCTTATCTTTAGCTCAAAATTCATATAATTTGGAAGTTGGGAATCAATGCTAAAGATTATGTCAACACATTTGCAAGTACATGAATAACCAAAATTGAAAATTTTCAAATGAATTTTCATTGCTGAAGATTGAATAAAAAACAAATTATGTCAGCATTCATAAACCTTTCTCAAGTGACTGCATACATTTACTCATACAATATTCATATCATATAATAAGATGTACATACTCATTTTGAATATTGTCATTAATAAAGCTTTTAGAAACCAGTTAGCAAGAATATTGGCAATTTAAGAATTATGGTTTTAATTCTTCCTTATGGATTGATAGTATTGATATTCACAAGTTGTCCTTTAGCAGTAAAATATGTTTTTTGGCATCATAGATCACATCTAAAGACATTTTGCGGTGCTGTAGCATATTGCATTTATGAACAAAGTTAGCAGAGTTTAACAAATATTTAAACCATGGTTATGGTTAACAGTTCTAGGAAATTCATACAGTTAAATAGTATTAATTATTGGCTGAATTATTTAAATAGTAAAGACCTATTGATTTACTCACAATGTGCAAATAGTACTTACTACTGATTGGGAGAGAAAGAACTCACCATCATTGGAATATTAATTACTTTACATGATTTGACAGAATGAAATATGAAAATTCAAAAACTCTAGTCAAATTGCATTAAGAGTTGGTGTAATTTGTCTATAATAATAAGCACATGTTGCTTCTTATTCATGGAACACAAATGGATGGCTTTTCAGTGACCTTAAACATGATTTTGCAGTAAGATAAAATACATTATAACAGGGCTCTACTGTACATTTATGAGTTCTAAAGTATGAAGTAATAGATTTAATTATCATCACTGCATAATAGTGCAGAAGTGCAACAAAGAAATAAGTTCAAGCATAGCACAAAATAACTTTGAGACATTTTCGTTCATTTGGTGTTACACCTAACTCTTAGAAGGTTAAAATAGAAAAAAAATTAGTCTGTTTATTAATCTCTTCTGACTAATTTCAGATATATGAAATTACGGTATGGAATGAAAATTGTCTTTTTCATACACTTTTAAGAAAAGTAGGTTATTTGGATATCATGATGACAATATTTTAAATTTATTATTATTAGAGAAACAGCAATTTTACTGTGAGATATATACATATATTCCTCCAGAACTGTTTAGTGCATTTAACAATAATGAACTATCATATTATTTGCAGGTTGATACAAAGCACCAAATTATTATCTAAATGAATTAATTCTTAAATAAATAACATTTCTATAAAAGTAATATTGTTACAAAGCTGACAGTTATTGAATTTTTGTTAATTAATAATCAAACAACAGTATACTGTTCTAAGTTAGTATGTCACAACTCCTCCTACTGAGGAAAGAACAAAGACATGTATTTATTTTTGATTTCACATTCAGTATTATTGGCCATTTATACAGTTTGAGGGACACAATAATATTGGTTTAAATTTCATTATTTTAAAAATAATTAAACACCAATATTAATACAATTTCATATTCAGCAGTTTTCTATTCAAGCCTTGAAATGGCTTCTAAAAATCTGAAACTATAGTAGGTATGTATGAGCCACTGGAAAAAAGCACAAAACAATGGTTTGCATAATTTACACTTTGCCATGTACATGAACATGAGCAGACTGCACTAATAATCAGCTGTCTGCACAAAAATTGTATCAAAATATCCAGCATTGAAGCAACTAAATGAAGACTTGATCATTACAATAATTACTGTAAAAATTTAATTCATGGCAGTAAAAGAATATACACTTAAACAAGAAAAAACAATGAAATGCAAATAATACCGACCACAAATATGCTTTGGACTCATACATTTGCATACACACAGTCGCACTCACTCCACAGACCATATGTAAAACAGAGCAATGATCTGACTCTCTTTTGGGAAAGGACAGATGCAAAAAATGAGTAGAAATCATACACTACTACATTATCATTTATTTATATCTGAGAAGAAATGCCACATTGGTCTTTAGGATCCCAGGGGTTGATTTCAGCTCATATCACATTATTACATGACATACGGTTCTCTCTAATTACAGTACATACAACAGAGTATGGAAATGGAATGGATTACAACATAACAAGTCTCAATAGTATTAATATCCATAGGTTCTTTCAACAGTTAACCATCTGTGTAATCTTACCTATATGAAGGCATACTTCCAAAAGTGAGAATCTTGTTAACACTTTCCATAGCGGCGGCTTCTTCTGGGTTATGACTAGGGGGGCCTTTCCCTGCAAACTTCTTCACCATTGGCTTTTTCACATAAGGGGGGTCATACTTCGGCATCGTGCTCTTCCTTCTGATAGAAAGATTAAAAGCAGTATCCTCATCACGTAACAGGAAATTCAATTTGCTGAACATGTTATGTGGTTCATTTAACATTTTTTATCAAAACTAAAATTGAATTCACAGAAACAATCATTAATTCATTAATATTTTCAATTCATATATAATTACTTAGTAGAAATGAATGAGAAGCCAGAATTTTATATAAAGTTTTACATGCCTACACCAATGCACTAGTATGGATAATTTTTCATTTTGACTTGTTAAACAAATTATATTTCTATATTTAAAATCAAATAACTAATATCCATGGTTACATATCATCTGAGCAGTCAAGCTATGCTCAAGCCTTTATAAATTTTCCGAGAACCCAAAGACCAAGTAAACATGGCATTTTTATATAGCTACCTTCTGACTGAGTAGAGCATAAACCTAATATATTTCATTTCAGAAGATTCAAATATCTTTGAATATATTACACCCATTATGGATTTAGTAAATGAAGATGTAAAATAGTTTGAGAAACTGTACTTTAGATCAGATTGACTGCACAGGCTATTGATTCCTCATTTACTACACTACAGACACATTTTCAATGTCTACTGCTTATTAAATGAAAAAGGAAATTTCTAACAACAACAACAGTATTTGAATGCCATGCTAAATATTTGATAAAATTTTAATGCATTAGTATTTTGAATAAAAATTCAAATTACAAAATTATTCTGTTTAACTCATTAAAAGGAAAAATATGCACCAAAATTGAATCAAAATATGTTTTAAGAGTGCACTTGGCAAATATACTAATAAATTAAGCTGACCAAGTGAGTTTAGTGGCATGAGATATAGTAATTTCTTATCTAGCACACTTAAATAAAGCTTGGTTGTAAAATTAACATGAAATGTAGAACTACTTCAGCTTATTTTGATCAAAATATAAGATTTATAGTAAACTTTGAGCAGAGCATCTACAGAGCAGAAATCAGTGAAACTATGTTTTAAATAATACTGAACATGTTAAATTGCTCCTCACTGTAACGTGAAGAGTTTGCTAATATATTGACAGCTAATTTCTAATTATTGATATTAAGGCACATATGTGATTTAAAGTTAATGGAGGTAAGAGGCACTTATACAAGATGCTTATGCATGAATTTTGTTTTATACTAAACTTCAGCCTTCCAATTATGTAACTTAGCCAATATTAACTGTTTCCCTCCAGAAATGTAGTTAGCATGAAAAGTCAAACAAAGAGGGAGAAATCACTGTTTCTTTAAAATGACATTGATGAAATAAGTTAATAGTGCATTTTCAAAGTGGAAATAAAGCCATTGTTTAAACATTAGCAAAAAATGAAGCTGGAACTATCTATCTAAAATGCCATTTAATGATGAGGGAGTGATTGAACGGAAAACAATGAGATCCACTTCATCACTCACTCATATAGAAATGATAAAAATTACCTTCCAAGAGAAAAGTAAAAATAACTTTTTGATACTGTATCTTATGTGCAAATAACTAAGGGAGTTAGTGCATGTCTTTTGCTAGTTACCGTATTTACAGCAGAGGTTGTTGATAATTACAGACAAATCTTTTATAAAGTTGGATATGTATATATAGATATTTTTCATATATTAAATATAAATATATATACACATATATACATTACTTATGCAGTGGATTGAAGAGAGAAAGATGATCAGATTAAGAGTGAGGCAGAGGAGGAGAGAGAGAGAAAGAGAGAGGATGGGTGAAACACACAGATACTCGGTCGCACGCACACTAGCACACTCACATACGTACAAACGAGACACACCTACGGCGTGGGCACAACCACACTGAAAGATACAAGAACAGAACAACTAAAAACAGATAAACATAGAGGTTCCAACACAGAACACTGAAAGAACTGGTACATTTAAGTACTGGTCAAGAGACAGGCCAGATATTTAAAAGCTGTTTTATATAGATTCCAAGAGGTATAGAGAGACAGCAAGGAAGCATTTTCTCAGGCAACCACCATGTAATTGCATGCAGGATAATTATAGTGTTTCAAAGATACACATTTGAATTCATCAAATTTAACTACAGAAATTACTTTAAACAAAGCTACAATATTTTCATTAACTCCATACATGCCTTTTTTATTGGCCTGCTAATTGTTTCAATCAGTGTCATCAAATCAACATATAGTGACCAATCACAATGCTACAAACAGTGAAACACCACAAAAAACTACTAAGACAGTGCACTTTTTAAAGGAGATTTGCAACAAAAATATGTGTGAATGCGTACTTTGGTGATGCATCTTAGAAGTGATTTCTATTAAGGCACGTGGATAATTCTCATTATAAAGGTATGTATTTGATGACAGCGATTGAGTTTTTAACACATACCCATGAAGAGAGAACATGAACATTTGATTTTTTTGGGAATGTGCATCCACTAATCTAATGGCTAGTATCTATTTATGGTAATAATGCTACCTGCTTTCTGCTCACTAACCTGAGGCAGAGGGAGAAGTTTTTGTGTACTACGACTGACCTGTAGCAGAGAGCCATCAGAGCAAATACAATAAACACACCCCCTACCACCGACATCAGCATTCCCACTAAGAACACTGTATTTGTACTGTGGTAGTTCTCTGCACAGTGCATGTGAATTTAAAGGTATCATTATTTTACACGAATGTATGTAAGAGCGTATGTTTTCCCCAAGGAATTAATGTCACATGTTCCGGGGGTTTTTTGTATCATTTTTCCACCAGCAGACAAATTCAATTAGTTTTCATGTTTACACACACATTTGCACGTGGCAGTTCCCCACATTTTGAAGACACATATGTCCGTTGTAATATAATGTTTTTGTATGTATTGTTTTCCAAAAATAAACAGAAGCATTTGTGTATGTGATACAGCATGTTAGTCAGGTTTGTTTTTTTATATTTGTTCATCACGGATAACAGTTACGAGGCACGGCAGCACAACACACAAGAGGTTGGTTAGTGCATCACCCATCATCGGAGTTCGTGATTCAGTTATTGTTGGTCGCCACAAACCGGAGCACCAGAGGGCAGCGGCGTGCACCAGGCAAATGTGAGGAAGATCCACATCATCATGCAGACAGTTATATAAAGTAGAGAGAGAAAAAAAAAGAAAGAAAAGAAATCATGTCAGCAGCATTAACGCATGGCAAATTGCTCTTTCATGAGTAACACGAACTACATAGACCGATACAACATAGAGAACCAAGAGGTACATGTAGTGTCTGCACACGCACCAGTCACCAAAGCACCAATAAGTTCAACTGCAAAATAAGCTGAATGCCTTGCCCATTTTGCAATGGGCTCAGCACGGGAGAAAAACAGACTTGAATTTGAAGAAATTCAAATGAAATTTCTCACTATTACTCACTACCTTATATTTTTCATTTTCTAGGATAAATGAAGAATCATCTGTGTTTTATTCAATGACTGCTTTTTAGTGGAGAGTTTGACAATATGGGAGAAATGCTAAAAGAGTTTAAAGGATTAGTGAGTGTACCAAAAAAATTGGTATTAGTAGGAGGGGAAGAGTTGAGGGAAAGAAAGAGAAATTGGTTTTGGCATGTTGGCAGCTCTGGGGTGAATTTTATTTCTAACATCAACTACATCAATCTTTAGCCTCTTCACTGACTATTATGTTTCAAAATTATGCACCAAAAACTGAACCTTTTTCATGGAAGCAACAAAATTTAACAGCAATAGGAAGTGACTTTCAAGAACTGGCACAAAAATGTTGTTTACCTAAATTGGATAGTCTTGAAACCTTTTGAATATAGTCATCATTCAGGAAAATACCAAGTACAAAATTTCTAATTGATTCAATAATGACTCTTAATTATTTTTAACAAAATCTTGTCATTACTTTAAAATCACCAAACAACATTTTCACATGACATACTCCGCTTCCATGTTTATGTTGCTAATATTTGAGTGGAGTTATTGGAGCCTTCAAAATATGTACTGCTGTTATCCTCTTTCTGAGGTCTTGTGCAGCCCGTATTGAAGCACTTCAATACATTTAATAGAAAGTAATAGTGCAGCAATGCAATTGATGAGTGAAATAAAATACACATAAATGAAAAGGATCCAACCAATGATTATAATCCCTGTTGAAGGCCGACTCAAAATGAGAAAGAGATTTTAGGATCACTAGTTAAGGAGAATTAATGGATTATGATTTGCATCATGTATTGGTAATATGGAACTCTTATCTGACCTGGGATGAATTGTGTGAAAAAAGAGGCACAGGGTTTGCATCCATTAGACTGAATTTTGAATTCCCACTTTCCATTGATAATCAAAGTTATTTAAACTCCAATATTTACATTTTTTTATCACTTGAGCCTACTTAATAATCGCTTCCTAAAATTGTTCACATATACTGGAAAGATAAATATGCACTTTTCCTGATGATTTCCCATGATATTTTTTCTTTAAGCACTGACTGTCAATGGAGTTGTCATTCAAGTCTGTTTTTCAGATGACCTTAAAAAATAATGGCAAAAATGTACATTTAGTAGCTCACACACCATACATTCACTCTCTCAAGACAAACAACAAAGCAACATTTTCTCAATCAGACATGGAGTACATCAGGATACCACTGCTCGGGGTTATTTTCAAATTACACATGAAGCACAACAGCAAAGTCTACCCTGGATACAAGCAAAGGGAACTACATCTCCGACACTGTACCTGTAGCAAACAGCCATTAGTGCAAAGCAAATGAAGACTCCCTTAACCACCCCTACCAGAATAAACACCATTGACAGGGTACTGAGGTTGTTATTGCTCCCTCCTGCAATGAAACGGTTCGATTAGTGATGAGTAGTCACACAATCCTCAAATACATTAATTAGTTGAGAGGTAATTGACTATGGATATTTTTAGTCTACTTAAAATGATTTGCAAGATTTAAATAAAAAATATCATGCCAACTATGGCTAATTATTATTTCCGGACAATTTTTTGGAAAATATCCAAGAAGCTATCTATTATTTAGTTTTATGTATGACTCACTACACTTCGTGACTGTGAACATAATTCATAACATTGATGATGATAAATGATTCTGGTGAAATATGTTAATACAAGGTTAGGAGGTGGGGATGAAAATATGTAAAAGTGAAATGAAAATTCAAATCAATCCAGTTAGGAAACAAGAAATAAATTAAAATAGAGAAGTCTGCTGCAGCATTTGACCCTGAAAAAGAGAACATTCATAACATAATTCTTCATTATTTGACAATGAAAAACCACATGGTATAAGATAGGAGGTGGTAACAAATCTTAAATTTGTTTGCTCCTACCCTAGTATTGTGAATGGAATCAAAGATTCATTTATTATAAAATTGGAGTATATTACTTTTTCCTCCAATTTTTTTGTTTGTAATTCAGTGCTGGAAAATTGAAATTAATAATCTGATGAAAGGGCACTTTCAGATTGATTGATGATGGCAAACTTTAAATATTTTAAAATAATTTTTGAAAACTAACAAATAAAATCAGTAGAAATGACTAAGAAAGCAAATGTGAAAATACAAATGTGCTCTTTCCTGTGAACTATTTGAAGTAATAACATTCTTTATATCCATAATAAATGAGCCAATTAAAACAAACTTACCATAAGGGGTCTCTTTTTTCTCCATCTTACTTTCAATGTCACTCTTCTTAGAATTATCTACTTGAGTGATAGTAGCAGTTGTAACGGGGGTTGTGACTTCAAACTGGATTGAACAGTCAGAGCCACTCCAACCAATTTCACAATAACATTTGTTGACGTTTGTACAGACCTTGAATGAAAAGCCAGGATTAAGGAGCTTCCAGAATATAGCGATTGTGATGTAATTGATATATGGTATAAAAGTTTTACAAGAATGATGAACATTTAGTGAGAATAAACCATCAGACAAATACTGATAAAAAAATTGTAAGTGTAGAAGACTTATGTAGTTATCAAGACAAGCACACCATCATTAATAGTTGAATTACTTATTAGTTGTTCAAGCTTTTAAGGCACTGCATTTGTTATTTCAAAATCATATTGTAAAGTCTTACGCAATAAACATTCAACCCTACAGTAAATCAGGATTATGCCTGCACAACTATTTGATCATCAATTGCAATTACTCACCCCATGGCCTGAACATTCATGGTTGTTGTGGTTGCTGGGGCATTTGCCTTGATCAATATGAGGAAATATACTAGTGCATGTCTGGTTCACACAAATCTGCAAATCCAAGAGGTAGCGTTAGATATTTTTGTCTCACTTTTAATGAGTCACAATATGTCTTTGCAGTGTAGTCCAATAAAAAAAAGAGATTATACAAGGGAAATTTTAAAGCAATGAAGAAGGTATACAAAGAAGGCAAAATTCCTTACTTAAGTTAATTTTGAAGAGGTAATATAATAGCATTATTAATATGCATGAAATGACTTTATTTATTCACTCAGATCGCAGACTAGTTGAAAAAATTATTTTCTGTCATAGCATTAAAAATGCAAACCATTAAAACTATGCAAAAGAGGAAAATTTAGTGCTGACAAACTCAAATTAACATAGAAATGGGAATATTTTGATCTATTAAGGAGATATTCCTTACCAAATTATCTCCACATGGAGAGCCATCCCTGACCAAACCCATACTAGGGATCTCGGCTATGTCAACTGATCCGCTTGTGGCTCTGAAACATAATGAAGTAACCAGGTTGAGCAAGTTTCTTATTTGCTAATTAATTATTAGTTGCCACTACCACTTTAAAATAGGCATTGCTATATTTTGAAGGCAAGAGGTTCTAAGATACATGAGGTGTTTCCGAAGAAGAGAGCAATATTATCACCATTATGCAATGTAAAATACTATTGAAGTTTTAGCTATTAGAAGCCATATGCCTCTTCTCATATAATTAATAACTCCCAATTCAATTAGTCAAATCATCAATCAATAACTTTTTCTTAAAGTACATCAAACATTTAAGTACAAGAAAAAGTGTATTTGGTAAATACTATTTTATACGATATAACTATATCTATATTATAATATAACTATATTTATGTAATATAACTATATCCTTGAAGGAAAGTCTCATAGATTGGAATAGTTTCTGCTTTTTAACTTTCTCCCACCAATTCTCTACTCCTCATACGCCTCCAGAAATGCCGCTTACTTTCTGAAGTGCTAATTATGCCCTAGCTTCCACATTGGTCAGTGTACCAACCCCTAATTATTAGGATCAATAAGCACTGTGCCTCATGCAAGAATTCTTCCATGATTGGGATGCTCCCAATCCCAAAGCATGCCTCCAAACATAACACTCCCTTTGATAAATGCTATAGTATCTCCCATATAGCATCCCTCCCACCCGGCAACCCTCCAATCAAACTCAAAACAAGAGAACAGTTGCCAGGGATCAATATCAGACACTAATCATCGCAATCTCCAGATATTTTCATCCTCCCTTAGCTCCCAAAACCTTTCATATCAATCTCACACTTACAAACCTTCCTGTCCCAAATATTTCTCTCCTAAACATTTCCCTACCTTCCCCTTCCATCCAGTGTCTCCATTCTTTCATCTTGAAGCCTTCTCCTAAGTTCCTTATTTCCCCAGAGGAAGGTGGTTTGGCCACCAACAATTTGGAAAACATGAGTTTCATTTACATGTGTTTCTCTGTTTTTGTTGGCTATCTTGATTCTCTATTTCAATTATGAGAAATGCACACACACACACACACACAAACACACACACACACACATATATATATATATATATATATATATATATATATATATATATATATATATATATATATATATATATATATATATATATATATATATATATATATATATATATATATATATATATATATATATATATATATATATATATATATATATATATATATATATATATATATATATATATATATATATATATATATATATATATATATATATATATATATATATATATATATATATATATATATATATATATATATATATATATATATATATATATATATATATATATATATATATATATATATATATATATATATATATATATATATATATATATATATATATATATATATATATATATATATATATATATATATATATATATATATATATATATATATATATATATATATATATATATATATATATATATATATATATATATATATATATATATATATATATATATATATATATATATATATATATATATATATATATATATATATATATATATATATATATATATATATATATATATATATATATATATATATATATATATATATATATATATATATATATATATATATATATATATATATATATATAGCATTGCCTGTGTTGTTTCTGTGATTGTTTACAATGTTTAAAAAAATTGAGAACGCCGCCAGTTGTGAAGTGAGGGCAGTGATTAAATTCCTCAATGCAAGAAACGTTCGCCCATGTGATATTCATCGCCAATTAAAGGAGGTGTATGGAGACAATGTAATGGACGAGTCGTCTGATCGGCGGTGGTGTCGCAACTTCAACATGGGGAGGGGGAACACACACGACGATGAGCGTTCGGGGAGACCGTCTGTCATTACAGACCAACTGGTGAGCTCAGTTGACGAATTCGTGAGGAACGATCGGCGCGTCACAATTGATGACATCTGTGAGCATTTTCCCAATGTTTCTCGAACAATTGTTCATGAAATTGTTAAACACCATCTGCATTATGCAAAAATTTGTGCAAGATGGGTCCCTCGCGTATCTCAATGAGCTGGCGGCGAAGGACTATGCAGCAGGAATACAGAAACTTGTCACACGTTATGACAAATGCCTTAATTTGCTTGGAGATTATGTTGAGAAGTAGTTTAAAGTATCCTCTTTCAAATAAAATTTTTTATGTTTGTTAATATTTACTTTTGTGTCTTTATTTCACGAACGGGTACTACTTTCCGGATGACCCTCGTGTATATATATATGTATGTATGTATGTATATGATGTGTGTGTGTATTGCTTGGGAAATAAAAACTTTTGGAGCTTTTAATTCTCTACAAATCTATCACTATAATACATTTAATAATTTTTGGTACAGATCTAGAACTCTATGAACAGAAACATTTTGAAAATTTATAAACAGAAAAGTTTTGAAATCTAAACTTCACCCCACCTTTTTGAGTTCACTTTGATGGTAAGTTATAGTAGATAATGAGAACAAATTTAATTTATTAAGAACGTTTGAAATCCAAACGTAAGTATAGCAGCTCCATTATCTCATGGATATTTAAAATTCCACAAAAAAGGAAATCGAATCAGGATGTCCTAATACTTGAAAATGTACGACCCAACAAACATTTTTGGAACACAAAGACTTAATCCTTGAATGCTAATGACCAGCAGCATTTAAAAGATGCGATAGCTGTTGAGTTTACAGGATGACAAGCATTGTACTCCACAGCCTTTTGTTTTATCATCCATCTCCATCATCTCACTTTCCATCCATTTTCGAATGTCATGTAACGACTTCCTTTATTCCCCTAACACATGCAAAACTACAAATTTAGTCATATATTTTGCCCAACTTATTTTCTCAATTCTTCTCCACATCAACTTCTCAAAAGCTGTGGCAGTCTACACATGTGCTTTTATTTCAAAGAACCGATTTTTGGGTTGCTCAGGATTATACTCCATATTAATTTCTTGACTTAACTTTTATTTATGTCTTAATTAGCTGTCAAATATTCATATTTATTTTCGTTTAAATACTTTTTTCAAATTTACCTCAGTCTCCCTACTTATTTAGTAGCACATGTATGTAAAACATGACATACACCACTCACTCATTTTTGTATATTATAATATACCACTTGTACCCTGATGAAGATGGCTGAGACCACTGAAATATCGAAGTGAGTTCTCATGGTGTTTTGATTGGCCATTTATTTTATACTATATTTAAATGCAAGTGAGCATCAAGAATAAGTGAATGCCATAAATGTGCTATCTACAAAAGGAAATGTAGATGAGGAGATGCAATTGGAAATTTCAATGAGAAATTTTCTGCAAGGGATGTGTGGGGTTTAAAAGAAAACAACAGAGGAAGGAGGGGAACGTTTGCAGTATAGAGTTGTGCAGAAAGGTTACATCAATGGTTGCGAAGGTGAAATATATATATATACATAATATATTTGTGAGAGTGTTGGTGTTGTAATGCGAGGAACAACAGGAAACATATCCTGCATTACCCACATTAGTTCCTCTATAAGGTGCAGCCTTGCATTCCAATATGATGTGATAGAATTCATCTCAGTAAAATATTCTGGAGGCAAAATAGTCTTCTAGTAGGATCTCTGGGCACGAACTACTTGGAAGGGAGTTCTTCTCCTCCCAGTAGTGCCCAGTGGGATCTCTGTTCCCAGCAGTTCCCAGTGCCTCCCAGTGGGATCTCTGGGTAGGAACTACTGGGAGGGGAGCATCTGCTCCCTCCCATAACATCTGTGATGTTTCCCTCCCAGGGTGCAGTTCCCACCCAATATGCAGGATAAAGGATGTGGAATGTTAGGTCATAGAAGCAGAGGGAGAGTCTATGGATACAATGCTAGTGCCAGCCATTTGGAAGAGCAAATGTTAGAAGCAGAGAAGCTGGAAGAAGTGTTAGAAGTAGTAATGGGGAAGGAGGACTGTATTGTGAGGGGAGATTGGAATGCTGTGTTCAGAGAGGGGATAATTCGGATTGGGAAAATGAAGTATCCTGGGGGAAAGATGGGTAATTCTGTAATGAAAATAAAATGGTTTTGGTAAACAGCCTCTTTGAGCAATATCAGAGGTGAGGATGCCAGGGGATGGGGAAAAATCCCAAATTGACTACATCTTTGTCAGAATGAGAGGTTAAACAATGTAAAGGCTACAACAGGGCAAATATATATGGCGATTTTAACCTGGTGGTCATGTACAGCTGTGAAGCATAATACATGTTAGTCAATGAAGAAAGTCACACAGGGACCCAAGTGGAACACAAAAATTCAAGAGGAGGGAAAAGCAGGATAAAAGTTCACAACAATCATTAGCTGAAAAATAGAAGGAATTAATGAGGCAAGAATAGAAGGATGACAGAAGGAAATGAAGAATATTATAACCAAATTGGTAAATGAGCAACCCATAGGGCAGCCAAATCTAAGTGGTTATGGATAATAGAGCAAATAGGGAACCTCATAAAGACAAGAAGGAAAGACAAGAATCAAAGAAATGATGCTGAAGAGATACATTATAAGGTGTGGAACCAAGTCATATGAGAGTGCAAAAAGACTAAAGAAGAGTGGATAGAAACCTCAAAATGGAGGAAAACAGCAAAATAGCTTGTAAGGAGATAGTTGAGACCAAGAAAAACAAAAGTGTGATGATTGCAATACCAAAGAAACCATGAACAGTTGCAAAGAACACAGAACATTGGACCTGATGTCTCATGCCTCAAATACTTATACTTACTTGGATAAAATGCCAAAGAATAGAAGGAAAGATAGAAGAAGTAAGTTTCATTGAAAACCAATTGGATTTAAGTAAAGCTTAGGAGCATGAGAGGCAATATTCAGCATGAGGGTATTGGCCAAAACATGGTACATGTGGCTTTATGTGTGGGAGTTATGAAATTGGAGAAGGTCTTTGAGAACTTAAAGTGGCATCAGATGCTAAAGATACTAGAAGTGCTTGGAATAGACTACAATGACAGAAGAATAATTCATTACCTCTACAAGAATCAGGTAACAACCGCAAAAATGAAAAATGGAAGGAAAATATAAGCCAGAGTAAACAAAGGTGGTAGACAAGGGAATTGCTTCTTGCCAGCACTATCCATATTACACTGCAAGCAAGTCTGAGTGTTATGGACCAAGCACTCAGGGAACATAAGTATCAACAGGAAGAAAACTAAAATTTTTGTGTGAGAAATATTGAACTAAAGGTAGATATCACACTTTGGGGGATGAAACTAGAGAAAGTAGAATTCACCATTCTCATAAGTTGCAATGAAATTTTGAATGGAAGAAGTTAGTCCGACATCAAACAAAAACTATCTCAATCTTCCTTCCCGGCCTTCATGAAGGAGAGGCAGCTACTGTGTTCAAAGAACCAGAGTTTAAAACAGGAAACAGTACATTGAAATGTTCATGTGGAGCATGGCACTCAACGGATCAGAGACATGGAATACTGAAAAAGTGGCATGGAGTGGATTGGCTGCTCTAACTCTTCTGTTCTATTATGAACTGCTGGCTTCTTATCTATGTAGAGTGATCTTTATCCTATTATATTCACTTGGATTTTTATGCAGAGTACACCTTCCATTTCATTCTCATGCATGCCTAGTTTATGCAGAGTACACCTTCCATTTCATTCTCATGCATGCCTAGCATATATACAGACACTCTTACCTTCCTAATCTTTCTTATCCTTTATGATCTCAAAATAAATTTCACAACCAACCCTTTTTAGATCTGAATCTATGTAAAATGACAGCTAGATATAAGAAATAATTACATGCTGTAAAATTTTATTAAATGAGTACAAACTACAAGTAAGTCAAATGTGTGAAATTCTCTTGAGGTCACTCACTATATTGCTCATTTTACATTCATCATCAAATAAGAACACATGAAATAAGTTTTTTACTTTGGCTGCCAATACAATAATTTCAAATTGTATTTTCTATGAATGGAGCTTGAATATTATCTGATGATGACCTCATTAGCCTGACTGTTAGGATATGTTGTTACAGGTCAGCATAAAAAACAGGCAACAGAGTTCTAAGGCTCTCATCAATTCAATATATCATAAACTGGAAGCAAAATTAAATTATTATTGAATCAAAATTAATTATTGATGACATTAATATTTTAGTTCATTTTTGGCTGCTGGAATGACATTGCCCCAAAATTTGAAAAACCATTTAATGCCAAATTAAGATGTGATTACGAACAGACACACTTTTGAGAGAGTTATATGACATATATCTTCATATAATCAGGATAAATTGACATTTCAATGACAGGCAGCATGAATCTGTAATTTTAAAAATAAAAATAGCATATGAGCAACAGCACAGAATTGGGCAAACAGTCATCAACTTTCCTGTATTTGTGAAGTTTCCACTTACTTGCATTCATACTCTAATCCTTTAATTGATATGATGGTTCGTGAGTACAGTTGGTCCATGCCAGCAACTATTGGATAGCGGTTGCCTAACTGACACTGAAGTGATCCGCAACGTACATTCCTAAAATTCATAAGGGTTTATGAGATAACATAGGATATAAAACTTGACTCAAATAGTCTTTGCAGGCTTGATTTAAAGTAATTATTTGTAGTGGCTATTCATGGCCAAGAATGAAGAACATACATTCACTTTGTTTACATATGACAAAGAGACCATCAGTCTTAAAGTGAAAGAAATAAACAGCTTTGCAGTTTTTTTATCATCACTAACAAGTGCTTCTGAATTGAGCACAATTTGTACATATTTTCATCAAAAGATAGGAAGATCACCTTCAAAGTAAATTAAAATTAGTTTTTATTATCATAATGGAAACATTGCTGCTCATATAATGGTTTAGCAAAATCATTAAAAATAATAAATAAAATAGGGGTAGTGTGCATTGATTAAAGAAATTTAACAGCATTAATTGAATTAATGAAGAGTCTGGAATATATAGCAGAAAATATTTTTTAACACTGAAATGGATTGTTATTGTTAGCTGTGCTTTTGGATTTGATAATTTAGTAATGCTAGAAATAAAGTTAAACTTATTTGCTTTCAAAATTAAGAGACATTTGCATAAGAATGCAAAATATATATTGCTGTCTATTAAGAATTGATGCTTGCACATGTAGAACCTTCAAGAAAGACTAGCTTTGAATTCTTTTAAATAAAGAGAGACTTTTCAGAGATTTTTAATCTGGGAATTAACCTATATTGTTTGGCTACTGAAAGCAAAGTTGAAAGTAAACAATGTTATTTTTTCTTGGGAATGACTTACTCTGGTTCACATTTTTTATATTGATCAACACCCTCAGCTCCACAATGGCCATTAATGGAGCCTTTAGAATTAAACTGTTCATAGCACTGTTTATCCCCAGCAACACCACCTAGAAAAGGAAAAAGAATATAAATGTATTGATATATTTTATCAGATTTTGGGAAGTAAATTAAAAAACACTGTCAAAATCAATTTAAATTCAATAGCTTTTAAACTTAGTGTAATTGAGAGTTAATTTTGAAATTACTACTGAAAATCAAAATTTCAATTTTCCAGCTCTTCTCAAAATTCTTGAACCAGGCATGACACTACGGAATCCATACATATAAACATCGAGTTTTGCCATTGCTACATGCCTGACCTTGATTTTTGCGCTACTGTCTTTACTCTCTTGACTTTTGTGTTTATTTTGCATGCCCTTCTGGGTTTCATACTAGGCCTGTTTTCACTTATTCCACTTTTGCAATTTTTTGGATATTGTATTGATTTTTGCTGATTGATTTGGCTTTCCTATTGGCTGATTTGGCTGATTGAATGGCTATACTTGACTAAGCTATTATCTTGTAAATTATTTTAAAGAGAGGAATGCTAATACCAGTATATATAAATTCCTATTGAGTGCTTTTCTGTGAACAATTTAAGTTGACTTGAATGATGACGGCTTTAACTTAATTTGTAGATAGTGACGTTGCTACTATTGTATGGAGTTAAAAAGCTTATTTAATTTAATCATGGTGATAAAACTTGGCCAAAAAATTTTTCCTCTAATTCAACTTATTAAATACCATATTTCCCGGCCCATAAGATGTACACATGAATTAGACACATTGTGAGTTTTGATGCTGAAATTATGAAAAATACTTGGATCAGACAGATAAGATCAAAATATTTTTATTTTCATACTTGATGCCAAGAAAAATGTATTTTAGCATTAAAAAATTAGCAGATACACATATATCAATGTTCATTTATTGTAGAAACCCATAAATTCATTGTCATTGGGCCAAAATACCCTTCACCTGGCTTGTTTCTTTGCACTGAAGCCTAATTCACAAATTTAAGTATAAAAGCATTTGTGGGACAATCTAGTCTCTTAAGATTCCATAAAATTATTATCATTTTAACTTTCTATGCAATAATTAGTTTCTGTTATTTTTTTGATAGTATCCACATTTGCATTAAAAGCCACATTTTCTATGCCTTAATGACACACTCATACCATTTAAAGTTAAATGCCTGTAGACTCTTGAGTTTATTGGGATAGATAAAATATCTTTTATGTATGTCTTAGCAGAGGGGCGACATCCCCATTTGCCCAACGTGTATTTAGTTTCACGGCAGCACCACATGTGAGATGTAACTAAATGGTCTACAGTGAATAAATTTTAGGAAGTGGAATGATTATAGGAAGTGGAATGATTTTAGGAAGTACTTGTAACAAAATAGTAAAACTCTGTTGCTTACGACCGACTTGAAACAGTGATATTGTGAACATTTGTGATACTGGCAACCTATTTTCTCTGCCTAATACAGGAAAAATACTTAATGTAAGTATTTTACTGGTGAATCAGCTTGACCTTATGGGTCGAAGTTATATCCATATATACCCAGCCTATTAGAGGAAAGCTGATTTAAGATCACATTTTTGAGCACAAAAAGAGCATCTTCTGGGCCAAGAAATACAGAAAACAATAATTATTCCCTAAGTCTGCACTTTATTTAAGGTACATAACAATAATGATAAGATAAATGCTAATTTTCATTCAAAGCAAGTAAAGGAGGCATTTTCTAAATATGAATATGTCTTGAAAGAAAGAGATTACTTACCATACCCCCATATCTGCTCACACTGAATATTGAGTGTCGGACAAACGCCATTAAAGCAATATCCAGTGTTACTTCCACAAGGATTCCCATTCTTCTTGAAGACGTCTTGGGGGCACTGACCAGTCTCTCCGTTGCAATGCTCAGGTAAATCACATTCATTGACTGCATCCCGACAGACAACTCCACGTGCACGAAGCTGTTTGATATATCAATTATAGATATTGGAATTTTTTCATAGAATTCACACTATTTACATGATTCTCGCATCATTCACTCACTATAATAGTTTTTAATAAGAGCTTAATCACTACATCACTGGAACTCTATTAAGACACAGCATGGAACAAACACATTCACAAAGAAACAGCTAGTGCGTATTTAACACAGTGCATGTAGTACTACTGTAGTAGGAGGGTGAGTGATCATTTGCACCATCTAGGGTTAAGGCAACATTATTACATTAAGTGCATTATTACCTTACCTTCTTCATTCAGCTAAACCTTTTAAAAACAAGGAAATTGATTGAATGTAATTAAAATACAATCTAAAAGACACCATTTTCTGCATGCTAAGATTTCATTAAAAATAAATTGCATAATGATTAATACAATATATCTTAATTCATATGTTTGATTATATGTTTGAGATATTACCCAGAAAAGTATTTTAAAACTTCCAAACTGATCAAAATGAAAATCAAAAAATTTACTTGAATGTAGAGAGTATAATAGGATTCAACTTGAATTGGGTGTTTCTAAAATGAAAAAGATTTGCCTAACTTGTGTGAAATTTCCTCCTCAAATCGAAACAGTATTAATGTTTTATTTTAGCAGTATGATTTTCAGATTGTGATTGGTGACATCCATTCATCATTAGTATGGGATACAAATGGGATATATTTTTCTTCTGTTTTTTAATAGAAATTTTTGAAGTTGAATACAGCTCTTGCCAAATTGTTTCTACATTTTGTGGTATGAAATACTTAGGGAACCTTTTCACTATCAAGTCAAAACTTTTTGTGTGCACCAATTACAGGGGGCTCAATACCTGCTTTAGAATAATTCCAACAGCAGGCAAAATTTAATATCCCTGATAGAATTGTGAGCCTGAAAAATGGAAATATCTAAGCAAATATTATATAAGTATAGATCTTAATAATGAATAGATAAAGAATAAATAGTTAACGAGATTAATTATTTATATGCAGTTAATTCACATGTAATGTATATTACACATGTCATTAAATGGGTATGCGATAGTTCAGTAGGTAGATCACTGAGGTATTGACTGGAGGGTCAGGGTTCAATTCCGAGTGTTGCCTCTGGACACCCAAGTTGTGTGATGTTTTGAGTACCAGATCCTGCCAGGAAATCACACATAACATAGGGAATAAGGAACTGGCTCCTCAACCATGATGTGCAAATTCTACATATCCTATTGGGCTTATTATGAGGTGACCTTTCCTCTCGTCTATCTTCAGGTTGATTACTGTGTTTTGTCATTAAAATCAACAAAAGATACTGAAGTAAAATGAATTTATATGGATGCTTCACTAATATACTGAAAAAAATGTAAGAACCAAATGTAAAATAAATCTGAAGAAAGGAAAAATCAGCTAAAACTGTTGATTTCATTTGATAAAAAAATGGAAGAATGAGATGCTTCTTATTTGAATAATTTAAAATAAAATTCATTTGATGTTTACTAAGTTTTCTCACAATTATGTCATGATAGTTTCATTAAATCCTGCTTGAAGGACTATAATATAGTATGGGGAAGGGCATAATCATGTTGAAACACTGGTTTCCCTAATATGTATCACTGAAGTCTAGTCATTGATTGGGCCCAAGAGGAGCTGAAGTAAGTGACTGAGTGACCTACACACCTCTACTGTGGTGCTCTTGTGTTGCCTGTATGTGACAGGTGGTCAGACAAATGTTTACTGACACAAGAGATAATGAGGTCCTCCCACCCTGATATTTTATAATATATATTGCACACAAAACTAACAGTAAATTTTTATTAAACATCTCCCTAATGAGTTTTATTGTGCAGTAAGGGAGTCAAATTTTAAATCACTAAAGCTGACTATTTTTTGCCATTTCTTCACATTTATGATAAATAATTTGATAAGTGTTTGCATCTTTCTGTCAAGTGTATCATTTGACAAGTGTCAATTACTGTCACAATCAGAACACTGATGTCTGGAAGATGTATTGAAGGAATTGGAACCTGAAGACATTGTGATTTTCATTTCGTTTAAGTCAAAGTTGGTTCTGGAAAGCCGAAAAATGACCACTCTTCAGTTTAGTCTATTCTTATTTAAACTCATACCTATGTCTTCAAAAGCAAAAAAATTGTATCATGATTACTCATATACATTGCTTTTGACCTCAATAAAAGGTCATAAAGACATTATTTCAACCTTGGTAAAGACAAATTCCAAGAAACTGTGGGAGATGCTGCAACAGAAACTTTTAACATAGTCATCCACTAATATGCATTTCAATGCAACAATTTCAGAGTTTAAATATCATTCACCATTACCAGGATTCGATCCCGGATCTCTCGATGTCCGGACATCGAGAGATCTGGGTTCGAATCCTGTTCAAGACGAAAGATTTTTGCACTCTGAAATTGGTAAAGGCATTTGACTTGGGTCATGATGGAATACATGAAGCCCATCTTTTTGGTAATAGTTTTAAGATTCATTTTTGACCATCCTCAAGACATCTTTTCAACATCATTTGGTCTAAATTAGCTTTGATGTGAATTAAAAGTCCAAGCCAAATCAAAATAAAATATTAATGGGCTACATGCGATTTACAAAGTGTGTTGCAGATGTGCAGGTGTATTTGCATTAAGCCCGGGTAACTTTTTAAAAATCTTAAATGTGGAACGGAGCAAAAATAATTAAGACTAGCTGTTATATTTCCAAATGTGCTGTTGCTGAAATGCTGAGAGGAACATCATTATGATGGGATAGGTGTAAACTTAAAGTTAGAATAAGTGATTCAAATTATTTTTGCATAGCAATAGTCAGCATTTGAGGTGCTTCGGTGGAAAAGGCAAGCAGCAATAGCTAAAATTAATGAGGGTCATTGTTTGAGAGCATCAAACATTATTTTAGTGTGAATTGTGACTTGAATGTAGTACTCACTGCCAGCCTATACAACTGGGTAATCTTAATTTGTGTGTCAAAAATTGTTTGAAAACTCTTTTATGTCTTTTCACAAAATTTCAATAACCATACTATTTATTATGAATCATTTGCACTCATTAAATAGGTGGAATCAAGAAAATAAGCTTCCTCCCCTTAAATTATATTAATTTCAAATGATTTTAATATGAAAGGGAAATAAGTTGTATGGTTATTAATGAAAGTTAAAGAATGAAACTGATACAACAACTGTAATCATATTCAAAAATTGTAATTACTTTTCACAGTCAACCTTAATTTCTCAGATGATTCCTAATGCAATATCTTTTTGCCATGGCTATGTAACCACAATAGAGCTAAAATGTTTATTGCTAAGGGGAAAGAAATCCCTTACAAACTTGCACTTGTATGGTCATTGTAATATGCATCGTAATATGCAATGTAATATTATAAACCTATGATGTGGAAGCACTCATGAGAGCAATTTAATACTTGGATGGCACAATAGAACACAAAAATATGGATAGAATATACATAGAAGGGCACTCGCATTTAAGATAGTTTGAGCTTTCGGCCTTCTCTTAGGCCTTCTTCAGGCCACACTGGAAGGTTTTGGGTGGAAGTAATACAAGGGGGCTGTGGTGGAGGGTAGCATGGGGTGTGCTAGGAACAGGAGGAGGAAAGCGGTAAGGATCTATAGGTGATGATTCAAGAAAGGAAATTCAAATGATCAGAATGCTAGCATGTATGCAGATTCATGAGTTCTCACTTCTATATTGGTGGCTAAATTGGGGAAGGATTCTAGGATGGTTAGGAAGAAACACTGATCAAAGAAAAGGTTGTGGGAATTCATATGTGGAGGAATAGGAATAGAAGAGAGGGAGGCACAATTACAAGAATATTAGCGATTGTTCATGGAGTTGGACAGGGAGTAATGCATTTGGCTATGTAGAAAGATGAACATTGATTGCATGACAGGAGAGGGATTACGTTTTTTGAGAGACAATAATTGGCATGGGATCAAGCTGGAGAGGTAATGAGGGACGTGGGAAGAGGGGGCAAATGATGATCAATCTGATGATTGGACATATTTTACATCAGGGGTGGTTGCAAGTCTGGTAAAGATGAGGAAATTTGTAAAGAAGATGCCAAAGGGTTGGTGGATCCCAGGAAGTTTCTGAGATTGACAGGTTGTCTGTGTGTAAGATAGAGGCAGTAGAGATGAGTTACCTTCACTATCGTGTAAAATGGGAAAAAGTTCTCTGAGAAATGTTTAGAGCCTGTGGGATCCTGGGAAATAGGTAGTGCATAGGTTGAGTCCTGCATCAGATATGGGGTTGTTCCTCTGTGGTGTATTAGATTGGGCGGAATGGTGGATTTTATTTCGCAGGAGCTTTAATGGGCAACTGCATTTGTGAAGTGCAATCATGAACTGAAATCATCAACTATGAAAGAAGAATTTAGAGCCGGTAAAATATTTTTAAGGGACTCTGAGCCATTTGTCTAGAGGATTAAAATTTCATCTATGTAGCAGACCTAGAGAAGTGGTTGGAGGGGTTGGTCTGAAAGGAAGGTCTCTTCAAGGTGGCCCAGGAAGAGATTGACGGATGGCACAGTCCTCATTCCCATTGCCGTGCTTTTGGTTTGTAGGTGAAGACTGTTTTGGAAAGAAAATGCATTTTTTGTGAGGACAAAAGTGGCTAGGTTGAGGAAAAATTTGGTTGAAAGATGCTGGAGAAGAGGAGTAGATAGAGATAATTTCAGGGAGAGGATAAACCTTTGCCATGGAATGGAGGTGTAGAGGGAGGTCATGTTGATGGTGGATACAGGTAGGTCTGAGGTGGGAAAATGGAGACAGAATTTAAACAGTGGAGGAAGTGGTATGTCATTTATGAAGGAGGGCAATGCGAGTACAAAAGGTTGTAGGTGGCAGTCAAGAAATAAGGAGATTCTTTTGGTGGAAGAGGTGAAGGTTGGGCGAGGGGGATGTTGGGTTTGTGCATTTTTGGGAGAAGGTCAAACTGGGGTATTCTAGGGTTTGGGGTTGAGAGTTAGGATATGTTTTGGGAGGTGAGGCCTTCTTCTGGTCCAAATTGGAGGAGGAAAGACTGAATTTCTGTTTGGAAAGTGTTAGTCAGAAAGAGGTTGATGAGAGTGATGTAAGTGGATGTATCATTTAGATGACTGTGAGTTTTGGAAATATAGTCTTCGGTGTTTAAAATTACTAAGGAGTACTTTAATCGGCGGTGGTGACTATCAGTGTTCCTCCCTAACCATTCTAGAATATCTCCCTGATTCAGCCACCAATATAGAGGTGAGAACTTGTGAATTTTTATGCATACCTGCATTTAAAAGTTCGAATTTCCTGGGCTAAACCATCACCACTAGATTCTTACCACTTTCCTCCCCTCGTTCCCAGTGTACCCCATCACAGCCCTTGCATTCCTTCTGCCCAAAACCTTCCAGTCGGACTGAAGAAGGCAGTCGAAAGCTCAAACTAACTTAAATCTGAGTATCCTCTTACATATTTTCTATGCATATTTTTGTGTTCCATTGTGCCATCCAAGTAATATATGTATATATATGAAAGTTAAGATTTGGTGTTCCCCTTTTGTTTGTCATCCTAAGTTGGGGTCGCTAAACATGTTTGATAATTGTTAAAGTCTCTCTGATTTCTTGACTTCAATTTCTCTTCTTTCAAATTTCTGTCATTAAAATATTAAATGTAGTAATATAATTTGGTGGGAAGGGGAAATTACTAAATTTTAGCTCTCAGGAGCCAACACGAATTTGCATTCAGTCCTAATTGTTAAGTTGAGGTCAAGCTGTGAAATTACTTATTTAAAGTATGCCTATTAATTAGATTGTGCCAAAATAATTTAACCCAATTAGCCTCATAAAAGATATATTTGAAAAAAGCAAACAATAAAATAAATAGTTACTTTGTACTTATTACTAAAGGGAAGGTTTTTTTTTATAATTTTGTGCAAACTATAAAATGAAAATATTTCATCTAGAAAATTAACCATGTTTTCATCAAGATTCCATTTAAAGAGACAGTTACGAAATATTCTTATCAATTCCCATTTTACCAGGAGCAGAAAATTAGCGTTGGAAATAAACTTGAAAGTTGTTCTCCACTCAGAATTTTCTTATTCTTACTCTTCTGAGCATATTTAAAAAATAAGAAAATCATGGTATCATTGAAAATGTTGAATACTTATACCAGGCATTGCTTCATGATTAACAATAGGAAAAGAAGACTGGGTTGCCTGATGAATTAATTTTTAGCAAGAATTTTTGACTATTAACGAAAATACTAACCCGACAATTGTTGCAACAAGGACCTGAGGCACATTCAGCTTCTTTATTAAGCTTGCAGGTAATTGGATCACAACATGGATCTACTTCTGGGCACTCATGAATAGTGCCACAATCACACTCCTCACCATCTTCAACAATACTATTTCCACATGTTCTCTGTACAGGCACCTGCAAAAAACAGCTACATTTGATGAATCTTGAAATAAAATAAACAAATTTTAAATTCATTGTGATAGTATTTCAAAGGATATCCTCTATATTTTTTCTGCGATTACAGGAAGCATGCCTGAGAATACTATTAGTCATAAAATATTGGCAAACTAGGAGAAAAAATCTAAAATATGTTAAAAAGTTTATTGAGCATTTGAATTAGCTATGCACTTTTATTGGCAAAGTCATAATTGTAAAGAATTCCCTTGATAAATAAATGCAGCACATTTATTTGCTTTCACATAGCAATTGGTACAATTGGAAGTGGCATGTCATCGCAAATGAGAAGGATTCTCAGTGAAAGGCTGAGAGCCTCATTTCAGGTAATGAGAGCGTTTTCGGTAATGAGAGCGGTAATGAGAGGTAATTTCACGTGACTTAGTCAAACACAGCACAGTTAACACACCGCACACCGTTAACTGTGCTGTGTTTGACTAAGTCACGTGAAATGCTTTTTCTTTGGGGAAATTGCATCTAACTAGGCAGATAGTCCATTTTTTAGTTCACATATTGAGAAATTACAATTCAAACACCCTTATTGGTTGCTTCAATCTAATTTCTTATTTTACCCATACCACATTTCTGGCTAAGTTAAGTATTCTACCTGTTTTCCAAGTATCTCAATGATATGATAATTGACATGTAATATTTGACATAATACAATTTTGAATAAATTGGTATCAAATCATCGGTAGCACTTAAACTTGAATGTAGACTTTTAAAAATAATGGTTTACTTTTTTCGCTGCTTTTACACACCAAGGAAATCAGTTAGATAATTCATCATATTAATAATTCAGACTTACCTCATTTGGTTTATTCAATAGACATATTCCGTGTCCAATTCTTAAAGCATCAATATAATCAGCTCGACTACATTCAGAAAATTTATATGGCTGTACATTTTCTAAACCAACAATAGACTGTGCCATAATGCAACCATGCCAGTCACGGCAATAACATTCTTCTCCTGCAAAAGTAATTTTAGAAAATAATATAAAAGGCATGCATTCCAACAAAATAATAAAAGTTTCCTTCTAAACTAATTTTCAAAGCTAGCTTTTACTGACAGTAATAATTCAAATTTCCCAGAGGTATTAATTTATAGACTTTTTCTTCAAGGCTTTATGTTTAGCTTATTGAATCATTTATTTATTAGATTTATTTCAATTTTTCAATTCTTCTTAAAGGCAGAAACTTTGAGCATTTTTAAAAATGAAAATTTTCTTATTTAAGCCAAGAATTTGGTAGGGAGAAGGCCTTCTTCCAAAAGCCTTATCTTCTATCATTCCTTCAATGATGACAAAACCTAATTTTCACCATCAGTACTTCTTAATTTTTTACTCTCTATATTTATATACTCACTATATTTTGGAATAGAAGTAAGAAAAAACAACCTAAAAAATACCACCCAAGTAATCTGGTATTTTTATAGTGATAGTGGTAGTGGTCTGTTCAATAAGTTGCTATTTTCAGTTTCTTCAGGGTACATAATTTAAACATTTAGTTGTAGAGGATTCAAAAAAGAAAAAAAAATGCAGATTTACTTACGCCCATCATCATGTCCCATGCCTATATTGTGGCCTATCATATGAGCCATGGTCCCAGCTAACAGATGTGGCTCATATGTATTGATATCTACACTGATACCAACTGATTTTGCTGTGCAAACGGTTTCTGGCACTGCCATTCCAGATTCACCTCCAGCAAATGTTTCACCTCTGTAAGATAGAAATATTTAACATGTAGGACTACTATCCTATATATATATATATATATATATATATATATATATATATATATATATATATATATATATATATATTTATATCATTTATATATATATATATATTATGTATATATATGTATATTATATATATATATATATATATACATATATATATATATATATATATATAATATTTATATAGGGCAGTACAAGTGTCATGCCTACGTTGTTTAAGGTGGTAACACAAACACTCGCGCGGCGTTATGTCAATGAATGTAAGTAAATCTTGCGTAATAACTACAATTAGACCGAAAGTGATCTAAGGTCTCTGGCTGGGCGTTGCAAACCTTGCGTTTCGTGTCCGTTCACTCCGTACATGAGGCGACGGTATACGAGTATGCTTTTGCTACCATCTTGAAATTCTAGGACAAGACCCTCATTATCAAACGCGGATCGTAGAAACGAAAATGTCAATTCCTTTAATAGTACATACATGCCTTTCTATGGTTCGATAGACACTTCCCTTCATGGCCTTATCGGCATGCTTCTTTGGCAATATCTACCCCCCGATTCTTTTTTATCTCGAGATCCTCAATTTCTGCCCTCAAAGAAAAGATTGAACTTTCGTTGCTGGCGTTTCCGCCGGGCGAGCGGTCAAAGCCGAGGCCGTCTGCTGCCCTTCCAGCCACCTGGAATAGGAACATCTGCCGCCAGCACACTCGAGTTCCCTCACGGGAATTAAAGGGCCTCTCTGTCTTGGAACTGGCATGGCGTACCCAATACTACGATCTCGTGAAGACATTCCACACCTGTTGTATTTGGCAGTGTGTCACTTCCATCTCTTCTTTCTCCGCCTACATTCAACGGTGGGGAATCCCGATACATTTATAAGCCTACTCGTCATCAAATGGACACATGGCGTCTCCACTAACGAATTTTCCACCCTCCTTGTTACCCTTAAGGCTTCCTTCGTCAGATGGATGGCGGTAGCACACATGTCCGACCCGAACTCCTCCCCTTAAGCCTTGCTATTTTTCTACGCTGCATCCAGTGCAAGGTAGAGGTCTTTCGTACTGAAAGCGTACATCTTCAGAGTATTCATGCAAAACAAATGGGCGACCTTATGCTTCCCGTTAGATGGGAAACTAGACGTATATCTGATTCCAAGCCTGAGCTTCAGCGATGGTGGAAGTACGGACATACAGAACAAGAAGGGGCTCAAGCTATGGCTTTAAAATACGCCATATGTCGATTACTATGTCAAAACCGTCCGCTTGCCAGATGGGATGACGAAGCGCGTTGTCCAGATATGCAACAGACTTGTTTACAATAGCAACCTCTGTGATGACCAGCAGATGCAAAGTGGTGTCAAAATCCATGAGGTTAATCAACCCAGCCCATTGGTAGATTACCGTACAGAATCTTGCAATGCGCATCTGTCAATGAGCTAGTTTTCGTTTCGTCTGACAATGGATACCTAGCTTTGAGGCCGTCAGCTTGCCGGCCTTGCATAACGGCTGATTATGAGAAAAAGGAGGGAGGTGAGTGCTTTGTTTACAACGTTGAGGAAGCGGTAATATTTGGAGTTGGGAAGGTCTCAGTATTTCGGCCTCCGAGCCCTGAGTCCCCCGAACAGTCGCAGTGCAATTGGCTCTGTACCCAACAGAAAGGATGAGAAGATTCTGGCGAGGTTCTAATGATGGGAGGAAGAGAATTTCTTCTACCAGAAGTTATTCATGGAGTCCATTACTAGAGTCAGGGAATTCCTTTTGCCAGAGAGAGCTTCCTCACACTGTTTTCTCTGATTGAAAGGGGCCAATCCATTCATGGCCGTCCCAGTGCTCTTTAAAGAGGGCTAGAGCTGGATGGTCATCGTTGAATACCTCTTTGTTTTGTAGGGGACTTTCCAGAAACGTTCTACCTGTGGGGGGATTTGACAAGAGACGGCTGAAGGAGTAAGGTGGAGCTTTTCTTCCTGACCCTTTCCACTGCCTTCTCCTTTGCTGCTTAGCAACCCCTGTCCACCTCGTGCTGTTTTAGGGAAAGCAACACGTTCTCCAGCGGAAGAACAACCAGCACGTCAGAACGTTCTTGTTCAGCGGGTGATGGTTAGCTCAAAAAGCACCGGCTTTGCGCTTCGCTTTTCGAGTTGATTTACGTTTGGGATTTACATTTCATATTGTATTTTCGACGCCTGTTTTCCGGCTTGGGTAATCTCGACTCCAAGCTGTTTTAGCCCAGTCGCTGCTATCTCCTCCCAAGAGTCATTATTTTTTAAGGTAGCCAGCACTTTGGCAACGGCGTAGTGTACGCAGTCTATTACCATTACCCAGAGCTCAATGGTTTCAGAAGAGTTCTTATCTACGAGGCCATTCATATAGGATAGCTAGTTATCCTGCAGAGATAGTTGTATTTTCTCTGCCTCAGCTGTGCCTCATCGTAATTTATTGTGTTAAAAATCCGCGCAATTTTCACGCTCATAAGGCGATTCTGCGAAAAAGTCTGATTGACAAAGTCATTCAAGGAATAAAAATCACTCGTTTTATGTTACTCCCCAATTTCATCTGTAAAATGACTGCAGTTTTGGCCAAATCAAAAATGATAACCAATGTCAAAGCCATGACTGATTACCAGGTGAAAATAGCTAAAAATGATGTGTTTTTATTTATTTATGGAAATCAACTATACCTACCAATTTACTTTATTCAAAAATTAAAATGTGACCATTTACGGCAGATTATCTAACTTATTGAATTTCATTCTTTCTAAAATAAATGAACAATACATTTTTTTAAATGCTGACAAATTCGCAAAGGCTTTCAAATATGAGGTTTTTCTAGCATATAAAGTATATACAACCTAAGACTTGTAAACTCCACTCAGGTTTTTTAATTATCATGAGATTACTATATTATTTGGAAATTAGTAGTCTTTTACCTATGACTAAGAAAGAAGTTTGAGGAAAAACCCTTAAAGATGGACTCAATTGAGTTGGAAGCGCTATCGTCCCATGTGGTAAGCTTAAATGCAGGTAATGCAAATAATATATGTATGATAAATATAAAGCACTTACGTGAGTAGTTGAGTTGTATCTTTGTCCACCTTAAACAGCTTTCTTGATGTGTAATCATTGAAATTGAGCAAGGCGCGACTGATGTCTTGACTTTTTTCTATCGAGGCTTGGTTGGCAGTTGTCCATGTTTCAATGTAGACCACAGAAACTCTGGTATTAAGGGTTCTAAAATACTAGAATGGGAGAAAGAGTTAGGAGAAAACTTAGTTTTGCCAGAAAGTATAAATGTAAGCAACAAAAGAAAAATGGGATTATGATTGATGGCTCATTAGGTAAAATTTAAAATTTTATATAAAATCTATGATATAGATAATTAGCCAAACATTATTAGTTTAGCGTTTCTATTTATCACGAATAAGTAAATGACTTCACTGAAAAGGAACACCACGGGATAATACCAGAGACTTCAATCAGCAGTATTAAATCGTAAATTTTGTTTGCTAATAATAACTTCAATCAATAAAATAAAGCTCTTATATTGCAATTGAAAATCTACAAATTAAAAGGATATATATATATATATATATATATATATATATATATATATATATATATATATATATATATATATATATATCCTTTTTTATCATGTTAAATGCCTTCATGATTTCATATTAATCGTATTTAATTTCTTGATCAAATAGCTTTTGATTGGATAGTATATTAAAATCCCCGAAGGTTTAAGAACTCAGACCAAAAGTTCCCACGCTGCGTGATTTTTCGGGTACTAGATCTTCCTGGGAAACCACAGGCGGCACAGGGAAACGAGCTCTTCTCCCCCTGCTGCCCTGGTGTGAAAATTTCACTCGGGGCTTAGTACGAGGTGAGCTCTGCCCCCACTTAACATACCAAACCCCGGGTTGACTATTGTGGGTTTTGGGATATGAGTTTCACGGACATTGATTTGATATTAAAAACTCGTTCACTATTCACTTCAACCATAAAATTCTATGAAAAAATCAAACATTGAAACTACTGTTTTGATAAATAACAAAAAATGTAAATAATTGGAGAATTTTACATATAATGGGTGCACGAGTCTTTCACAATCGTGAGCGTAAGGGATTTTGGCAAATGTTCATTCCCACTTACCATTTTTACCTTGGAGACAAGAATACATATGCATTTATTAATCCCACATTAAAATGCCCCATGACCCGCGTCATTACATATAAGTAAATAAATGATGCTCCTGTTTGAGTTAGCTGAAAGATGTACCCGTAGAAGATACATAAGATGTATCACATTTATCTGCATGCATATGGCATAATGTATGCAGTTAAAATTAAAATTTCCACTGGGGACTTCGCTGGGGTTTCACATGTGTTACATTGTGTAATTTAGTTTCATAAATGTACGAACGTTTTCAGGAATGAGATCAGGGAAGAATTGAAAATGAATAGGGAATGAAGGCTAGCCCTTTCGGGGAGAAGAAGAAAAATTGTCAAAATCGTATTGTCCGTCTGTGTGTGTGTGAATGTGACCGTCAAGGATGCCAGTGTGTGTCCACCATCCCCAAAATGCACTCTTCTCTCACTTAAGCTGGAGCCGCAAGTGACCTCCAATAATACATTCGACGCGGAGTGTTGCCAACTCTCAATACATACTACCTTGATCAAAAAGTTCCCGGAATAACCACCGTGTGGCGCTCCCATCGTTCCGATTTGAGTTCTGTTTTTTTTGTTAAATTGGTACATCTGTTGTTGATATTCCCTTTAAATCTTAGTGTCATAACTTGACATTTGCAAAAGTTACGTAGCCAAGAGTACATCTATCTCTGTGTGTGTTGGCGATTTTTTACAATTGCAGAAATGGATTTAAATTTGCAACAACGAACTTGTATTAAATTTTGCGTAAAAAACGGATTTAGTGGCGCACGGACGTTGGAAATGTTGGAAAAGTGTTTCGGCAACGATTCTCTAAAAAAAACGGTCGTTTACCAGTGGCACGAGCGGTTCAGAAGTGGTCGTGAGTCAATCGAAGATGATGAACGCAGTGGCAGACCATCGACATCGAAAGTCGGTGAAAAAATTGATAAAGTAAAAGAAATGTTGGTCAATAACCGCAAATTAAGCATCAGAGAAATAGCGGAGGACTTGAACATTGCCTATGGATCCGCCCAAGACATTGTGGTTAATGATTTGGGTTTCCGTCGTGTAGCAGCAAAGTTGGTGCCAAAAGACCTCAATTTCATGCAAAAAAGAGACCGTGTTGACGTCGCAAAAGACATGATTTGCGAGGCTGAATCCGATCCCACATTCATCAAAAGGATCATTACTGGAGACGAGACGTGGGTTTATGAGTACGACACGCAATCCAGACATCAGGCAAGTGAATGGCGTTCACCAAATGAGCCGAGACCAAAAAAACCACGTCGTTTTCAGTCAAAAAAGAAGGCAATGCTGACGGTTTTCATGGATTACAACGGTGTAGTGCATCATGAATTTTTGCCAGAAGGCCAGACAGTAAACAAAGAGTATTATTTGGGCGTTATGAGACGTTTGCGTGAAGCAATTCGCCGAAAGAGACCAGAAATGTGGGCAGAAAACTCGTGGATTTTGCACCATGATAACGCACCGTCGCACAGTGCTATCATTATTCGTAATTTTTTGACGAAAAATGCAACAAATACCATCCAACAGCCACCGAATTCACCTGATTTGGCTCCCTGTGACTTCTTTCTGTTCAATCGAGTTAAAAAACCATTACGGGGAACGCGTTTTAGCAGCCGAGAGGAAGTAATGGAAAAATCGCAGGAAGCACTGATGGACATACCGAAAACCGAATATAAAAAATGTTTCGAGGATTGGATCAAGCGCTGGCATAAGTGTGTTGCAGTCGATGGGGATTACTTTGAAGGGGACAATATAGATTTAGATGAATAAACATGTATTTTTAATTTTCTGAATAAATTCCGGGAAATTTTTGATCAAGGTAGTATACTGTGGTGTCTTTTCCTGATCGCAAAGAGCAAGGGGCAAAATCCTCTTTCATTGCGGGATCTACTTCTCTGGAACAAAGAGTGCGTACCCACGGAGAGAAACCAATCTGGAGAACGCGAAAGGAAATCTTAAATAATATGACGTTTGAAAGGAAAGTTTTATAAAATTGGATCGAGATATGAAAAAGAGTAAAAGGAATTTTAAACTAATAGCAGTATTATTGGTTAAGACTAATGTATTTGGATAAATTGGTATATATTTTAGCGAGTGAATTGCAACTGTTCTAAACAAATGATTTTCACTTTTCTCTATAAGCACTATTGAAAAGCAAAACAGTTTCTGGGTTCCAATTCAGGTATTTAATTAAAACTTAAATATTACTGTGCATTGAAAAAAAAATGCTCATATGTAGTATACCTGTAGTAAATTTCAACTCAAGATTTGCATTAGTATTGGCATAATGATAGAACAAACAAATAAACAGATTTTCAGATTTATATATTAGTTATAATTAGGAGATGCCCTGTCTCATTGAAAAAATGAAAGATAACTACTATTTTATTTCGAAAAAATTCCAAAAGTATAAAAGAATAAAATTATAGTTATTTTGTCTTTATGCACGAGCCAATAAGTGAGAGAACTGAACATTTTTTCTATAAACCAGTACCGCAAAGCACCGTGGCTATCCCTATCAGAGAGTTTTCAGGCAGTTGCGGATAACTAGTAGTATTTTCACCAGTGTAATGACTTTTTTTAACATAAGTAAATATAGTTTTTTATTATGAAAAAATCAGCAAATATTCAAGATGAGTGGTATGGTTTTGAACATGAAATGGATGTGAGAGAGCATATAAAAAAATTTCTGATTTGGGGAAGGGAGAGAGAAATTTGGGAAACACGAGAGTCCGTCATGAGCATGCGCAAAAGATTGCTTACCAAATCGGCGATATTGGCAACTTGGATGGCATCGTGGACGACTTCCAATCTTGTGCTCCCATTCCTCTTTTCAAACTGTTGGCATGAAGAACATGGAAAGAAAGTAGATAAGTATATTAAGACTGATGGTAACCTAGCACTTGAAGTGATTTGCAAATCAATGCTTGATTACGCGCACTATACGAATATTACATTTCAAAAGTACGCATTCAGTAAATAATAGCAAGCTTACGGCAGTGTCAAACTAGGTGTAATAACCGTTGAGGCGATTGGGTGAACACTCACCATTGCCTTGTCGAGGACGAGCGCTGTCTCGATGTACTTGGTGGCCTCGCGGACGTCTCTCTTGTCCCGCGACGCTCCCAGGCTGCCGTGGTCGGCCTTGGCGGCCGTCGGCGGCGGCGCGGTGAAGAACGGTGGCGCCTCGTGCTTGGTCCGTCGGTAGCTCTTCATCCGCCACTCGAGGTTCCCGGAGTTGGCGCACCCCTTGTGAGTTTTGGTCCTCGCCTCGAAGATTACGTGAGGATGCTTCTGCTAAAGGAAGAGTCGCTTGCATTAATCCTTAACCGGGGATTTTAACGGCCGCATCATGCTTGGCCGTTGCCGAGATGTACGTTAAAATGCCGTGCAATGGATCAGGCATATCTTTTGAGCGCCTCCCTCGGGTTCTATTGGAGGGTAGAACAGCGCCGGAAATCTCACTTACAGCACACACTCTTTCGCGGTCACTTACGCCGCGCAATGGCTTATATTGTCCCACAGAAAATCGCGCTGATGAGTATGAGTGCAGAAGCAAAAGAGAAAAAGAAACATCGATTTTGCCACCTATTTGCCAGGAAAACCTATCCTATCGGAATTCTCAAGGAGCGAAAATATAAAAATAAAGAGCAACATTTCTGAGTCATCAGTAAAGAATTAATGGTGCAAGAGATTCGGTAGTAATGAGCTGCAAAACTGCATTGAAGTACTACGTATAGTATATACTACGTACTAGTATACGTACATCTGCATGTATGTACGCAGTATAATCGAGCATAGAAGCACACGCCAATGTTTTCGGGGTCGAAGGTCGACCTCTCATCAGTAAATAACTTCGCATTATATTCCAGACGCCTTCTGTGTGCCTCACGACGTTCATCTCTTCTGCAGTTTTTTATTTTCATTTATCACGTATGTTTTACTTGCGCACTGCGATCTCTCATGTTTTGCAAGAGTTTTTGACTACTATGCACTGACAGTTTTCGATTGGCTGATTTTCCCTATGCTGTATATGGTGAAAGCAAATAGTGACAACATTTGCCGGCTTCTTTGTTGGTCCAATAAGAATTTCGCGATGGCTGCATTCCCCTGCGAACAGAATCTCTAAGCTGAAGGACCCCTAAACCCTCCATCATACGATAAACATTTCTACTGCTCCATTGTCTATGAGCGCAGCGTAACTTGTGACATCAATCCGGTGATTTTAGGGCATTACATCAGAATTAGTACCAATTTGCATTCTATTAAAAAAATTAAACATTTTTTTCAATCACTTACTAGAAATGATTACCTATGGTATTAATATCCCAAATGTTTTTTAGGATTTAAGTAATACAATGAAAGTGAGAAATGCTTTCTGATCACTCTCTATTTATGATTCAAAGGGGGTTAATAACATGCAACATTAGTTACTTCCTGTCAAAATCGAGACGCTAAGGAACTATGGCGATCTATAATTATTTACCATGGACTTAGAAGAGGCCTGTTACTCTAAACATCTAAGGAGGGAGGTTGTCCAGAGGCCTCAATCTGCACCAAAATGGTTTCACTAAGTCATCAAACTCTTTCCATTTAACGTTGAACACTACTAATGAAGCCGATATAAACTTCCAGCGATATAAATCTTGCGCAAGGGAACCTGAATAACTTTGCCGCGTGCTATGTCCAACCCGGTGAAAGGGATATTTGTAAAGGAATTCCCTATGACCAAGATTAAACTGCGGGAGACGAGGGCGCACGGGTGCAAGGGAATTATTCGGGTGTACATGTATGTCTGTGTTCATCATATACGAATGGCTAATAACACACAAAATGGATCTTCACACGAGGGTTGTTTTGAAATATTTGGTAGCACATCCTCCTTTCTCATTGGAAGGAAGGAGAAGGCACTACGCGTACACCATATACATATGTGTGCGTGCATATACATACGCATCTGACCCCCTTAGTACTCTGATATATGAATTTCATATACTGTTTGGCTTAGTACTGAGTGAGCTCTACCCTCACTTATCAAACCGACCTTCGGGTTGATTACGGTTTTAATGGTTTATATTTCCTATTAATATATCTTTGAAAACAAACTCTTCAGCGATGACACAATTATGCGTATACAATTTGATTCCAAACTTAACTATACGCAGAAAAATAAAGAAATGACACTCACGAATACTTAACGTTTCAACTGGTAGGCACCATTTCCGTATACATGTGTAGTATATATACACACACACATGTGTACGGAACCTGTATTAACCCCCTGCCACATATCCTAACGGTGGCTTGCAGGGTACATAAATAAATACAACAGTTTACCTATCTCGGAAGTGTTTTGGACCAACATGGTCAAAGTAGTAGGGACGTAAGGAGAAAAATTACACTAGGCAAAGAGGCTTTCACGAGGAGGAGGGAATTGATGACCGGAACGTTGAGTAAGGATGCTAGGAAATAGCTCGTCAAAACTGATATGGAGCGTAGTTATGTACGACGCGGAAACAATGTTCACTAAAGCAGAAGGATATACGTTGACTGGAGGCTTTTGAAATGTCGATGTGGAGAAGGATAGAGAAGGTGAAATGGATCGAAGGGAAAACCAAGGAGGATGTGTTAGGCATGGTAGTTAAGGAGAGGGGATTGTTCAGAGAAATCATTAGGAGGCAGGAAAAATAAATGAAAAGCATGTTGATCGGCAGTGGGTCGTTAAAGACTCTGATTGAGGGGAGAATGTTACGGAAACGAAGAAGGGAAAGGAATAGGATAGGGATGGGATGTTGGAGGAGGAAAAAATACAGAGATGTAAAGGGTCTTGTTGTAGTAGGATATTGAGTTGAATTTTGTTAGGAGAAACAAAATATTTATATGGTAGTTGTTTCCATCCAAACCCATATTAATCGGTAGTAATTTCTTATTGAATAGTAGATCTTACTCGGTAGTAAATAAATAAACTTACATGCACACATTCAAACACGTATACCGGTACATATTCAATCACATGGAAATAGATATAAGGAAAAGGGATAAGGACACAAATAAAAGACGAATACAGGTATGGTGGGGAAGGTGGAATCAAGCAGATCACAAGCTCAAATATGTTTCCTTGACCGGAAGTTGGACGACGGATTTTCGAATTGCCGGGCCGGTACTATTAACCTCTTGAGCAATAGAGGACACGTAACTTACATTGAAATCTGCGGGAGGTTTATGGAACCAAGTGCCCCGATTATTTGGCAAGGAATGGGAGCTGTTTCAACCACCAAAGTAGAAATGGACGAGGACACAAGAGGAAAGGCTAACAGGGAAAGAAATCATACGACATCATAAAGGATATACATACACATACATACATACATTTTGATGAAAACATTTATACCCGCAAACATAGAAATACGTGTGCCCTTTCTCTGTGTTTCTGTTAATGAATGTTTTAATCAAAGTTTTTATATAATTTAAGAGCGTTCTTTTTAAAACGCAAACACAGCCAAACACATGGCGCAGACTCAGGGTCAAGAGGCAAAGGGAGTTCCGAAGAAGGAAGAAAGGATAGGGCGAAAGACTGGGCAAGATGCCAATACGAGAAACGACAGAGAACTGTAGATTATGAGGGCGCTTCCTTCGTCAAAGGGGGGAGAAATGAAGTTTATAAAGGAGGCAAGCGGAAGTGGGAGAGAGGTTAGCGTGGTAACGCACACATTGAAATGCCCTAGTAATGCCGTGATAGTGATTTTTTTACTTAGTGACGCATTATCTTCGTCTTAACTCCATCTTAGGGCATTCGGTAGTCTAGGATGAGTGGGAAGAGCTATCATTCACTTCTGCGTTTAAGCTTGGTGCATAAATTTTCAGTGAAATGTGCTTTTAAGTGAAATAAGGTTCGACTTAAATCATCCCGTATTTTGTCACATCTAGGACCATTTTCAAAACTTTCATGATCGAATTTCTTACAAAATTATTCATGATGCACTCAAAAGAATAAGTAATCCATGATGTGATTATTTTGTTTCCACCAAGTGAGAGGATTAAGCTATCTTGTTATAGTGATGGAGTATTTCATTACTTGTCCTTTATTTTCTATCAATGGATGTGTGATATTTAAATATTTTTGGAAAACTGACGTATATTATTATTTACTAAGAATACTTGGAGCTTAAATGAAATTCCATTTCATAACATTAAAAAAAATGAATGATATAATAAACAAATCAGATATTCAAAGACTGGCGATATAATACTGGCAATATATTCGAAATATCCAAAGTTGTGAGAAAAGCTACAATCGGATCCACCGGACATTTTATATAAAAAATACAGGAACAGGATCTCTTAGTTAAATTATCAGGCCAAAGCCTTATGTAAGGGTTTATGTAGAACAGCACTGGTCACCTTCAAAGGAGGTTATGACCATGTTTTTCGTAAAAAGTAAAATGATGGAATTCGGATGCGGGTTTGTTTTTCGTGAGGTGTACCTGCGGTAGGGGTGTGGACGTGCATAAGGGTAGGTTGAGGGAAGTGTGCGTGTTAGGACGAGAGGAGGGGACATGTGCGTGCGTGGGCAGAGGGGGCGGTCGGTGTGGGGATGTGTGCCTTTCTGTGGAAGATGGAGCAAACAGGGATGGGTTGTAATTATTGCGCGGCGCCCGCTTCCCCTATTGTTTGCTCTTCCGGGGGAATTGAGCCGTTGCGCTCTGATGAGACAGGGTGGGGGCGAGGTTTTATGGGCGGGGAAATGGGTAACTGTTTCCTCTCGCCGGGCGGAGGGGGTGCGGGGTAAGGGTTGACGGGCTTGTCGGGAGGGAAAGGCGGTAAGTTCCGTAAGCTTTGGGTGGAGATGGGGTTTCGGTGCGGGGAGGAGAAGGATGGCGGGGTGGAAAGGTGAGGTGGCGGGGGAAGGCTCTCCTGTACTTCCTCCCCCGCTCTCCCCCTCCGCCATCCTTTGTCCCTCGCGAAGGGGTGTCAGGATGAGTAAAGTTTCCCATCGCTTCATTAAGCGTCCCTTCGGACAGGAGTTTTTCATCCCTCTGCCTTTCCCACTCCCCTTACTCTCGGATAATCCCATTGTTTCCCATGGCCCAATTCGAACGGGGCAAGGCTTTATATAAGATGGTGGATGTGTTGCTAATGACACGTAAGATGGCGCTGGGTTTCCCAAAAAAAATAATGGGAAAGGGCGCATGGTCGCGGTGAGAAGAAATGACGAATGATTGAAATTATCGTTCTTATAATGTACTTAAATTTCATCTAATATCACCTTTTAGAAAAAAAATGCATAAAGGGATCATAATTTATGGCTTGTAGTTAAATGTCAGCCTGTTTGCATGATCAAATGCTCCGGTTCGAACGCCTTGGCTTCGTTGAATTTTTCTGTTTGGCTTTCCTTAAGCAATAGGTACCAACTCATTTTATGAAATAGTTTTTCCTTCCAATTACTTCTCGATGTTTTCTCTTTCCGGCTATAAACTTACATCCTACTCCCCGGAAATCATTGTGCTCGAATTAGTGGACTCTAATGTTGTCCTCCTTATGTCCTTGGCTCGACTGAGATTTCTCAAGTGGGACGCAACGTACTGAGTTAAATTGGAGGGTAGTGGATTGGAGGGTAGTAGATTGGAGGATAGTAGTAGTTACCCTACGTACCTGACGATCCACTAATGATCTACTGATCAGAGGACCTGGGTTTAAATCCGGGTGACCTTTGGGTCTCCTCAGCGTCACTCAAGTTCGGTGATTTTTTGCGTATCAGATATTCCTGGGAAACATCAGGCGGTTCACTGGGAAAGGAAATGGTCCCCCTTCTCACCCTATTATTGCGTGCATCTCACGCGCTGTTGGGATTATTTAATATAGATTGATATACATTACTTCGAAACAACATTCGGGTTGATCTCTGGGGTTATGTGAATTCTAACAAAATACTATTTTACAAACATCACAATTCCTCGTGTTGATGAATCCTTCAATCAATTACTCGATACGAAGTGCGTATCAAAATTTACTGACATGTTTTTGACCACAGTATGGTGGCATTAACATTTTAGAGGATAGTTACTGCGATATCAGAATGCTGTACATTTAGGTGATGACTGCGACTGGGGAATGAAAAATTATCTTGGCGAAGAATGAGTAGAGTTTTCCTGAGGGTATGGTTTAACGGCTAATACCTTTTTACAACCCTAAGCAAGTGTCAACACACGTGAAAAGGCTCTAAGCGACAACAGATGGACCCATTAGATCATAAATATCTTGGTGAGGCACAATTTTAGGAATATCATCATCACTTCGCACAGAGCGCGGATGAATACTCAAATATAATTTATATCTCGTAAATGTATAATTTATCTAAACATTTCAAAGAACTGATAAGGGTAGAAGTAGGTGAAACTGAACGCTAAGGCTTTGAAAGAACTAAAATCAGCAGAATTCCACAACCGTCTGCTAAAGATATTAAGTGATAATAAAGGGATGGAAACAATAAAGAAGAGGCGATAAATCTTGAAAATGGGATGCATAATGGATGGATGGAAAAGGGATAAAAAAGATAAAAAAAATAATTAGAAACGTGTGGTTCACAAAGGAGGCGTCGTTGACGTGAGTGATGGGGGAACGTTGGACAATCGGGAGAAGGGAGGTAGTCAAGGGGCGTTTTATGTTACGTGGGGCTGTAGAATGCGAGGAAATACGAGTATAAGTACTTATCTAAGGAAGCGTAGGACGACGAGCCTCGTAGGAAGCATTGGAAGTCCACGATGATTGCATGAACGTATTTAGGGCCTTTCATAGACCAGAGGCAGTAGGCAATATACTCTTCGGTAGATTTAAACTGCATTATAGTCCGTCTCCAAGGTGTTGTACTCCGTAATTCAGCAAGACTCTTCCCAGAAGTGCGTTCCTGGCATTTTGCTATTCGATACGCTTCAAAAAGGACAGAGGTCCCAA
Source organism: Hetaerina americana (assembly GCF_022747635.1). Taxonomy (NCBI): domain Eukaryota; kingdom Metazoa; phylum Arthropoda; class Insecta; order Odonata; family Calopterygidae; genus Hetaerina; species Hetaerina americana. Next base: position 90,682,099 of record NW_027286985.1, read on the forward strand.
ATATCATGGGAGGCAACTAACTGACTACTACGGTAATTTGATCGATAAGCTTGATATTGTGTTGAATTGGTGGAGGGCTAGGGGATGGTGGTAGATGTTGCGGAGCGCCATCCCTCTTAGAGCTGACACTCCCTTAGGTACTCCCTTCCGGGACGACGCACGCACGTGGAAGAGAGTTTCGTTGGGGATCGGAGCACGGCTCTCACCAAAAGCCCTCTCTGCAGCCGCCTAGATGGAGGCGCGGGCAACCCATGATCCGAACCCCTCCTGCACCCGCGAGGTGCAGGAGTTGGCGCCATAAATCTCGCAGCGCGGGGGGGGGGGGAGCGGTAGCCGAGCGGTGTGCCCCGGGCACCGGCATGCCGTAGTTACGTAAATGACTGTCCAAGAATCATAGTAATGTAATAAAACCAGGAGAGAGAGAGTAAGGCAGCCGTTGTTTGTGGTTGCCCCCCGTCGTCCCGTGGAGAGGTATCGGATCATTCGGCCAAGGGTGTAGCCGAGGACTCTAGCTATCGGCTGCGCACCACAGGGCACGAACGCCCGCGGATCTCCTTCGGTTCATTCCATCGCATCTATTTCCCCCCAACGTCCTCTTCAAGGGTGTTTGCAGAGCGAAAAATTCCCTCCCACACCTCATCCCCCTCCCCCTTCCTCTTTCCCCCCACCCCTCCGGCCATCATCATTCTCATTTCACCTCCAACTCTGTCCTCCCCCTTCCCTAATTCCGTCCAAACCCATTCGTCAATAATCCATTCCCCCCCCCCCCCTGCCTCCGCGGCCGTGTGATCGCGATTCTCGTCGACTGTGGGGGAGAGTTGGGTGGAGTCGGAGTGGAACCGGGGGGGGGGTGAGAGGGTGGGGCTGTCGATGCCTCAGCGTCCGATGACGATGCCCACGGCCATTCCCACTTTGGTGGGCCCGTCGCCGCTGCGGAGGTGGGCGGGGGACAGCTGAGGCCATTTGTCTTAATAACAAAAGATTAGAGGTCCATGGACTGAGCGACGGAGGTATAAGGACGGTGGGTTGCGTTCCGGGCTCTCCGAACCGGTTCTTCCTCCCTTCTGCTCGAGTATGATTTTTATTTCTTCCGAAAGGTTATAATATACGTTGCATCCATTAGATTTAGTCATTTCATGACAAATTTGCCTGAGAAAGCAGAAATAAAAGCTAGCGCGGCAGTAATTGAGCGATTTGAAATGTATTTAAATGACAGGAAACGAAAATAAATGTTGAATCAAAACATGATCTCAGTTTATTAAGTAAAATTGAGTTTTAAAGAATATTTCATAAGCTATTATTTTAATTGGTGGGCAGGGAGGAGTAAAAAGTGAGTCTGCGGCCCGTGAAAACTTTACCCTGCTTAACATCAGAATCAAACGGAGAAAATACTCCTTTACTCGAAGAAATCAGAAAAAAAGATGAAGGGAATCTCATATTGACAGTAAACAGTGCTAACCAGAGTAAATATTACCAAATTAAATTGTCCAAATTTCTGGCACACTTTTGATTAAATGACAAATTTAAACAAATAAGATAACACACGTCTCACATGTTTAGGCAGGGTTATTCATCATCGCTTTTGATCGAGTGTGTTCGTTGAGATGGGGCAGAGGGCAAGATCGATGAGAATGTAAAAGACGGCGAACAAAATACACGGGAAAAGGATAAGTTTGGCTTGATATACGAACGCCATATCTATGCATGCAGAGAGGAAGACGGACGACCTGATACGAATACTAGCACGCATTCAGAGGGCAATGAAAAACTCAACCTCAACACAGTAACAATAACTCTAAAATAACGGTCTGCAGTCGAATAAATAGAAGATACTCCTCAATGATGAAAGTTAAACTAGAACAAGAACTTTTCTCTTCAGGCATCAATATCATTAGCTTAGGGATGAGCGAGAGAGATGCAAGAGGGGAGTGGTGAAGAAGACTTAATTGTTGTAAATGCTAACGGTGCACATATGAGGAAGGAAGTAATTTCAGGTGAAACTTACGCATGGGATTTTCTTTTCCACGGAGGGGCAGCAGATGAAAGAAGATTGAAGGCGATTGATTGTGGTGCTGCAGGAAGAAGAAAGTCGAGAGACGGAGTGGCAAGTGATGAAGCACTTTGAAAAGTGGGAAATGAGTGACTGAAAATGGATACGTCCTGAGACACGTTTTTAAATGACATAGTTGGAAGAGATTGGAGGCTATTAGAAAAGAATAGATGGTGAAAAATTACTGATGAAAGTCTAGAAAGAATGATGGGAAGCAAACGGTGAAGGTTTGGGAGCAACTAAGCACGAAGAAATGAAGAGACTGGTAGACGAGAGTGGAAGTACTTACAAAGAAGCGCCAGCTCCTTCTAATCCGCCGCGCATGTTAAATTATAATGAGTATTCCTTCGACGTATTTCGGCTACTTAAAGAGTTTCAGCAAAAATGTTAAAATGTAATCATGAGAATCTACTAATTCAATCATATCAGCCGTTGAAGCAGTGGCTGAAATTCAACGGTTTTTCTTCGTAACAACGTATTGATGACATAAGTCTTTCGATAATATGTGTGCATAGCAAAGGATCGGAGTTGGTGCACACTAGGTGCATCTATAAATTTCCTTTAGAAAACATATTTTTGAATATCTGAACATGAAGTGGAAAACATTATATGCGTTTCAATGAAAAGTATTCTTGTTAAGTATTAATCTGTATGCGAATATAAACGCCTTTTCTCTCAATTTTTAGCTTATAGTCCACAAATATGCTAACGGTTATGCTGTCCAGTGATAATTCTTATTGAAGGAATTCATTTAAAATTTTAATCACAGCACACTCTTTAAGAACGAAAAAATGTATTTAACAGCACACTAAATAAAAAGTTGAACACACATCAATTTACTATTTTTTTAATAGTCAAAATCGGAGATTTACGCACGAGTAAGGCTGTCTTCAAGGCGAACGGGCATTTTATAATAGCTTTACTCATTTCAATATTTCATAACTTTGGAGGTTTTAACAGTGGTGGATAATAATTTTTACTAAGGCCAATTAGAAGTTGTAACCTTTCGGAAAATGTACTCATATTTTATCCGACCGCTGAGGTTGATTACTCGCGGACGGCAAAACCCACAAACTGAAACACGTTAAAATGTCTAAAATACCTCAAAATCATTTTTGTAAAATGTTGAAGATTATGAGCGAGCTTGCCATCAAAACGTTGGTAGAGATGGAATGCCCAGCTTTTTGGGAGACCATAGAGGAATTTATCCAGTGGATATGCCGGGATCTAAGTGGATAAATTCCTCTCGCTGAGCACTGGATGCTCCGCCATCTCCTGGCCGCTACTTCACACGATTTCATTTCACCAACTAAAAAAAACAAAAACTTCTTAAGCCTATCTGCATGCTAACTTCATGTGTCCAGGAAAAAATAAGCGTTTGTACGCTGTGCTTATGGTATTTATAATTATATATAAGAACTATCAAACAGTAAAATTGAGCGATAAATCCCCAAAATATCAAGAGAAAATTTTTAGACGGCAGAAAATTACTGAGCCATTAAATTAAAGATAAATAAGCTTTTCTAAATAAAATAATACTACATGTTTCTTGTAATTATTATTACAATGACGCAGTAGACAACCAATTAGAGCTTGGATTTTGGTAGATCAGGAAAAACTCAATGTAAATTCTTCACTTAGGCATCATAATTTTTATTTTTTTTTTCAAATTGCTCCATTTAACTAAAATATCAATTCTATTCGTCTTACTCACAAAAACCTATGAGACTTAAGTAGATATCCAAGCATTGGATGCTCGTATAAATCGTGTGTTGTTAGTGGCCTGACGAAATGCGCAAGCACTGGAAATGCAAGTGAAAATAATTGTTGCCACATGATACCACACTAACCCTTGACAACATTCTCGCATCACTACAGATTATTCCTCATTAAGGCTTCAATTACTCCTGATGAAATCAATGTGTTCATTAATTATAAATTTTAGTTGGATTGGTATTATTTTTCTAAAATCATGGACATGCAACAAACTGGACGCAACAACGTGCTTCACATCGATTCGCATGAGCTAACGATAGAATAGACAGTATTGCGTATTTCGCTGCAAATATGGGGACCAGAAAAATAACCTTTAGAGTGGTTTTTCATGGGTGGCAGCAGCGCGGTGTGCGCCTGGCTGCATTAGATTGGACACAAATGAGAAAATAGAATGCGCAACAAATTTATTTAACTAATTGGGCTGCGACTGAATTCGCCGTAGCTGTGCTGAAACGCGACGCTTATCTCATTTATGGGCGTGATTCATGACATCGACAGACCAAACTCATTTACTGCTCTCGGCCATTTGATTATGGGAGCGACCGAAAATTTAATGCTATTCGGGAAAACGCTCGAAAAATTATCATCGCTAATGGATCATGAAACAACGTCACATGGGAGTGGGATTTGCCGCGGACATCAAAGCAGTAGGCGGTGAGGAGATAGGCTGGATCCATGGAGAGCGTGGGATTGCATCTTCGGTTCTTGTCTCGCAGAGCGCCATCGATATGGTGATACTTCTCTACCGCGAGAGACGGCGTTTTGGACGTTTTGGGATAGCTAAGGAAAAGTCGCTTTGGATTAACTAAGTAGGAAAAATTAGTTATTCAAATAATATTAGTATCAAAATAACTTTCATTTGTCTGCCATTGCTTAATCAAGGAATCCGCCCATAAGACAATTTTGATGAACTTTATTAAATATAACTGACTCGTATATTAAATGATAATACACATAGTATTATAATTGCATGGGGCAGAATCATAAACGTTTAAGATATAATATGCAAGTAAAGACAAACACTCGAAACCTTAACCACTAATACAATCATTCTTTTTGAATATCAGAAGACAGCTAAGACTTACAAAAATCAATTTTAGCTTATATACAATGTTCATGTTTTCATCGCCGTCGAATGTCATGGAGGACATTTAAACCATCTAATAAAATAATTTGTACATCTTAAAACGGAGGGAACAAATTAGAGGTTACGTTAGAGAAATCATCTTTGCTGTTGAAGAAATTCATTTAAATTGAAATTACTAAAAAAATTAAAATATCTAAACTTTAATGAGTGGTGCGCATCCGAATTTCTTTAACCAATAGAAAAATTAATAAACTTTTTACATTTAGGAAAGAAGGAGAGGGAATTCACACCTCTTCTTGAATTGTCCTCGACTTCATTATTTTCCAAATACCACATACCAACAGCTATTTTACGACTCAGATAGGAATTGGAAATAACAATAATTCGGCTTTATTCGGGTGAAATTTAGTCAGTCCCTTCTTCAACATAACCCATCATCAAATACATTCAACGAAAATATTATTACGTTTGATTGCTAAATAATATAAAAAGAACTAGGTAATGACAACCGACTTACAATGGATATGCGAAAAAACAAAGACCGTAGAAAGATATGCAAAATTGTGGCAAATACGAAAGAAATAAGGCTTATATCCTTGTTGAAAAAAACCCCTGCAGGAAAAACACCCACCTACATGAAGGAGAGTGTGAAAAACCTGCGAAAGCCTACTGCGAGAGATAATGCTAATGTTGTCACTTACTAAATTAAAGAAAAAATAAAAATAAATTAATGCATGAACTAGTATACACATACTAGTGCGGAGAAAAGTTAATTAAATAAAATTACTGATTAATAACATAGATGTAAGAAAAATTAATAAAAATATATAAATTAATATTAAAGAAAAAAATGAAAGAAAAAATTATACTACAATACGATTATATGATGATTTGAAGGAATAACTACCATCACCAGAAGTGAAATTTTAACAGGAAGATTAATATGTGAAATACGATTATTTAAAGGCGAATTCTTCCTTCGTAAAGTGGAAGTTGCTGTTTTAACTGAAACAAATATATTAGCTGATGGATCAATTATGCCAATTTTTCATTGCAAAGGATTGGAGAGTTAAGTATCACATGCCTCGATGGAATATTATCATAAAATTATATTCGCCATATTTGTACAAAATTTAGATTAAGAGCTTTCTCGGATGCGCAGAAATAACCATTTTGTGGGAATGTTAATTTAGACCGAATGAGCGTCAGTATTCGATCCTGAGTGCGATCACTCCTCTCAACGCGTTGCGGTGGGCATCGAATTTGACGCCTCCGTTAATCCCGGGGAGTGCCAAGGAGGGCACTTTTGAGAGCTCGGAAAGAGCTGAAATGGATCAAGGAGAGTGAGTGTTTGCCATCCATCAGAGGGAGGGGGGATTGCTGTGTTTCCAATCCTTGTTTGCGCGTCGGAGTGTCGCTCTCTCCTCTCCAGATGAGTGAGCATTTGTAGTTCTGAACGCTCTGCGGCCCATAGCCAACAATTCCTCCACTTCAAACCCTCTCTCACCTGTATTTAAATGGAATATTTTCCAAATAACAGAAGGGGAGTTTCTGCATGCAATGCCTGGGACTCACCGCCGAATACGAATTGCCTGCTTTTCGATTAGCTGTTTCTCCTTTCTGTCATTCAAAGTTTATCTTTCCTTATCGGGCCCTTCACAGTTGACCCATACGCGATGGTCCCTGCTAATGACTTAGGTATAGTATCGCACCGCGGGTCCTCGGATTCACGACTAGGACCCTTTCTATCGGTTGCAGAGATCGTTGTAGGCTATCTGTTCCTTTTCTAAATTTTAAGCTGCTTTTCTTAAACTTACGTCTTCACAATCACAGTACGTTGGACCAAACAAGTTTATGATTCATGCGATCATTAGAGGAAACGTTTTATTATTTTACAAGTTATCTGCTAACTAGCATTGAACAAGTTGACAATTAATTCAGGAGTTAGCGCACGTTATGGTGATAAGGGGCCGCTTTTATAAGATCAGTTTCACTCGGTAATGCACCTAAAGATGTCGTCGGACGACGGGTCGAAGCACGCCCCGTATAGCCGGGGGTGGCGGGCGTATCCGGTTGGCAGGGGAGGCGGGCGGAGGGGAAAGTCGTGTGCGCGTGAAGAAAGCTCCCTGTTCGGAAGGGACGTTCGACGATACGTTTACTTGCAAGTAAGATACGTTTACTTACCGACGATGCAGTGATTTACAGAGATATCCGCAATCCTGAGGATAAAGCAGGTTTTGCAGAAGATCTAAATGCTAAACAGTGCGACACTTGGCAATTAGACTGACATTAATTAGACAATTACACTTAAAAAGTTAGTAGTGATGACTTTTTGGAGGTAGTGATGAAGGTTGGGAATCACTCACGGAGCGAAGGTTAAATTTTTAGATAGAAGATTGTCTTGCATAAATTGGAAGGATACCTCTTTAGCAATGATATTGGAAATGTGTCATTAGCCCCATCGTACTACGGTGGGCAAGATCATGTCAATAAAATTAGAGAGATTAAGTGTAGAAGAGAATAACGTTGTCCGACCCCGGTAGGGGGAGAATTATTCGGGTCCAAATTAGTTTGGTTTGTATTCACCCCCTGCCACACACACTAGCGATGGCTTGCAAGGTTCTAAACAATAATGAAGAAAATACTAAATCGCGGCCTACCTATGAGAGAGGACCCGTGAGTAATGCCAGATTCGCGATAAACGCGAAAGTTACATGGGAGTGAAGAAAAAACGAAATCGCCTAAATGAAGCGTCCGCAAATTTCAGTTCCGTAATCCCCGCGCGTTGATAGAGAAGTCACGACAGGTCCAAGTACTCATAAATGGTTTTTAGACTTATTGAATGGGAGAGAGAGAGATTGCATTGCTGAGTGAAAAGAGCGAAGGAATTTCTTGCCTAGAGATAGTTGAAGTAAACGAAAGCGATTGGGACGAGAAGTGGAGGAGACTCTCTGCACTCATGACAGAATATGAAATGCCAGAGGAAGTTTGAGTGTGGCTAGAAGAAAAGGCTTTCCCTCATCCGTTCAGGTGAGCCTTGCGGGCCGCTCTTATGGGCACCCCTGGACATCGCAATGGGCAATTAGAAGCATCTACTGCGAAGATGAAAATTCGAGGTTTCTCAACGTTTTTCAAGTAAATAGTCCCACTCGCACTTCCCCATTTCTGTTTTCTATGCTTTTCTACGGAGTTATCGAGACATTCTGAAGAGCCACGCCTCAGCACCTTCAGCGACAGTATTTTGACTACCAAGAAGAAACCTGCAGAGTGAGAGTTAGGAAGGAAAAAATCGCAACATGGACGAGCATGACTGACGACCGGTCATCATCCCATTGACTTTTTAGATCTCACTCTCGATTAGAAAAGATAAGAATTTCACATATTTAAATGGAAGTAGTAGGACCGGATAGCTTGTCCTATAAGCTATGGATTTGGATTCCGTCTCCGGCACGGATGGTGTGCTATCAATAAATGCTTTCTTAAAGTGGATCTTATGGTGCATCATGATCTCTGTCCTTTCCACACCTAAAAAAATCAATTTCTACACCAAGTTAAAAAAAATACTAATCAATCTTCGAAGCTCAACTACACCTTGACTACTAGTCTTTACATTATATTTATTCGTGTATTTTTCAATATTTAGCCCACGTAGACAAGACCTTAAATTGGAGTTTTATTGTAGGTATATTAGTTTCATCATTTATTAAGTATTTTCCTAAGAAAACGTCAAAATAGATTGGGCGAAATCAAGGATGCTGAATAAAATTCGGACACATCTGCATTTTGTTTCAGTGGCCCCGAATTTCAATTAATTTAGTGAAAAAACTTATCATTTTATTATAAAGATATATTTGCAGAGTATGCAAAAAACCTCTTTGAGTGTATGTGTATATATATATATTACATGTATACATACAGGGTGTACATATATACATACAGAGTGCATTTATATATATATTATATATACATATATATTATATATATATATATATATATATATATATATATATGCATATATACAAAGATAAATGTCATACATTCATATTCAAGAATAAGAGAAGAATATATAGTCGTATGTAATTTAAAGTGAAGTTATGACATGAAATGTAATATTTTATAGCTGCAAGAACAAGTTTATAAGCATCATTTCACATCAATAGCTTCCATTAACCTATGAATATAGTCATGCTAAAACTTATGCGAAGTATAACCATGTACAGACTTACTTGCTGTAAGAGCTTGCTGGTGTTTATTTTTCAATATATTTCGTCAGGGAGGCCACCAAAGGGCAATCAGATTGTTTTTGTGGCTATCGCACTAGATTCCAATTCGAGGGCTCGGCTTAATACCTAGTGGCGTCAAAGTTGTATGTGCCCTTCTTTGCCCTATTATATCCCTTTTTGGGCGGTCAGAGCTTCAAAAGTTGGTATAGATTGGCTGTCACATGGAACATTTAACAATGGAACCATTGCTTTCCTTTTCGAACAAAAGACTGAAAAAAGAATTTTACTCCCTCTTGTCTGTCTCGTCACCGCGATTACCCAGGTGTCCGAGGGAGGCCAGTACTTCGGCACCCAAAGACATTAGGCCATTACAAATAATCGGACACAAAATATTTGTAGATTATTAATCTCATATTTTGCTTCCACATATTCCCTTGCGAACCTTCCTAATCTCTTGGACAGAAACGATAAGCGGCATAAAACTTGAAAAGGGCGGCGTTATATTTCCCTTTAACCTTTGCCAACGGGTTGCCCTGGTTGCCGTGAATTTTGGAGTCTTCGTTCAGTTTTCAAGGTTTTCACTCCTTTCTAATATCCACGGTGGAAAATAGGACATGCTATAATTCCACGAGTCAGATTACTATTTTTTTGAAAGATTTTTTTGAACAATTTTTTATTCAATCTCTGGTGCCATATGACATTAATCTAGTGACTTCATTTCCTCGAGATTAAAATAGTTTCCTTTTCCCGTAAAGCTGATGCTTACTGTATTTATCCCATTATTATTCTAATTATAGAATGAGAGCGCAGCTATTTCGTGCTCCATATTTCTTTTTATCCGCAAATTTCAAGAGAAAATACCCGACGACGTCACCCGTCCGGTCCCCCCCTCCCTCTCCTTAACCCCGCTTCGCTGCCGTTGCCTCCATCCATCGCTGCCCTCCAATCCCGCCTCCCCGCCGCGCCAGCGACTTTTGCCTCCGCTTCTCTCCCGGCGAAAGCCGTCGAATGACTTTTTGGTTTTTATTTTCCCTCTCCGCCTCGCCTGCCTTGGATTCACGTAGCGTTTCATTATTTCATGTCGGCCTGCGAGTGGGATTTTCAGATCGCTAACTTCGAACGAGGAGAGCTTAAAGGATTTGAAAAGGCACAAACGTCCAGGATGCTCTCCCCGGAAAACATTTAGTACTCAAGAAAAAGGCTTAAGGATAACTTGAACCAATTCGTCGCCGTCGTCGCACCTGTGTATTTCTAGGTGTGAGATAGGGATATAGATAGATAGTCAAAATTATCCTCAGGATTATTTCGAACTATTTTATAAAATTTGCCATCATTAATTTCTAAACATAGAAAGAAGACGTGTGCCACTTTAATTAAAGTGCATTTAATTAAATGTAATTATTAATACCCAGTTTTCTAAATTCAAATAGATACAATGGAAAATTTACTCTATAAATGTAAATAAATAATATGCTTAAGTTGATGTTTTTTAATATTCCATACAAAATTCATGTGAGTTTTCCGAGGTGAAATATTATCTTTTAATTACTGGTTACTCAGTCGGTAAAAATAAAACTTTGCGCAGTTAACTATTCATAAAATAAGAGCAGCCACAAGTTGAATAAATATTTTGGGTCATTTCATTGTAAAATAAAATAAAAAACAAACAAATTGAACTAAAATCAACTACGATGGTTTATTTTGAGAATGGGATGAATTATATCGTGACAAAAGACAATAAAAATTATAATCATAGAATCTCCGAATAAATTTTTTACCCAAGCGTTTATCGTTTTGGAGAGAAATTTTCGGCCCAAGGACTTGCTATTTTTATTACATTGACACCAAGTAACATTCAAATTCATAGTTTTCTGCTTTTTATAATACAATAAAATTTAATTTATGAAAGAATTCAGATTGAGACTTTAGGTTTTTAATATTAAAAATAATCGATTGTTTCCAACTAATGTATATAATTATACCAAGTAGAGGTGAAACTATCCAATCGAATATAAGGTGTTAAGTTAATTAGCATGGATTTACTCTTGAAGAGGAAAAGTCATAAAAGCATGTCGTCACTGCGCCACAACTGGGCTCAAAGTAAAATTTTCAGCCGTGAACTTCCTGTAAGGCTGCAAACCCACAGGATGTTTTGTAGGAAGTAGCATTAAAGGTAACATGATGGATTCCATGACTAATTATAATTATTTAGTTACTTGAAAAGCTCAAATATGTACTCAGATGGGCGACAAGATTACAAGTTTTCTCGCAAATACGACTCGTTCACTGTGAATTGAATAAGACCCGTAGAGCCGCGAGTGGCACGCCCCCAGGGATTCCAAAAGACTCCGCCACCCCAGCCGAGCCTGTCACCATTTGGGGGCGTATCTCACAGGGAATCGAGTTATTTCGGCTGTGCCGATCTGCGATTTCTCGCACGCCCGACTAGAACAGCCTCACTATTTGTAAGTCCCCGTGCCGAGCGTATTTAACCCCGAGAATTTTTCTTCTCGTGGGGGGGGGGGGCGCGCTTAAATGGAGTAAAAATGGAAAGCGAGAGAAAGAGAGAGAAAAAGAAAGAAAGGACGAAAGAAAGCGTTCCTCGAACGGAGGGAAAATATATAATCAAATCACTCGCGCTATCGAACCTTATAATTTCCCAGAGTGCTCACAAAAAGGAAGTGAATTAAAATTTCCTGGAGCGTGTTCCGAGTTGAGCGGGAAATAAACCGTGGAATGGGTTTACTATGGGGCTTTACGGGGCGGTGGGAGGGGAGGGGAAGTTGAGGGGGAGGAGGGTGACGCGCGCTCACCGGCAGAAAGGAGGGCGATGGATGAGAGGGAGGGAGGGCGTGTCCTTGCGATCTCAATAGGACACCTCGTCGTCGTCAGCCCTGTGGAGAAGAACACGTTCACGGGCCGAGAGCAAAATCTGCCATCGAGTCATTTAATATTTTCTCGGCAGGAGAATAGAGGAAAAAAATGACACGTCTGAAGTATGAGATGCTTGGTGGCATAATGGAATTTGGCGAAGTAATTTTTGAATGGCGTAAGAGCACGCCATCACTAAGCTACCAGCCTATTTTAAGGCTCCATTGAGTTTTAAATACAGTTAATTTGAAAAAAATATCTTCTTTTAAATGGAAATTTGAACAATGCATTCAAAATTCCAAGATCTCGCGGTAATCTATGCAAAAGTACAAGAAATGATCAATGGTATTTTATAAAATACAGTATAATTACGCTTTTAATGCTATGAGAAATGAAGATTAATAAATATGTAATTGGATTATATGCATCTTAATAAATTAAGCGTGCAACAGAAAGAAGTATTTGAGGCCATGGATGAGATAGATTAGAGTTTGGTGAAAAATGTTAATCCAGCGTGCTGTCATTCAAAATTGCATCAATAGGAAAGCATAAACATATAATTATCAAAGATCTTTGGGAACATAAAATTTGTTTTACACGCCGTAATATTGGACCATGGGGATCATTAATACAAGACTGCATAAAAAAGAAATTTTACGAAATTCAGTTCGGGTTTAGTAAGAAGAGAACTTTTCTATAAAGGAATTAAGATTTTAGAATGATACTGCGTGTTTTGTCAATATTGACGATAATTTCCACAGAAATGAGCTGACAAAGTGAATGAAAGGACCGGGGAATATAGAAATGATCATGTATAATATAGAAATGATTTTTATTCTCTATACCTATAGGCTGCACAAGTAGCGGATAAAGAACCATGATGGGCAGTGGTAGTCGTAATGGACGTAGATTTGAGCCCTTTTGAAATATGTTGAAGAACGTGGGAAATAGGTGCGATGAATACTGAAGACAAATGATGAAGTTTTAATTAGAATAAGACAAGAGAGGACGTTACCGTGCAAAAGTCGAAGGCAGTAAAAAGGATTAAAGGAGGTAGTGAGAGGCAAAGTGGAATTCCTAAATCTGTTTTAAAATGAAGGAGAATGCGGGAAATAGAAAAAGTGAATAGAATTCGCAGAAGGATATGAACGGGGAGGGAAGGATATTCGAAGATTGAAGTAACGTAGGCCGAGTGGAAGCAGAACCTGAAAGAAATTACTTGGTCCACAACGAAGTACTGCATCATTTACGAAATTAATTGAAAATCTGCCTTTGATCCGTAGTTGGCTGTAATTTGGCTAAGTAAAGAGGAGAGATCATAACACTATTCAAGCAAGATAGCTTATCGAGGCCACAAGAGTAAAGAGACAGAAAAAAGAAAAGAAAACTTATCCATTCCCGCGAAAAAGGAGATAATACTACCTTGATCAAAAAGTTCCCGGAATAACCACCGTGTGGCGCTCCCATCGTTCCGATTTGAGTTCTGTTTTTTTTGTTAAATTGGTACATCTGTTGTTGATATTCCCTTTAAATCTTAGTGTCATAACTTGACATTTGCAAAAGTTACGTAGCCAAGAGTACATCTATCGATAATATAGTATTTCTGAACACGAGAACAGGGTGATGGAACTATTGGGAAGTAAAAAGCGGTGACAAGAATATTGTAATGAAGTGATCCCCTTGGGCGGTCGAATATGGACGCAGGTGATAATTCAAATTGCTCATTCTTCTTAAAGAATGAGCAATTTGAAATAGCACTTTCCCATTGGCCAGAAATTATTTAAGGAGGTGACACTATCTCAGGAATAAAGGGTACTCTTCCAGTACAATTTCATAATTTAAAGATTTTCGATAGATATGCCTTTTTAGCTATCCAAAAATGAGAATATATAACATTTTAATTCAACCAACTCGTAAAATCTGTATACCAGGAATAATTTCATCACCAAATATTCCTGTAAAATATTGAAGCAATGATATTTTGAGAAAAATGTTAAAACAATACTTCTACGATCCATGTCATTTCTTACTGGCCAGATTAATTGCATGTGATAGAGAAACTCTACAACGAATTCGAAGGTTGAATGATGTAAAAGTAGTCATGCGAAAAGTTAAAAAGTATCCGAGGCACTCGCCGACGAAAAAAAATAGAGCTTCGGTGGATCAGTGCGCACGGCCACATTGTCTTTTTTTCTGATGAAAAATGGAAACTTCGTCGAGGGAGGCAGTGTAAGAAGCCGGGCATTTGGAGAGGGGACAATGGGGGTTCAATGCAGTTTTTAGTGCGGTGCAGTCGTCGAGAGGGCGGAGGAGTGGCAGCGGGGGGAGTTTTCAGGAACTTAATGCGGAAGTCGAGTGAGGAGAACGAGACCAAAGAGGTAGGAAAGAGGGAGAGAGATGGTGGGGGGGGGGAGGTGGCGAGAAAAAATGGCGAAAATAAGTAGAGGTGAAAAGCGAGGGAGGGGGTGGGTAGGGGAAGCGGGCAAAAAATAATTAACACCATCGAAACGTGTGTAGTTTCGAGAATTCCGCACCTGAGGGAGACACCGCCGCAGCCTCTGTTTTGTCTGCCTCCCCTTTAAATGCGCTAAGCGTGAAAGTCTGAGCTAATGGCCGAGGGATAATCTTGTGTGGAGAAGGGGACGGATGAAAAGAAAAGAGCCGGTGATACTCAATTCTTTTTTCCTCCGCCGACGTGAATGACGTTGTGCGTCGATGAAAAGAAGGGAAGTGTATACAATAACCCCGGGGTGCACGCCTTGAATTCGTAAAATCTCGAAGCACAGGCTCATGTTCGGTCGGATAGGGAACGAAAAAATTAATCCCTTCTGTATGAGAACGCGGGACACCCTTTTTAAGAGAGAAAGAGGAAATAAATTCAGTCGACGAAAAGGAAGGCCCTCCAAACCATTTTCCGGTGATTAGAAATTGCCTGAATACCCCGAAGCCTTTGCGAATCGCCTTTAGCGCTGTGTAACGTGGGCTGGGATCGTCGGGTGAGCGGAAGCTATGGTGCCATTTGGAATAATTAAGAATGTGGGTCAGAGAAGGATATGATTGCTTTGCAATGCAGTAATGGAAAGGTCACAGATACCTTTCCATTTCACACATTTTCATTCCACTAAGCCAGCTTCTTTCTGCGCGATGAAATTCAGTACTAGACTTATTTTATACATATTTCCGACCAACATTTTCTAATCGGCTGAGCAACGGAGTAAATTGAATGAAGAAAAAAAACAAAATACGCGATACGCGACAAAGAATGTGTTGAACCTTTGAAGATTTTATGAATCCTAAACAGAAAAAAAATGAGATTAAATAACGCTGTATGGATTACATAAAAACCTCTGCTTATTTAGATGAATCATTAAATGCTGAGCTCAAAAAAATTCTCATGAACCTTTTGGAAGTGGTTTTAATGTAGACTTTACACATACTTGGCATTAAATTAAAGGTATCAGATTTTATCTGAGTAAAGCAGCAAACGCATTTGGGAAAATAAGTTAGAAGAAGGAAGTGTAACAACGAATTTTAAATGTGATGGGTAAAGAGAGGAAATATGAAGGCGGCAGGCTTGCAGATTCTTATTGAATTGAAGGCATTTAATTATGACAATTATAATAATCAGAATAATCAATAGAGTTGAACGTCAATGGAAATAGGAGTATTGTTTTCAATTCTACGGCCACCTACCAATTTAAAGGGTACGTTTTGGATGACCCATTTAATAACTAAATATTACGTATCGTATCGAATTTATTTTTCTTCCGTTATTTCGTTGTCCAGTTCTTAGTACCTTCCTGATTGCCTTCAAGCCCTCCGAAAGTCTCTCTTCTCCCTCCTCTTCCTCCCTTCCTTTTGCTCCGCCCTCATTCTCCCTTTTATTATTAGCCTCCTGCATTACCTTGCCTTAAATGAATGAAAAACTTCAATAGCCGTAAACAATTATTTATATTATATTATTATAAAATTGTTTACGGCTATTGGAAATTTTCGTTTATTTAATACCACTAGCCGTAAGAGCTCAATTCTATCAATATTAAATTGCCTCTCACTCCTTTTGCTGCCTCACTACTTTTGCTGCCTTCTTCGAAGTTCCACTCTTCATTCAAATCACATTTCAAATTTCGTTGCTCGTACACTTACCCGGGGTCTAGCTCATTTTTCTAATTTTTCTTTTTATCCAAATCTCGGAAGAATTCAATTTGACTTCATCATTTTTGCCTCAAAGACCGAGTTTCGGATCCATACGGCGCTACACTCTATATTTAAACTATGCTATTTAATACTCAATTTTTACGCTTGCTTGGCATACGATCGCCTTATTCTTGGTGATGGTTCTTTCGACAATACCCTTTTCTCAATATCCTCCATAAAAATTGTATCTCATCCGCGAACAATTCTATAAACAAGTCGCTGATTGTTTCTGAAATTATTCCCTGGAAAGGTAATTCCGCCTCTTCAGTCTCGGAAGAAATTTACTGAAAAAGTCAGCAGTGATTGTGGGGTGCATCCACGCATTTGGTAACCACAAGTGAACTCCCTCTTCTGGAGTCTGATCTGTCAATCAACGTGGAGTTGCTTTGAAGTAGCAGCTCTTGGCCGTTGCCAGCATGCCACCGCCAAAGTGCGGTGGCAGCACAAAGCAGGACGACTCTTAGCGCGTGGCTTCTGCCAGAATTCGGGTCACTAATGGACTCATGATGAATTATGCTCGGGCCACTTGCCTACGCTTAGAATGCCTACCCACACTCTCGAGAGTCGAACGAGCGGAGCATTCCAGCATTCCAGCGCTTTTTTGTTGAAAGACACACGCGCCAATTATTTCGTCGCGTCACGATCGGGGAGTGGGCGGGCAAAGACTACCTGGGTGGACAAAGACTACGCGAGTGCGTAACTGCAAACTTGCAGTGCAAATTCACTGAAACTTAATGATTCTACCCACAAAGAAGAGGTTATATCGCTGCATTTGAAAATATTTGTCTTCATTCGACCCCCTTAACATTATATTTCACGCTCTTCGTCTTGCACCCCTCCCTAAGATTTTATGTCTCGACGAGCGTGTTTCATAAACTGAAAGAAGAAATATATAGAAATGAAGAGCTTGGAATACTTATTAGGGTGTAGTGAAGAATTGCTTCAATAGAATCAAAGCATGTTGCTAAGACTGCAGTGATGAAAAATCCTGACCAAACTGGTATCTGCACGATTGATTGAGGCCAATATGAATTATAGCATAAATAAAAAGGAAGGGACCAGAAAGGTAGACGTACTATGTGTTGCTGTAGAGAAATATTTTCCTTCATGGCTCCCAATAATTTCCTCTTTGGCCTCTTCAATTTCATTATTTCCCGAAATATATCCGACACCTCTATTTATTTCCACTTGCAATCTGCGCTCTTAAGTTCTGTAATTTTCCAAGAATAATCCGTTGTGCAGCTTCCAATTCAATATTGCTCGCTGTGTCTTGTTAAGTGCGCGGACAAGAGCGCGAGCTTGCGGTGCGAGACTGCGGTGGTGTCGGGGCGATGGGTGGGTGCTAGGGGCGGCCGTCTGCCGCCAGTCACCAACCAGCGCAGTAAATACAAGGACGGGAGGGACCCGAAAGGTGGGGTCGCCGGGGGAATGAAAGGGGGAGTTCTACTTTCCCATCCCCAATGCTCCCCCCCCATCTCCCTCCAGGAGCAAGGACACCCGGGCGACCCCGTCGAGGCGGGCCCTCCCAGGCGCCCTCCCCTTCGCAGAGGTTCGATAAACACACATAACTCACAGGAGGTTGAGAAAAAGGGATCCCTTGGCCGCAGGCGAAGGTATGTGTGTGTGGTACTCAGTCGCGAGGGGTCGTGTCGGGAGAGCTAGAGCTGGGGGTTGGGCCAAGGTGGGGCGGAGAGGAATGTGTGGGTGCCACGGGTTGACGTTTGGCCCGTGACGTGGGGGCTGCGTGGGAGGAGAGGCGGGGCTCGCTTCGGAGGAAAGGGGGGGGCAGAAGAGAGACGGCGGGCGCACCCATGTGTCGTCGGCGAGGCATCATTAAAACTTTGGTTTTGACATGGACGCGGGTGTGAGGCGGGGGTGCGAAGTGGGGCTGAAAGATCGTGGGGCGGGGGCAGTGGGTCCAGGGGGCAGGGAGGGGCGGGGAAGGTGGCAGGTGGGAGGGAGAAAGGAGGGCCCGGGGGGCTCAACACGTGGAGGGAAAACGAAGCTGCGAGGTGAAGGGCGAAGCCGTTTGAGTGAGGATAATAGAGAGGCGACATTCAAAGAGAGAAACAAACGCCTCTCACTCCCAGAATACCCACAACCACATTGCGCGCAAATGTCAACGTAGAGTTTCCGTTTTTAACGGAAGTATTTGCTTGCAATACGTTTTCTTTTGCATGTTTACGTGAATGTAGCGTAACTTGCTTGCTAACATGCCTTTCCGTAAAGGTATCGGGAGTAGTAGCGTTTCAATGAACTACGTAAAAATAGAGAAGGTAACCTTATACTAGATTTGAATCTACACTTGAGAATTTGAGGTGATATCAAGTTACCTACCAACTCAATTATTGCATATGACAATGTGTATTTTCTAGAGTTTAAGATAACAAATAATAAGAAATACTTATTTTCAGATGTAATTCTAATACACAAATAATTCATATATATTTCTGAAATACGCAAGGTCGTGGACGTGAATAAAATTAAGGCCTTGCTAATTTACTTAATACTCAGATTCGTAACTTAAATTCAACCTTAATGCATCTGAATTTTCCTCAATATTTTGGAGAAAGATTTTGTATCACATTGGAATATTACAATAAAATAAGATTTTGACTTAAACCACCACATCTCTGCTTCGCCATCATCACCGGCGACCAACCCAAATGTTGGTTTGACGCAATTCACCTCACTCGATCTACATTCAATTGGCCAACATCTCCTCACATTCACTTCGGCATCTGTCATTATTTTACTCCTGTATCGGATAACGGGGAGTTTACTGTGCGCAGTTCTTCACATAACTTACCCTTCGACGAATACATAGATATATAAGGCAAAAAATAATGTCGTCTTCTACATTATGTCACCCACAAAATGTTTCCAAGACCAAATCAGCAATGATGACTTTTATGAATTAATTTCCGGTCCCATCCTAAAACTAATAACCACCTTCTTTGACCGACGGACGATTTCATCCAATTCCTCTCATCCTCTCTACCTCGACTGTTCTCCCCTTCCCACCTCCACCCTCTCTCACCCTGGAGAGTTGCCCCCCCCCAACCAGACAGGACCGCCACAGTATCCATGGCGACACTAAGCAACCCAGAACGGGAGGGGCACACACCCCCGCCGGCCAGCCCTCTTGAGACACGGTGACGGAAAGGGGTGCATCGGAAGGCAACGTGGGAGGGGGACGAGGTCAGGGGGTCGGGCAGATCTCCCGCGGGGGGCGTGCACGACTCGTCGGATACTTCAAGATGATTCCGGCGAGGAACAAAACAGGTTTGTTTGCGCGCGCGTCGGGAGGAAGATAACGAGTGATCCGCTCTCGCACGCACTTTCGGGTGGAGAGCGATAACGCCCCGGTTCCTCGTTTTTCATTCGCAATCCCTTCGGTGGCGCAAGAGGTTGAGAGGGCTGCGAAGAGGTTGGTGCTGGGGTGCGGGGCGGGGTCGGTGCCTACCCACTACTGGCGCCGATGCAGGCGTGTCGCCAACTGTCCTCGGGGACTTCATTCATGTTTCGATGCCGTTGGCGCAGTGATATGGGACACCTCACGGATACGAAGAATGAGATGGGTTGGTCCATCGGCAGTTGGCGAGGAGGATGGCAAGCAATGGAGAGGGTGGGGGTGCGGGGAGGCAAGAGTAGGGTCAAGAAAGACGGAGGAGGCGCCAGGATGATAGGAGTTAGGACGCCAAGAGTCCGGAAACCCAGAGATCGCGGATCTGCTCGGGTTGCTATTATTGTTGGCTTTTGCTTTTTCCGTGAAACTAGCTACATCTGCTATATTGTGCGACAAATCAATGATTGTCTGGGAAACTTCAAATCTGCTGTTGCTACTTAGAATGACTGGTCAGAGAAATGAATGATCAGGCGACTGAAGATTGTCCAATAGAAGGATAGACAAGATAGCGAGAGGAATTAACTTCGAAAAAACTAAGGGCTGTAGGTATCAGGCGGTAGATGAACTTCTGTGTCTAATTTGGAGAAGAAAACTTGGTGAAAATTTTTAACAGATAACCAAAGTCAAAACAAACAAATATAACAATTAACTGACAAGAATATACTTGACGCTTTCAGGCTTCACTTGGTTTAATTGTGTGATTTCCAAGTTAAAGGAGTAAGTAATTTACCTTTCCAAGAAACTGGCCTTGAGGGAAAACAAATCCAACCGTTCGACGAACCCGTTCGCCCCCACGCCCCTGACCAAACCTAATGCCAAGTCATAACGAAAGTATTACCTTTCCATTCCCTTACCCGAATAATCCCGACTCCCACATTCAACTTCTACCCTCCCTCCCCCTCTCCACTGTCCTTAGGGTGTATATTTAACTGCTGCATGTCAACAAAATTTGTAGCTGATGATGCCGATAGTCGGTGGAACGCTTTGTATCGTAAAACAACTGATATAGATTTGCATTATTATTTAGAAGCTTTCATTTCTCGATCTTTCCAATATTTCGCGTAACATTGGTAGATGTCTGCTTGTACTTGGGGTTTCCTCCTGTGTTCCTCCTTTGTGTGTGTTCCTATCCCTTTTCCTGATATCTGTTTCTATATAAATGAGCATATATATATATATATATGTATATATATATATATATATATATATATATATATATATATATATATATATATATATATATATATATACTATATATATATCCAATTTATGTAATTTTTCGGGTACTTCCTGGGAAACCCTCCGGAGCAAATATTTTCTTATTTGAATGTGTATATATATGTATGTATGTATATATATATATATATATATATATATATATATATATATATACATACACACACACACACACATAGAAGAGAAATTGCGGCAGACGTGGGAGCTTTGACAGGCTATTGATAGCCCCATGAGTGTAAATTCTCGGCCGTCACCTCTATTTTCTTGATTATACAGAAAAGGTTCAATGATCAGGGGTATCGCAAACATATGTGACGGAAATAGTGGTGTGTGCCTAAATAGTTGAAATGCTGAGTAGCTCCAAGAATGTAAGAGATAAAAACACAAGTATATATACGTACACTCAACGAGTTCAAAACACACGCACGAGTGAGATAATGACGAGGCGAAGCTTAAAAAAAATGACTATTGCAAACAGAAGCGAAAAGATGCGTAGCACACACGGAAGCATCCATCCGTCGACCCAAGATGTCGCCCTGGAGTAGTGGGCTGCGATCGGCGAAAAGAACTTTGGACAACGTCGTTACGTTATTCTCCCCACGCCCGAACACCCTCTCGCCGCCCTCGAAGTCCTCCCCCGAGGGATCCCACCCACGCGCCCCCGACGAAAGCCATCTCCCGACGCGCCCTCACCCGAGGGAGGGAGCAATTTCCCAATTTCCACGGAAGCGGAACACTCCCTCCCTCCTCCCCGACTTGGAGGGTTCGGCGGGGGTGGGAAGAGCTGGTGCCTAACCATCGCGGCCCAGAGCTACGAGGGCTTTCCGAAAGTTCTTCTTCGAATTTACACCAAAAATCAAACACGCATATAATTTTGTATTAAAAATAAAATTTTCCCTACGGGTAGCACACTTTCACGAGGTCTGTCCAGAATGGCCTCCGTCATACTATAAAAAATACAAGGTCCATCCCAAAAATAAGGAGAAAATAAGTAAGATATTTTACCACTAATGCAGATGGCTGGAGTGGGGTGATGTGTGGTGGGAAAGGTAATGAAAGATCTTGGGAGATCAACGCGTCTACTTTCTCTAGTTTCATTCTGTACACTAAAGTACGCGTAAGCCCTTACTAACATGACACAGAAACTTCACACTCCATTACAGTTACGATAGCCAACTCTTTTAAATTTGCATACTTTTCAACTCTCTCAATCCTATCCAAAATGCTTTTTCTCTTTCTACCTTCTCTCTCAGCGTTCTCCCCTCTCAATTACAGTCTTCAACATCCAATTTTATTCCCTCCATTCATCTCCACACTATACATCCACTCGTACTCGTATATACATACAACTCCATTTCCATACCTACGCTCCGAATTAAAATTTACACTATTCTTTTCTTGTTTATCTAAGGTACCGGTCATCAACATCCACCTCTTTTTAAACCTTCTTTACGTAATGCCATTTTTTTTCAATGTCCTTAATGCTTCGTACACCTTGTTTTAAAATACATCCTACTCTGGTGGATTGTTCCACTTGCTGTAGTTTATGTCTCTTAACTTCAATGCTTAACTTAGCCTTTCCTTTTTTAATAATCTTATTACCTTTGTTTTCTTATGATTGATTCTCACCCCATACTTGTTCTTAACTAATGCTTAATTATCCACAAATCTAACAAGGTTACGTATGATCAAGCGTTAACCACTTATTGCAGTCTCTAAAATATATAAAATGTATCGGAAAAAATTTCTCCTGACGTGTATTACGTCAGGAAAGCTGAATTAAAACCGTCAGTTAAGCATGCGCATGATTGTAGAGCATATTGGCATTGATAAGATGACAATGCACACCATTATCACTGAAAATTTGGCGATGCGAAAGATCTGTACTAAACTCGTCCCGAAGGCCTTTGGACGGACGAACAAGAGCAGAGTCAAGTGTCTGCTTTCAAAGACCTTCTACATCGGCATCGTGACGTTTCCCCAACCCCGTTACAGTCCCGACTTGGCACCAGCAGACTATTTACTATTCCCAGAAGTGAAATACTCCCTCCGTCATGGTGGACACCACCATGGGACCCTAAGTGCCGCCAAAGAAGCTTGCCCGCGTATCCTTAAGGACCTTTCGCAATCCGCCTAATAGGGAGACTTAGGTTCGTGGTAAAGTCACTATCAAAATTGTATCGATACTCAAGGGATGTACTTTGAGGAATTTTGACGCATTGCAGCAATATCTCAAATCTATTTTTCCAGAATCTTTTCCCGGTGATTTTCATGCAAACCTTGTGAGTTCAAGCTCGTCCATATGCTTCGTTAGTCCATCTTCCTAATCATATCTCCTATAACCCATGACTCCATAGCCTCTTTATAATACAATTGAAACAACAGTAAATAGTACGCTGCTTCCTTTATTCCTTGTTTAAAATTGAACGATGAGTTAGCGAGTCCTAAAAATCGGTTTTGCCAATTCACTAACACCAAATTTCTTACTTTTCACTGATTCCAATTGAGAGTCAAATATAAGAACATATTTTCAGTAGTAAAATTAAGAAACTGTAAAAATTACTCTTGGATAGTTCACATTAGGCCAAGAAATACGTATTTATTGTTGATTATAGTATATACAGTTTGATGTAGAAGAAATACCTTTAGTTAGACCGTTAGTTTATGTGCCAGTATTTTTGCATTATATACACACATGAGAATGTGTCTCTTTAAATCACTGGCGACATGCCTCATTTGAATGAATCTATGAGTCGACGACTAGCGAAGGCATTCAAGCACATCATCCTTGGTGTGCCTTGTCTGTTCTGTCCACTGGAGTTTTCTAGACGTCGTCGTTTGCATTTACCTCCGTGCACATTGCTATGCTCAAATGTACTCCGGGTCATAAAATTGCATTTCCTTTTATAGACTACTCCTGGGAAAAAATGGAAGAACCCAAACCAGAAAGTAACGTTGCAAGGAAAACATCGCGCTCGCGAGCCCTCCCCCTCCCTCTGCGTCCTGAATTTACAGCCTGAGTCCCGCGGGCATCGCGGAAGAGGCTTCCCCATTGTTGACCGAACGAGTAGGGAGAAAGGACGTGGGAGCACGTATTCCAAAAAGAAATTCTATGCAAATACGCAGTGAAGAATAAAAAAAGGATCGTTTTGAGGGGGCATTCCATAGTGTAGTACAAAGTGGATTCTCTTTATAAAGGGAAAAAAGAAGAGATACCGCTCTCGGTATTTGTTCAGGATCCGGAGTTCCCTTGAACGGTTTTGGTTCCGCGGGGGAGAGTAAATTTGAATACGTCAATGAGGAGGGAAAGGGCGAGGGCGGGGGGTTGCACTCGGACGGAAGGTGTTCAGGCCGGAAAGGGTTAGAGGGAGGTTCTCCCTCCCCAAGAGCGTCCACTCCGGGAAGCAATCGACTCAGAAAATCCGAGTTCTTTCGAAAGATAAAATTACCAATGGAGAGAAATTTGGAACTTTTATTCCATTGATTTGGAAAAGGCATGGAAATACTACTTCAAATTAACAGAAATTTAATATTTCAGGACTGAAAAGCGTTAAATAAAAACCAACGATGATCATACCGAAGGTTGTTCTGGTAGGTGTGGGTCGAATTCGCCCAATACTAAGCCCAATGGTCCGTAAGAATCTTACGTTTTATCGGGGCGGCGCAAGGGGGAGCTGGCAGGCAGGCAGGCCGGCTCTGCGACTCCACCGCCTTCTGATCCCAAGATTAGATAACGGAAAAATTACATGGCTGGCCCCGAGACATCACCCGGATTAGAACTCGGGACTTGTCGAAAGCGCAATTCACGAAGCTACCGTACTACTTAAGCACACTTTCCATTTTTGGTCATTATCGCCGTGAAGTCCCCTTACCTGTATTCTATTTTGATACTTTTTTAGGAATTCCCTGTTCCTGACTCCGCGATAATAGTGTTGGAGAATGTCAAACCTAAGAAATAAATATATTTTTCCTGCTCAAACACAT
The DNA here is from genome assembly GCF_022747635.1 of Hetaerina americana. Taxonomy (NCBI): domain Eukaryota; kingdom Metazoa; phylum Arthropoda; class Insecta; order Odonata; family Calopterygidae; genus Hetaerina; species Hetaerina americana. The sequence continues at coordinate 90,706,932 of NW_027286985.1, forward strand.
TATTCCCTGGCTATGGTTGCCATACATATTTGTTGAAATCAACAGGAGTGACATGCTTTATGGTTTCGTAATCGCTCACATCTCCAAGATATAATCATCGTGTGCTATCCTCAAGACGACGAATCAGCTGAAGAAAACCTAGAGAGAGTCGCCCCGAATCCGAGAGATAGATATTTCTCTGACTATGCGAAACCATCGGAGTCCCTCAGGGAACACTCTGGGGGGCTGTCTACCCTGCATGGGGCGTCCGAGTGGCGAGTTAGGGGGTAGTGTAGGAAGGGGTGGGCAGGTCGGTGCCGGCGGCCTCGGTGCTGGCGAGCTATTGGAAGGTCGAGAGTGTGTATGCACCTCGCCCCCCTCCCCTCGAGGTCCCCCTGCGGCCGCTCGCTCCTCCTGCGCGAAAACACCGTTGGCCGTTATTTGGTTTTCGTTCGGAACAGCGACCGGCATTTAATCAACTCGCCTAGCAATCAATGCATGGCGCCCTTCCGGTTGCCACCGCCCGGAAATGTGGTATTCTAAGGCAAGGAATTGGATTACTCTCATGCGCTGAGGTGCCCATAGGGATATCAGGGAGGGGAAAGCAACGGCAGAATTTAAAATGGCAGGAGGTATGCCTAATAATCATTTCGGTTAAGGGCTTGTTCGCGGAAAACTTCACGTAAAGTGGTTCAGTCGCAGCTACCATAATGCATAAAAAATCGAGCTGGCGAAGATGAGACGACCATGATAAAGCACAAAGTGTATGGGCCTTCGGTGCATCGCAATTTCAATGCAATAATCAAAATAAACCCTCTTTCTATTCATTTTGTGACATGTATGTGTCGTAAGGCACTCACAATGATTATTACCAAAGGATTAATTTTCACATATCTTGAAGTGGTATACAAAAGAGATTTTTGTAGGTTTTTAAGAATAAATTCTGGGAGAATCGCATGTTTCAACTTAGCCGCTCATTTGCCTCAAAGAGGCGTTCTATTAGCGCCTTAGATAGAGGCAAGAAGATTGGATCCAGGATGCTCTGACCGGATTCGATTTCCCAAGGACTATGCTGGATTTGCTATGCGCATTGTCCACCTCTACCCTGTCGATCACTTTTTGACCCCGTCAGCAACTGCCAATTTTCTGAGTTATATTGTTTCCTTAGGATAATATTTTTAAAGAGGCATTAGAAAATTTTTTCTAATTTAACTTCATTAACCGCAAATTCGGTTTCCACAACCTTAGAAAACATCCAGACAAAAGCTCATGAAGACTTATTATATATAGATGTACAAGGTTTGTATAAAATTATCGGTAAGAATCGTTTCCTGACGTGTGCGTGAAGTACTAAATTCAGACCGTCGGTTAAGTGTACGCATGGTCGCAGATCGTATTGTCATTGATAATATTATAGTGCACACGTCATTATCACTGAAAATTTGCAGATGCGAAAGATCTGCGCTTAACTCGTACCGAAAGTCTTGACGGACAACCAAGAGCAGAGTTGAGTGACTGCTTTCGAAGACCTTCTGCAATGGCATCGCGACGATTCCCCAACCCCCTCACAGTACCGACTTGGCACCAGTAGACTATTCCCTATTTCCAAAAGTGAAATACTCTATCACCATTGTGGTACCCCAAGTGTCGTCAAAGAAGCTGCACGCGTATCCTTAAGGACCTTCCGCCTACCAGGGAGCCTTCGCATCGCGGAAAAGCCGCTGACAAAATTGTGTCCACCCTCAAGGTCCAAGGACCCTCAAGGTTCAAGGAGCACTTTGAAGAATTTTGAGGTATTGTAGCAATGTCTCAAAAACCCTATTTTTCCAAAAATGTTCCCTATATCTATTATAAAAACCATTATGTATTACCTGACCATAAGAGTTTAAATTAATGCCTATCTGATGACAAAAATGAATTTGCCAACCGGAGCCCATTGATGATCTTTTTTAGGCATACATTTTATTTTCGAGTTATTCGTGGACCCTAGCTCTGTGTCGTTCTCTTAGAAATTACTAAAAAATTTCGGTTCGTTCTTCTTGAAAATATATGGGGATCGAGATGGTGCGAGGGCTAGCGTACTGGCTTCCCACCCAGAGGGCCCGGGTTCAAATCCCGGCGGTGTTGAATATTTTTCAGAGGTATATCGATCCCTACTTGAGGTGCTTTGTGGAGGGCACTTTGAGTGAGTACGCCGTCCGTCGGATGGGACGTTAAGCCGCGGACCCCTTGGCGCCTTTCGTAAAGAGTAGGCTAATGCCGACGCCGGGTTTCTCTCCACCCTTCATCCTTTCCTATCCATCCCCTATGGCGCAAATGACCTCAGCTGTCGGTCGCCTCCCCTCAAAACTACTACTACTTGAAAATATATTTCTGAGAGTTTTATAAGGATTTATTAGATGTGATTTAGAATCGTATCAAGAATTTTGATAAGAGCAGAGGCAAAATTACAGGCGGACTTAAGACTTCATATAAAAAAATATTGCTGTATTTCAATTCCCGTATAAAAATTAATTATAGTTTTATAATTCTGTTTTTTAATGGCATACTTCCGTTTTTTTCTATCTTATCATGGCTTTGTTATTTTGGTTTTGAGACCTTGTCCCAATTCACATTGAAGCTGTTAATTTCCTATCTGGGAAATTGCCTGTTTGCGAGCACTGTCTTCGTGGAAAAGGCCTTTTGAGCTTTCCCTTAAATGCAATAATAATAAGTGCTCCTTTCGCTTTCCCCCAGCGTGGGGCTCAGCCTCCTCTTATGAGCCTCGCCCCGAGCGACGAGGTCCCTAGAGCCCTGGATGCCGCGGCAGAGGAATCCATGCCGGCCTCTCGCCTCACCCACAGGGTATTGCCCTATCTCCAATTCCACGGAATTCGCCACTGCCAGGGGATAAATTAAATAAAGAAAGAACGTCTCGCATAAATTTGAGCTCTCACGCCTCTCCCGGCTCGAGTTTCAACGGGGAATTAGTTTTCCAATCGAAGGGGGGCGGACGACGGCCCTGCGGCGATCAGGGGTGTGCGGGAGGTCGGTCTTTGCGGCGGCCGGGAGGAGGGAGGGGGAAGAAGGAGGGATGGTGGTTGGGGGCACGGTCCACCGGGCGCGACCGACCCCCGTGGTCCGCTGGCGTGGTCGGCCGGGGTGCGTGGCGACGCGACGGTCCGCTAAACTGAGTCCGCAGACGAGCTCTGACACGCCCGCATTGTTCGAAGCCGCCGCCGCCGGACCCGTGGCGTTCCTTGGATAGGAAGGGGGGGATGACATCGGGAGACGTGAGAGCAAGAAGGCGAGGAAATAGAGCAGGGCAGCAGGAGATACTCAGGGATAGGAAAAACTTAAGAAAAACCAGAAATAAATTACGAAAGTGTTTAAAGAAACATAGACTTATCGTTGAGACCTTATTGGAGAACGTCATTTCTTTACTTGATTTCTTCCCTGAGAATAGGTTCATGAACTTATCCTCACAAGCTCAGTTGGAAAAGCTAAAATATCAATAATAAGCTGGAAATCTTTTGTAGGAGGAAAGGAAACGAAAGCCGCGCACACGTACATGCAGTAATTGAAGGGATAGATATGACGAATATACATCTGATTTTTTCTCTTCTGAAATGTGACGTACGAGTATATTCTAGAGAAATCATGCCAGCATATGTAGTATTTCATGTGTAACGCGAGGTTTAGGTCAGTATGTAAACCTATATGACTAAGCGGATCGTCTTGCATCTCAGGATATTTGTATTTTTATCTGATTTCAAGTAAGTTCATGTTCATCACAACATTTAATACTTCATTAAAGTTTATCGTAATTAATGATATTGACATCAAAATACTCTGGATGGATCAACAAATATTCTTCATAAAAACACCAAGCAATTAAAAATTGGATATTATGACTCTATTATTTATGAAAAGCATTCTTTAGCTTAAGCAGCTCTTTTTCCTCCATAAATATTGATCTCCTGATTTGAACTAATCCGGTATCAGATGCTGGGGCTCAAAGCGCTCATAACGCACATTCCGGGCAAATATTCCCGTCTCTCACGCTAATATTTTCTAAAAGAGTCACCCCGCCTCCTTTCCTTGCAAAGCAAAATAAAACCTCCGGGGTGGAGGGGAAAGTAACTCTCCTGAGATCGAGTGACGTGAATGTAATCGGCCTGTTGGTTATTTTGAATAGCGCGTTTCATTTTTATGCCTCATAATTAAATGAGATTAAAAAAGGATCTTAATGAAGTATTGGGGCAGGGCTGATTAAAATATTCGAAACTTTATCGCAAATATTCGTACATGAATACAACCAATAATAAATACGATTTTATCTTTTAGAGTTATTGTCAGTAAAAATTAAAAATTGATATTTAGACTTGAAATAGACTAGCAAATTAACAACGTGACACACAAGCTGTTACAGATACTTATTATATCTTACATAAAACTCTAAAATTATAAAAACAGATAAATTATTTTTTCCAATGGTAGCCTTCATGTTTCCACTCTACGTAAATGCCCATAACATGTATCATACACGCAAATGGTTTTCTTATTAACGACCTTAATCTTCATTTATTACCAAAAATTTGATGGAGCGGAACAAAAATTTGTCCAATCAATTATTTATAAAATATTCAAAAGCCCCAGCTGTTAAATGTACTCTCAAATATGACTTTTAAAATTGATAGTTTCCGTTCGATTTATAGAGACCATTTTAAAGGCAGTGAATTGCCCGAAAAATTGGATATAAGCCTATTTTTTGAATTAATAATAATTTTCCCGCAAAATTAATTACTCTGTAAATAATTTTTTTATCTTGGTATACTTATTAGAATTAATTCTTCTTTTGAGAAAATAAATCTTCGTAGTCAGATAAGGTTTTACTCCTCTATTTGAATTTTACTGAATTTTGAACTTCGGAAAGAACACCCATGGATTTCAGACGACAATGAAAAAATAAGACTTGGGGAGATTTGGACGAGGTTTGAGCAAAGAGTGTGGTAGGGGACGGTGAGATGGAACTTAATTATGGAGCGAACCAATGTGAAGCCTCCCTTGGCCTGGAATCTGGTAAATCAATGCACCGAAGAATGTTATGATACAATCATCATAGAATTGCGCCCGAATGCCACGAACTCCGAAATTTAATTCCAGTCGAGCGCCAACAGCACCTGCAGCAACTATAAAAGTACTCTGGAACTTTTCCAATCTCAAAATATACATCCAGTTGACCATATTTAAACGGTACTTCCGATTTTTTTCTGCCTTTGCATCCTTTGTACCGGCTCGCGACTTCCGGACTTAACTCGCAGAACAATTACACTTTATGTGAATAATATGGTGAAGCTTCACCGCAAAATGCTCCATTGCGCATGCCCTTCCCCTTTTTGCTTAAGCACGCCCCGCAAATCGTTCTGGTCCGCAAAGATACCACGCCATAAATGAGGGAAGAGCACTCCGCGCGGCCATCGAAGCTTCAAATTGAGAATGAAATCGTCGACGCTGATAAAAATGAACTCACTAATTTAGTCCTCCGCTGAAAAGGTTCTTCTAACCCAATAAATGAGGGGAATAGCGCAATCTATACTCCGAGGAATTTAAAATAAACGCGATATCGGAGGTAGAGGTGTTCTCTTGAAATAGAATTCGAGATCCCCCAACGCCCCGGGTCCCGAGGGTGTTTCGACTTCCGTCACCGCCGCAGTAAACAACACGCATGGGCGAGGAAGGCGGTCGGGCGAAATGTCAGATCCCTACTCATCGAGAGGGCAAGCAAGTAACGAGGGAGGAGGTTGGGTCCTTTCCGTCTACCAACAGCGAGCTTCCGAAAAGATGTAGAGATTTTCACAACTAAAACTTAGTTTGCGGCGGCCATTAGCAGATCGCCATCACGCGGGATCGGACGTCATGCCAACACTTTTGACTCCACGCTGATCGCCCGGCTTTGAACCGCGTTCGGGAAGTAAGTGCTGAACGCGGAGATTTCCGAGGCGGAGTCCAATTACCCATTTCATCGCTGTCATTGAGTTAACGCAAAAATGTCTGTTCCCTACGAAATGCGGCAGATCGTTTGCGCTGCTGGACATTGTACTCATGTTCCGAGAATACGCTCCCGGGGGAACGCGTTGCCGAGTGATGTGAGCTTGGGTTAAACTTCTCACGCCATCTATTGAGCACAATGGCAGGATTTCGTCCAACTACCGCCATCAGTAACGAATCGTGAATATCATGTACTGTTTTTTTGGCATTATAGAGGATTTGTGGGTCGAATTCTTCCCTCAAAGGCAGAAGGATTAACTCAGAGGCATATTGTGAGACCTTAAATAAACGGTTGTGAAAGATCCCGAATAGAAGGCATGGTCTGCTTGCTTTGAAGAGCTCTGCTGCTTCGGGATGAAACTTAGTCACTTCATCACCGGTGAAATACGGCCCCAAGCATATCTTTAAGGTTGTAACAACGAAGACACATTTATGAACAATATTTATAATATTCATCGATCCTATGTTTCAGTGAAACGCGTTTTTCGGTCATTCAAAGAAAATGTTCTCGGTTATGATAGTAGAAGAGAAATAAACACATGAGAGATACAGGAAGATAGTGAAAGCAAGAAATCAACAGCCAAAGAGGAAAAAAAAAGTCTTAGAACTTTTAGGCTTCCCGCAACAACTATGGTGCTATGGACTAGAATGAGATGATTGAGATCACGAAACTAAGCTGTCATCCCCTGCAATGATGGAAAAGTTAACAAAAAAAGAATACTTTGTCATTTATGCAAAATAAAAATCTGCCTGAGCCAGAACTTTTAAATTTCGCCTCCCATACTCGTTGAATTACGCATATTACTCTTTTGCTTTGTATTTGGCCTCCTCCTACGCTCCAGCGACTTGTCACCATTCCATATAAGCCGCAGAAAACCCTCTCCTTCACATGCATGTGATTACCATTTGCATACAATACTGAGATTGTATACAATATCAGTATAACGTGATATAAGTGAAATCGAAATTGAAGTCTGATTTTATATCGTTACGGTTGTCTCTTGAAATCGTGATAACGCATGGAACTACTGGAAACATGATTTAGCAGTTTAATTAGAAGACATTCAATTTCGAGTAGCTTGACATAAGTAAATGGTGAATACGCAAATGATTTTCTCATAATGATAGTAAGGTGCACTTTAGCTCAGTGGGAACAGCAAAGAGAAAGGGGTTTGAACGTTCTAAGTGTCACCGGAAAATCATTTATGCGATTAACTCCATCTGTATTCATGATCTATCAATCCTATGGCCAATAATGATTATTTAGAACCCTATCCTGATATTTTGGCCAGCTAGGTGACCATCAACGGGAATGAGTATTTGGCAACATGGAAGACAACAGTAGCGAAGTACTGTCCGTGGTCAAGTGAATTCATATGTTCAAGTGGGGGGAGGTGGGGGAGAGGCAAGAATATGAGTGGGGAGGGGAGGGGAATTGGGGAAGAGGTGGTGGAAATTGTATTTGCAGTAAATGTGTACTTTGAAACTCGGGGACCAAGTCAAATAAGAGACTGTTGACGAATCCCAATTCGTTGTTCATGATTTTGTCTCTGTGCAAGTGTACGAATGTGCAAGCTCCCGATGGCGTCGGATTCGAAATTTTTGGTGTGCAAAATTGGGTATAGATTTTTGAGTGTAATATGGTGGGAATTTTCGTAAACGTGTTTTGTGACGGCAAATTATTCAAAACGACCGTTTTTATAGCGAGTCAAGTGTTCCATGAGCCTTGTATTGGGATTGCGTGCTGTCGGTCCAATTTATGATGCATGACTGCACTTGAAGTACTGCACTTCACCTCGAAAACTCCGAATTTTTTTGATGACAGCGTTTCGTCTTTTGGATAACCTAGTATGTAACCTCTAGTATGTAAACCTGAAACTGGAATCTCAGAAAGAGGGATAAGGAACTCCATCTGTACTATGAGTGAAGCGGATCGTGAAAGACAGCTACAATTCAGTGCAATATCTCAAAATGATAACTGTCGCTAGACCAAACATATAAAAGTCGCCATTTCGGCTCTCCCTGAGAGTATATTTTGCTTCAGTCTTTTCCCATATGGGCTTATTCGACATAAAAAATACGAGCTACGCCAGAAGTGGCGTCCGACATTCATTTGAACGCGGTGATGGAATGCCAAGGTGGGTAGTCAGCAGAGGGCGGGACGAGAGCGAGAAGACGGCGGGTTGCATTCGGAAGAGAGGGAGAAGGGGTCAGGGGTGACGGAGAGGAAGGGGAGAGAAGGACAGGGTGGAGAGACGACGGCGTCTCACGCAGACTGGGAAAACGAACGAGGGAAGAAAAATGAACCACTGCCGTCGCGATCAAAAGGGTTTTAAAGCGTTTGAGTTGAATCAATATTCAAGCGGAATAAGCATTCCGTGTGACACGATCAATACGGTGGATATGCATAAGATTATCCCACGGGAATAAAAGCCCCCGACTCCATGAGATTGGATAAATTAACAGCGGTGGGATTCTTAGATGGGATTTGGAGAGACTTATGCGGGGGTGTGGGGAGAGGCGCGGGGCTCCAGGAGGATCAAATGAATTCCATCTTAATGAATAATTCCTGGAAATGTCTCTCGAAGGAGGAGTGGGGAGGGGGTGGGGTGGCGCGGACAGGGAATTCACGTGTCCTGGAAAATTGTAAAATGATTCCGCGGGGATCTTAAGGTTCCAAAAAATAGAGATTCTCCGGTTTTCCTCTCGTAGCCTGGAGTGAGAATTATCTTCGGGCGACGATATACGTACCGCGGAGGAATACTAGGCCGTTCCTGCCAAAATTATTTGTCCCCTCACTCCTCTCATAGTAAATCACCCTCAACCCGTGGAAGCAAACGCCGTCATAAGTTAAAGTCGTGTCGTGCTCGTATCTTCTCCATCGATCACGGGGTTCCCAGCCACCCACCACCTCCGCCGCCAACGTGCAAAGGAAATGGAATAAGCTGGAGCCAAACACCGGCAAGTGAGGGCGAATCGTATTTTTGCATCATTTTTCAAATCTTATTCTCAATTTTCACTGCATGTGAGGAAAGAAAATTTCCCTCTTTTATAGAAATATTCAGATACTCAAGTGCCGCCATTAGAATGACCGCTTAGTGTGAGAAGGGAAAAATACACCTGTGTGTACTTCACGAAGTTGATATTGGCTATTGTTTGAAAAGGCATCTGTCAGAACTCAATATTTCAACTCCTTGACATATTCCGTGGCGGAAAGTTTTGAGACCTGAGTTTCGACTGAGAGGAATCTCGTTCCCTAGCCTCTAATGCCGTGGCTAACGCGGGGATGGTTAAATCCTTCTCACGGTAGACTTTCGACTGGAACCCATTTCAGTCGTTACCCTGCAGGTTTACGTGCAAGACTTACCCTAGCACACCTTTCTCCATTAGCGGAGTTAACCATACATGTTATTAAGTCACCCCCGCTTGCTTTCTACGCAAGCACTCTAATTTCACGGCTTGGAATTTATCGGCCCACTTATTCTCCTCTCTAGATGACCTTCTCCGGCGCGGGCCACCGCCCTTCCATGTGACCTTCCCTCGAACGCGACATCAAAGAGACATTTTTCTCCTATTACCTCAATTAACCTCCCCGCTCAATTCTCCGATTCCCACTTAATCGGATTCCTGCTTTTCCCATCCCGCCCGAGGGTGGCCAAGGGGAAGGCATCCCGGAAGCGGCCGCCCCCGCCCCCGAGACAACGGTGCGGCCCGCCTCCGTCGTGACAAGAGACCGCAAGGGGCTAGAATGCCTTTGCCCCGTAGCGCCGCATCCGCAATTCCGGCGAATATTCCCCGCGGCCGGGGATCGCTCTCAGGAGGAGGAGGACCCTGGCTCTCCTGGATGCCGGCCCTCGTTTGTGGGGTCGCTGACGCGCTCGGGGAAGAGCGAGGGAGGGACTGCCGGGGCGAGGGGACAGGGGGGGGGGCGAAGCAGAGTCACAACTCCATTGGACACTGACGCAGACGAGGAAACTGGGAAAGCGCCGAAGGGAGAAAAATTAATAAGTGATTAAAAACGTAATGATTCCCGCTTAATAAATTTCAGTAGACAACTCTATTACAACATGGCTTCTTGGAAACGTAATCTGCTAAACATTAAATCAGAGATAAAATTAAATTGGTTAAGGGTACACAGCTGAAATTCAAATACAATTTTGAATCCAAAAATCTCAACACCCTTAAAGCGTAGAATTAAAAATTAATTACGTTTCAAAAAATGTTGGAGAAAAATTATTATAGAGACAAAAGGAAAAAATAAAAAGATATTACGCCAGGATCAATAGTCTAGGTTGGCTTTAAAATATTGCTCTTTCTGCTAAAATGAGTTAAAAAATAAGTGTACTCTAATGTCAGAAATTTTTGTGCGGGGTTTTGAACCTATCGTTCTTTGGTCAGTAGCAGGGCACTTTTACTGATCTGCTAATATGCCACCATCTTTCGAGATATTCATTAGAAATACGTATATCTGTGGTGGTGGTAACATCCTGTGAAAAGCATACGTATTTAGTATAATTACTCAAGGGATGTCTGCGTCATTACTTTAAATTATATATATCGTCGATTTTATTTCGATGATTTATTTGATAGACGCATGTGTGTTGGGGTGCATCAATTACGCAAACCGTCTATGGCACGTGGAGTTTTCCGGCTGTGAGTGGAGGGATTGAACCGGGGAGAAGGGTGTCCGAGGGAGCGGAAGCCGATTCGCTTCGATGGCGAGGGTCACCGACTTAGTGACGCACATTTCCAGTCCAGATGCCATGTCCTTTGATCAGCAGGGAATGAAACGGAATTAGCAAGAGGAGGCAAGTCGAGAAATTGTGACCTCTAAGCTACGAATCACTGCGTTATTTAGAGTTACTGGTGCCAAGAGATTGCCTAGGAGGAAGGGCGCAGGGTAGGCACTCGCGGCGGCGGCGACTAGGGAGACTTTTCCTAACTGAAGTATTTCAATTGCGAAACGACTCTCAATGAATGGGTTGTTTTTTTCAAGTACGAAAACAATAAACGACTGGAAATATCTTTTGCCGGGAACATCATTCACTAACACCACTGTCACGTGCTATGGAGTTGAAAAATTCGAGACGCTGTTCCCAAAATTATTGGAAGGCACTCAACCTACTTTTTTATTATTCCACACGCCCGAGTACCGTCCAGATTAGCTTCACCTGGAATGAAGGTTTGGACTTGAAAGCAGTTTGAGGATACCAACTCCAATTTGGAGTTGAATATCCATCACGGAAAGAGTAGCTCACGTCATGAAACAGGACAAAATTAAAATGATTATCCGCACCTAATTTAAAAATAATTATGTTCTTAAGATAAGCCGATGATTCTCAGCAGGATCTAAAAAATTATGGCTACAATCACATATTCATCTATTTCGAAGATTCTTCCTGAAACGCTGAATTAATGTTTAAGTTATTTTCCACGAGGATATTGAGTTGACATTATCACTATTCTCCCACCATTGACATTTAAAATTCACATAAGGAATCTATTTTGACTTGGAGTAAGCCAGGTTAACTATACTTTTGAGGAAAGGAACGATAGATGCAGCGGAGGGGTGGCAATGGTATTGGTTATACAGGTTTAGAAGAAGCGTAGTAAACATAGAGCAGGTGAGGGGTGGACTGTCATTTGTGAAGTAAAAGGTGAACCAACGAAAGTGGCCTATATTCAGAGCTAAAGGCCAATAAGTAATTATAGGAAGGATGAAATTGGAATGAATTAGAAGAAATAATTGCGGGTGTTCCTGGAAGAAATATTTTATAGTGATGGAGAATTAAATCGAGACAGTAGGCGAAGGAAGAGAAGGGAGTGAGTCGGGGGAGACCACGGTCTAGGAACAAGGAATGACTGGGGGAGAAATTAAGAATGGAAGCACCATGAACACTATAGGATATAAAAACCATAAACACAGTAATCAACCCGAAAGTCCGTTTGGTAGATGATGGTAGAGTTCACCCAGTACTAAGCCAGTTCCTACAGTACTAAGCCGGTTATGGTTTCCCGGGAAGATCTGGTACCCGAAAAATCACATAGCTTGGGTGGAGCTGTAGGTGCCAGAGAGGCTTGCTCGCGAATCGAACCTGGGCCGTCCAGTTAGTATTCCAACGCTCTAACCCTGGACTACCGCGTATTTTATATCATTATTTTGTCAAATGACGGTTAGTTTCCATTCCAAATAGGAGAAAGGCAAGGAAAGGGAAAACTACAGAGCAACCGATTTGATTCTCACGTACCCTCGGTACATTGAGTTCATAGGAACATTTGTACAATGGATGTATTTGTTTTTTTTCGTAGAGTTATAAAAGACATTTGATGGAGTGAGTATGGTAAAAAATTTTATAGGAGATAGGAATAGATTGTAGGAGCAAGCAATTTATCCGCAATGCGTACACGCCTCACATTGAGACTGCTGAGCTGCGTATGGTGGTTGGGAGTTTGCACGGGTAGTGTTAGGAAGAAGGGTAAGTCAGGGGTATCCATGATTTGCAATGATTATATGGAGATAATGGTTAGAGAGGTGTATTAAAAATTGGAGTTACGAATGCACGTCGGCGAAGAATTCATAGAATCAGGTTTGTGGAGCTCAGAAGGCGCAATCACTGCTGAGCGCATTAGAAACTCAAGTGTCAAAGACATGGCATGAGAATGAATGTATAAAAAAAAAGTTGTGAAGTTTTAGAGTTAGAGGGAGGATTATTCAAACTAAAGTGGGAGGGTAAAGCTAATGGAACAGTTTACAAATCCATAGGAGGAAGGAGTGATGGCTGCAGAGCATTTTAATTAGCAAAGGGATGTGGAAGGCTGTGTTATAGAGGGGAGGACGTTGGCAAAGCGAGGAAGGGGAAGAAATAGGATACGCATGTTAGACTAAATGAAGAGAGGAAGGTAATATGTAGGATTAAATGAGGGTTTTTTGTAGAGTGGGGTGTCAGTCTTAGTAGGCGAGGTTTGGAATCATAGCGGTATTTCGTGTGTCCATCCAAAACAAACAATCTTAAACGGTTGACTACTAAATAATTACTATTATAGCAGTCATGGATATGACTTTTTGACTGAATTGTAGGTATAAGAATCAGTGAAGAACATGAGAAAGCATGCAAAAAATATACGCATGCTTTTCAGCTGACAACTGTCATCTAAATAAAATATCTAGCATTACACCGCGTAATTTTCTTATGACCGAAATAAAGAAAGAAAGCCGGGATCTCACTTGAGGCGTTGTGGAAACATACCAAAGTTCCATACCTTTCTTAGAGTTATACTTCATATTTTAAAATACAGAAGCTCGATACTACGTGGCATGCAGGTCTCAATGACTCAATTAGGCCCATATAAGTAAATTAAAAATGTTAAAGCAAAAGAGTGTGATGAAAGACTGTGGAAATACCTTACGCATTCGACGTACTTGGCTCTTTCATAAAGAAAGTAATTACTTTTTTCATCATTTTCGGAAACAAAGTGTTTGGTGGAGCCTTGAAAAAAGACGGCTTTTACACTTGACTCCCGCTCGGTTTCGAATGCGTAAAGAAATAAACACGCTCCTCCCTCGCATGTCGTCGCATGGCCTTTTCATAACTGATTCCCTTCCAAGTACCATCTGAGGGCTCTTCACGCGATTAAAGCGAAATTTCATTTTTTTCCTTCTCCTCTTTCCTCCCCACCCGCCTCCCCACGCGATACTCCCTTTCGAGAGCTCCTCCCCTCTCCACCTCAAGTTTCTTTGGCGAGCTCCCCCGCCTCTCGGTCCTTTGCAATGTCGTGGCAATTCCCCCAGACGAACGGATAGCCCCCCTCCTAAGTCCCTCTCGAAAATAAATTAAAACTTTTGAGAACGAAAAGTTATTAAAGTGGGCCTACATATTTACTCGATTTTACAACTTTTCCTCATCGTGGATCCGAAACTATGACTTCCGATTGTATGCTACAGAAAATATCAGATACTAGGCAATTTTAATTCATAGGTATTTCGACGACCATCTGGTGAACGGGCACGAATTTCTATCAGTTCGTCCGGGACTATATGCCTCAATTGAATTCGTTAGAAAAAGCACAATATTTTGTCCCTCCCTTGTGCAGAAATAGTATTTGAATTTAGAATGAAAATAAATCTGTGACTCAAGCAGAAAAGAAATCTAGTGTTTTCAAATGACAAACGAATCCATTTGGGTAATTTTATTAAATTTTAATTTACACACATGCATTAGATTTTAATAAAATTCATCACCCGAAAATAATTAAAGCAGGTGATGCATATTTCTACTACAAACTACTTTTCATTCATACATATACGTATAGTATATTAGAATAGATAACAATTTTATGCAATTTTACGCAAGGTTTACCAGAAGCGGTATCGAAGAACCAAGTGGGGTAAAATTTCGAGGATTAATCGAAAGGTTGAAAATATGATGAATTATTATTATAGCAATATAATTCACAATGTTTTTACTCGATTTACAATCAGATATTTGAAATGTCGTCCCAACTTTGACAATATATATAAAAAAAAACAAAATCCCATTATTATTTCGAAGTCTAATAATGATGAGATTGTGTCTTATAGTTCCGTACCAGATGGAATCCTTTGGCAGGATCCTCATCCAACAGTATTCCCTTACCCTACGACGATTTCTAAGCAAGAATCTCCCGGAATACAAAAATGCATCCGATTCTCAACTCTTTGCGTTATTCGCATAAATCACCGTCGAATTTACCATTCCTCCTCTGTGCATACTCTCTGGACAAGTACCAACTTTCCTTTATGCTCTCAGTTCCCACTATTTCTCTCCCTTCCCTTAAAATTCATCTTTATTGTATGAACTCTGAATCGTGGTCTTCACTATAATCATCCAAGATTTCTTCAATTTTGTGCCAAGAGCTATTTCAGGGGATTTCAGCGGGACAAGGTGACTGAAGCTTTAGACATGATTTCCTTGAAAACTTAAGTTGAGACCGCGAGGCGCTTTGTACTCACCTGTGCCCCAGAACAACTGAGCATATCGTACCCAAGGTTCCACAGAATTTCGGAGGCAAGGGTTTCCAGGACGACTCACCGGTGCGGATTCCAGGCTGCTACCAGGAATCAAGGCGAACACGACCCTCATTCAACGAGTCCGAATCTCCTCTCCCGCCCACCCCTCGGGGCTGAAGTCCTCCCGGGCAGCTTCCCATCCGGTGGGAGCATGGCGACTGCGATCATCTTGCTCCCTTTCCTCCACCACGCCCCCTTCCCAACGCCTCCCCCCAAATGCTGTTCCAAAGCACCCCGAACGCCCACGTGACAGTACCGCTCACACCTAAAGACTCTCTGCCTCGCCCTCTTCGCGAACTTCCTCTCACTTCATGCACTCGACTCAATATTACTGGTACCTGTGGGACACGGAGAAGACGGCGGCCCAACAGGAGACATACGCGACACGTATGGGCATCCATTGCGGCTGCCTTTCAGTGAAGGGGAGATTTCCATCACTTGCGTGGAATTTCGTCGGACTTAGTACACAGAGAACATTTATCTGCTCCTCATGCAAAAGATCACGTGGTGCAAAATTGCACATTGCAATGAATGTGAGATTATTTGGAAGAGAAAGGGTGACGGATCGGACGAAAGGGGTCGAGGATTGACATCAGTTCGGCAATTACAGGGGTGGAAGGCATCCATGGTATCTGTGCATGCTTATCTACGTGCCCCTGACACGTGTACACACTTTTTTCTGAGTAAAGGGGTTGTAAATAGTACTGCGTCATGATGCCCGCGGATCATGTAGATCCCTCATATACGATGCGGGTCCCAATTCATATCGCTAATCCCAATTAATGATATTCATTATCCCAATATGCTTAAGGCCAATGATCAATGATTTGTACACAATTAGGAGTCTTGTTTCAGGGTACGAATAAAGTCGAGGAAGTTGACACAAGTAATTGATCATCTAAATGCATGCCTCACGGTATGGCTTTGAAAAATGAGGAAGGTAGTAAGATTATTATCCTGGTTAAACGTAATTATTTTTGTTGATACTGAAATACTGAGCTTATTTTACAATCAGCTCGATTATTCTCGCAATAATAAAGGAGTGTTTTTCACGATGTTGTTGTGAGTAAGATTCTCATTCGTCAGTAGTTTAAATATTGATATAATTAATATTCTCTAAGGTTCCAAAGGGGTGGATGGTAGATAATATCTTACGTAGAACAATATCATCAACAAAAGGGGTGATGGTGAACCAACGAAACATCGAAATTGCTCTAATCTTTTTCATACATTATTTGTATGAAATTCGGTACCTCTGGTACAAATTTAAAGTAAGTTTTTCCAAGCAATGTATTGGACCAATTAACAACACAATATAAAAAAGTTATGCGTTCTTAATGGGACCAAAGTACGGCCAAAGAGGAATAACATTAAAACCCATGAAATCCTACTTCATCTAAAATCGTAATCGATGAAAAAATTGGTCCAAATAAAATAAAGCTAGAGGTTGATCCTTGTATAAAGATAAAATTAATATAAATAGTCATGGCATTGGTAAAATAAGATAAACAGGGATTGCCAAACGTATTTGGATTAAATTTTAGTAGATGTTCGCTGAAAAATATATCTATTCGAGGAAAAATACTTCACTTTGTGGACCGTTGAAGAAATGAGACTATTCAAACACATTTCCTCACCTCAAATGTTGATTCTTGGTAAATTAACGCCTGGGAATATTAAATGAGTGTCAAGTTATTCGAATACTTTTCCATCTCCAAATAACATGCGTTCCGGTACATGGTAACTACACATGGTTAACGCAAGTAAACTTTGGCAATAAATTTTTTCATAGTAGGATGTACATTTTGATATCTGAATAATGATATATGTATAACCGTGCACAATTGTGATTCCATTATAAGCGATTTTTCCGGTCACTCAGCAATGGGCGAATCGCGCGAGCGATGACACGCACAGACATGCTCGCGCGCGCGCCTGCCCGGGCCCCCGGCGGCCTTCACTCCGCCTCTCGCCCCAATGATGCTTCCCGCTCCACGAAGCTCTTCCCCTCACATCATCATTGCCCGGATGCCTCATGTCTAGGGCCCTAGAGACGCTCGCTCTCTACTTACTTCAACCCCCGCCTCCCGCTCGCAAAGGCCCCGCCCGCCTCCTTCCCTCTGCTCCCCGTTCCTTCACCGCCCCCGACTCCCCTGACCTCTTCCCGGCCCCCCACCCTCCTTCCGCCCAAGGAGCTTTCGACAAAGCCTTGGGACATGGCTTCCTGTTGGCTCTTTGACTCGTGGATCAGTTGCCACACACATCAGAGACCCAACAGTTGGGCTTACCATGGTAACCAGACGGCATGAAGTGGCACGGAGGAGGGCCGTGAGGGGAGGGCATTCTTCCTTTAAGCGGGTCGAGGAAGGGGTTAGGGCTGGGGGATGGGCGGGCGGCTGCTTCCCTGGAAGGAGTTTCGGAGGAGGAAAATGAGGAACCCGACGGTGAGGGAATAAGGGTTTGTAGCTGAGTCGTGGTTGGATTGCAAGACGAAGCGGCCTAAGGGAGGAGTTGAATCGACGATTGGAAATTGCGTGGAGAGGTGCCTGGTGCATGGAGAATGGCAAGGGAGAGTAATCCGTCTTGAGATTGGTTTGACGCAGCTACCCGTCCAGTGCCAACTATTGCGAATCTCGTGGCATTGCGATGATCCTTGCCTGCGATCCCCGATATCGATCGCTATCCCCCTCCCTCCCTACCTTCTACCCTACCTCTCTCTAACGTCTTCCACCTCGTGATCAGCAAGCGTAATCAAACAACAAGCAGGCAGTGTGCATAGATGCTGCTTTAAGAATTCAATTCGAGTCTATCGTCGTCGTAACTCCATGGAGGTCTAACTGATCGTTCTTCCTCCGAAAGGGATTATATGTGACGGTAAACAAGCGATACAAGGCTAATCGTGAAATTACGGAGAACAGCGATGACAAGGAAATTTTAAGGCAGCCGAAGAATGTCGTTTTAACATAGTTATTAGGTGGTATTCGAAGAATGAGGGTGGTCATGGAATGAGAGGCTGTTGGAGGAAGAGAAAATTAATGAAATTATTGATTTTTAATATCCTTTGGGGATAAATTGAAGGGGATAAGTTTTAGGGGATAAATTGAATTTACATAATATGAATTGATCGTGGATTGAGCGAGTGAAAATAGTTCCACTACGAATTATTTTGCGGTGATGGCATTCAAACTGGGCACATCCCATCGACGCTGGCAAAAATTCAAACATGAGCCTGTTTATGCGGAATTGCACATTATAGAAAACCAGCAATGAGTAATTACCTACTGCGTAAGTTGTTGACTTTGAATGTCTGCAAGGAAGTTTCCACGCCGAAGAATGCACTTTTCTCTTGTGTTTTGCAAACGATCCAAAATCGTGCATGCGCTAAATTTTAATTCTCCATGATAACGGTAGAGATCCTCTCAAAATTCAAATTTTTACCTTTTTTATGGAAATGTGAGCTTATTCTGGCATAGAAAAAAAACCGATGTGCTTCGGAGGTGCTAACATATTCAAGTAGTGAGTTAGATTCCTTTCCTCTAAGTATTAAAGAATTCTTTATTCTGTCGTAGCGAATTGAACGTGACTGCTCTGGTGAGACAGGGATTCCAGTTACATAAGAGAGAAGAGAGAGAGAGAGAGACAGCATAGCAGAGCGCGTTCATTGCAGACAGACATCGTTTGCGCCCAATGGCAAAGGAGACAATTTTTTTTTCAGCGACGCTGTTAGACTGCACTCGCAAAAAACGCCTTTCAAAGTGTCCACACGTAAGAAAAAGCAGCACCTCGGCGTCGCCTCCAAGCGCGAGCCGTTGAAATGATTACACCTTCCAAAACAATGCATTTTCGCGGTGGTTTTTTTCCCTCGAATGCATCGATCCGTGGCTATTCTCGCTCTCCGCTCAAACGACCTATTTCGTTTTGTTCCCTTCGGAGGGGGGTGGGGTAGAGGGCGGAGGGGTGGAAAGGGAGGGGGGGTGGATGGGGCGAGAGGGAGTGTTGGTCGACACGGGAATTGTGTTGTGGAGCCATTAACGGCAGCTGCGAAATTATCATGGGACTAAACAACGCACACTTGTGGTGTCGTTCCCCTGTTTTTCAGTTCCTCTCCACCGGCAACTTCCTAGAACTCAGACGAGAATGGTTGGGGAGTTTAAAAACTCTCTTTTGAGGGCCAGGGCTCATTGAGGGGAACAGGAGAGATGTGGAGGGACATGGGGGAAAAGAAGAAGTGGCAGATGAGTTGTGGAAAATAGAACGCAGTCAGGACGCTCACTCTATAAGCTTGTTGTGAGGAATTTCGGTTCTTATGTTACACGAGGGTACGGAGAACATTTTGATTTCCTTCAAGTTTCTTTTGGAACAGGATAACAAACGTATCACGTCTCAAATATACCAATCTAAACGAAAGGATTATATTTTATGAGTCATGAGAATTTGCTTGGGGAAAATATTAAAAAAATATATGAGATGAAAAATGGAAAAAAAATTACATAGATTTCCAAAAGAAAAAAGTCGATTTTGAAACAACTTTGTTAACCCATGCAACGTCCTTGAGTATTGTTACCAAAATGATGACTGCTTCTCCATATGTAACCACTTAAAATTCAAATGGATCAAATTGCTTAGAAAACCGCTGGAAGGATATATTGAAGCAATGATATACCAATTTACAACAAATGGCATCATAAACAAACCCTTGATGATGCAGAAAAGATGAGCTGAAATTAAAATGCATATTTTTCAAGCGAAAAGCAAATGTAAAAGCTTGTTATCCGGACAATGATTTCCCATAAGTCTTCGATTTCTCCTTTTTGTTCGTTTTGATCTTTCAATTTTTTAGCCCAAGCTATTCGAGTTGGTTACGTATTTCGTTTTCTTCGATGAGAAAATTATTTTATACGACATTTATCGTTCGTGAGAAAAAATCCTTTTAATCAAATTGTACCTAAGAGATAAAGTAAAACCAATTGGCCAACAAAGGGCAGGGAAAACTGTTTTGCGCTCCCATCCCATTGAGCAAATTCTCATGCCCAATCTTGAAGCCGAAGTTCCCGCCTGAAGTTGTCTGGCCTACATAGACAATCCTCATTGAATGAAACTTTTACCTCCTTCCTCTAGCGGCCTAATTCGGGCAGAGAGAAAAATGATAATTCGTCCGAAAATAAGCTTAGCGAGCGCATATATATATATGTATATATATATATATATTCGGGTTAATACCTGTGTTTATGGTTAAATTTATATATATATACATGTATATATATATATACATATACACATGTGTATATATATATATATATATATATATATATATATATACATATATATATATATATATATATATATATATATATATATATATATAAACATATATATGCACACACACATGAACGTAATTTAAGGATATGAACGAATATATGGATTAGAATTTAGGGGTTTAAAGAATATTATATGAAAAATATTTCCTGGGAATAAAAGAGTTAAAGAGTTAGACGGCCGATAAATATGGAAATCGCCAGAATAATCCCCACGCTAAAGAGAGGCAAGAGGTAATGGTTTAATGAGGAATAAGAAGAATATCCAAATTGCCTCTCCAATGAAATGACTATTTTCACATCATGTAATCTTTGTTCAAGAAGTCTAGGATGGTAGTATTCAAATGGGTGCCCTATTTAATCACACAATAAGGAGGAGGAGAAATACAAAATGAACCACTAATTATGATCTCAAGATAGATATGAAAAGGATCCATAGAGATTTGCAGGGATTTCTAACATTTACAACTGGAAAATAAGTGAATAGTGTCAAAATAAAAGTTTGTAAGTCCACATATATAAAATAAACTATTTAATCCATATGTATAAAATAGACTAATAATTTTTAATTAGGAAGTGGATTTATAACGTTTCATTTTTACATTAATCATCATGTAAAAATTCCACAAAGTTACACCCTACGATTAATTTTGGGAAAAAGATAATCAATTGATTAAGGCGCCCAGACTTATGTGTACTTGTTTTTATGCATGCACATTTATTTATTAGATAGAGAAAACTATTTGACAGTGTTAAAAACAAATGTGTCCTTTATGAAGGAGCATAATCTCTCACATTTTAAACTTCATAACTCGCTAAACCTCAGAGAGTGAAATTGTCTCTTTAATTTTCTGTTGCATGAGAGTCAATACAATGAATGCTTCATACTGCTTCTGAACTTCAGCACAAAAGAAAGAAGTGAACTGACGTCTCTTGAGAAGTGCAGCCATGCCTATACCCGATGTTAGATCATCACCAAGCCACTTTCCAGGATCTCAACAAAGGGAAAGTTCGTACCCAACCACGTTGAAACAGATGCCAAGGGGACGTTTTGATATTTATCTGGTTTTGCAAAGATTTTTTGCTTTGGCAAGCATTATTAATTTACTCTTGTGGAGAAACTACAAGTGGAAACACTGCCGCGATTCAATTATTCCGTAGCAATAAAAGTATTCATCATTCATTTGGAACTCGTCGTTAGATGAAATTTTCCATAATTCACATCAAGTACTATCTGTCTGGTGCATGCCTACTGGGCCCATTGTTCACAACTTTTCATCGTTTATTTTGCTTGTTGCAGCTTTTAAAACGAGAGGGTGCTTATTTGAAGCAATCTGAACTGAATATCATTGGCGTTTCGCGATTTCAACAACAAAATTCCAAAGATTGACAGGGTTGTAGAACGAATGAAAAATTGAGCCTTTAAACTATGGAAGAGGCTTATGTAGAGGATAATACACTATTTTTTATAATCAAGTGTTGTATTCAAGGGTCATGCAATTAATCAAGCATATATTAATTTGAATTTATAAAACAGGAAAAAATAATATTGAAGTAAGCGAAGTTTTATGGTTCGTAAAATGCAAGTAATGTAGGTAAGGGATTTTAGGAGTTGGTGATGAGCTCACTCCACTCGAGTCAATGCAGTCGACTCTACAAAGAGAGACGAAAGCGGGACTTCTCTCTCTCTCTTCTTTTGATTACGGGTGAAGTATTTCGAATAATACAGAGGACTTATTATTTCATTCGCTAAGTAACTTCAGTAGACACAGATGATGGAGGCAGATGACGTTCTTGAAAATATGAAACTATTACGTTAAATAGAACTTACTGAGAGACTAAGAACACTTCTATAACTTTCGTGAAGTGCACTTGGGAATGAAATTCTAAAAGATATTTCCATGGGAAATATCTTTTAGAATTTTCCATTCTAAAAGTTATTTCATCCGAAAATAGATTTTCATTACCAAACAGCAGTTGGTAACTTTTTCCGAAATACTTCCGTCTGCTGATCCACGCGTGGGCGGCACCGTGGACCGCCACGTGGGACTTCGGCAGGGGTCGTTCATTATCGCAGGGCCGTCACAAATCGGGGACAGCAGGCGCAAAAACTGCCCAGTCTCGACCACGGTGCGCGTGTTCCTTGAACTCGGGTTGCAGTCTTTTCCAAAAGTTGCAATCTTTAGGTACTGAGACAAAACATAAGATCCGAAAAAAAATTTCCCTAAGTTTAAGGGTGAATACTTTGGCCAATACAATTATTTTCAGTGTGATCCATGCCAATTTCAGTCTCTCTTATCGCCGGGGCACTATCTTATAGGGAGAACACAAATATGATGCAAGAGCATAATTTCGTCATAATGCAAACTCTGCTAATCAAGATGTGTTCAACGACGGCTTACTATTATCATAGAGCACCTAAGTATTTTATGGACGTTAGTTTCAGGTTGTGCGAAGATACTATCCGGTATTAGAAACCGCGACCCTCAGGTTAGCAGCTAAATGCACCACTCATTGAGCTATCGCAACAATATTTCTAATAATATCATATTACATTGCCTTAAACATTTTCAGATAAATTAACCCTCTTAAATTTCGGTCCAATGAAATGCTCATTGAAAATCATTGAATACGTTACAGAAAATAAAATTCTAGCCTCAGACCTAAAGCAAAAATAATAATCATTATAATGTAATTATGATCTAAATATAATATATTATAAGTTCAACAGATTCAGGCTTGAGGTCGTGGAAGTTTATCATAATGGAATAAGGACAATTTGCACTTTTCCACAGTTTAAAAACTGTGGTAAAGTGCAAATTGTCCTTATTTCATTATAATATATTATTCAATTAAGGTGAAATAATCATAAAATGCACTGCGTTAAAGATATAATTACATTATTTACGGGTGCACGAGAGAGTTTATCATATTTTCTACATTTCCGTTACTTGGTGGTGCTTTGACTAAATTAGAATTCGAGCGTATTTGAAAATATTTTTCTAAAATATGCCGTCAAAATTAGGAGCGTCTTATGCCTATGGTGGCTTAGTTACCAGAAATACGGGACTACCGTTTCAAAAGATTTACGTGGTGGTTTTCATTTTAATAACTCAGAGAAAATACAAACGACTCTATTGGATAAAAAGTAAGGGAAATATATGAGTCGAAAAAACCGATATATAAAAATATCGATATAAATATAAGGCTAAAAAATTTCGCGTGTAGCACCGTTAAGAACATCTATGACTGTGACAAGGTCGTGCGGATACGGTGAATGAATTCTGTCCCTAATATTATGAACGAATTTTTTCGGGAACAGAGCTTAGTTTGCTTAGCTCAAATGTTTCACATTCTGGCTGAGCAAACTCTGCTCTGCGGCTGGCTGTCACACATCTCAATACCCGTGGACCGCACTCACGACAGCGTCCCCGGTCGGTCTCCAACGCCGAGGCCAGCCAGACTCCCTCCTTCCTTCCGCGAGGGAGAGACTTCATAACCCGCGACTTTACCCTACTACGCTCACTGGTTAAATTTACCCTTTGTTCACGTACTAAGACGCTGTTGCATCTTTTCTCCGTAATTTTATTTCCACGGGCGTAAAGAGGAAGAATAAGCCAAGCTCAGTGGCCTCGTTGTTTGACAGAACCATCGGAGTAGCCTCAATCTCCGTCGAATTATCCCTGCCGTCGAAGGTCCCTCGAAATTGACCCTTTCACTCTCTCTTTGCACAAAAATTCTCACCCCCCTACACCATATCTCTCCAACCACGGAGTCCCGCTCCTTTCTCCCCTTTGCCATGAATGCGTCCACGTAAATCGTTCGTTCCCACGGACGCCGAATTTCCTTCCTTACGGAAAAACGCTCCCACTCACCCCCCTCTCCCCTCCGCCCCACGCCCTCCACCACCAACCCAACCCCACTCCCCTCTCCCTTCGCACTCGGGAGAAATTCTGCCGAGCCACCTCAGCTGGAAAGTGCCTTTCACTCAGTGAAATTCGTTTACGGAAGGGAGGGAAGGGCAAAGGTGGCTGTGCACCCCCGGTTAGGAGGTCAGGGGAAGGGGGGGTACCCGGGGGCGAGGCCAGGGAGGAAGAGGAGTTAGCGGCGTGCGAACGCGGCAGAAATCGCCCCTTGCCTCCTAGGAAAGGGGAGGGGGGTGGCAAGCGGGGCGCGAGACCCCTGGAGGCATTCTGACACTCTCGGTG
The DNA here is from genome assembly GCF_022747635.1 of Hetaerina americana. NCBI lineage: Eukaryota > Metazoa > Arthropoda > Insecta > Odonata > Calopterygidae > Hetaerina > Hetaerina americana. Next base: position 90,731,510 of record NW_027286985.1, read on the forward strand.
GACTTCAGCGCTTTACACGTAAGGCTTAGAATATGAATCCTTGGCGGAAGCAGTGTAAGATTCAGACGCGATAGCGTTTCCATAGTTCAGTTCCAATGATATTCCACTCAATTCTCAACATAAATATCGGTAGTCATTGTTTAATGCTTCCCGCATGAGTTGAGGTCAATAACTCTGGTAAAATCTTGTTTCCTACAGTGATTGTCTGCACGTCGTGATATCTGTAATTCTAGTCAAAGACATTCCTCCTGATCATTGCTCTCCCATAAGAAGCCCAAGGGCCCGAGGAGAGATATTCAGACGACTATTTGAGATTGACTAAGTCGACCATGATGGGAAAACCTCTACGCACGCATGCACTCAATCTTATGAGAAATGATTTCCGACGCGTACTGGCTCCCCGCAGAGGGAATATTTTTGGAATAAGGTTCCGTGCGTAGATGACACAGAGCCGAAGTTACTGAATGCATTAAAGCGAAACTATAAACTGCAGAAAAACATTTATATTTTAGCCTAAGAATCCTTTCATAGGGAACGTAATAATAACAATCATAGTTGAACAGGGAAAGATTGTGCCTGCTTAAGGAGACGGTCTCATTGCGTCGCGGGTGGGTTCGGTCGGATGGGCATGGGGCTGGAGGCGCGCCCCGTGAACGGAATGTTTGACTGCCATTTGTAAAGCCTCGGGAGGCAGAAAAAGTACGCTCTATGCTTTCGAGTGAATAGCTTTGGTCAACTGAAAATTTATGGGAACTTATTTACTCTACGCTGCCAAAGTGCAGACTCCATCAAGTTCTGCGAGGGCGTGTAAATTTTTCCAAAAAAGCTGAAGATTAAATATGATAGTGTGTGTGTGTCTATATATATATATTTATATATATATTTATACATATACACACATATTTTTATATATACATATACACACACACACACACACATATATATATATGTATATATATATATATATTTATATATATATATATATATATATATATATATATATATATATATATATATAAATATATATAAACACACACACATACACACGAGTCCCCTCCCTTACTTTCATTTGGAACACTTACATTTGTGGGTATCGACGTTATTACATCAATAAAAGTGTGCTGGTAATATTTTAATTCTATTTACATATAATTAATTATATATATATATATATATATATATATATATATATATATATATATATATATATATATATTTATTTATAGAATTAAAATATTACCAGCATACTTTTATTGAGGTAATAATGCGGATACACAGAGATATAAGTATTGCAAATAAAAGTAAGGGAGGGGACTCGTGGTTATCGTAACCCCTGGCCGATGGATACTCAAAACTCGAAAAAGAATCCCGTAAGGTAGACTCTATTCGTTAATTAACCGTAAAAACTCCTCTATTCCAGAGCAAAGATGTGGCATGTGCGGAGAAGCGGGGGGATCAGGGCAGTTAAGCCCGGAAGGAAACGCGGCGCCTTAAGCGGGAGGGCAGCTCTGTCGATTCGGCGCTTCGAAGCATCATGTCGGCACGGTGCTTCGTCCCCTTCGGGTATGTGTTATTTACGGTCGAGCGGATCCTGCCTTCCGCATGCCCGCTGCACCTGTGACCCAATGTGCTGCAGCTCTCGAGTCCCTTCCTACCCCATCGTCCCCCATCTGCAAAAGTCGGGACGGAAAAGAGGGAGGGACGATGGGGGAGAGAGCGACGGCTGACTCCTGAGGTCTCTTTTTGAGGTCCATCGACTTTTATGGCGTCAGACAAGGAAGAGTATTCTAATGCTCCATAAAAGTGAAACGGCCGCACACACTCAATTTAGACCCCGTTCCTGTCTCTGTTTCACCCTTAGAGAATAAGACCTCTACGAATATTTTTATAAATGAAAGCTTTTCTGATTTGCGGTTTTCCGTGGCAATAAGATGTCCTCCATGCGACGTTAATTGGAGGTGTATTTTTGATCTAGCCATAGCTGTCAAATATTTTAGAAGGAATTCATCGAAGTTCTCACAAAACTTTCACCTAGGTGTTTAATTATTTACTGATAAAGGCGATGAGGAAAGAATTAAAAAAAAATGTCAGAAAATCCCTGACGAAAAATTACCAGGTTTTATTTCTCTCTGTTCATACAGGTATTAATGCGGCAATTACTAATATAGTGCGTCCTATTAAGCTTAAGGCATTTCCTAGCACACTGATGCGGTTTATTTAAACTACGGACAGACTGTATTACGGATATTGAAACCTGAGAACGAAAGGGTTATTCATAAGAAAAAGTTAAGACTTCCGATAAAATTAATAACGTCATTTCATTGACCATTTCTTTGCTTTATGACTAAATCGATTGTTATTTTTTATTTGTCATTATTTGAAAGTTTAAGGTATTTTTCTCTGATATCAGGGACACCGCTACATTTCTAGATCTTACCTAACCCTATGTAAAGATTGAATTAATTAAACCCATGCATCACTGCATTTGACCTTATTAATAAAATTAAAGCCTAGTTGTTCAATTAAGTTGAATTATCGTTCAAAAAATGTGTGCTGTTGCAATAAATAGCTGAATATTCAATCGAAACCAGAAACAGCTCAAGAAACGATCTGAAAAATGACGCCTACATTTGCCAGGCTCAGAGTAAACCTTCGGGCCTGTCGATGAACATTGCATTTGAGGAGGGGAAGGTCTATTTAAAAACTCTTGTATGAGTGGATACTTTAAAAAATTGAATTTTTTGAGCAATTGAACAATAGGCATTGAAAACTGACTTCTGGATCATATTATTGTCAATTCTCTCTGGCAGTTGAATTGTTTCGTGACTTGTCTCATAATATCTTAACTGAGGAGCCACATCACTCGTATCATTTGATAGTATGGAGGCCCTCGCAATGAAGTCCCTCGATGTTACTTTGAGTTTACATGAGCTTTAACTGTAGAGCCACGTCGAATGGAAAACGATCGGTAAGCCATAATTATAACTGATTTCGGCGCTTGTAATTGATTAGCAAAGCCTATGATGGCTAACTCTGTTAAGATGAATTCAAATCAAATGAATGAAAGGAAGATGAAAGCATATAAAATTTAAAGAAAACCAAATGGTACAACCAGATAATGTGGAGACAATTGCGAAATAGTAATCCCAATAGCTATGTGTAACGTATTTATATATTGTAAAAATTCTCAATTATAAAATTATTCAACTCATAATCATAATTTACTATGACAGAAAATTATTTTTTTAAATCGTATTGTGCAATTTTTATACATATTAAATTTAAAACAGCACCTATCGCATTTGATCAAAAACCATTGTAGCCCTCCTCGTAGCAATATCAAAGGAATGCGGGGTGCGTGAATTGGAATCCAATACTGCGTTGTGTTCATTGGCTAAAAATGAAAATGTATCCAACGAAACATCAACTCAAGGACTTGGGTTAACTATCATTGATGACCTCTAAGTGCCCAATTCAATTTTCTGAGGTACCTGTTATGGCAAGTGAAATGCACAAGTTATTGCATATACAGTGTATTGTACAATATAGCAAGCAAACTGATAGGATAGCTTCAAGTATGAGCAAAATATTTTACGTTGAGTAATGAGAGTTCGACTCCGGTTGGTTTCCAAAAGTGTGAGGATCGATGGCGCATGTCAAACGTCTACCAGATGGGAACTATCCCAAGTGTTCACAAATTTCAGTCTTACAGAAAAAAGAAGATTTCCATCGCTCAAAGTGAAAACGATGAGAATAACTTCCAAAAATGCGTATAAACTGACCACGGTGCAGAACTGAAAGAAGCGTACCACACGTTGAGTTCTTGTCGGATGTCTGCCATCTCTGGCCATGCGAATCCCTCCATTCTACTGTCACAACCAACAAGACGAACGGAAGCAAATGGTGATTAAGGGACTGAATCGAGCGACTAAAATGGAGAAGTCAAAAGACATATGGCCAGAGAGGTTTTCGCTCTGCTACAGACCGCATTGATTGTCAAAGACAATGTTTAGAATGAGATTCGTTTCCTCTGGCAATACCACAATGTCATTGGCAATGCTGACAGTTATCGACAGAGTCATGGACGAATATTTGTCCACTAAATCAGGACCCCGAGTGCATTTCAATATCATTGAAATTAAATAGAATATACATAGAATACCTTACGCTAAAATGACAGCCTTGGTGAACACCTCAACCTTTTTGCCTCTCATTAATTAACATCCTGCAGATACAGTAGGTCTGCTCTGGGAGGAGAGGGCTCGCATTTTCATTAACAAAAATAATTACTAAATGGAGAGAGCTATAACCAGGGCTCTTATTAACATAAACATTTGCTGGCTCAGAGAGTCGAACGGAGCCTTGAAGGAGGTGGCAAGGGTGGGTGGCGAGGAGGCATGGGGGATGGTGAGGGGCATGAAAAAGCGCTACCCCAGCGGCGGGAGACGAGGCAAAGAGACCCGGGTGCGTTTGAAGGCCTTCCGCCGTCTCTGAGCGAGGGGGAGCCGCGCGGACCCTTTCTCTCTGCGGGTGCACCTGACTGTCTTCCTCCGGGAGAAGTTGGGATAAAGGCTGTCGTCGGCGGGAAGGAGGTGGGCCCGAGACGATGGGACATTCCTCCATGCTGTGTGAGGGCGCCGCTCGCTCTGTGAGTCTTCAAAAGAAAAGCGGGCGGATATAGGAAGACCCACCCGGGAGGGGGGCGGGCGAAATGGGCGTTCCGGTGCCTGACGCGGCGAGGTTCCGGGGGCGGTATTCAACAAGGCCGTGGCGGGTGGAGAGAAGAAGAATTTGTCAACAAAGAGGTGTCGATCGGGGGAAGAATGATGGGAGGAAAAATGTGGGTGGGTGGGTCGGAGAGGAATGGCTTCGTCCAGGCGACGGAATCATAGACTCAAGAGCCCGGGGACGGAGAGAGGGATTGTGGGAATAAGAATGCATGCTGCAATCTTTGAAGGGAAAATACCTTAAAATTTCAAGGAGTCGGAAGAAGAAAAAAATCGCCGAATGGGGAGAGAAGTGCAGTCCTTTTGGAGGGAGGGGAGGATGAAAAGTTTTATTTTTAAGGCTCACGCTAGAAAGGATAGCTTTTGCATTGCAGCCGGGAAGAATTTGGGTGAAAACTTTCCTCCTCTTCCTTAACGAAGAAATATTTTGGCCTTCTTCGTCGGGGTCTTTTTACCGTGTCGGCTATTTTGCGATTTGAGAGGTCAAGGAAAGAATATCTGCGCGCTAGTAACGAATATGAGGAGATAAACCGCGTTCTAATAGCTTCTTCCCTTTTTATTTCCAATTATTCCACTTTCTTCAAGTGATTATTGGAGCACAGCCAAAATGCAAAAAGCCAGACTCGCACTGGTGCGATCAAAGGTACGCCTGCGATTGCAGTCTCTCCTGATTCTGCACGTAGGAAACACAACGGTGATCGCTGTCCGACATTTTTAAGTGCAGCGAGAAAATACGTGTATGACAATACCCGAAAAAAATACACCAATGACTCAATGTGGTACAACATTTTGTTTTTTTTTACTACGAGGATAAATATGCCCGTATATTGAATTTTGTGTGACGGAATCACTTGCCAAATATGTATTAATAGGATTTTGGATTACAACAATAATAATATTTAGATAGCATAAACATTTTGCTTGACGTTTTACCTTCACTCTCTGGTTACATCGGAACTCATCTTCTTTTACGAACCGCCAATGAAACGATAGCATTTAAGTTTTCCGAATATTTTCTTAACATAGCATAGCATTCATTGACTTTTCAAAGGCGCTTTGACTTTAACGCTACAGATATTTCATATATATATATATATACATATATGTATGTATGTATGTATATATATGTATGTATGTATGAATATATATATATATACATATATATATACATATATATTATATATACATATATATATATATATATATATATATATATATATATATATATATATATATATATATATAGTCGCGACTGTGCGGGATAATACAAAAATGGGCACAGTATTTTTGAATTTCATAAAAGTCTTCGAAAGAGTCAGACTTTTACTGATATACGCACTTAAACGCCATGGTATCATTAAGAAAGTTGGATTTGAGACTTGTCATGTCGTAAGAAAATTGCAGATATCGATATATACTCAACAGAGGTAGATTTAACTATGGGCGCCCCTCAGGGAGGTATAATAGCCCCCTTTATTATTATTTAGTTACTCCCAATACTATTCTTAATATGCATTAATGACTTAAGTTTACGGGTTGGTAGAAACCTTAGTCAAGTAGCATAAGACATGGATATATCAGGGAAATACGGAGCCTAGTAGAATGCGGGCTACTCGATAGCAAATTAGACAAAATATCGAATTGATGCAAGGGATCGAGATAAGAACTGAACTCAAGCAAATGGGCAGTTCTGAAATTGTGTAGCAAAATAAGTGATGAACAGGAATAAATTATTCTATCGAGGGTTCAGTGTCAACTACAGCAGATCAAGTTAAATACGTACTTGGGGATAGTACTAATACCACGCTTTGTGTGCACATGTCAGGAGAATATGCGGATCTTCCTTGAAGAAACTCGGCTTCACTTAACGGGTTTTGGGCAAATGTAATGCGATAGTTCAAAAGAGGCGTTAATTCGCTTTAGTTAGGCCCCATTTGGAATGCATCGCAAGCATTTGGTATCCCTGAGAGAAATAGTTGATATAGGAATTAGATTAAGTTCACAGAAACTCTAACTGAGTTCGAGAAAAACTGAGTGTGACAGATATGCCATAGGAATTAGGTTGGTAGCTACTAGAGACGCGAAGAGAGCAAGCGAGACTTAAGGCTTTTAGCACGGTACAGGACAAACAAGTTTAACTATGATACAAAAGGAATTATTATGGCCGCAATCCATTTTGGTAGGTTAGACCATGCGGATAATACAAGGGAGAGAGATTCCAGGGCAGATACATATTAATATTCACTCTGTCCTCGAATAATTAGGATTCATAATAGTAAAAAGTTAAGTCACATTAGAAATAAAAAAAATCGAATTGCAACCGAGGACAAGATTAATCGTTGCGTAGGTATCTAAGTGCATTTGTAGGTGTATGAGGTTGTTTATATAAGTGGCTTTGTTATGCCTTTGCGTGTTTGTAGGTTAAAATGAGTTTTAAATTAATATGTATACTAATATGTAGTTGCATTCAATTTAACGGATGATATCCTGACAAACTACCGCCACACGCCCCAGTGACGGCTTGAGGGGTAATGTGTAGATGTAAATAGATATGGACTAACTGCCAATTTTACATCCCATGAAAATGTGTCGATAGGATTATTGGTCAATAAAATTTTATATTACTATCCTTAGATCATTTATAAGAACGCATGAGCACATACTTTGCAATAAACATTCGACACATATTACCCAATAGACTCAATATTAAACAATCATGAAAACAGCGTATTTTTATTTTAAACCTAATGAGCAAAATATAATTAGGAATTCCAACTGCTAACGAGCATTAGCTTAACTGTAACAGATTATACAAAATATATAAACAGTGGAGAATACATGTATATATTATTATGACTATATTTCCCTCATCAGCCAGTTATTATCACTTCATTTTTATTTCTTGTTAATCTATATGCGACGAGGGTTTCTTAATCACCCGAGAAAAATTATTGTGAGAATCAAGATCACACTGGCAGCGTGTTGTTACAGCTATCTTTCAATACGCTCCGTCGCATGTACTAGCGTGTGTGCAATGGTCCTTTCGCGTAGATTATAGCCTGACTTTTGTTCGGAACGTGCGCTGAAATTCAGGCAATGTATGGGTGACAAATAGGGCCAATTTATCTCGCCTCCGACGAGGAGGGCAACAGCAAGGTTTTATCGATAGGCGCCGTCCGCTACCATTAATTGCAAAAGTGGCGGTGAAGCTGCGCGCTCTTCGGCGGGGAGCCTTCACCTGTCGGGTGGAACACGAGCTACTCACCGAGAGGTCGCCGCCGTAGAACGGGTGGATGACGAATGTCTCGTTGCCGACGTGGATCACACCGGAGACTCCGTTGCAGGTGTGGAAGGCGGCCGTCGCGCCCGGGTAGTCCTTCACGGTGCCGTGGTAGTAACAATGCTCGATGTCCTGCGGAAGGAAAGAGCAACACAGGGGGGTTACTTCAGAGGTAAATGAGGAAGGGAGAAAGATGGAACCAGTGCCCATGGGTTATTGCGCCGAGGCCAGGCATGATTGTGGCCAAATTCTCATATCACGGTAATTTATACCCAGGGGTAAAGATCACGACGTGAAGTAGGAATAAAACATCGATTACGTCTAATTCACATTCCGAAACACTTTTAAGCCGTGATCACGTGAAAATCAATCACACCCAAATATAACAAGCTGCTCCAATTAATGAACATATCTAAAGAAAGCGCTTTTCAATATAGAGACACAAGTAACTCGTAGAATGCAACATACACACACACATCTGTATGTACATGATGTAGATGCCCTCACGAGAGCAATATAACACTTGGACGGCACAATAGAACACAAAAATATAAATAGAAAACACGGGTAAGGACTCTCACATTTAAAAGAAAATTCAAACTTTCGGCCTTCTCTTAGGCTTCTTCAGGTAACACACAATACATATACATACACACACACAAATACACGCGCATAATTTTAGAGGGTGCGTTAATATAACTTCCTTTTTCAAAGGGATTTTGTATTATAAAAAAGGAAGTTTTTTGCCGCACCATGTATATAGTATAATTTTAATTTCGATTGTTTTCGAAGGCACTGAGGTAATTATTTTGATTCAGTAGCCGTTTGCCCGTTGGCGAACGAGGATAGGAACGCCCGCGAAAATCGTTGCGAAAATGCGAGGTGTAAACTGTGATTGGAGCTTCGGGCGTAAAAGGATCATTAGATGCCTAAATTTATCGGGATTTGTAGGTTCTTTATGGACCAACAGGAATGAGGGAAGGAACGGATAGACAATGCTGTCAAGACTTAATTAATGGTCACATGAATGTTCACTATGAAGAGCGCAGTGGCAGGCCCAGTAAGAAGACCGATGATATAGTTCAACATGCCGACCAAGAACTGCGATATGAATGCATTTGACGATAAGTACTCTGGCTGAAACGTTTTCTCTTGTTGGAAGCCGTATTATATACACGGTTGTTACGGAAAAGCTCAAATATCAACAATTGTGTGTAAGGGGGGTACATACTAGCCAACACAAAGAGCAAAGAATATTGAGTGGACGAGCTTTTTGATCACCTAACTTTATGGACCTTTGTGGATCACCTAATTCGTAGTAGTTGAAAGATTTATGAAGGAGAAATATTGTCTGAAGACTGTCAGGTGATTGCCAGTTCCTATTCAAAAAAGGGAAACGCAGTCGTATGGGAGGACTGAAAAACTGCGATTTTGATGTCGTAGGCAGCTAAAATGTGATTCCCTGGATAATCAACAAGACGATGACGAGTAGGGAAAATGATTACTCAGCGAATGATCAGTTTGGGTTCAGGAAAAGAAAAAGCATACGTGATACCATATCAGTAATGAGATCACTAGTAGAGAGAATACAATTACGATGTAGTGATAAAATGTCAGTTTCGTAGAATTCGAAAAACGTTTAACAGAGAAAATTGGGTAGAATTAATGAAATTCAGAAAATAAGATTAGATTGGAGATATGCGACTTATCCACAACCTCTACATGTATCAGATTCAAGTGGTGTAGAGTCCGGATGGGCAGTGTTAGGAAGAGGAGTAAGGTAGGGATGTACATCATCACCTGTGCTGTTAAACGTACGTATATATGGAGGAAATTATTTAAGTGGCATGAAAAGACCTGGATGTACTTAGAAAGTCGGCGGGGTGCTCACACAATCCGTTAGGTTTGCAGATGACCAAGCTCTAGTTTGTCATTCAGCCAAGGGGTTGAAAGCATTGTTGAGTGAATTGGTAATACAGTATGATAGTTATGGGATATTGAGTAAAGATGTTAAGAAAGGGCTCGTCAAACCTTTAAAATGGAGTGTGGTTTTGAACTTGAAAATGGTCACTGAAGCAGGATGATAAGTGTAGGTTGGAAAATTTTGAATTGGAGGTGTGGAGAAAAAAGAAAAGGGTGAAATGGACTGAAAGGAAAACTAACGAGTGAATGCCAGGTGTGGGGGGGGAGGAGACTGTCGGGAGAAATCTGAAGGAGGCGGAGTAGATGAATACTGAGCATTTGGATTGGCAGCGGAATGTTGATTACTACCATTTATATATGTGGGTATATGTATGTTTATATAAATATTCCCGCTCCATTTTACGTGCGCAACGTACCGGCTTATGAAAACAGTTTTTACGCACTAGAAAGAATGATTCATAAGAAAAATCTCACTATGAAGGTATTAAGAAATCTTTTTCAATCATTTTTAAATGAGAAACATAGAAATTTTATTTACAACGTACTCAAAATATTCCAGTAACTTAGAGGCTACTCTTAGCTGTTTTTATTAACGTTTTCGCCTCTGTTACTCTTGAAATCGATAAAAAATTATTTGTTTTAAAGAGAAAATTCCTATAATAGATAAAAACTCTTCCCTTTATGGCAAAAGTGTGAACCTTCCAATGATTATCTGCTGTTTTGTCTTTTTTGTCAAATGATTTTACCTAGACTATCGAAATTTTTCCTCTCGTAAAAATGGAAAGAAAAGCGTACCTTTTTGGCTCGCTGGCCATAGGTTTTATTACGTGGATGCTTTTGAAATGAGTCACATTATACGTTAAGGTGTAATTAAAAACATCGTGTCGTTTTCCAGGAGTTACTAAGTCGTGCGTCCACACGGCCTTTCATGTATTTACGGAAAATTGAGGAAAATCTCGTCGGAATTTTTGCAATAACCCTCCTGGCAATTTATAAACATTTTCGCGAAATTAAAGCGCGCGTCTGAGCACCGATTCTTGTTGTAATCCAGGATAAACAATAAAATGAGCCCAGTCCACTCCAACATACACGCATTCGGACGTAAAATGCATCGCAGCTTCCCATTTCCCTCAACCCCCCCACCCCCCGCCATCTCCCTCTCTCCCTTTCTCACAGTAAGCTCGCAAGCACTCTTAATACGGAAACGGTGATTCCTCGACTTTCTGTGCGCCAAGCACCACGTATCACGGGAACAAAGGATTTAAAGACTTTGTTAGGCCGGGCGAAAGAATGAGGCGCGTTTTAAATCTTTTATTCGCCATCTTTACGATTTGCGCAACAAAGGGATGATGGAGGGAGGAAGAGGAAAGAGGGGAAGGGGGAGTTTGGTATCTCCGAGCGAATTGTAGCCAGCTGCAATAATGGAGACGCGCTGCAAAAGTGTTTTTCTTTTAGAGGAGAATAACCGCGTTACAATGGCGTCCATCCCATTGAAGGAAGGGAGGGAGGAGTCTAGCACCGACCCTGATTTGCGACCCCAAGACGGGAACATGGGCGTCGGCGGCAATGAGTTTTTCCACGAAATACACCCACTCCTTCGAATATTCGCGGAAGGTGGCGTGACCTACGACAAAACTGCATTCGTACCATGTTAAATCATAGTTGTATTGCTTGTAATGTTAAGTTTCTTAATATCCTCAGTTAATATTGAAAACTATTAACAAATTTCCTCTAATTCAAAGTACTTCAATAGAAAAAAATAAACATCAACCTGCCATATTCGATTGGCATATATAATTCTAACTGAATGATTTTCTTGGACAAAATTCAGCTCAAATAAAGTTATATGTATATTATTATTTTATTATTAGGTAATATACCGGTTAGGGTAGGTTTTTGGATGTACACAGCTACTAAATAAATATTTTGTGATTCCTAACAGAATACAAAATATGTATGTATATATATATATATATATATATATATATATATATATATATATATATATATATATATATATATATATATATATATATATATATATATATTCTTCTGGCTATGCGTGCCACGAAACGCACTGTTCTTTTCCTGTATGATGTTGTATGAATTCTAACCACTGTCCTTTCCTCTTGTGTATTGTCTATTTCTCCTTTGGTGGGTGAAACAGCCCCCTGACGCCATCTCTTGGCTAAAGAATCGGGGCGCTTGGCGACATATAAGACCCACGGATCTCAGGGTAAATTACATATCCTCGATAGCTCAAGTGGTTAAGAGCATCCGCCCGGCAAGTGGAAAGATCCGGTGTTCGAGTCCCGGTTGAGGAAATATTTTTACTCTTGTGATCCGTTCGATTCCGCCTTCCCCACCTCTATTGTGTTCGTCCTTTATACGTGTTCCTATCCCTTTTCCTTATATATGTTTCTGTATATATGAGTATATATATATATACATATATATATATATATATATATATATATATGTGTGTGTGTGTGTGTGTGTGTGGGGGGGGTCGCGTTAGTCCGGGGGTAGAGCGTTGGACAGCTGACTGAAGGGGCCGGGTTCGGTTCTCGGGCAAGTCTCTCTGGGCACCTGCAGCTCCACCCAAGCTATATGATTTTTCAGGTACTACATCTTCCTGGGAAACCATAACTGGCATTGGGGAAGGGACTAGCCCCCCTACCCTGATGTGTGCATTTCACACGCCGTATAGGGCTTAGTACTGGGTGAACTCTATCATCACCTACCAAACCAACCTTCGGGTTGGTTACTGAGTTATTTGTTTTATTTATATAAACATGGGTAAACCTAAGAAAGATACAAGACATTTTTTGAAATTTTCTGAGTTGGAAACTTTTCAGACCACCTTCGTGTATATTTAAATTTTGCATCATGAAAATAAGGAATATAGTATTTCAATGAATACTAATATAAAATGCATGACAATGAATCAAATTTCAGATCAGGCAAGAGAAGTTGTCAAATTATATTTTTGATATTGATTTCCAACTCAGTCCGGTCAGTGACATTGAAATCATAAAATAAAAAATAATTCATCACCATTGAAGTCTATTCATATAGGCCATGTGCACGTAGATAGAACAGATAGCATGAAAGGGATAAACTAGAATAGCATTTCGCTTCCTCAATATTATGGACCAAATTTAACAACCAAAGTAGTGAGACATTATAAGATGAATGAATGATATTTAGAAAATCTCGGAATAGTATCACGCTTTGCGCATAAATGAGTGATAAAAGAAAGAATAAAAGACCTTCAACAATTAATCCACCGAATTTTATTACTAGTTTAATGAGAAACATTCCATTGAAAGCAGCAAATGTCGGGCATTGAAGTAGGTAAAGATAAAGCGGCAGGGCAAGTCTACTATTATGGAGCGTAATGGCGCATAGCACACACACAAGCACACACACATATGCCCTGCACATGCCCTTCGTACTCCTTTAAATATCCGCTAGTTTTAACGACCATTTCGTGAAAGCATGGGATTTTTTCAACCCAACTCTTGATCACGTGGCGCCTTGCAGCGGAGGGAAAGAGGACTTCCAGGCCGAGGCAAGATGGGCGTGGTCGGGTGTTTCATATCGCTAAAATATGGGGTGTTGTTCGATACAGTTTTGCGAGATGATGTCTGAAGGCATTGGAAAAATGTTTGCACATTCGTCTATCATTCAAACTAACATTTTATCGCTCGGTATGATTTGATAAAATCTTATATAGTGCTCGGAATACTGGCGAATAACTTGTAAAAACCATCATATAATGCTTACGCCCTCAGACGAAATTTTTATCGTACTCGTAATAATCCTCGTTTACTTCAATTCTGAACACTCGGTAACATTTCACAAGAATTTCAAGCAATATGAAATTTTTCCAGAAATGATGAGGCTAGCTACATTCATTCTAAAGTAATTATTTTTCCCTCTTGGAGGACTTACACGAATAACTAGAGAATTATGTGCCGTCCCTAGAATGCTAAAATTTTTTAAAAGAGTTTGAGACACAATGGGAGACTTGAATAGGCGAATTTCTCTCCTAAACGGTCGGAAATAAGACATTTTGGACGGTTCTTGACGGCAGTCTAAAAGATCCCAGCCCTCCCTCTCGTCGGATGGTTAGGTAACAAAGCATAGTGAATGGACGGAAAGACATGTGGGCAATATTTTCATAAAATTAGTTCTTTTCTACTCAACCGAGAAGAGGTTCCGTTAAATGAAATAATGTAGGGCAAAGCGGAAGAAGCATGGACTGGAGTACACGAAATTTCTTGTTTGGGTCGAAGAAAACGTCAAAGGAGGAGCAGAGAAAAAGAATTCTTTCCTTCGAGGTACAAATAGGCCAAGAGAGGGAGGGCCCCCGTTGTTGCCGGCGACACCGACTCTGCGACCCCCCTCTTTCCCCCATTTTAGTCTCTCGTATTCGCGTTATGTTCGCATCGTCTGTGCGGGGGTTGACGGGGAAGCGTGAGGGGGTGAGTTGGAGTGGGAAGGGATAAAAGGGGCGGCAGGGGTAGGCGAAAGAGATGCCCCCCGATGGGACGCAAGGACGAGAGAGACAGAGATGGAGAGCATGTGGGGGGGGGGGCAAAGAAACGACACGGAATAGGAACGACCCTCATCCTGCACGGCGGTGAATGAAATGGCAAATTGCAAAGAGGTCGGTGGAGGCATCATTGGATTTGTACACCTGCGGATATGTCTATAGGCGTGCGTTACGCTATGTTTGCTTTTAAATTATATAATATACGTTTAAACTACACAAAAACATGAAAGTTATTGTTATGGGCATCTTATCTTGTGCAGTAATCTTTATATAGAAGGACATGCATTATTTTGGGGAGGTATAAATTCTGAATTCATACAATGGTGATGGTGGATATGAGTGCAGGAATGAAGAACATTTGAATTAGCAATACAAGAATTTCCAAGAGGAATTAATTTATTACCTGGATAATGAGCGAAAACGAAAAATGGAAATCTTTCTGTATTGCCTGAACACTGTAGTTATAAGAGAAGCCCAACACGATTTACTTATTTTTATCACATTTTGTTTATTTCACGTCATATTAATTGTTGTATTTCATTACATTTGCTGAAATTGTCTACCCTACTCCACCGAAAACGCTTATTTTTATTTACCGTCTACGTTTACTTTTATTTACTGTATAACCGATATTTAAATAAAGCGTAGAATCCGATGCCCCTCCATACATGGATTGTCCATAAAAATGTAGCATGATTTTTTTCTCCGACGTGGACGGCTGGAGTGGGGCGATTTGTGGCGGGATAGGTAGTAGGAGGTCTTGGAAAAGCAAAGCGACCCGCGTCAGTTGTCTGTGGGCCGTTACCAGACGTTCGAAAATCGGACCCTGTTCATGGGTCGCGTTACAAATTCACGATGCCACATTCCATGGAGCAACGATGCGCGATAAAATGTTGTGTTTAGCTGGAAAAATCGGTTTCGGAAGATACAGCAATGTCCCGAAAAATGTTTTTCTGCTGGCATACTATTTGCGGGATGCTAGAGAGGAGGTTGACGATGAGGAATACCCTGGAAATTCATCAACAACACAGTGTGATGAAAACGTGCAAAAAGTGAGACCAATTCTCAATTCTGATTGACTCCCAAGTGTCAGGATGTTAGCATAAGAGTTTCATATTCAGAAAACCACACTGCATTGCATTCTTACAGGAGATTTAGCCATTAGATAGGTGTGCCAAGGTTCTGTCGGAAGACTGCTTGTGTGCCGATATTACCTTGGACCTCTTGGACGACGGTGAAAGTGACCCGATTTTTTTAGAACAGGTGTTTACTGGTGACGAGACATGGGTCTTTGCGTACGACACAAGCGTAACTCCTTTGAGAACCATTTTGGACCATTGGATTATGCCCAAGAGGCCACGACGAGGTGCTCGAAAGAGGGTCCTGTTATGCCTTTCAGGAAGCATACCACAACTGGCAGGGGCACTGGAATTGGTATGTCGATACATAAGGGTGCTCTTATGACGCATTTTAGCAGTTTGTACTTGGATCTGCATTAAATTTTTCCCCCGGATTTATTCTACTTATTTTTGGGGTATACCTTGTATAGTCTCCTGGGGCTCATTGCAAAAATGGACTTAGGAGGAGACATGTACATGTATACAGGTATTTCATTTATCAGAAAAACAGAGAGACTACGTACAAACATTTATGTTACAATGGTATGCATCTCAATTGGTAGGTAGTTTAAATATAAAACCTAGCACTGAATACTTAGAATTATTTGAAAAACCTCTCCTCTTATGATAACACTCTCATTATGAAAAATGGAAAATGTGATTCGGAAATAAAGCGACGAAAAAGATTTTTTTATGCCAAAAGCAATATTCAGATAACTAAAAAGATAATTTTCCAATGAGATTAAATATTTTTTGGTGATTGAAATTGAAAATGAGAATTTTGGAAAAATCAAGTGAAAGGAAAAAAAGGAGAAACTAAAGATTTCACGGACAGAAAGGTTAGAAATAAAAAATGATTGAAAAAAATGAGAAAATAAGCTGATCTTTGGATAGGCGTGTGGGAGCTAAGAATAAAAATGAATGGGGATTTTCTGAGACATAGCAGTTGCATATTCAAGAGGGCAACTCAAAGGAGGGGAGCGCATGTCCAGGAAAGAGTGCATCTCAAAGCTAATTGGCTATGGTGGAATTCACTGGCAAATGAATATAAAATGCATATTCCTTGGAAAGAAAATGCCAAAATCGAGAAAATTGGAGCGCCATGATTTCTGGCGAATCTATGAAATGCAGATGAGGGCATGGTTTCTCGAAAAATATGGGAAAGAAAGGACTCCTTACGTATGTATCTCCAATGGAAATGGCAGGGAGAGCCTTGGAATCTTTAAATATTTTGAAATTAAACATTGCGTCCTTTCCCGGCCCTTTCACCACTCAAAAACTGATCAGTAAAGGCAGGAAATCAGTCTCTGTCATTAAAAAATACAGCGAATCTCTCAAATGAACTGAAAATCATGTTCAAAAGTTTGTACAACGGGATAAAAATTCAAATATATGTCTACGTACTCTGACAAAAAAGAAAATATTTGATGCTTCGCCGTTTGATGAAAGCGATAACCGTGTCAGTGCATAAAAAACGAGGAAGATGGAGTACGATATGAATGGAATGAATCTAAACGATGAAATTGAATGACATCACACATTTATCGATCCATCGCAAAATATCTAGATATTATTCAAAACTGCAGACAAAAAACTGTCGCCAAAATGACAAGCCTCAAATTTAAAATCTGTAGCCATTGATGAATTTATTTTTTCTTATAATGGTTGGCAGGTGATGGGATCACGAGAGAGGGGGAGAGCCATTTGTGCTCGAGTTAATTCTGTTGCAAGAGGAATACAGTTTAAACAATGATCCGAAAAATATCTATGAACCTAATTTGCAGCATAGAGTAATATTTAGATAACAGCTAACGATGGCAAAGAAACAATATCCATTTGATACAGTCGTTTAATCAACTAGCTTTAGTGCTAATATCACGTGTAACGCCCTGGAATTTTAGAACCTATTCAAACTGAAAAACTCGTAAAAAATAACGGAAAAGGAAGGGAATTCACATTAATGGATTAGCACACCCAAGGACGTGAGGTACGAAGTTCGTACTCTAAGATAGGCACAACAAAAAAGTTTCGCAAAATGAGATCGAAGAAATTAGTCTATAGAAAATGCGTAAGAGAAGAAGTAAATAAAAAATATGGGACTATTATGGATTCATAGCCGAATCCCACTGGCTATGATTTATGAACGCTAAAGAGAATTGCGGAAGAAAAAAGTAAGATGAAGAATTGCATCCTCGGATGAATTCTCATTAGAAAAATGAGACGTAAATTCGAGGGAATGCGACAAAATTATGAGGCAATAAAATCTTAGGAGATGCGTGTAGTAAAGAGAGCCGGAATAAAATGAATTGAGCAGTTTTTTATCGTCGAACCAAAATCTTCCTTGGTTGGTTAATTTCTGGATATCGATGAGATATTTCATTGTACCCTAGTGAGGGCCAGAATTATCCTAAAAGACCCCGTACGCTACATTTTTGCTAGTTTTATTGCAAGCAGTATTCATAAATTTTGAGATTAATTTCTATGCCAGAATCCGAGTATATTCTCATTGTCCTCCATCCTAAAAAAAGGAATAATTATTTATGAAAGGGACAGATTTAATTTTCTCTATCGGCATACATTTGATCAGTCAAGCGTATTTTTGAAAAGCAAACTTTATTTACTGCTATCTTTTTTTTCATTTATTCAGAATTAACCTATAGTTACTATATGTAATTGTGATATGAATTTTTAGCTCGAAAATAACAACAAAGATAACCATAAAAAACTTGAGGCCAAGGTGGAGGAAAACCCAACTAGGCGGGGAGGAGCCCGCAACCCGTGCTTTGGTAGGTGCCCCACTGCCACCAGGGCCGGCGGATTACGCGTGTAAATGTAACAATAGAAGTATTTCGATAAAATATATATTTTAAATCATCGCTTTAAACTTGGTGACTACGCAGGGGTTCCAATATTAAAAACATATTGGATTGATATCTCAGGGAAAGTGACACTAAGCGTGGCTCCAACCTGTGATCCTGGGGCAATCCATCCTTCGGACAGGTACAGTGAACAGGAAAGGTCTGATTTTTCCCTTTGGAAGGGAGTAAAGTGGAAACTCTAGGGAATTACTATTCAGAGGAGAGGAGAATGGACAAAATATATTCTCCAAGAGAATATATTGTCCATTCTCCGCAATAGAGTTTAACTGAGGTTGGTGATGATGGTCACGTTAAAAAAAAAAACCTTAGGAACCCCCACCATTAATATGGCCTCTAGACGGTGCCATGGTTCTGTTCGGCACATGGCATGGCGAGGAGGAATGGCTTGAGCTGTCTCTCTCGGTGACACCTGCGCGGAGTGACCCTTGCGTGATAGGCGCACAGGTTCGTTGGGGCGTTGCGGGGGTAGGGGGTGGCTACCGGGCCGCGCTTGGGCAGGGGTTCGGGGGTACGCAACTAAGGAGATCGGTTCTGAGAGAGTATTAGATGGAGATGCTGGGGCGATTGCAATTAAACATCTCAATTTTAATTGGTATTTTTACACTACAGTCAAATTATGCCTAAGCAGAATTTCCCTAAGGGGTGATGGGTTTGGACTAATTATTGACTGATACTTGAAGAAATTGGAAATATATTTATCATTACATTATGATCATTGTATGCAGTATAATATTCTTACAGAGAAATGTGTTTCTTAAAACTTTGCATGAATATTATCAATGTCACAAGTTAAAGTGTTATTAAAGGAATGAGTAGAGAAAAGTGATTTATTTCTCTTTGTGAAATCCTAACTCTTTCCTAATTATGTTGAGTACTTTTGACTTGACCGACACCTATAGTCGGGAGAATATTTACCATTGATTCGAAACCTAATACTTCGAGTTTCAAAATAAATAGCGGCGTTTTAAAACTTTGTAGTGTAAATTAACTTTCGGTGAAGCAACTGTAACTGGTATTTCTTATCTTGATGTACTAGAAGGGCCTCAATTTCCTCACTGAAGCAGCTGAACCAGATAAATTTATTTGGCAGCAAGACGGCTCCATTTGCAGCAGCCCTCCTCCCGAATAGCCTCTCTGGCATGACTCAGTACGCGATTGGTTAAATGACACACAGTACCTGAAGTACCCGACCGCTACCTCAAATATTCATTGACTGCCCGAACGGGCAAGTATAAACCGCCCCGGTGAGTGATGTCACACCTTAACCGGTTATTGCGCATAAGAAACGCATGCGATGGGCCGCAAAAGGAGCCGGATGACAGAGCTTGTTTCGCATGATTTCCACGTTCACTCGATTTCCCTCGCCATGTGATTTTTACCTTTGGGGGTTAATATAGGATTATGTGTATGTGACTCCGCTACCAGGTGAACTCCCCGACTTAAGAAACAGAATTGAAGCAGTTGTTGCAGAAATTACTCCTCGCATACTTATCAACGTTTTGGAAGAACTCGTGTGACTCCTTGTGACAAATGGTGCTAAATTAATTAGTTGTTAAAAAAACTTTCTGAGTTTTTCATTCATTAGATCTATAATATATAATTGAAACTTAAACGTAATAAACACTGCGTAGTCTCTAAACGCTGATATTCATTTTAAAACACCCTGTAGTTGCTCATACAAATAGATCATGATCTCAGAGAAACCAGAAGTTATTTGTTTTTTAACAAGTGTGTTATGAGCTCAACAGAAATAAGCGAGCAATATTATCAATATTATCAAATTCAATTTTTATTTTTATTCAAAAATAATAAAAATCTGAGATAGCGATAGAAAATTTTATTTTTAGGAAATTTCAGTACAATCGATTCGATATCCAACGTGCATCTTTCATGATGCACTATAATTTCGACTGCCATTGATATTAAGTCTATCAAGTTTTACTCAACCGAATAGACATTTGAAAGAAAATTGAAAATCAAGCTTTTTTTAAAATATATTTGCATTGTCTCAGTTATTCTGTATATTTTGCATATTATACATATTAAGTACTGTATTGATCTGTATATTATGCCAGTTATATGATTCAAAATATTGACTCTATTGAGTTGAAAATTTTCGAGGAACATCTCATACAAAGTAAGTGCTTATGCAGTCTGTTCTGGCTAATGGGATCAAAAAAGTAATTACAAATGAAAAAAATGTATCACTTGGGTTAAAATATACCTGAATATTGATCGAATATTGGAATCGCAAATGTGGCTTATTTAAAACAGAAAAGTGTAGTCACTTTAATAACGATTATGATGTACTCCATTTATATCATATGTATCCGTATTATTTATTCTTTACTAACTTAAAAATAAGTGGGAATCCTGGCAACTAATAATTCCTGAATTTCAAAATCGAAGGAAGAAACAAATTCATATCTCTTTGGTGATTAATTCAAAGGAAGCTCGCGATTTAGTGAGCCTGGATTAAAGAATAACAAATAAATATTAATAGATTTATGAAAAACCGTAACTAAATATTTTGTGGAGTGAGCTCAATGAATGCCGAGTAAAAAAGAGTTTCGTTTTTTACTATTAAAAGAGACATTTACTGACAAGGATCAGCAACCTGATTTCTCTTTAATATTGAAAGAGTTCTGATTTTTATATCACATACGAAAAATTCTAATTATTATTTCCTCACTTATTTTTTTAGTTTCATACGCATGCCATTAATTTATCGGTACAGTTATATCAAAGGTAGGTCTAGCAATTTCAGATATAAAATATCATTGATGTGCTCTAGTAGCTATCGCCTCAGTGACACTGTAATTAGGAATGATCATTAAAACGCAAATTCAACTGAATGTACGTACAATATGAAAGAAGATAATTGGCACAGCTTGAACCCTCATTACATTATAGGAATACTTTGGCGTTAATTGTGCAATATTCAAGGAAGTAGCTTTGATTATGCATTGAAGGCGCCTGTTCATGCCTCAAACCTTCATTTCACTCCTGGAACCGAAACCATTTGGCTGAAGTTCTCATACTCTTTTACGAGTCAATGGCGTTTAATTTATTCATGTAAAACATGGCAATTCATAGTTAAAGAAATGTTTACGCAGAAGAAAACGAACCAAACTTCGAAATAACTTTGCGGCAAGAGTAAGAAACATATTTACATCATGGAGAAATTACGTTATATTTGCATTTAATAATATTGAATATGGAAGTGTGCAGGGGTTCAATGCCGTTCACCATATTCATGCCTTTTAATGTTAATCGCTTTGCACATTCCATTTGAACTGCTTGATTAGCCGGACGTTCTTATTAACTCTATTGTCTTAGAGAATATTATTTTACAGCTTCGTTGGATAAAATACTTTGGTACGTATACCATTGTCTTGCCCACCTTGCCTGAGGATAACACTAGTTGTGACACGTTGAAGACGATTTGGCAAGTTATGTTTTAAGGCTATACAATTCAAAAAAATGTTAGGCTAATTGAGATGCTGATAACTATTTTCATGCTTACACAGGTTATCGTTATCGTGCACACTATTCGTAGATAAGTCTTTAGCGTTAAAAATTTAAATATCCATTCTATTATTTGCCTACTCATTTCTTTTAATCGCAGAGCTCCATAACCAGGCTTTTCCGAGCGAATATGGAGATTTCAACTAGAAAATAGCGCATGAAAATTCCAGTACATTATATTTTGAAGGCTGAAGATTATTTCGTAGGAAAAGAACTCCGAAGATGGAAGTAATACGTAAATGTGTTTGCTAAGCATGTTCGGCCTAGCCGGGGGCCGGAATCACGGATAACTCCGCTCGCGTAGTGCAGAGGCGTTACCATTGATCTGCATTTCTTCACCCTATTCCAAGACTAGAACATACAATCGCGTTTTTCTGAGTACTAAATACGCCAAACCTCTCACGCAGACGGAGAAAAGGGGAAGTGAGACTAACAGGGCGCGAGTTACCTCTAATGGATAAAGTGGAGTATCACGAGTGCAAAGAGAGCGCTTCCACGACGGGGAATTTGTTTATACACTTTTAGTGGAGAACTTCCCCTCGTCCCTGGGAAGCTTTTAGGATGAGGCATAACATGGGAGGACGTGTTTACCGACTGATGTTCTCATGAACCCCTTGGCCCCGCCCCCGAAGGAAGGGGGCAAGGGGAAAGGGGGTGCAGGGTGAAGAGGCGGCGGCGATAAGGGGCGGCCGAGGGAGCCGAAAATATGGGCCGGCATATTAAAACGCTGTTTTGTTCAAACAGGAAGAGGCTCCCATGACTATGGACGAGGAATTGCGAACCCTGGGCTCGCGTTCCTCCTCGCCTCGAGCTGTTCCGGGAATAAACATCTCCCCTAGAGGGATGGGGCATTCTCCGACTTATCGATACTTGCAATATTTATTCGTCTATAAAACGAAAAAAATGTGACTTTCTATTCTTGCCGGAGCTTTCCGGAAAAAACAGGGCTAATTTGAAGACGCTCAAATTTCCAGGGGTTGTTTCCTTTGGCGAATTCAATATATCCTGAAGGAGGTGTTATTCACTCCTTCAGGCAGAGGATTTGTTATTCACTAAGATATCTTTCGAGAATGAATGGAGGCATCACGTAAGCACCAAGGCATAGTCTCGGATAGCTTCAGGATAAACTCATATTCGGAGGTTAACTTAGAGATGGAGATAACCTCTTTAAGCTGGATACTAGATTTGAGATATTCCGCTAGAAGCAATCATTTTTTTACTTAACCTTTTTGGTGGTTATAGAGAAAATAAAAAGTTTGATCGTACACAATTCATACGGCTTTGGAGAATTACGTGATTTTTTTATTTCTACATGATTTCAGAGGAAATGAGAAAAGGGTTTCATATGAGCACGTGCAGATTTTTTCCGGTTAAATGAAACTACTTAAGCTTTCGTGAATAACTTGAGGGTGAAATGTTTCTCAAAAAGATGAAATTTCATCTTTTGGAGACATAATTTTTCTGGAATCTGGAGGCACGGTATTTTTTCCGATAAATTACAATGAAAATAACCCTGTGTCTTAAATGGTCCATACGCGCCTCAGTTCTTTCCATGTGCTACTCAAAGCTGGTATTTTTGGAGAGGCGGTTAATGTAAATTGAGATTGTATGGAATGAAAGGATAAACTACCCTTCCCAAATTTTCTCCCAGACTACTTGATAGATCTATCAATGGCGATTTGAGATTTTTCAGGGTTACAACTTATACAAAGATATAATAGAAAGAATAATGCAAATATATTATAGAAAGACAAAGTGCTATAGGCATCCTATAGTACATAGCAATATATCAGCTAAATACTGTGAAACAATTCTTCCGGATACTACAAAAAATTGTTGTGAAATAATGCAGTCTAAAAAATGGCCTGACAGAAATTAATCTGTTAGAAAATCTGAAAGAAATTGAGCTATTTCATATCGAAAGAGGCATGAACTCATTGGTCGCAGTTTTTTTCTTCATGAAGTGGAGATTACTGGGAGACAGTCTAGTCAATGGTCCCTTCAATCCAAACGACATCGTAAAGGAAGGAGATATTTGATGATATCGTACTACGGTGGTAAACGTTGAATCAAATAAAAATATAACTCTGTGGTTGATCCCTCTGTTACAATGAAAATAGACAGCTTCAGCGAAGTAAAACTTAAATCCATAAATATGATTTTTCTTCACTTTACTGTGATATACTCATTACACTTTAGGTTGAATATTAATTGAATTTTTTAGGAAACTACAACCCTTTGGTCAACAGAAAGGTAATGCTGCTTGCTTGATTATAAATTGCAGATGTGAAATTTACAAAAGGAAATAGAACAGTTACATTTCTAGTAAAATAACCTTCAATTTTAAGATCGCCCTGCAAAATATTAATCAAATAATAATTCTATTTCATTCCGTGAATGAGTCACTATGCTGGGTTAAGGCTATCGATTGTAATCAATGATGTACAGCATATTCCTGCGAAAGCCTGCTTGCGGAATGCTTCAATTATTACCCAATGTAATTTCTATCAGTTGGGTCACTGAACCAACAAGACCAACACGAGAGCCATTCATTTTTGTTTACATTAAAGGATAGAGTGGAGCCCCAAACAGACAAAGAGTCAAACGGGAGCAAGTATCGGACGAAACTGATCAATTGATGTAACCCTCGACAGGCGGCCTGGCACACTCATTTATATCTGACGATCGTAATCGTGGAATCGACGCTTCCCGAAACTGATTGAAGCCCTTCTTATGGCAGCTTTCCGGCGCCCCCACGCGGCGGAGCAGAGTGGCGTATGGACAGGAATAAAATTCAAAGGCTAGGAAATACGGGGATACATAATTCACGTCTCAATATCAAACAAATGACCTTCCTTGCTCACGCGAGCCTTGTCTCACCCGTCTTCTGTATTCCCAGTCCGTAAGACAAACGAACGGCCGCTTACGTAATCGGGGGCGCTGCGCCCGTGGGACGGTGGCGGCGGCAGGAAGGCCCCGCGCCCCTGCCCTTCCCCCCCTCCCCCAGGTGCCGTCTCTCCTCCCTGCTTTTGCCACCTCTTTCCTCTCGTGCACCCATCCCTCCTCCCTCTCCGCTTGCATTCACTTCTCGTCCGAGAAATATCGTATTCCGTTTTTTCTGTTTGACGTGAAACCTACGTCTTTATGTGTTCTTGCGCTGTGATACATGCACCATGTCGAATTACGTAGAAATGGTATTACTGCTTGGTTTAAGTTACGCTGACTTAATTTTTTTTAAATTTTGGAAGCGCTTCGGTGCCAAGTTTAATGTTTTAAGAAAGTAAAAGTGTCACAATAAAAATTAAAGATTATTTAATTCTGATTATACTATGATCATATCAACTGCAAAACTGTCCTTAAAAATTTGCACTTAGAAACGCAATTGAAAATGTATTGCTCTGTTAATAACCATTGGCATATGAACCACATTAAAAAGAGTAGCGACTCGGGGAGTTGAGTCATCAGATCACATTTATTACTTTTACTGATTTACATATGCATGGATTGCATCGCATGATGTATCAATTTAATTTCGTTATAGAGAAGGACTCGGATGGAATTAAGGGTCTTTTAAATGTGTGCCCTACTTATTACGTAAGCAGTACATAAGAGAGAAAGTCCGATTACATGCATATATGCGCAGGATATTGCCCAGGCACATTCATCACCAGTAAAGCGTTTTTTTCCCTTGATACCACAGGTTTGCAATTCTTTCTGACGTCATCAATTATTACAATTGTATAAAATGTATGGAGCAAAATAGATTTTTAATTTCTTTTGAAACAAACTCATTGGAAGAATTCAACTTATGTTACAAATTTTAATTACTTCCCAAAATTGTATCTCCCGTACTAAGTTCACGTGGGCTGATTTGTTAATTTAAATAGCTGCAGCCATGCCAATACGATCCAAAAACTATGCCTTATCATCAGAATATTTACTCCCTAACTATGCTCTTCTTGATTTCGACTTGATACGATAGAGGGCATCGAGGAGGCTAAGAATGACCTCTTTCCTTTGGCACCAGGCCGACTTATTTTCTTTTAGTTTATCCTCTCTAGTTCTATTAAAATCGCTCGAATCCGTTTCCGGGGGCGCAAAAAGAGGGATCTCGCGCGCCTCGCATTCCCACTTGGTCCGAGAGGGACCGACCTCAAACCCCCCCCCCCCCCCCTTCGCATTACCACTCACTCACCCACCCACTTGCCTCTTCTCTCCCGAAATGCTTTACTTCCCAGCGCTGCTTGCTTTCCCTTCCTCGCCCCCTTTCTTTCCCCTTTCTCTGGACCCCCTCCGTTCCCCATCCACGCTTTAGACCATCTGCTAGCCCAGGAGGGCGATTAAATATTTAAATCCCACCCCTTCCTACGCCCCCTCGCCTCCCCCGCCACCTCACCCTCATGTGTCCGTCCTATGGCACATTCCGCGAGAGGCCTCGATTGGGGGGGGGGTGCAGGGGAAAGAAAGATAGAAAGAGATGATGATGATGATAATAATAATGCAAAGGAAATGAAAATAATATTATAAGTGGAAAGGAGAGTGAGGGAGACAGGAAAAACAAGATCGGGTGAAAACACACGTTTTTAGAAAAAGTGTGGGAAGAGGGGAGGGGGAGGGAGGCCTTGAGGGGGGGAAGGAGGAATTCTGGTTTTCAAGCGAGGCTGCCTCTCCCTACCCCCGCTCGACCCCTCCCCCTCCCTCTCCCACCCTATACCTCATACTCTCGTGTTTTTGGCTCGTTTTATACCGTTTACTCGCTGCATTAATTTTTTTGGCTGCGTTCATCTTCAATTTCGTGGAGCAGGTTTTTACGTTTTAATTTTTAGTTTTTTTTAGTGAATTCCCGCGTCCTAAACTGTGGGTAATGGAGGATTATTTTACGGTTCCGCTCGCCGTTATGCATGCAATTTTAATCATTTTTAAATACTCGTTAGCCTTGAGCGATATGGTAAAAACGGACGATGATTTTTTAAGGGGATGTTTCCATTTTATCTTAAGGGAATCAAGGCTCTAGTGTTTTAACGTCCTACGGCGATCAATGCGCAACAAATAGACGACCACTGCAGTGTTTAAGCTTCGCCTCAAACGGAGCTGAATTTGCAAGGATATATTTGACAGGAGAGGCATTGGACCGTTTTTGATTCAGCACACTATTGTGACACAGCTTTGTCTTTACTTAAATTGCTAATAATAATTATTAAACTTATTGCAATAAGCTGCTAATTTTAACAAGATAAACTAAAATATTCTTGAAGTTACTCTGTATCGGGTACTGTGATTATCTAAATCTTTGTCCCATGCCCTTTTTCCCGAAAGACATAAACATAAAGTATTTGCAACCAAACTGAAGTTAGTTTCCAAATGGCGTGGTATTGTTCTTCGGCAACTTGGTATTGAAGAACATCACGGAGAAATTAGACCTGCTTTCCTTTTCACAGAATTGAAAGTGAACTGGGATAAGAATAAAAAGACCATTATTTCCAATCGTTTCTAAATGTGTTCGGCGGACGAACGCATTTAGAAACGATCTTTTTAGAATAAGCACGTCCGCTCGCTTACGATTCATTTACGATTCGCAAGCGCTTGTGGCTGCATTGGGGAAACAAGACGCGTAGCGTTGAGGAAGAGGGAGCGCGCTCGCCCACGAGCTCACCATCTTCCAACGGAGAATTCCTTTGATTCCCGAAGAGAAGCGGCCATTTAGAAAAATGGAGAGAGGCCGCGAATGTAATGAGAACACGTCGCGCACTCGAGGGGGTAATCGGAACCGACTTGAGTTGGCTGGGGGCGTGAAGATCTCTAAGGGAGAAGGAACGAGGGAGGGGCAGGGCAACAATATTCACGTTTCAAGCCGCGATTTCAAGTGCCAACTGACTCACCGCCCTTTGACATCGCCTCTTTCAACGTGGACATGCATGGGAGTAGTTTTTGAGTCGGCGGTTACACAGCGATGGGCCAGCCGTCTGGGCACTGGGAAGTAGACGTCCTCAGGTCGAATATTCTTTTGTTTATCGCATCGCCAACCCCCCGCCCCCCAAGCGCCCTCTCTTCTCCTCTTTTTGAAAAACTGCTTTCATCATCCCTCTCGGACGGAGGTAGTCTCCCAAGGGTGTTTAAGCTCACTTCACCGGGAGAAAGAGAGACCCGCAGGATATTTGCATTGGCGTCCTCAATCCCTCTTCTTCTCCCTCCCCTCACCCCCTTCCCCTCCACAACCCTTCTCTTCCTTCAGCTCTGCGCGCCACGCGTGCTATCCGTCTCTTGAATCCCTTCCTTCCCCGTACCTCTTTCGCTATCGATTACTCAAACATATGGCTCCCACCTTTTATTTGGTGGCCGCAGAGACTTGGATATTTGCTCATTATCAAGGACACGAGAGTAGACTGATTGCTCCCTGAACTTGAATCAAACTTCTCTTAAAGGCAGGTAGGACCATGTTTATGAAACCCGAGATCGATTGGGAGCAACGAAACGACGATTAGAATAAAGAATTGCAATACATCAGGGACGCTGAAGACCGTTCTCTGCCCCTTGGCGTGGCTTTTATTTTTTCATTTCCCAAGGGAAAGTGAATACGTGAATAATATGGATGGCTTAACCTACAATACGTATTCCATCAATCAACGCTTAAAAGAGCAATGGTAATTCGCATTGTTCTTGAAAACGCAATCCCTTTATTGTATTACCTTTGGTTCAGAATTATGTTGAGAATAATAAAAAAATAAGATATGATAGGCATGGTAGATTAAAAGCCAGTAAAATTAGATGCCGGAGATTGTGATAGACAGATGGTGGTTTATTTGATTAGCAAAAAAAGAAGGCGATGCATAGTTAAGCATTTTGGAGAGTGATAGAGAGTATAAAAACTATGTCCATCTGGAGAATGATTTATTCTAATGACTTGAATGACAGTGAAAGAAAACCCCAACTCTATTGACTTCTTTAGAGACTTATATGAAAGGGAACATTTTCACCCGGTGACATACATTTTCTGTTTAACAATAGTATATTGATTGAAACCACACCTATTTCGATTGCAATATAATTAATAATAATAACAGAAAACTCAGTGTGAGAAGTGGTAAAAAAATGAATGTCTGGCACAGAAAATATATTTCAGGAAGTTGCATTAGATATTTTGTAATCTTAACATACACTTCAATTGGAAATTCATTGAATACCGTATTAGGATAATTAATTAAACATCAAAATGCACCCAAAATATGCCGAGAGCAGTTACAACCAAAAGAGGCATTTATTTACGCTTTCCGCGCCTCGTCCACTTCAAATGCCATGTAGATTAGGCAACAATGCGCGTCGTAGAGACTCGTTTTGCCTCCCACTCAAATTACGCAGTACAACTAAATTAAACTCAATTTGCTGGATAGAAAATTTAATCCATGGGGTAATCGCATGGGCAAAGTGACCGATCGGTGCAATTAAATGGGCAGCGGAGTGCGGTATCGGATGCGGGAGGAAGAGCGAACGGTCGTGGTGCAAAGCAGAATGGGGTCAGTGACGTCACGGACGCGTGTTTCACCCGGCGACGACGAAATAGTTCATTTGAATTGCATCCGATTAGTGGATTCGGCTGCCTCTCGATGACCTCGGCTCATTTCCAACTCATTAGGGCGGGGTGCATCAGGGTCGCAATGTTGGAGGGCCACTGCGCCTTCGTCGCCTGGAGCCGCCAGAAACCGACAAATTTGAAAAGAACCACGGCTGCTACAAGAAAATGCGGTGCACCACCAAGTTACATTCACTTCCCGAGGAAATTTTATTTTCGGCGCCCTAAGAAAATTTACCCACCCAGCACTTTGGGTATGAAGAATTGAGTCTAAGACTTAAGAGTAAAACAAACAGAATATGAAGTAAAATCGATGACCAAGCAAATATTAAGGAATAAAATACACCGGAAATACCATGTATACCATGTCATGTCAAGTATACCATGTCACTCGGGAAAAAGGAGATGCATTACTAGTAATTTGTATATTAGGGTCGAACTAGTGAAGCAAAGGCCATTCTCGTGCCACGATCTTGGAAGACAGAAAGGTTGGAACTAAATGAAAGATTATTAATCAGATAACTCAAATTCAAGGTTGAACATGTAAAATTATTTTACACACAGATACAATTATTAAAAATTTGTACTTTCGAATCATTACATTGAATTTTGATGCATACGAGTAAAAACGCATGTAGTAAGAAGAACAAAAGCATAAAAGCATTTTTTTAATTAATATTTGACACAAGCAAAAAGGCTTTTTTCAGTTTAATTCCAAAGAAATGTGCTACAAACGCTCATATCTATTCCGAAATGAATGCCACTCGCAATTTAATAGTTAGATGCCGCAATTTGGGGAGCCTAGCGCTTGAGCTGTGATGAGTCCTGTTAATCACGCTCTAATTACTACGCTACGAGAGCCAACTTTTAAGTACCAACCGTGAGCAACGCTTTATTGCAGAATGAAGCAAATGTTTTTTCATGAATCGCTCATTTTTCTATATAATCACTTACTGGCGTGAGTACTATGATCTCTGATTCAAATTGCGGCGAAACACTGCCCTCCCTCCATGGGGAGTAAGGTGCGGATCCAGGGACACGATTTGAAACATTTTTGTTTTCTGCAATTAGCTCTGTGGAAATTAATTTCCTTCATGGTACTATTTCGCCTTACGAATAAGCCTTTTCGGAAATAATGATTTAACTTATATTAATTTTGTTCGACGCAAGTTTTGGTGTGGCAGGAAAATTTATTAATCGGTTCTTTCATTATTTTTTGTCTTATAGTAACCAATCATCGACAAAACAACAAATTATTGTGTGCCTTACTTAAATCAGTGATAATATAATCCATTCTTGAAAGAATTCTCACCTAAACAGGCTCTCGTGAGATATTTAAGGCGGTGCAGTATTTGATAGATATGCCGTTGAAGACTACTCTTTTTTTAAGCAATATTTCAAGCTTTAGCATGAAGAAAATTTCAATCATTGAAGATAAAAATACAAAATAATGCGTTAAATTCCACTAAATAATCAAGCAAATTAGTGTGAGTTTTTACATAATAGGTAAAACTCGCAAGATATATTATGATTGAAATGACGTTATTGGAGGCTTCTAAGTTTCTTATTAGTGACTATAGGAATTAAACTAACTTCAAATTCACAGCCAATAGCTCACAAGTCTTCTATCAAGCATGGCCCTCCAGCCAAGTGAGCTAAAAAAGCTACATATATTGAAATTTAAAAACCGCTCCAACATGGCGGACATTTAATTCTTACAACGCTATTAAAAACACAAAGTTTTTTCTAATTTCATGCAAATCGAATTCCCTAAGCATAACAACAACGCCGTAAAGTCCATTCACACTGCTAAAATATTTTGGTTGGATACGGAAATCAAATAAAAATACGCTAAACGTATCCACGCGGAGAAACTTGCACTTAAAAATCATCAAACATTTAAACTCCTCGCGGCACACCGTCTTCATTGAATATCTCCTCAAAATGGACGACATCAACGAATCTGTACAAAAATCTCAAAACTCTAGATCATGAATTCGAAGAAATAAATGCAAAAATATTTTAAGATTAAGAAACACGCAAGAACATTACTTTCGTGTTAAACCTTTCCTTCAAAAACTTCACCCGCGAATAAATCTCTTTACTGAACATAGGGCTCAAACGTTGCCTCCCATATAGCAAATATCAACTTGAGGACTTGGTCAAACACATTGAATCCCACATTATAAAATATAATGAAACAAAAAAAACAGTTCACAAGACAGGCCTGCCGACTCCAGCTAGAATAAAACATTGCTAACTTTAAACACAGACACAATCATTACAAAACAATTGTACAACAATTCAAAGATAAACACTATTATAACCTCAAATCAGACCAGGGAAACTCAACAGTCATATTCGATAAAATATAATGCATCGAATGCACCATGAACATTATCACCGACGGTCTATATGATGAAATCCACAAGAATCTACTCAATAAGACGAACAAGGACACTAAATTTGCACTTTGCACAACCATTAGAGACATAAAACGTACCTTTTATATTAAAAGCATAAAACGACCGTATTCCCAAGCCCTATTCACAACCGAAGACTTACAAAACAGGCAACTAAATGAGACTTATCATTTAAGCTATGAACTCTCCCACTTGTAAACTTGCTAAATGAATCCTGAACACTAGGTATTAGGCTCCGAAGAATCGTTCGGAGTAAAAATAATCAAAAATCCATACGTAACATATAAAATTAACGCCTGGTTCTTAGCAAAATACTTGCTTTATTTGACCTAGAAAATTGATTCCCCAGTGTCCCCATCCTAACTGCCCTGTAACACATAGAGAACTGGTAGAGCACGAAATAAATAACCCAACAGGAAATCAAAGATTACATAGCACGCACAAAACTGTATGGATACGACATATTTTTAATTCAATAAAACTATGATCGTAAAGCAATGGGCAAGACATGGCGATGGGCAGCCCCTTATCTTGCTTAGTCGCCAACTTATTCTTGCACTATTTTGAGGAAGAATGTAGAAACACCTTCAGTTATTTCCCCAGCACATTGTTGAGATATTTTGACGACACATTCGTCATATTTGATAGCAGCGAATACGAAATTTAAAAAAATATCGGCGAATTGAACCGTAAACACGAGACAATAAAGTTCACTGATGAAATACGAGAACAGAAAATTCAGTAGTAGAACAGGACAATTCACTCTTAGACATATTGGTGAT
The DNA here is from genome assembly GCF_022747635.1 of Hetaerina americana. Lineage (NCBI taxonomy): Eukaryota > Metazoa > Arthropoda > Insecta > Odonata > Calopterygidae > Hetaerina > Hetaerina americana. Next base: position 90,764,298 of record NW_027286985.1, read on the forward strand.
CAAAAATCAAGGAGGGCTAGAATTGGGCATTTATAGAAATCCGTTTGAATACGTCATCATTATACTGCGATCCCCAGAATAATTCTACGACCTTTTCACCAATATTTTCCTGTCAAAGATTGTAACAATGCAATAATGCCATTCTGAGGACTAGTGCCGTCATTCGGAGAGCGGTCGGGTTTCGATGTGGTCCAGATTGTTCCAGTCTATCTATTTGAACTAATCGAAGACAGTGAATTTGTTGCAAGCATGTGTTTCTTGGAAAATACCGGGTAAATAATTATTGTATATGGCTCATCGTGTTTGCGAACTAGCATAACGTAAAACCTTAAATGATATTCCAAAGGAAATAATGGATATAGATAGGTGTTCCTTTAAAACGAAGGGCCAGTAGCACCCCATTGACTTTTTACCACCTTGAATTTAGTGTTATCGAATACGTATAATAATATAAATTGAGTAAAACATTTAGAATGTGAATTCAAGTAAGTCCTTCTGAGAGTGAGTGCAAAATTATTTGCCAGGGTTGCTTTTCTTTCCTGTAAGTTGAAGCATTATCACAATGTAATTGCGGAAGGGAAGGTGATGTAAACATGCAATCACAAATACCGCTATTTATGCACTGAATTATAGTTTTTAAGTGCAATGTTACTCCTTAGAAAAAATATTCGTAAATAAATAATGCTATTTATCACAACAAAAGTCATGGAATACAAAATAATCAGAGCCGTATTGTGCTAAAAACTAATGATGATGATAATTAAGTACTAAGCCAATAGATAATAGAATAAAAAGCAGTAATATTCTCAGAAGTATATTTCTTTCTCTCTCCAAATTTTAGGCTGGAGAACCAACGTTTTGCATGATCGACTATATAATGAGCATTAGGTAATTTGTCGTAGCACTGGGAAACCTCACCCATCTAATATAAGGTCAACGTTCTACAGCACAAATTATAAACAGCTTCGTTAATTTTGTTTAGCATTCGCCGAACACGTTTCTCCGGCAGGAGTTAATAGCTGGGGATGAGAAACAACGTTTAAACCGTTAACTGGATCACGTTCCTATGCGCGTGTCGTCGTGAATAGACAATTGATTGTCACATTACTACCTTGCCTTCGGCATTAAGCTGAATAATTGTAGCTTGAAATTAGTATCCCGATAATTATCGATCATCGTTCACAGGAGTAGTGGGGCTCACAAGTGGGGCGCTGGGACGTCGACAGTTCAAACTTATTCACCTTTAAGACGACGGTGAGTGCCGGGGGAGTGGGCGGGTGGCTCCTTGGAAGGAGCCGGCGCCATCCACTCCCCGCCCCCCTCTTCTTCCAGGGCACCCATAACAGTTGAAGTGCGTTTTCACGGGCAGTTTGGAAAGGGGAGTGCGTTCCTCTCACCGTGGGCTCGCGTGTGTGGTGGGAGTATCGAGAGAGATTCTCGCTGTCGGGAAAACTAGATTGCGGGAAATTCCGCGGTGTGAGCACGCTCGCGCAATGCAATTTTTGGTAAAAAAAAGAATAAATGCCTGTTAAATTGTGAGGGAAAGAGAGACGGTGAGAAGGGCGAAAAAGTATTATTATTTCTGCTTCCAAAGAGGGAAGGGGTACCTGAAGAATGCCGAAGCAAACACCATTCGAACAAAGTGCTCACGAGATGCCGAAATTGAATATTAATTTTGTGTGTTAATACCCAGCGTTTAACAAGAAGATACAAGTATTTCACTGAAACAGAATGACGCTGAAAACATGGAAGCATTATTTGTAAAAAGTGGATACTATATGGATCATAGGCATAATGAGGAAAACATACCCGATGGGAAAGAATTTGGATGAAAGAAAATGAAGATAAGAATATTCAATGAAAAAGAAGAATAAATAGGTTAAACAATGAAATTGAAAGCGTATTATGAAACAAAAACAGGATGAAAGGCAAAACTTAGGAAATCTAAAATAGGACAAATATTTACTTAGAATAAGTTAAGGAAAATTTAATATGGGGACAACAGTGGGTAAAGGTACGTATACTACCTTGATCAAAAATTTCCCGGAATTTATTCAGAAAATTAAAAATACAAGTTTATTCATCTAAATCTATATTGTCCCCTTCAAAGTAATCCCCATCGACTGCAACACACTTATGCCAGCGCTTGATCCAATCCTCGAAACATTTTTTATATTCGGTTTTCGGTATGTCCATCAGTGCTTCCTGCGATTTTTCCATTACTTCCTCTCGGCTGCTAAAACGCGTTCCCCGTAATGGTTTTTTAACTCGATTGAACAGAAAGAAGTCACAGGGAGCCAAATCAGGTGAATTCGGTGGCTGTTGGATGGTATTTGTTGCATTTTTCGTCAAAAAATTACGAATAATGATAGCACTGTGCGACGGTGCGTTATCATGGTGCAAAATCCACGAGTTTTCTGCCCACATTTCTGGTCTCTTTCGGCGAATTGCTTCACGCAAACGTCTCATAACGCCCAAATAATACTCTTTGTTTACTGTCTGGCAAAAATTCATGATGCACTACACCGTTGTAATCCATGAAAACCGTCAGCATTGCCTTCTTTTTTGACTGAAAACGACGTGGTTTTTTTGGTCTCGGCTCATTTGGTGAACGCCATTCACTTGCCTGATGTCTGGATTGCGTGTCGTACTCATAAACCCACGTCTCGTCTCCAGTAATGATCCTTTTGATGAATGTGGGATCGGATTCAGCCTCGCAAATCATGTCTTTTGCGACGTCAACACGGTCTCTTTTTTGCATGAAATTGAGGTCTTTTGGCACCAACTTTGCTGCTACACGACGGAAACCCAAATCATTAACCACAATGTCTTGGGCGGATCCATAGGCAATGTTCAAGTCCTCCGCTATTTCTCTGATGGTTAATTTGCGGTTATTGACCAACATTTCTTTTACTTTATCAATTTTTTCACCGACTTTCGATGTCGATGGTCTGCCACTGCGTTCATCATCTTCGATTGACTCACGACCACTTCTGGACCGCTCGTGCCACTGGTAAACGACCGTTTTTTTAGAGAATCGTTGCCGAAACACTTTTCCAACATTTCCAACGTCCGTGCGCCACTCAATCCGTTTTTTACGCAAAATTTAATACAAGTTCGTTGTTGCAAATTTAAATCCATTTCTGCAATTGTAAAAAATCGCCAACACACACAGAGATAGATGTACTCTTGGCTACGTAACTTTTGCAAATGTCAAGTTATGACACTAAGATTTAAAGGGAATATCAACAACAGATGTACCAATTTAACAAAAAAAACAGAACTCAAATCGGAACGATGGGAGCGGCACACGGTGGTTATTCCGGGAACTTTTTGATCAAGGTAGTATGAATGGCTCTGGCTATATCTTTATGAGGGAAAACTGAGAAACGAATCCAATTACCGGAAATACGAATATCTTTTGGACTTTTTTGTGTTTTAATTGCAGAACAAACTCATGTTGGTATCTCACGAACTTTACTTCGCCAAATATGTTAAAATCAATGGGTTGTCATCGAATTTACCATGGTATACTTCTTAAGGGAAGTAAGTCAGAGAAAAACTTTCATTTTAACCCTTGTCCTACTCCTGGGATTCTCTACACATCTTCAAGCATCACTAAATTACCTCACCGGAATCTCTTCGCGTTAACTAAAGCAGCGAATATTTGTAAGGGAGACCCACCATCCAAGAGAGTGCAGCAGATCTTTTGATCTAAGATGAAATTCGACCTTAGAGACGAAGGTAGAGAGCCGGTAGTGAGTACGGAAACTTTGGATTGAACACCTGTGCCCATGTGGGGCCTCTCCTGCAAGCCGAAACCAAAGCACGGTTGCCTCGACTGCAAGTTCGAAGTGACCGACCACCTTAACGGAACGCGTCGTAGAAAGTGTGCCTCGGTTGATGATGACGCCCTCGAGATAGGTGCGATTTTTGCCGAAAGGGAGGGACGCCGTTGAGTGGCAATGTCATCAATAGCAGCGTCCTCGTGGGACATAGCCTCCTCGAACCTACGAGCAAAATGTGAAAATGGTGGCTCTCTGACTAGAGAACAGGCTCATTATTATTCATCATAAATAGTCAAACGACCATTTTCAAACTGGAACCGTTATAAACAATTTTGAGTGATTTTCTTCATTGTTTATCGTCTTCTGCATGTACTTAGCCATGTGAAACACGAATTTGAATCGTGGAGCTGCAATGTGCCATTTAAGTTGCTTATAGGAAGATGCTTATAGAAGAATTTTGGGTCTCTATTCACATTTGGAATGACGCCATGATTTTAAAAGTACGCCCCTTTTAGAATTTTATACTGAGTTTGAAAAACATTAAAAACACGAGATACGTTTTTTGGGTGGGTTATAATTTTATTCTATAATTTTATCCTCTAAAATTTATCACTCCATACACTTATTAAATAGTTATTGGTACCAATTTATTTAGTAATTTTTATGTTGGTTTGAATTGGTTACTGTTATCATTGACCATGTCAACCTAAATTAATATATAAGCTTTAAAATTCCATATTTATTTCACTCTTTAACTAAAGTAGCATATTTTCAGTATTCACAGTCAATAAACGGCTTTAGGCTGCAAATATCTGGGTAAACTAGGTCTTTTTATGCATTTTATTCTGCATAAAACATGGCACCACTTATTTTAATGTTATTTTTTGCTCACCTAGATGTAAAAAGCAGACATTAATAATAATAATGCGCTAATGTTGTCCCAAATAATTATTAATTTATTATAATTTCTAAATTTAAGAAGGAAACCCCTTTCCGTGGGAATAGGGTGGTTAACCGAAGAGTGAATGAATAAAGGCAGGGCAGCTCTGGGCTTTGGCAGGGAAATGGTGCCTCTGCGCCTCTCTTCACTTTCACCTGTATCAACAATAAGACATCCCCTGCCGGCCTCCTCCTCCCTCCTCCACTCACTGTGGAAACGAGCGAGGGCCGATAAATCTCTAATTCCAAGCCCAAATAATTTTTCCTCCATCCCCATCCCTTCCCCGCAAAACATCTGCCCGAGCCTCCCCCACCCCCCCAATCCCCCCGCGACCCCTCTCCTGAGTGGACGTGGTGGGAAAGCGCTGCTCTCTGGGCAAACAGTTGCCACTTCAAAGCCACTCGTGGTCTTATTTACGTAGAAATCACTTTCTCCCATTTCAACAGTCCCAAAACTGCTCTTAAGCTACGCTGCATGTGTATTCTAAAATTTACAGCCAGGATCAGTTGGCTCACGTCCGCGTCGTTCAAAAATATCGGGTAAAGCTGAAGTTGCAACAAAATTAGGATATTAAGGTAGAAAAATTTGGTTAGCCTGCTAAGTTTGTTCACGAGAAACGTGCTCTCGCCAAAATCGTTCTTCCGAAATGCATCTTTAAGGGGAGAGTCATAATATCGAGACTTCGATGGGTCAACAACTCGATCCCGTGACCCAACCCTGGGAGAGGAGGAATCTCGCAAGAATTTATCGTCTACAAATTTTCAGGACCGCACGCGAATGTTTCTGAAGGTGGGCTTTTATTTTACAATGTGAGGATCGGAGAGCAAGTGACTCATTATTATATTATGTTCTTGGAATCAGCAAGTAATTTATATTGGCCTAGAACCAAATGTGAATTTGTAGCACCCTCCTCCCCGCTTGTAAATTCTTAACTACCTAATTACCTGCGGATGACGGAGACGTTTTATAATTACTAGGATTTAATTCATAAGGTACGGCCATGATTGGTATAAAGGAGGTGACACCTTATTTAGAAGAGTCGACGGATATTTAAACAGAGGACGTTGAAAATACCAAACCAGGGATCAGTGTCGATAAGTTTCGAGTGTAAATTATGAATTAGTAATTATATGGACCAGCTAGTTCAGCCGAAAATTCCTCAGCAGAAAACAAGGTCAAGCAAGATTAGTTAGATGTTTCATTGTGGAATATTATAATATTAAAGCTAAAAGTTATAAGAAGAATAGGTATATCCAATATTGTTCTAGTCCTTTATAAAAGCCAAGAAAGATAAAACTGACGAATAGTCGGTGAGTGAGGGCGAAACGAGAGAAGAGTGCAGAGCAAGAGGCAAATGGTGTTGATGGGATATGGTGAGAAATGGCGGGGAGGAGGGAGCTGAGGCGGGCGGGAGATTGAAGGAGCCGGGACAGAAAGACAAGGAGGGAGGAACGGCGTCTTATCCCAAAGTTATAATTGGAGAGGGAAGGAATAGGTGGGAAGGCGAGATTATTGACGGATGTGGAAGCAGGGTCGGGGAGAAAGACAGTGGGTGTATTTGGTGGGGGGAGGCACGGTAGCAGCAGAGTGGGTGAACGACGTGGGGAAATTCACATATACTTCGGCAACAGATAAAGAAATGAAAATATGCACGAAGGCAGGGAAAAACGGTTAAGAAAACGTATCTAGACAAGCAAAACAGTTAAGAAAATATCGAGGAAAAATTATTCATCCCACTTGAGGGCTTCAGAATCAATTCTAAAACTTGGAAAAAAAGAAGCGAAACGGTGACTTGAGACATGGCTATTACTAAATTAAAATCATATGCATAAATAATGGTCAAAATAATTTTAAATCACTTGAAGGCGAAGTAATGAATACTTATATTATTTTTGTCTCTTTCGTTACTTCACTATAATTTATTATGCTAGGAGAAAGATAAAATGAAGCATTGAATTTAAGGGTTCATTGTAGTCGCGATGTTTTTTCTCCTCGCCATTACTATAGAAACACGAGACATGGAGTTCAGAAATTACAATATGTCAACAAAAAAAGCGTGAATAATTGAAAATCCTCCAAACCTGAAGCGTGGGAAGGGATTAAAAATATAAATATTATTAAAGATAATGATGAGGGTAGAAAAAGAAATCACCCGATGATGATATGCAGCATTGAAACCATTGTCGAGTGAAGTATTAAATCTTTATGTGGAAGTGCAAAGTTTCTTTTTCTACCCTCATCATGAAGGAATTCCATAAAGTTAAGCCTGGAACTTTTATGTTTATAAAGATAATGATATATAAAATTCAGCAAATTGACTCAAAGCAGTATGCATTATACCACCATACATTAGTTGAATTGAAAAAACAAGCATTGGACAAATACAATAAAAACAATATTAAACTGAAAAGAACGATGTGGTGTAGCTTTATGTTTTGAGAGAAACCTCTTCGACGTTCCGTTTCTACAAGAATTCGTGGAGACTACCCTTAGTTCTACAATTAATGCCCTATTAGCATACACTGATTAAAATTCTTAAAAAAATCATGAAAGAATAGAAAAGCCGTCTAAACTACAAAAATACGCCGTGCTGAAAATGTGTAATCCATGAACACACCACGTCGGCGGGACCAGCACGCCACAAATGCCTCAAGGAGACGCTATCCACGAATGCGTTTTGGGGCGGAAATGCGCCGCCAGTCAGTTTCTTTCCTACTGTCGATGCTCAAAATGGAAGCAAAAGAAAGAAGAATTGGGGTGGTGAAGGAATAAAGGATCCCAGGGTGAAGTTGAACTATGGAAGTCGGGGGAACGGACGCTCTCTGGGGGTGCGGAGCGCGACGGACCCGGTGTGGGCCGCCGTCGCGATCACTAGTCGGTTGTATCCACTCTACTTATCTAAGCACCTCAAAGCTGCAACCACACCGGTAATTAACCTCAAGCATGTATAAAGATTTGCACTGTACTAACCAATGCCAACTAATTTCATAACGTTTTATACGAAAACCTTAGGGAACGCAAGTGCAATTGGTAATTGGTGCTGACTTGGAATAAACATTGATGGATCACGGAATGGCCATTCAAACGTTTACAGTGATAACTTGTATCAGTTAGCTCGATTTTTACCATACTCGTATATTGTTTGCCATCGCGTGTTTCTAGCGGAATGAACCCCTCTGGTGATCTAGTCTAGTGATTTCGGCATCAAAATTTATCTCTAGCTTTTTTATCGTGGCCCCTCCGACAAAAATGTGGGCCTAAGGATAATTGTTTACGTTTCAGATGTGTATCCACACATTTTAGATAGGTCAACGAGGCCTATCTCTTCTTGATTTTTTTGCCCCTCTCTTCAAACGAGAGAGCTGCGTATGGGACGATCGAGGAGTATATGAAGGACATAAAGGTGGCCGTTGACTGCCGCTAGAAATGCGTCGCTCGTGTTCTATCCTGCTAAAGTTTGTGTTTAACCCTTGCAAAATATCAATACCTTATATAAAATATACTAAAGACTAGAAAATGACCCAACCGTGTAGCAGCTAAAAATGTAACCGCTGACATCGGTATTAGAAAAAATTCGTGGGTTTATTTGCAATTGTTTTTCGATGGGAGAATGAACCTAATTTATATAAAATGAGAAATGAAATCAATTAGTTATTGGATTACAGAATTCATTGATTCAACGAAAGTAAGAACAAAGGTAATAAAAATAAAATATTTTAGTACAAAATTACAATGCTCTCTTGGGCTAATGAATTGCAATAGCTACAGAAAACACAATTGGAGATTTTGAATGACCAAATTGGTCCATATTTGTATTGAATCTACCTCCCAGTTGTTACTTCTACAAAATACGAAGTTTAAATAGAATGTGGAATTGAGTGGTCGATCAAAAAACATGTTGTCAATCCTCTGTTCCTATTAGTTACCATTTTCTGCTTGTGTTACTAAGCATAGTACCAAGTTTCATCACATAGATTCGACATGAAGTGAATAAAGAGCCGAGTTGAAACATTTTGAATTCTATGGAGAGAATGCCTCATTTCGATTCCGTCATCCATTATTTGTCTTTTCGAATGGGTGGATTTCCCATAGTTAGATTCCCCACACTCGTGAGTTGGAAAACAAATATAAGGAAAATCATAAATATTAAATATGATCCAAGCCAATGCATTTAAAAATTCCCTCGTAAACAAATGTATACCTAAGGCATATTAATAGCTAGAATTATAACGATAACAGCTGATATAATTATATGTAACTAATGTTGAAATCATTCAAATAATTGAAATATTTCTTTGATGATATAAAAATTTTATCTGAGGAATATTTGAGATCCTTGTTTAGAAATAATATATGCTTGAAAATCAGACTATTTCAGAGAAAACCTTTACGATTTGTCAACTTAGTTTCTTGAATAATGAAAACTGTCAGGACTACTATTCCTCTTCTGTCTCTCATTTGTAGCCGAAGTGCCGAGCAAAAACGTTGAAGATTGATTGAAAAATAAATAATGGGGACAGTGCCCGGTTAGCTGCCGCTTATATTATGAAAACGTATGCATAGCTACGAGCGAGAGCCATGAAACTGCCTGGTTGGATTAGGATGAGGAAACTTGAATAAACTATGTTTGGTGTCCCGAGGGTGAGGGAATATTTAGGAGAGCGGGATGAACAGGGATAATTGGTGTATTTGAAAGTAACTGATTTGAAAGAATCAGTCTCACACACATGGCGGATGGAAATGAATGGATGCCTAGGAGAGGAGAATCGCAAACTATGGCAATGGGGAGGGAGCTCAATAAGGCGTGAAGAGGCATGGAAATCGATCGAATGAAAAGAGGAGGGGAGAGAGGCGACTTTACCTCCGGCGGAATTATGGTTCACAAGTCCTTCAAAGGAAAAAGCTGAAAGAAGTGCAAACGTGGATCATGGAGACGTATGCAAGAAGAAGAAGCAGATATAAGTTTTCCTGATGGAAGATCTTCTAAAAAAGTAATACTATTTCATTAACAGTAAAAATTAAAGGAACAAGGAAAACAGAAATATAAATTTTATTGAATTTAAAGATGAAAATTTGTCGCAGACATAAAGGTAAAGCAAAATGAAGCCTACCTTGTTTGCGGATGAATATCTCGAATAAAAAAGAGAGTAAAGACCAGAGATGGAAATTTTCTCCCTTTAGATGATCTTTTCCCTTTAGAGTGATGACCCGAGTGAAAAGTTTTCTTTCTTCAAGGCATTCTCCTTAAATATTCTGAACTCGCATTTCTTCTAATCAGAATTGTTTTTTTACCATTACGAAAGCCATCGATTATTTTTTTCATTTATGCGAGCACTCAACCTTTTCACTGCGACCTATTTGATAGCGATAGCACCAGAATGAATATTTTTCCATGACAATAGAATGAATGCCCTAGCGTGTTTTAGCTCAGAATGTTTTGAGAAGATTTCATAACAATGAATGAGATCTCTGAAATCGAAATTACTATTATTGAGAATTTTGATAAAATTATTGACCTTTACTAAACACGATCAACGAATGCTGCATGGCTGTATCCCAGTATGTATTCGCATTGTCCTATCAAAGCCGAGGCTGTCAATTTACGTGGAGCCGTCGACGTAGAGAATCCTATCTATCAACTACAAGACTAAAACCTACGAAATATTGATCGATTTTCGCCTGGTTTTTGGCTCTATTGTTCGAAGAAGAAGCCAAAAATCACCAAGAGCAGAGAATGAGCCTAATCATTTTCCAGAGACGTTTGTAGGTCTTCACATACTTTTCGCTAAATAGCTCGCTTCCCCAGTCCAAGGCACCATCGCAGTATTGCCTCTCTCCTACCCTCCGTCCTGTAGTGTTTCTGGTCATAAGACTAGAATGGCGAAATTTCAGGTAAACGTGACAAGCCGAGAGGTGGGAAGATAAGGGGGGAAGTTGGCGGAGGGGGTGGCGACCTGAGGGAGTGTGCGGAGGATGGATGGGTGGACGTCGAAGGCGGGAGCGGCGGCGGGGATGGGAAGTCTGCGGGGGTGGCGAGCGGAGGGGGACGGGGGAAGGTGAGTAGGTTGCTTCTCTCGAGTGGGCGAGAACTGCTGAGAGAGAGATGGTCGGCAGTGAAGAGGAAGAAACGTCGAAGAGGCCGCAGCTTGGGCTCTTGGTCTGTAGCACACAAGGGGGTCCGGTTTCTCCGAATCGTCTTATGAGCACCCCCACCCCCTGATAAACCGTCCGCATCACCCCAACCCACAGAACCTAAGCACGACAACTCGCGTTGGCGGTTGGAGAGCGCTCCCCTTGCTTTATTTATTGATGCTTGGACCGACAGTCGGATGTTTGAACCAGAGACAAAATCCAAAAATGTATTAAATAACGAATGATTCGGACAAATATTAGATCTTAGGATTCAATTTAACTAATATACCAGAAGGTTATTGCGGGAAGTTTGTCGATCCAAATTTTGAGTTTTCCAAACACTACTACTTGCGGATGGGAGTAAAAATTTCCCATTTAAAGTAAAGTATGTTACATTAAACTCTAAAAAATGCTCATTCGATATTTATGAAGTTTGGATGACACCATAAAATCGTGAAATAAATCAAAAATTGACATTAAAAATATTTAATAAAGTACAGAGAGATTGGTAAAATGAATGACTATGGATTTGAGTGAGTGCCCGAATCTGTAAAGTTGGGGATATAATTATTTATTTATCACCTGAGTCAGTAAATAATGTTCCCTTATACGAGGAGGAATAGCCAGGTATTGTAGGTGTAAACAGGGAAAAAGTCAGAGAAGAGGCGTAGCAGAAAATCCCGGCCGGACATCCCGAAGTCTTTCCACGAAGTAATGGCTTTCAAGTGCGCGGAGGGACACGTCTTCCCCGTACCCAGGCCGTGATTATAGCAGAGGTCGGCTCCGGTGACCCTCTTGAATTCGGTTTGGCAACAGTCGAGTACCAACTCTACTCTCCCGCCTCCTCCACCGCCATGCCCCCGTTTCAACCCTCTCTCCTATTCCCCCCCTTCCACCCTCCAACACACACACACCTAAGGAGACGGCGGGGGGGCGTAAGGAAGGGCAAAGGAAGAGTATGAGGTCTGACAAAGTTTCAGAGGGAAGTTGGATACGAAAAGGGGTAGGGCGTGGTGGAGGGGAGGGAGAGAGTACTCCCACTCCCTTCCCGTCCGTACTCGGGGGTGAGTCGGGGGGGGTGGAAAGGCGGGAGGGTGGGAAGTGGCGAGGGAGAGAAGTCGGCTCGCCGAGTGGAGCGGAAAGGCTCTGGAGGCTGAAGGAGGCGTATATATATATTCCCTTTCCCGGGTTACGAGCTTGTGGTATCAGTGTCGTAACAGGCTGAGTGGAAGGAGAGTTGGGTATTTATACAAGCGAGGGGAAGGAGGGATGAAGACGCGCTCGCACTCACTCACTCCGGAGGGAGAGCCACGGACCGGAAGAGTCAACGGTGTCGGGGGCGAGGTGAGCTGCTGGGGAGATGGGGGCGAGCGTTTTTGAGATGAGTTGGCCTCTTTCAAAGGCGGACGGGCGATATTACTCTGGGGCAGCGCGGCGTGGGGTGTGGGGGCGGGGAGCGGAGCGAGAAGCGGTTGCGGAGGCAGACAGGGAGGCCTCCACCGATGTCCCGGTGCGGCCCGCCGGCCCGCCGTACGGGGCACTGCCGCGGCTAATTGGGTGGGCCGCCTTGTCGAGCCGGAAAATAGTCGTTCAAACCGCCTTTCGTCTGCCACAGTTGAGGTGCAAACAGAGACAGGAAAGGCGATTGCTAGCAGGGTTATACTAATTAAGAATGTACTATCTGAAGAGAAAAATTCATTTCATAGAAAAAGCAAAGCGTGTAAATGTACGTGCCAATTGAATTAGGGATTAGAGAAGCTGCTCATTATCCTGCCAGCCGGAACAGTGGACGAGGGAGAAAGTTATCGGAAGGATAACACACCGAATCGGAAGAACCAACATTCATATAATAGAAAAGATTCAATAGTGAAAAAAAAATAAAATTTTTGCAGCTCAGTTATGTATGAGAAAACGATGGCTAATGGCACGGTTGCATAAATGATCAAAACAATTGGGTGTGAGGCATATATGTGGCAGCATGATGAAAAATACTTGGGTGGAGTTTTGACAGCTTGTCATGCATCCCAATTGTTCCCCAAACTTCGCCCTTCCGCCCGAAAGGGAAATGTGGGAAAGAGGCTTGAGGTGTTCAGGAAAAGCGAATGACTGCAGAACGTAAGTTATAGACGAGCCGGTATTGGATTATCTTCACGGTGGGGTCCATACTAGCATCCGGTTGTCAATAGCAATGCAAGCATTCTGCGTGATCAGACAGCTCTCGTCTAAACAATATTTCGTATTTCAGTAATGCAGCCTGTTTTTTAAGCATATGCAGAAGGATGGTATGCGTGACATATTGAAGAAGATTCCCTGTTCTTATTCAACGAAACCAAGGCACGATGAACCACAGAGAGAAAAATATGTGTTGAATTCCCAAGGAAAAGAATGAATTACATCACTTGGAACACTAAATGGAGCACAAAATAAAAGCCCTTTCAAAGTTATATTTCTGCAATGGCTACTGTTAAATTTACTGGAAATAAAGAGCAATACGAGGATCTCTCAAATGGAATGGATTCGCGGTCCTACAGACGTTTCTCTGAGTTCTGTGTTCACTCAAAAATCAGAAATAAACGAAAATTGTTCTCTGCCAGTTTATAAAACGTGAAACGAAATTATGAATATAATTCCCTTTTGATACATTTGGCTTGAGCACAAGCTCGCCCAAAAATGAAAGTTTCATATATATATGTAGCTACACGCATATCTCCATATTCGTATAATACATTATAATTTGGTCCGGTGAGGCCTATGTGGAAACATTAGAGGATTCGCGGAAGCCAATTTAAATTCTACGAGGCGGGGAATTGGTATCAGAAGACTCCTCACCAACGACAGCCAGTCATATAAATGAGGAAACCCGAATTAGCTGTTTTTATGGGACGGGAGAGACGGGACTCTTCGCTCTGCCCTCCATCCCCTCACAAAGGCTCACGACTGCTGTGGTGCGGCCCTTGATGGTGTCGATCGGGAGGGACGGGTGGATGTGGGGATCCCGACTAGCTCATTCGTCATAATTAGGATCACATTACCTCCATCGCAAGAGGAGGGCGAGCGAATTCCATATTTATTCCATGAGAGTCGACTAACAATGTGCCGCGCATCCATCATTATTCATGACGTCACTTCGCTCATGGCTTTCATTTTTCCAGAATACGATATGTTTCATCATGGACTATTTATTATTAAGCGATTTTATAGGACGAGCATTTTGCTTTACTGCATATGATATTTGGGAATAGGGACCTTTTCGAGTCCCCCCCTAGTGACTGCACTAATGCGTTTCTAACCAAAGGCAATCCATTTAACGTTCTTAGAAAACATTTATTTCACTTAGCATCACCCTTATAAGGGAGGGTTTTAAGTCATTGCTTACTTCACCATTGGATATATATTCACATATTCTATACTTTAACGCGTGTCTTGGCCCAGTGTCTTATTATTTATTCAGTTTGTTTGTGCAATAAAATATGAACATGGCTCATTCTAAACAATATAAAAAATAAAATGTTTCAATGTAAAAAAATGTGTAAAAGTATCAAAAAAATGATATAAAAACCTACGGGGGAAACTCCTTATTTAAATTATTAGTTTTCTGAATTATATTTTTCGTCTGAACCAATTCTAAAAAAAATCAAATACTTTTGAACAAATTTCATAGTATTGCTATGAAAAATTACTCTTATTTGATACACATATGTGGGTAAATTCCTATGAAATGAATTTTTAGAGAGGCATTCATAACGCAATGTATGCCTTATTAAAGTCAATGAAGTCATCCCTAACGTTTACGATCGCTGTATACAGGGATGTATGGCAATTACCGACCCCGATAAAATCCAGAAAATATCTGAAACTATAGATTTCTAAATTTGTTCATCAAAGAGCAGCATATTATTTTTGGAAAAAATGTGACCAACGTACAAGTATATACATTAATAAAGCACTACACCTGTTTTCGGAAATATCTTAGAAATCCTCCTAAATTTAATTATTAAAAAATAGGTTTAGTCTACTATTTCATAAGGCAGTAAAGAAATATGAGTTCATTATATGGTGAAACATTATATAGATCAATTTGGGGGAGTATGAAGAGTACAGATAATATTACTTCACTTGCCGTTTACTCAATGAGAAACTTCAACAGAGCTTCTAAAGAAACATTACCAATTTAAACGAATTAACATTTCTTTATGAGCACCTCCAGTGTTCGAAGGAAAGAGGTTGCGGCTCGACTAGACCCAACGAGGATGGGCGCGATAGGGATTGGTGTTGGTGGACGACTCGTGCGGCGGGGAGGGAGTACGGGGCAGAGGGACGCCCTTCGAAATCCGCCTGCTAAATCTTGGCTCCCGAACGCCTCTGTGCTTTCCATGCGGCACACGACAAAGGCACGCATAGAAGAAGTAAAAAAAAACGAGGCTTCGACCACCGGTTGACTGCCAATACTATTCGAAAATACTTTTTGATTAGAATAAAATTTATGTTCATTAATATTTGATGACATATCAATTTACACTCATCACTAATACTAAAGATTGCCCAATTACATGAGGGAAAATGACATGCACTGAGGTTGTGCTATTACAATTTGCACTCAGGGTATCCAACTATGGTACAAAATCTACCAAGAATGTCGATAGTTCAGTTTAATTAGTTTGGGTTTTTGATAGCATGAATGCCAATTCCACATGTTAGTGTAATTTCTCATCTTGCACATGACGGTTTTTGGCTGAAAATTTATCATGAAATACAATCCCGATCATCAGAATAGAATGCAAACAATAATATAAACTGTCCCTAATGGATAAACGGATTAACTAATGCATCTGATTTCCCCTCTTGCATACCTAGAAGCTGCATTTCTACTCAAAATACATCTACATTAATTACATTAGCAGCAATGATTTCACATTCGCGAACCAAGCTCACTATTCTGTAAAACTCCGGAACTATGAAAGCCTCTGGTATCTGGAAATTTAGCGCAGTATTCAGCGACATGTGTAGAAAGTGTATGTATAGAAAGAGTCAAGTCCGGATTGAAAACTGTTAGGCTACTTTAAATTGATTACCTCGATCATTATCACATTCGTCAGATCATAATCATTCAAAGGCGGCCGCTCTATAAAATTTCTAATAACTTAGGACCCATGGATAGCGGAGAGCGTGGTCATTGGATGAACAGTCACTCATTGGATGGAAAATCTTCATAAGCTTTCAGATCTCTTAAGAAATGAATACATAACTGCGAGAAACAGAAAACATACGGGGGTATCTAAACTAAGCTATTTTAAGTTTAAGAGTAAGAATGAATACGTGCCGGATTCCCGGCGTCTTTTGCGCAAAAGTAGTATTTATTGAGCGAGCATATAATTGAAGAAGTTATCTAAACGAATGCAGTGAGTGAGAAAGCACTGCACCTCCCATCAGTGGCGAGCGTAATGATGGTAGGAGAGCAGGTGCCCTCCTCAATAAGGGGTCGGGACCAGGTTTGAAGACCTCCCTCTCCCCTTGGGAGGAGATTGCACAAAAAGGGTGTCGCAGGAGGAAAACTATGGAGAGGTCGGATAGCGTGGAATAGGAAAGAGAAGAAGAGAATCACCGAAAGGATAAACGCGAGTAGAATGAAGGGGAATACGCCAGCACTGCTGCCGGGTATGAGGAAGAACGGAGGGGGGAAGTGCTGGGGGGGTTGGAGGAGAGAAGTTGGGAGGGGGGAGTTGGGAGGAGAAGAGGGGATATTGACGGCGGCGAAGTCGAACTCGAGGGCGAGCGGGGGCGCGTGGGGAGAGGAGATCGGCTCCGGACTAATTTTCGACGAAGATAATTAGGTGAAGCGGTTGCCTATGTGTGTGTAGGGAGATAGTTTAGGCTCCGTAAAGGAAAGCCGGGGTTAAGGGGCGGTAGGTGGGTTGGAGGAAGGTCTCCGGGGGATGGGTGTGTGCGAGAGCATGTTTTTGGCGTCGTGCGAGGGGGAGGGAGAGGGGCGAGGGGGCGGAGGAGTGACGGGAGGCGGATGGGGGGGCGAAGGGAGCGAGAGATTTCTCGGGGCGTTCATTGACTGCCGGATTATTGCCTCCGATGAAGAAGTCAAGGGGCTGGCGGGCGAGGGGACGGGATGGGGGTCGGAAGGGGGACGGGGATTTATGGGGAGCGGCAGATAAGGAGAGGGGAGGAGAGAAAGAAGAGAGAGCGGTCGGGGAAACTGGAAAACTACGACGGGAGTGCGGAAAAGGGAGGAGGAGGGAAGATAGGCACACGATTTACCATGTGCTTCGACACTCTACGTATAAGGTCAATTTTAAAAAAATGGACATTAAATACGTACATTTCCTAATTCAGTACTAAAAGAGGTAAGTGTAAACCTTTTAAACGTAAAATAACCTTTTTAACTGTAGCTATGTGTCAATAAATATTTTTTTGATGCCATTGGAGAGCGTCGAAAATTAATTAAAACTCGGGAAAAAGTGGAAATCGCATTTGGTCGAGCGATTTTTAACGGGGGGAGTACAACAAATTGCTGACAAACAGCGAAAATTACAAAGCAATAGTATTTCATTAATGCAACCCTGCTTCTTCTTATTCGCAGGCTACTGCAAATCGAAAAAGGAGGAAGAGGAGAATATTGATGCTGATATCGACAGAGGTGGTGAAGTGTTGCAGGAGTGTGGAGAGACAATTGTGGAGGAAAATGCCAGTGCTGGAGAAGAAGGTGGCATTGGCGATGGGGAACGGGGACTGATGTGGAATGGTACCTTGGGTCTTGGAGCAAACTTAACCGGGGGATTTCAGGAAGAGTCAAAAGAAGAATCGAGCGATAAGTTTATCGGGTCCATGACCTCAGTTTCTGGTGGCGGGGACGGTTTTGAGGACCCCGATTATTTCTTTCGTAAATTCTGGGAGGGCGTTTTCGAGAGGTCGAGACACCGCAGAAGACCCTAGTAGAGAAGGTACCATACGATGTAATGAAGGTTAGCCCTCTGAAATAATCTTTGTCCTTTCTTAACTGTACATGTGACGTAAATGAGAATATAGATATATATATAACAGCCTATTTCAAAACAAAAAAAATCGCGGGTCGTTCTATGGCAGCCCTTTGAGCCACCATTGAGCAATCATTGAATCTCTTCATAGACCTCCTTGTTCAATCATCAGAATGTAAAAGTCAAACGGATGGTGTAAGAAAGCGACGAGGGTATTAGACTAGAGGATTTTATCACTTAGAATTACATGCATAACTGACGATGAATATGCATGTTTTCTATATAATGTATTACATATATATATATATTGTATATATATATATATATACAATAAATATTGTTTATATAAACCGAGACACTAAATAAACTAAGAAAATATTTTTCTTCTAAAGATAAAATAGCTGCCTCCTGGTCCCAAAAATATTCATCCTCTGAATTTCAGAATTTTGGTTTTCAAAATTCTTTTAGTGATTCTATATAAATAAACAACTTTTGTGGATTTACTCATACTCAACAGTCCGATAGCACATAAAACTGTGATTCTAATTGAGAAGGATGCCGCATTGCTAAAACTTCTGGTTATCCTGTGTTTTTCCCTTTGTTATGTGTTTAATGAATGTTTATACATGTATTTATATATGTATTTATATATGTACGAGGGTCATCCGGAAAGTAGTACCCGTTCGTGAAATAAAGACACAAAAGTAAATATTAACAAACATAAAAAATTTTATTTGAAAGAGGATACTTTAAACTACTTCTCAACATAATCTCCAAGCAAATTAAGGCATTTGTCATAACGTGTGACAAGTTTCTGTATTCCTGCTGCATAGTCCTTCACCGCCAGCTCATTGAGATACGCGAGGGACCCATCTTGCACAAATTTTTGCATAATGCAGATGGTGTTTAACAATTTCATGAACAATTGTTCGAGAAACATTGGGAAAATGCTCACAGATGTCATCAATTGTGACGCGCCGATCGTTCCTCACGAATTCGTCAACTGAGCTCACCAGTTGGTCTGTAATGACAGACGGTCTCCCCGAACGCTCATCGTCGTGTGTGTTCCCCCTCCCCATGTTGAAGTTGCGACACCACCGCCGAACAGACGACTCGTCCATTACATTGTCTCCATACACCTCCTTTAATTGGCGATGAATATCACATGGGCGAACGTTTCTTGCATTGAGGAATTTAATCACTGCCCTCACTTCACAACTGGCGGCGTTCTCAATTTTTTTAAACATTGTATACCATATGTATTTTAATTAATTAATATTATCATTCACAAATAATTTTGTGGAATCAATAGGAAAAAGCTATAGGGAGGTTAATGATTTACCATGTGCTTCGACACTCTACGTATAAGGTCAATTTTAAAAAAATGGACATTAAATACGTACATTTCCTAATTCAGTACTAAAAGAGGTAAGTGTAAACCTTTTAAACGTAAAATAACCTTTTTAACTGTAGCTATGTGTCAATAAATATTTTTTTGATGCCATTGGAGAGCGTTGAAAATTAATTAAAACTCGGGAAAAAGTGGAAATCGCATTTGGTCGAGCGATTTTTAACGGGGGGAGTACAACAAATTGCTGACAAACAGCGAAAATTACAAAGCAATAGTATTTCATTAATGCAACCCTGCTTCTTCTTATTCGCAGGCTACTGCAAATCGAAAAAGGAGGAAGAGGAGAATATTGATGCTGATATCGACAGAGGTGGTGAAGTGTTGCAGGAGTGTGGAGAGACAATTGTGGAGGAAAATGCCAGTGCTGGAGAAGAAGGTGGCATTGGCGATGGGGAACGGGGACTGATGTGGAATGGTACCTTGGGTCTTGGAGCAAACTTAACCGGGGGATTTCAGGAAGAGTCAAAAGAAGAATCGAGCGATAAGTTTATCGGGTCCATGACCTCAGTTTCTGGTGGCGGGGACGGTTTTGAGGACCCCGATTATTTCTTTCGTAAATTCTGGGAGGGCGTTTTCGAGAGGTCGAGACACCGCAGAAGACCCTAGTAGAGAAGGTACCATACGATGTAATGAAGGTTAGCCCTCTGAAATAATCTTTGTCCTTTCTTAACTGTACATGTGACGTAAATGAGAATATAGATATATATATAACAGCCTATTTCAAAACAAAAAAAATCGCGGGTCGTTCTATGGCAGCCCTTTGAGCCACCATTGAGCAATCATTGAATCTCTTCATAGACCTCCTTGTTCAATCATCAGAATGTAAAAGTCAAACGGATGGTGTAAGAAAGCGACGAGGGTATTAGACTAGAGGATTTTATCACTTAGAATTACATGCATAACTGACGATGAATATGCATGTTTTCTATATAATGTATTACATATATATATATATTGTATATATATATATATATACAATAAATATTGTTTATATAAACCGAGACACTAAATAAACTAAGAAAATATTTTTCTTCTAAAGATAAAATAGCTGCCTCCTGGTCCCAAAAATATTCATCCTCTGAATTTCAGAATTTTGGTTTTCAAAATTCTTTTAGTGATTCTATATAAATAAACAACTTTTGTGGATTTACTCATACTCAACAGTCCGATAGCACATAAAACTGTGATTCTAATTGAGAAGGATGCCGCATTGCTAAAACTTCTGGTTATCCTGTGTTTTTCCCTTTGTTATGTGTTTAATGAATGTTTATACATGTATTTATATATGTATTTATATATGTACGAGGGTCATCCGGAAAGTAGTACCCGTTCGTGAAATAAAGACACAAAAGTAAATATTAACAAACATAAAAAATTTTATTTGAAAGAGGATACTTTAAACTACTTCTCAACATAATCTCCAAGCAAATTAAGGCATTTGTCATAACGTGTGACAAGTTTCTGTATTCCTGCTGCATAGTCCTTCACCGCCAGCTCATTGAGATACGCGAGGGACCCATCTTGCACAAATTTTTGCATAATGCAGATGGTGTTTAACAATTTCATGAACAATTGTTCGAGAAACATTGGGAAAATGCTCACAGATGTCATCAATTGTGACGCGCCGATCGTTCCTCACGAATTCGTCAACTGAGCTCACCAGTTGGTCTGTAATGACAGACGGTCTCCCCGAACGCTCATCGTCGTGTGTGTTCCCCCTCCCCATGTTGAAGTTGCGACACCACCGCCGAACAGACGACTCGTCCATTACATTGTCTCCATACACCTCCTTTAATTGGCGATGAATATCACATGGGCGAACGTTTCTTGCATTGAGGAATTTAATCACTGCCCTCACTTCACAACTGGCGGCGTTCTCAATTTTTTTAAACATTGTAAACAATCACAGAAACAACACAGGCAATGCTAGCGTCACGCAACTTGGCTCAGAGAAGGCAGACAAGCCACTGAAGCTATCTGACCTCGTCCAGCGGCTACTCGCGTCGTCAGCACTTCATGCGGCACGAACGGGTACTACTTTCCGAATGACCCTCGTATATATATGTATATATATCTATACATACACATACCCTAGTGACATGAAATAACATGAAGTACCATAAGAAAAGAAATTTAGCGGAGGGAGTGAGTCAAAGAGAGTTTGGCTGCGAGAGGGAACGACACTGACTAGAGGAGAAGGAAGGGGTGGGGATCGGCGTCGAGCCGAGGAGATCCCCGTGGCGCGTAAACCAGTAAAATGCGAACTCAATTAACGACAGGTTTGAGCACGGCTGGGTGAACCTAAAGTGTTTCGTGAGCATGAAGGTGGAGGGTGGATAGGGAGAAACGAGGGGAGGGAGGTGGAGGGAGAGGCTTCCTGGAGAAGTAGGATGGAGAGGAGGGTGTTGAGGAGAGGGAGGATGGGGATGTGTGTGGGGAAAAATAAGCTTTATCGCGCCGTTTGTCTACGAGGTGGTAAACTCGGAATAAAAAAAATCCGAAAAACCTGAATATCTTATCGGAAGTGTTATTAATGTTGACGTGTGAGGTAGGATTTGGAGAAAATGGAAAAAGAAACGTTATATGGGCTGACTTAAGGAAAATAGGCAGGATTAGAGCATCGGACGAAATAAATATGTGTGTGTGTGTATATATATATATATATATATATATATATATATATATATATATATATACGCATATATATTTATATATGCGTATATATAAATATATAAAATATATATTTATATATACGCATACATACGAATTTGAGCGTCTTCACGTTTTCTGCTTTGGCTAAGAGGGCTTCCAGATGAGATCTCTCCTGGATTTAAGGTACTCTTTGGGATCTTGGAAACGATATTATCAGAACAAAATTTACGGGCAAAGTTTAACATCGTGGGACCACACGATCTTTTTGCAGCGTGTCGGTCAGGACCTTCGTGCTCGGCCTCCTCCGACTTAGCTCAAGATCTCTCTTCACATGATGAACTGTTTTTTTGAAATTGGAAAAAATGTGCATTTCCTTTCTGTATAAAGCTAATAAGTGACTATTTCGAGAAGACTGAAAATTGATGTAAATTGAAGAAAATATTTGGCTTATGAAATGACTAGATAGAGCAGACCGAATTTATGAACCAAGATTTCAATGAACTTTGGTAAATATGTCCAAAAAGCTTTCACCTACAGAAACTTTCTTCAATACCTTTTCAATTGTTTGGATATATAATTATACAAATACATATATGCATAAAACATATATATATATATATATATATATATATATATATATATATACATATACATGTGTGTATATAAATATATATATATATTTATAAAAAACACGTATATGTGTGTATGAGTATACACGAATACAGGTATATTTCGCTTTGCGAAACTTGAAATATTTTATTGATTATTCATTGTAACACAGGACAAATTCCTTGTTTTCTGTCTTCTCTTAACCTACAAAATAAATAAATAAAACAATGGTTGTTCTTATGTTCCTTTTGTACAAGTGACCTCATTACTGCCATAGAATCACTCGTAACTCATCCCTCCCCGGCCCCGGAGTGATCATTTCCCAATGAATCGTTCTCCCTCCTCTTCAACCCCATTTTCGGATAGTTTTTTCACCCTTCTGCATAGGCATCCATTTAATCATCTCTAATCTATATCTACAACAACATAAATATCCAACGATGAACCACAACTTGTCACAGTGGGTGCAAAAACCAGGTGAGATGGATACTCGTGTGGAATCAGGCATAGGAAGGGCTTTTAAAGGGTTAGGTTAAGGGATAAACATCAATTAAAAATCCCTGAAAAGACGTGCAGACACACATAGTGGAAAACTTAGTTCGAAACAAGTGTTAATTTCACCCAATGCAGAAGTTCTCGGATACACTAAGAAGGAGGGAATAAAACCTTTTCCTCTCTCTCTCCCCTCTGTAAACTCTCCATATCCTCGCTCTAGGTCTTCCACTACGCTTCGTTCGCCCTATTACTTCGCCACCTAAGTTAATTATCTATCTTTTTGCATTGAGGAAGTGGGCTGGGGTGGTGGCTGATGTAATGGCATCCTACTTAGAGGGCCTGGGATCGAATCGCGGTGGTGGCAGAATTTTGTCGATGGCAACCCTATCCCCACTTAGGGTGCTCTGAGGAGTAGGTAAGTAGGACAAGAGGCCTAAAGACGTATCCTCATCGACATAAGATCTCCTTATGAGTCCAAACTTGCCGGTCTACTATACGTCTTTATCCAATGGATCCTCTATGAATTCTTTCCATCCATCTTAAATCATTTCGGGGTGGGTAAATAATTTTCTTGTCACATCTTTAATAGTGTGCGTGGATTTTCCCTTCCTTCTTCCTGGAAGATCTCTCAGTTTCCGTTACAACGCACTCATTCACCCTTCCTCTGTAGTATCTCAATATCCTCGCACTTCATCTTCCACCTCGACTCTTTCGTCTTATTAGTTTCCCGCCTCATTTTATTGGATACCTCTTTCAACTTCCTTCTACACAACTATTTCTTTAAATCATTTAATTTTCTTCTCTCGTCTCTTTTTGAAAGCGTCGGGATTCAATATATGTTTGCCTGAGTTGCAAAAAAATGGTGGATCGCCGGAATTAGAGACAGTAAAAAAATCGTTACAATGATACTCTGATTCGGTACCTCAATATTAGCACCTATCTTTCGGTCTCAATTCATATCCGGTAAAGGAGGAAGGGATAACATAAATTTAACTTGCGTGGGAGTGAGGAGAAAATGCTTCAAAAAGCTGGTGCAAGAGGCGGAAAGGGTTTCTGAGTGATAATGTGATGATGGGTGTTCGGGACGAGGGACGACGGAATTGGAGGGGAACTGGGTGGAACAGTTCGTCTCCCCGCGGGGATGAGCTCTCTCCTTGGAGTGTTACCTCCGCGTCGAAGCATGCATGATTCGCCTTCGTGAAAATATATTAAAATGGTACGAGTAGTTTAGCAAGAAAGAGGCTAGAAGGTAGGCTTTTTTCCCATTATAATTGTCATTAAGAGTAAAAAGGACATCAGGACTAGATAGAATTACAGTTGGTAATCAGGGCATGTTACCGGCGTCTAGGTGCCCAGAGATGTCAAAGAATGATGCCTTAGGTACTTGTACATAGGCAACCAGTTCCAAAGCTTCCTAACATAGATACTGCCACCCGGGAACCGCTCAATATTCTTCTTTCCCCAGGTATCAGTATTCTTCTTTCCAAAGTGCCGATCTTACATTTAAAATGATTTGCGCATTTTAGAAAACGTGGTGTTAATTAATATTTTGCCCATATATGTGAATTTCATCGACTTTCAGCTCATCTAACCAAAAATGTTCCATCCTCGCATTGAAACCAATTACCGACATCATGAAAATGACCGATATTGGATATACATGGGTGGTCTGAAAAGTTTCCGGCCTCAGAAAATTCCAGAAAATATTAGAACATTTCAGAAAAAATGTCCTGTATCTTTGTTAAGTCGGAAACGTTTCAGACCACCTTCGTGTTTTTAGCATATTGGCGCCTGTACCTAAGCACCGAATATCAAGGCTCTGAAGACTTAGGCACTGAGTGCGCAAGTTTATTAGTACCAAGATCTAATGTGTAAGCCTCTTGCATTAGGTACGGGTACTGAGATACCGTGGGAGAGTTTTCTTGCCAAGGTACCAACTCTTGATATAACAGAAGAGCTTTGTAGAGCAAAATGATGACTTGGCGCACGATACAATATCACTTATAATAATAAATATCTAAGCGTGGATAAGAACTATGCAAGTATTGCAATAAGACCTTCCGAGTCGTCTCGTGTGAAAGGGTGCCACGGGTTAAGGAGTCGCACACGAGTCGGATCGGACGTGCTCTCCGAATGAATGTCAGCAACGAAGGGAGCTGGGCCCCACGGGGGACGAGTGGGTGCCTGGGGGAGGAGAGTTGGCGAGCAGGACAAGGGCGTGAATTGGGGGGAGGCATTCAATGGTATGAGGAGTCTAGTGTCGGCGGTAGGAAGGGGGATAGGATTAGCTTTACGACGGAGTAAGTCAGTTGATATCGAGGAATTTTAACGCAATAACTGATAAGTTAGAGAGTTTCACTCATTGCAACTGACGCCTTCCCTTCTTCCAGCGCGCCCTCGACTGTCCGTCGGAGGGACGGATGGGGGCGGGAGGGGAACGCAGGACGTGAACCTACTGCCAAACCAAGAAGGAAACTCTCGGAGTGGATCTGTGATCGCGGCCAACGAGGGCAGCACCACCAAGAAGTGAAAACATGGGTCTCTGCATTTGCTTGGACGCGGTGGCTAATAATATGCCGATGAAAAAATATTGACTTTATATAAATAAAATTATCGGCGATCATTGTTTATTCCCTCATTATTAAATTTTTGGGTGACATAATTTTAATGCTGTCATTCATTTTTTAAGAAACATTTGAAATTTGTTGGTTTTTATTTATTTTACTCGGCTATGTCTTCTAAATATATAATTTGTGTGGTTATACAAAGTGTAGTATTCTTTTGAGTTATGGATCGCTTCTCCAAAATAAATTTGGAAACTTCATCATATATCATGAGCGTAGATTAAACTTAAGGATTCTAAGATTTAAATTGGTTTTAATCAATTTACAAAAACAATTTCGTCTGAAAACGCGTGATTGAAACAAGGGCACAGGCACCTCATAAACTAGGTTTGTGTAAAACGTATCCGGAGAAGTTTCAGAAAAATACATTAATTTTAGATATAGCTACAATGCCTCAAAATTCTTCAAAATACATTCCTTGAGAGTCGACGCACTTTTGCCAGCGGCTTTTCCACGACTTGAAGGATCCCTGGTAGGCGGATTCCGGAAGGTCCTTAAGGGTACGCGCGGAAGCTTCTTTGACGGCACTTAGGATCCCATGGTAGTGGTGTGCTTTGAGGGAGGATTTCACTTTTGGGAATAGGAAATAGTCTGCTGGTGCCGACTCGAGATGGTAAAGGATGCCGATGCACAAGGTCTTCGCAAGCAGACACTTGATTCTGGTCTTAGTCGTCCGTCGAGACATCAGGGTAGAGTTAAGCGCAGATCTTTCGCATCGCCAACTTCTCTGTGATAATGGTGTGCACTGTCATCTTATAAATAATAAATCGATCTGCGATCATGCGCAAACATCTGACTGATGATCTGATACTCTCAACACACACGTTGCACGTTGTCGTCGATTCTTGACGTCGATGGCCGTCCCGCGCGGGGCTCGCCCTCTACACTCTTTCGGCCATCCTTGAAGACCTTGTGCCAATTAAAAACTGCAGTTTGTAACATGCTTTCATTCTTGAACATTTGGCAAGTCATGCCCAACATTTTCGTACCTGATTTCTTAAGTCCAACACAACATTTGATGGCGGACCGCCCGCTCGTTTACTGCATTTTACGCTTGCGCCGAGACACTTGCCAGAATATAGCCTGAAAAAACGCTCGCAGGCTATTGGCGCTTGCCGCGTGTTGCGGGTCAGATCCCCCCACCAACGAGCCTGGTCGGCAGGAGCGTGCTGCAACGTACGGTCACGTCAGGAAACAAATGTTCCCGATACATTTTATACAAATCTTGTAAAACGCCCATGGGGAATGCTTCTTGCATATATGAACGTGACTTACTTATTTTAGTAGCATTGAATTCACATTATGCATAAATGAACTAATCCTGTCCAATTTTCAATGTTTTTGTCAATTTTTCAATGTCCAAGTTTCAATGAAGCAAATGGCCATCTAGTTTTTCTTATATTTGTAAAGGTGTAACAGGGTTATAATATATTGAAAATAATAATATTAATTAACGTTGTCGGAACTATTTCGATTCATGTACCGATTCTAATGCGAGTGAGAACTGAGTGGAGCTAATGCAATTGAGGAAAGCATTACACCAATAATATAAAGACAAAGTTTTGCAAACAAAGCTGAATATAAAAATCCCTTCATCCGCTTCATTCTTCCTTGCATCAAACACACACACACTTACAACTCAAATACACCTCGTCTCCCGGACAGACGTGTGTACTTTTCTCCTCGGCAATGCACGCCACGAAAATTCGGCGCAAAATGCTTACTGGTTGGTGAAATGGTTTTCACTTGGCAAGCATATCACGGCCGGCAAGGCCCACGAGATCAGGGTCAAAATAGGTAATTTAATGCTTGACTGCAATAGACCAAGAACCACTAAGCATGCATTTATTAATAGAAAACAATTTGAAGGATATCTTTGCTTCATTATTAATCTCAGTTCGGAATCTCAGAAATATAAAATTTACTACGAAAACGAGAAACAGTTTCAAGTGGGAGCCGGAATCACACTCATTTTGCGGCGACAAATGGTTTTCCTGCGGCCGATTCAAAAGTGAAGGAAAAGAGCGATGAGCGGTCCCGGTGTTGGACGACCAGGGAAACTTCTTCCCTTCGCCGCACATAATGTGCGTGTCGCTTCTGTCTCTCCTACCGAATCGTTTCCCTCGTAATGCCTACCATTGTTCCACGGCAAAGCCAGCAGCGATTACGGAATCTTTCAAGCGAAGTCGAGGAAATATTTTAACGTTCGCTAATGTTTTTCGGGCAAGGCGGAATGGATAGTATTAATGAAGTGGGGGGGGGGGGGACCATTGGATTACGGAAATAACCAGACTGTGAAAGACGGAGGCACTTTTGAAGCCAGAAAGTGTTTCAATAACTCCACGTATGACAATTTCGCACCCAAGGGGGCTTAGGGTGACAAACTGCAAAATAAAAGATAAATTGGTCAGATGGAACGTCGCAGGCAAGCAACGGCCGTTGTCGAAAAAACCCAGGGAGGGAGGGGGTGCTTTCGATCTGCCACGCTCCATGTGCCGTAAGGAAACAACGCGGATTTCGAATGAGGATGATCTTTTGAGAAATTTAAATGCCCCGTCTGCTATGGATTATATTTGTGAAAGAATATTGTGGACATGAATAAATGTCAGGGCCCGGAGAGAGGGCTAAATCCCATGCTTTCGAGTATTTGCAATTACAATTGCTCGGGCCATGATTTCAATTGCCAAAGCCATTCAATTCAGGCGCTACAGATTACGTGCGAAAATCAAATGATTTCCCCGCTCTAAAATTTGATCGGACCTTGCCTTGAAGATATAACGCTAGGAAACATTATGAATTCGAAAAACTGGAAGAATTTCCGGGATTTCTACATATAGTATATCAGATTATACTAAACATTGTGTGCCAAATGAAAAAAATGCACATGGGAGTGTAGTGAAATGGAAAATAGACAATAAAATTAAATTATTTCCTCTTTAGCGACATGATTTATATGCATGCACGAGTGCATATACTCGAAAGAAAGAGTGCCATTTAACATTTAATCGAATTCAGGAAAATAACTGCGTATAAATGGAATGAGCCACTACTACTCGTAAGCGCACTAATACTCAGAATGGAGGATTACGAACGAAGCAGGATAGGGTGCAATTAGAGAAGAGAGAGAGAGAGTGGTTTGAGAGAGGGCCGGATGCGAATGAGACGCAGGGGATCGCAGGTTGCTGGGGAGCATTTAAATAAAAAAAAGAGCGCAAGCATGGAGAGCATATGTGGGCAGAGCAATTTTCGAGATAATTTCTTCCGTTTGCCTCAATTTATTCACGCACATGGGTTGGCTTTGGAGCCACAGTCAAGAATCTCCATATTTTTTCAAGTCAGAATATAAATTGAGGAGAGCCGAAGAAGGGATTGACCGTGGATGAAATAAAAAAATGAAATAGGAATTATGCGAGCGAATGAGAGAGTTTTTGAACGAAGATTATTGTCACTGAAGCTTTGAGGGGAAAAAACTCACAATTTCAAAACGGGCATGAGTGGATTCCGGGATTTAGGGAAGTAAAGTAAATGTTAAATCAAGAATTTAAGGAAAAAGAGTATCAATAGTCAGAGTGAAAGAATAATAAAACTACTTTTCGAATTTTAATCAGCAGTACGGATCACGACTAATTCTTAAAATTGGCAATACAATGAGCAACCACAACATTGGTATTTTTCAAGCAAGTGCAGACAATTAGTGATCATTCTTTGTCGAATTGCCTTCGTGAGCAAGAGCATAGTTGTGACAGGCTCCTGTTTTCCGGATGCTTTTCCAACACAGACGTTGCAGATATTCGTCAGAAAAACATAATGAAACATGAAAAGTCGCAAACACTAGACACGCCTACTTTTTAATGAGGAAGAGACAACTTAATGCAAACTGAATTAGGCAAATAGATAACATAACACAATATGGCAAAGAGGAACCAAAACTTATTTAAATATTAAAAATAATAATTGTAAAAAGCAAAGTACCTGTGCACAGGTTGACTTATGGCTCAATCTTATTTAAACAAGTGTAGCAATCGGGATGCTCTTGCCGTTTATTTTTACCACTGCTCTCGTTCATAGAAACATTGGTAAGCTGAAAGTTTAATTTATTTATCTTTCAGAAGCTAATAACAATAATACAAAAAATCTTGTAAATAGGTAGCATTACCCCAATATTCAGTTTTAAACTTCCACGAAATATTCGCAAACCCTTTTAAAAAGAATGATGCAGTTAAATTTCACTACTGGATCTAATTCGCTATTATTACGGACTGATGCGATGTAGATGAAAGGATAAAAAAGGATAATTAAATTTACGAACTGGAATAAATAGGAAATACAAGCCTTGCGGGAGCTGTAAATAGGAGGAGAGGAGATGAGTAATGATGTGAATTAACGGTGGGCCAGACTCTAAATGGAAATAAATCCACCGAAGATTGGCTTGATGTGTGGCCGATAGTACCGTTAAAATGGTTAACTTGTGGTTGCAAACGCAGTTTGAAGATGATTTTGCAAATTATTCCCGCCATAAGAATCTGAATTTTCTAATGCGATCGCAAATTTCATGGTATTTGTTTTCGTATTAACGATCAGTAGAGAGAAAAACAGAAGTCAAAAGGTAGGAAGTAACGAATGAGCGAGATTTACTGCACGAATATACTAGGTATTAATGACAGGATTAAGCGCGTGGGTGGTCGGTCATTCCTACTCCATTGCTCCATTCGTAAGTTCCGCTCCGACGGCCGCTCTCCACCGTGGGTATCCGACGATAAATGTGGCGGGGAATGGGATTTGCCGAGCGACGGCTGTATTGGATGGAAGGATTTGGTTACGGAGCACAAAGGTGGATAGGGAGGGCCTCTGGCGAAAACGGAGGAGCGGGGAGAATGAATTGCGTACGACCGCACTTCAATTAGCTATCAAACACTCCTGGAAATATTTTTATTCAATTCTTAAAACTAGGCATTCGAGGATTTTTTTCGCCCACTTTCACCGGTCCCCGGCCAGGTGACCATTCGCCAGCCAGCGACTGGAAAATCTCTTTTTTTTCATCATTTAATAATCCGCGTTCACCTCTATATTTTTTTCTCGTTTCCTATCTTCCCGTCTCTCGACGTACGCAACGACTCGTTCAAAAAAATAACTGCTGTTTTTAAATTGAAAAAAAAAACAACTGTGCATTAGAGGCATCAAAGCCCCCACCCAACTTGAACACCTCGAAGGTGAATGCCTCCTAACTGTGGGCAAATTGAAGGATTAGCTCTTGCGAAATCGTTGCTAGGTAGGATTCAAAACTAATTTCGCAACGCAGATCCGATGATACAAAACTGGAGATCAAATAAACCCAGGGAGGGTGAGTGCGTAGAATTTTTTCGTCTGGGAATGCACATGGGATTCCAACCCGACGGTGGGATCCACGGTTGTGTGCCAACAAAATAAGTGAAAACCAATCACCTACTCAAAGCCATTCACCAAATCGAAGTCTCGACCCCGGACTGTTCCATAGGCGAGAGTTAGGTTCTAGAGTGGTGCCCCTGTGCCCCGTTCTCATAAGGATCCGCAAAGACAATTGCTCGGATACGTGTACAATTCAGTAACAGAGCTATCACTTCCCTCTGGTCGCCCGCAGTTCCTTAGAAATTTCTCGTTTCTAAGAAAATACGTTTATTGAGTATAATTAGCTTATTCTGAGGTAATCCACTCATAACTGTACCCGGGGAAGAAGCGTATTATCAATTCAGTCATATGTCGTCTAGTTCTGATGAATACTATTAATTATTTAGGCTGAGGTAACGAACTCATAACATACACTCTTCACATGTGTGGATTTCGAACGTGTTTGGAACCTTTGCTTTTTGGATTCACTTTACTTCCTTTTGCACGAAGGCTATGCATTTTTAATGGGTATTAAAAAACCTAATGAGTTAAGTGTTTTTCTGGTGAAAAATGTAGGATTTCAAATTGGTCATTAGTTAATAAAAGTCGGACGTTGGGTAATTAGCCAGAGCCTAGTCCAATGCGCGAAATTCAACGGGAGCATGAATTTTTCATCACAGATAAAAGATGACTGTCTGCATGACATAAATATATTATTAGTAATTTAGGAAATAGAGAGATGAGTTTTTAAAGGTAATTTCATTCTATAGGCATGATTAATTACACTTATCAGATGAATGTGCAAGTCAGCCTTAAAGGAGCTAGGTCTCATTAGAAGGATAGTAGGAAAATGCAGTGAAAAATTATGCGAGTGGTTTTACATTAGTCAGGTTTAGTCAGACTACATTTAGAAGACGCAATAAGAATGTGGAATCCATTGGAGAAAACGTTAATTAAGGAATAAAATAAGAATCGGAGTAAACGAACTAAGTGTGTTAAAAATTATTACAATAAATGAGTAAGCCGCACGAGTTTGTTGGAGGAATTAGGCCAGGAGCCCCTTGACTCAGGAAGTGAGCAGGCAAGACCTAGGCTTTTCGAAATATACAGGACACATGAGTTTTCTGACAACACCCGAGAGAATTATTACATTAGTACATCAATTTTAGGTGGATTAAACCCTTGAGATGGGAGACAGACACTTTCATCCACAGATTTAAGTACTCGTTCTGCTCTCGTATGACGTAATCATAACAAAGTCAAATCAAGAGCACCAAAAATAAACAAATTGAATATTAAAATGAAATGAGTCAGTTAAAGAAAATAATTATTGCATAGGTATGTGAGTGTAAGATTGTTTCTGTTCATGAGCTAACATGTATTCAATTGAATATATAAAACTTATAATTCTGCATGCACGCTTGGTTCCCAAGCACCCACCGCCACTCGCCCTTAAGTGGCCTGCGGGATATTTGTTAGACGTAGACTAATTGTCCAACATCAAACAAAGCAATGCTATTTTCACTAGAATTGGGTGAATCCTTTCAATCAATTAATATCTCAGCTACACTGCAGTAAATTGTCAAAAAAGTCGAATGAAATCACTTTTCATAAACTGGACGCAACTCGTATTTGTAGGCTATTAGCAAACGCATTTTTTGCACTCATTACCTAACTTACCAGCATTCATAAAATTGCTAAAAAGTTTGATGGATCTGAATTAACCAAACTACAGGTACAATTTCGTCAACAAATGGCAAACAATCTAAACATTTTAAATCATTACCAAAAGCAAATTGAGCTATTGACAGGAAAGGAAGGTTACATTGAACTATTTCATAATATTTTATCCATAAAATGTGTCAAATGTATGGGAAAAGTTTAAAAGTAACATTATATATAATAATAAAAGCATTAACTATAATAATTGCACGCAAAAAAATCCTTAATATTGGATAATTTATTCATTTCAGCATTGACTGCTAACCGTCTCCCAACACGGAAAAATAATTTAGAATGATTCTAGCAAGGAAAATACGTCATTGCCGTGAGAAAGAAACTGTTTGGTGCCCTTTTAGAATAAGATCATTGAAGGCAAAACATGTTAGAGTACACGCATGTGAATCCACCAATTGATGAATTAATTGAGCGGACACCGACAGATTTGATGGAGTCATATATTGGTGGCATTCCAACTTCTAAGCTGCTCAATGGCTGCATGTGGTGGACATAAACATCGACTGAATCGCTGCCTG
This sequence comes from Hetaerina americana, assembly GCF_022747635.1. NCBI lineage: Eukaryota > Metazoa > Arthropoda > Insecta > Odonata > Calopterygidae > Hetaerina > Hetaerina americana. Next base: position 90,797,551 of record NW_027286985.1, read on the forward strand.
GAATCACAATTTCGTCGACTAATTGTATATTAAAAATATTATGGAAACATGTGAGCACAGTTTTTTATTAGAATAATCACATTATTTAAATATTATTTTTCATCAAAATCCTATGTTATTTTTTGAGCTCGAAATAATTGTGTTAAAGTCTTACACATCAGTAATTCCAAACCAATCTACAGCTGGCAGGTGAGGGTAGAGGGCCAAAAACTCAGATAACCATAGCAAGTTTGGACGAAGTCGGAAGCAAAATCCACTTTCCGAATTTTTTTACCCAGACTGCTTGTCATGTAAAAAAATCACTGGCTCACCCTAAATAAGGGCTTTAGCAAAAATTGAAAAGTATGACTACTGAAAATATCTGAGATAGATTATTTACAAAAACAACTCATAAAATCGGACAATGTTGAGAGGAAAATGAGGAAAACACTTAAAAAACAAAAATAATTAACCTCTATTCAAAACAATCCAATGATCATAGTTCATAGACTGAATTCGATATCATTGCATTTGATGGTGGATCGAATAGTCAAAGCCGTCCGCATTTGTTTTTTCCCGTCCAAAAGAAGCAGGGACGGCCACCTTCGTTTCATTTGCGCCTCGGCAAGCCCAAGAACGGTCGTGCAAAATGGACGGAGCAAGTCGAGTGCCGAACGACTCGTTAAAATTTCAGCCGTCTCCAGAGTGGTCGCGCACCCTTCGAGCGATGATTAAAGCCTCAGCCGAGGAAAGTCGCTAAATCGTGCGACAAAGATATCGCAAAGCGGCAACGCCACCGTCCCCGCCTCGGGACGGCCTTCGGCGTCCCATTTCACTGCCTCCATACTAACCGAGTGCCAACCGCACCCATGCACCCGGAGGGAGAGGCCGTGGCGGGGCCGCCGGGGAGAGACCCCCAGAAATGCCGCTCCGCCCACTCTCTAGTTGTCTCACCCCCCAGGAAAACCTCAGGCAACCGTCCACCCACCCTCGATTCAATCCTCCCCCTATCCCTGCCCGCACCCTTGTTCCCTGCGAGACTGGCCCTTGTGAACACACTCGGTGTAAGGGCCGACATATTTGCCATTCCAATTGGATTTCGAGGGAAGGGTTGGCCAGTGACGGGAGGGGGTGGCATGGGAAGGGTTGAGCGGTTGGCGGAGTGGTCAGGAGGGGGGGGGGGAGATATGAAAGACCTGAGAACGTGAAAGCAAAGAGGAAGATAAAGGTTTGGAGGCAAAGTTCGTGCTCTTGGAATAAAAGGTCAATAGAGGCAAAGGTGAGAGGTGGATTTTATGCTTGCATGTGCCCAAAATAGCCGTTTACAGTTAAGGACTCCGTAAGAGGCGCACGAATGATTAACGGAAGTGCCTTTTTGCGACGGTCATCCCGGGCCCAAACGCCCAATTAGCGGGCCTCCAGGAAACGAGAGAGGCCTCCCGAAATCGTTTCGATAGAAGGGATTCCTCGTTTGGATGGCAGGGGGCCCTCTCCTTAAGTGCCCGGCGTAAGCTCGGACCTTCAGCTCTCTCCTTCTCTCCCTATCTTTCTATGAGGATTGCATTTTTTATTCTGCGAATGAAATCACCAATTTCAGTTGGGGTGACCAATTATTTCAAGTTTTGAAGCTTATGCTGCGGCAACAAAAAGGATAACAACTAGTATTAATGCATGGCTTGGCTCCCTTCAGGTTTGCTGCGGATTTTGTGACTGGGAGTCGGGGGAAAAATCGAAGTTACAAACGGAAGCAAGACTAATCTTGAACATCTAGGAATGATTCAATATGATTAAATCACAAGACGATATCCCAAATTAGACCAAACGGGAATTTTGATTAAATAGTCATAAATACATCTTTGATACGTTTAGATTTGATCGCCCAGTAAAAAGATAGTGATCGTGGAATGAACTTTCTCTCCTCCAACAAATGACGACTTGAAGGGAAATACATACGAGGATGAGGATGTAAGTTTAAACTGTGGAAGTTTAGCCTTAGTTCTACGTCGGTAACACTGGAAACACTTCAATGCGCGGATTTAAATTTTGAAGTTAGATAATTTCGGCGAGAAACCCGTGTTGCTCTCGACAACGGAGTAAAAAATGATTTGATACATTATTCATTCATATTCAGCTGGACTGGTGGTTTCTGCTTTTGTCACAGTATAAGACGCATGTCCTGCAACACATGTCGTGTGGATGTGTCGGGAGAACCGCAGAGGCCTTCGAGGACACCATTCTCGTTTAAAGACGTCACTTTTGACAATTTCCTAATGGGGATCCTCCTGCTGAGACGATACGACGAGAGAATGCTCGCGCGGGGGGGGGATAGACGGCCGTTTGTTTCAACTACGCAAGCGGAAGCAGATTTGCACCTCTAAACGAGGCCGAACCCCGACGGGGGTGTAAATGGAGGAATCAGCCGAATGGCAAAGGGCCAGCCGGGTGGTGTTTTTCGTTTTAGGGGCGACTCTCCTCCAACCTTGAGAGGGAAGGACGAGCGAGTGTTTTTTTTAACTTGCACCCCCGATGGCCGTGAGATCCAAGCAGAGTGATGTCAATTCGATCGGGAATTGAGTTGCGGCTGAGCTAGCTACGAGCTGGTGTGAGCTCGGGAGAGATTTCTCCTCTTCTTAGAGAGAGGCTGCAGCAAAGCATATTTGTTTGTTAGGGATTCAATATTAAATTAATAAGCATGACTTGCTCTGTATACTGTCTCTCTAACAAACGCTAGAAATTCCTCATAATCCAATGAGCGTATATTTCATAGGGTATTTCGCATCCTCCTAATAAGGGTGAATTTAGGACAAATTTCTGATTTAAAGCCTTAATAATCTCCATTATTCTCTGTAGTTTCCCTCCCTCTATCCAAATAGCAAGAGGCTATACTTGTGGAGCTTCATCTGGAATAGCACCCAAATTATGTTAATTTGGGTAAGTATTCATATTTTTAAATTAATATTTCGGTACAATATTCCACCATTTAAAATATGTTCAGAAGGAATTTTGTAAAATGTGAGTAATAGGTGTGTGAACTGCATATCTTTTGCTGACGATGGACATCAAATCCTGACGACTTAAAGAATTCTCACTCACACAGCAATCCAACTATACCTCGCAGAAGCATAGAGAATAAAAATATAAATTATTCAAAGAAATTACCCACTTATTAATGCTACAATGAATTATGACCTATTTCCATCGTCACAAAATGAAGAAAAAAATTCGCTAATACCGATTGGGGAATCAGAATACGAGTATTTACATTATTTCGAAGCAGCTGGAATACACCAGCGAGGTTCTTTCCTGTTCATGCCTTCCAGAATATCCACTTCAACGCAACAGCAGCTAGCATGGCCTAATTGGGTGGCATATTAAAATATAGTCTAGTTTAATAGTGTCTGTTTAAAATATATGTAGTCTTATTAAAAGATAGCGTATATGTTTCCTAAAGGGGCTAAGAAATTTAATCAATAAAACATTGGCGATGTTGTACGGAGAAATTCACGTGCATCGAGTTCAAAGCAATAGCAGACATTTATCTTCATCCGCGCAATACTCCGAAAAACTACTGCAACGACACGAGACACCAGCGCCAGCCTTAATTGCACAACTATTAGTTCATACATGTTTGTGAATAAATACTTGCCCACATGCACAAACGCTCTGAAGTTTACACACAGATAATTGCAAGCATGATTTTTCTATCGTATGACCTGATTCTCTATAGTGTCGTATTTTTAATTTTTATTCCCTCATTTTTAGTATACTCGAGGCCTTTAACAGTGGGTTAAATTGACACTCGTTTCAAACTAAGTTTTCCGCTGCCATGTATATAGGTCTGCATATCTTTTCCGAGTTTTTAGTAATTATTTTCCCTTTTCCCAACCCTATAAACACCCTTCTTCTCCCTTATCTCTTACCCATCCCTGCTAGTGCTTTCACCCCCTGCCTCTCACCTTTTTGGTGGCAGGGTATTCACATGGCGTATATGCCTATATAGGTATTGAAATAACGAATGTATTCGAGTAAATTATTGAATTTTGATCATGAAGTTTAAATATTCAAGTGCCTGGATACGACTACGTAATGATTACGTATATTGCCAGGAAACAGCGGGTAATAATTTTAAAACGACTTTATTGGGATGAGATTGAGACTAGATAATCCTTTCTTCCACCTTTGGTTCTTGAATCTCTTGGCAAAAGTGTCTTTCTCCCTTACTTTATTTCAGTGGGCGAATCCACCTCAAATTGATAAACTAATGTACTAATTCTCTCTGGTGCTGTCAGAAAACGCAGGTGCCCTGTATATTTCGAGAAGCCTAGGTCTTGCCTGCACTCTCCCCGAGTCAAGGGGCTGCTAGCCTAATTTCTCCAACATGCTTATAACGCTTAATCGTTTACCGTTGCAATTTTTAGCACACTTAGCTGGTTAACTGATTCTCATCATATTTCTTAATTATCGCTTTCCCTCATAAACTCCACATTCTTGCCGCGAATTCTGAATGTGGTCTGACTAAAGCGTTATAAAACCACTCTCTTAATATTTCATTACAGTTATCTAAAACTCGTCTAAAGAAATCTACCTTATTTAAAGATGACTTGTATACGAGTCACCCGTTCCGAACTACTCGATTCGATTCCATTGATTTTATAATTTGCTTTGTCCCTCTTCCGTTTATTTCAAAAACTTCTGTGCTGTACATTTTATTGATATTAATTGTAACCACCATTCCTTCAACCACTCTGATATCTGGTATACATCTCTTAAGAGAAGACCGCAATCTCTTGAATTCTTTATTTCTCTGTAAATCACTGTGCCTTCTGAAAACTATCTAAGGGTACTGCTAACGTGGGATCTTAGGTTTGTAATTTATATTAAGAAGAATTGGGACCCTCCTATAGCATTTCCCCGTGGCACTCCTGAGGCTACATCTGCCTTTAATTAACTCGGCTCAATGACGACTAGTTTTAGATTATGAATAGATCCTAATTATGTGATTCAGTCGATTACTTTCTAAGTAAATACATAGTATTTTCATTTTTGTTTCAATTTCTCGTTAGAAATATTGCCAAAAGATTTATTGAAACCTAAAAAATCAGCATTCACCTGTGTATTCCCGTCCCCTTATATCAGGATATTATTAATAAAAAACCCAATTGTTTTTTGCATTACCTGCTTTTCCTAAACCCGTGCACGTTGAGAGGGATTGTGTTTCTACTGCTGAGAAAGGCCAAATTTCCAAATTATTTCCAAATATGTTTAACGTTGAGTGAAGGGAAAGGAACACTCAGGGACTACAAGTATGTTGGGTAGTAAAGTATAGTTTCCGTAAGTTTACATTAACAAATTCTTATCCATCATATTTTCGAAAAGGAGGCAGAGGAATTTTTCATCCATAAGATAAATTGGAATACCTCACAGATGTTACTCTGCTAGAAATGTGGCCAATAAATTTTCAAGAATTCGGCAACACATGATTACTCAAGTACTATACTGAATAAATTTATTTTTTGATTAGTTATTGTTCCATAAAGAGTGAATAAAATATTATTTCACATTTCAATCGTATTGCTCCATATTCTTAGCCTCAAATAGTTTCAGCTTGAGCCTTCTTGAAAATTTCTATTGGCGATACATGCAAAATTTAGCATAGCATTTTTCAGTTTTACTTGGAGATTTCATTATCCTCTTTAAAACATCAGATACATAAACCCTATTGAATGAACAAAATCAGCAGAGTAGGAGCAATATGCAGTATCTAATGTGAGGTAAACAATCCAACGGATTATTTACTTCACATCGTTGTTAGACGTTAAACCATTTTTAAACTCGTATTCTCAGTAAATTATTTAAACTCTGAATCTCTGCAAGTCCTGCGAGATTATTGAAGGAATTAGCTGAAGGTGTTTCCCGTTTTATAGAGTATTTTTCTTAAATCAATAGAAGAAGGCTCAGAATCCTCGCAACTAGAAGCTGGCCGACATACATAGTATCTTCCATCTCTAAAGGCGGCAAAAGAGAGAAACCCACCAATTACCGACCTATATATTTAATATCGGTTTCATGTTAAATAGTACCAGTCTTTTATAAGATTTCTCGATATTAAGAAGATACTAAACCAACAAAAAAGCTCGAATTCATGGAGAGCGGGTCTTACAAATCCCTAATGAGTCTTTTTATTCACAATACGTAAATGTACTTAGTTCGGGAGAAAACAAAACAAAAGTGGAAGCAGTATTTTTCGATTTAAAGAAAGCCTTCCTTCAATATTCCCCACAGTAAATTATTGCATATACGAGGCTCGTACATAAAGGCTATCGTATTAATGAGAATTTAATAAATTGGATTAGAGAATTAATGCCATATCGCAGTCATCGATGGGTTGTGCTCAACGGATATATATATATATATATATATATATATATATATTTATATATATATATATATATATATATATATATATATATATATATATATATATATATATATATATGTATAACTTCGGGCGGCCCCCAAGGAAGTGTACTAGGTCCGCTTCTATTCCTAATATACATTAATGACATAAGCTCATACGTTAGTCGCAACCTCAGATTATTGCAGGTAGTATACAGGGAAATAAGGAGCCCATCTGATTAAGGACTACTCTCTAAAGACTTAGACGCGATATCAGATAGATAAAAGGAATGGAGTAAAAGTTCTTAGCATTAGTGAATGCGAATTTTTGAAATTTAGAAGCAAAGGAAGTGATGAGTAAGATATAAATAACGAAATAGAGGGTTTAGTGCTAACTACGGTAGATCAAGCAAAAAAAAATTGGCTTGTCTAATATCACGCTTTTCATGGGGAGCACATATCAATGCAATATGCCTTGAAGAAACTCGGCTTAATTAAACGGGTGGTGGGTAAATATAATGATAAAGTACAAGAGATGCGTTATTTCGCTTTAGTTAGGGCCCATTTGGAATACACTGCAAGTATTTGGGATCTTAGGTAGAAATTGTTGATATAAGTTTAAGATAAATTCCAGGAAAAATCCGCAAAATTCGTTAAAATTGTCATAATAAGAAGACTAGTATGACAGGTCTGTAGAGTGATTAGGCCTAGAGTCGGATGAGATGCGAAGAGAAAAAGCGAGACATACTTTTATCAAGGATCTTAACAAACGAGCTTGACAATGACACAAAAGAATTAATAAAAAATAGTAATGACCCCACACTATTTAAGTAGGTTGGGCCGCACAGATAAGATAAGGCAGGTGTGTAGTTTGTTTTGCATGTAGTTACATTCAATTTTACGGATTGGGTCCTACCTCCCCCCGCCACACGCCCTAATTGCGGCTTGCGGGGTGTTTTGTAGATGAAGATGCTACCAAATTGACATTTTCGTAAACCCAAGGGTAGAGATTCTTAGAGCCTGTTCCTTTGAAAGGTACACGAAAACAATTTTCTTTCCCCGGTCCACCTGGAAAATAAATCATGATTGACATATGGGAAATACGTTGTTGCGCCTGAATATACGCCGTAATGCTCTCTTTTGTGAACCATAAGTTATGTACGAAATGGAATGTCTGTAAATGTTGGGGGGCCCCGCTCGGAGACGAAAACGAAAAAATGGCTATTTGTGAAAACAATTGCGAAGGATATGACTGAAAGTTCCGAAAGAAAAAACTTCAGAAAAACCTCAAGAACAACCCTGAAGATAGAGTATTCCACCCCCCGCTACACGTCCTACCGGGAACTTGCGGAGTATTGTGAAGATGTAATGAAGTCTTGCTTCGATTTTAAGTAATGAATTGGAATAGTTGATTGTTTCTCGAGTTTAGGAGGGTTTGTCGCTTCGGTCGATTAACAAAACCACCTTTCCTCGTAGGAAACCTGAGACAGTCCCAAATGATCCCATCTTGATTGAGAAAAGACTAGAAAAAGTCTACGAGTGGAGAGTTTCAGTAAAAGGCAGAAGGTAAATGGAAACACTCAGATTAGACATGCCTAGGAAAGCAGCTTAAAAAGGATGGGTGAACACAACCATTCAAAGACGATGACGAAAAAAATACTAGCAATTGCTCTGTTCTTTCGTTTTGACTTTCCGTCCACCATGCATATATACATCACATTCATCAATGATTATTTTATTTATGCTGGGTAATCCACCTAAATAATGCTTTAGGCTGCATGGTACATGTGAATTGTAAAATCAAGTACGGGGTGCTGGGGGAGGTTGTAGCTCTACGAGGTTTTTGCTTTTATATGACTACATTAAGGATTAGACCGAAACAAGCACATTTCTAGATTTTTAATGAAAACAAATTTCCAGTTTTTTTAACCCGCCAAATGACGAGACGGTGCTGATGGAGTCACGTGAATGAAACAAATACCGAATGATCCCCGGGGGCCCTACTTGTGGCATGGAGAGTCGGAAGGGGATGGAAAGATGGGATGAGAGAGAGAGAGAGAGAGAAAGGGAAATGGAAGTGGATATTGAGGTGAGAAGAGAGTAGAGGGGGAGAGCGAGGTAAGGAATCGAGCCTTCGACTAGAGAGGGGGTTGGAGGATGGAAAAGTGGGGGGGGGGGGGGAGGAAGAGGTGGTCGGCACACAGGAGACGGCAGCGTGGAGTCGGATTTTAGTTGGTAATCGAGTGTTCACATTGAGCAGCGTTCAACAGAAGGGATGTACAATTAGGGAAGGATGGAATCGTGGGGAGGAGTAGGCGAGGTGGAGGGCATTCGGGGGAGCAAGAAAACGGGAATAGGGGGTGGGTGGTGGTGTTAGGCCGGAGGTAGAGGGAGGGTTGCGTGTGTGTGTGTGTGTGTGGTGGGTTAGGATGTGGGAGAGGGAGTGGGGACTTGAGAGGCCTCGTACGGATTTGAATTACGATTTGGAGCGCGGGACTGTGTTCCACAAGAGGACGTGATTTTGGAAACCGGGATCGGGGGCTGAATTTCTGGGTGGGCGGAAGGGAGGAGGCGGGGTGGTGGGATATAAAAAATAGCTCTCTCGCCTTCTTTTTTTTAATTCAAAAACTCCAACCGGGGCGTGATACACAAATTAAAGGCATGATTAGTTTTCGAGAGGAACAAGTGTTTTAGAATAGATATTTCTGGGAGCGAGCCGCGCGAGGAATTTAAATGAATTTTTGCATAAATTCTGGAGCCTTGGAGAAAGCAACGGATTAATTTTAGCTCTGCAAGAATAATAAATCGATAAACATGAATTATGGATATTTGCGTGGAATTTAGATTTAGATTTTCCGAGAAGACTTATTCGAAACAGCGTTTATTTAGTTTATGCTTTTGTGCAAGGTTATTAACCATCTATTTTTTAACTTGTATTCCTCGATTGTAGATAATCAATGAAGTTCTACTTTTAGACGATCCATCGTGTTTATGCTACGTGCCATTAATAATCAAAAATGTATTCATCATTTGAAAGCAGAGCGAAATATCACTATACTAAATACGCGTTCGTAGGACGAGTTAGATGGTATAGAGTTAGAATTGGTTGTTCTATCGTCCCATAAACTATTTTTGAAATGGTCAAAAATGTTCAGAATAAGAGTATGTTTACCTTGTATGTTACCTTGAGTATACATTATCTTTGTCTGGCTGCCGTGACACCTCTCTTTGATTTTATGATATCCGGAAATGGATATATATTTAGTATTGATATGAGTATTATTAAAATGCCAAGTTTAAAATCATTACTGTCGTTACTAAAAATACAGAATTAATTATCATTTTAACTCACTGCGGCTCTCTGTCTTACTAGAATTGGTTTGAGAGAGAATGAATTGTGAATTCTTAAAGATTGGTATTCAAGCACCGGCTCCAATTACTTGCGATTACTTTTCCTCTCCAAACCAATCGAGTTCGGCGGAGTGAATCCAATGCAATCAGTGCGAGAGCACGTCGAATGTAGTTTGTTATAGGCTTCCGATTCTCCAAAGATCCCTCCTCGTCGAGTATTGCGTTTAATTGAACGGAGATGGGATATGGCGGAGGGCGAGTGGCCCTGGAGGCCGAATGGGGGCCGCGGGGAAGGCGCGGGAGGACAGCCAGTCGGGATGGGCCCCCGAGGAAGACGGCGAGGGCCTTCAGGGGGGAGTGAGGCTGGCGGAGCCGGGAGAATCGGATAGGATCGCGAAAGAACTGAGAGGAGGAATAAGTCGGATACCACATATATACAAGCACACATAAATGTAAGCAGAAAGAGGGAGAGGTATAAATAATATATTACTGGAAAAACTCAGTGCAGAGAAATCTGGAAACTTTGGTAATTTTATTTTTAATGTGCACATATAATTTAAACATTAAAAGGAAGACGCAGCATTTTATTTGTCAGTTAAACATTCACCCCTCTGTAAAATCTAATAGCTATTAAATCATAATTGGTATTTTCTTAAAATAACATGAATATGAAGAAACGGCACGGAAACGTAAGGCATAGCGCAAAATTGGCGTAAGACTATTGTTTTTAATGGATACATTCTGTTTACTATCAAATTGAAATTATAAAAACAATTTAATAATGATACATCACATCAAAATCTAGGGATTTATAAAAATATTACACTGCTGACACTATACGTTCCTATTCGTTCCCATAACGATTTAGAATACACGCAATTGAATAATTATGAGTCAACCTTTTTTTACATTTGACTTTGAGGAAGAATATTTGCGGCTTTAAACGGTTTATCAGGCTTATATTTTGTAGCGGAAGATATTTCCGACACTCCATATGCAATTATTTTTACCTTTACGTACCAAGAATTTTTTGTATGCTTGACTAAAAAGTATTATGGTATTTAATGTCATATGCTTTGTATCTATATCATTAAGTAATTGATGGAAATGTATCAAGTTACGTAGCAATTAGGAATATCAAAAAGTACACGCATACTTCGGTGGTAAAAAGTTGACAACTGACATTCATGCCCTCAGTTTCTTTGTATTAATAATTATTCATTTACAATGGTCTGATCAAATCTGATGAGAGAATGCATGGTTTTATCTACTCAACCTAATTCCACGACTTGATTTAACCTGGATGCCCCTATGCCAGTGGACGCAAGCGCGATTAATAAACTTGCTGAGTATACATACATGACACCACCACAGCAAGGAGCCTTCGTGTTCGACCCGCCCTATGTTTCCTTACCCTGACTCATGACAGTCGTTTGGGGGAATGCGTCTGCTTATCCGCGCGGGAGATCGATAGTCTTCCTCCTGCCACTCCCCTCGCTCCTCCTTCGGCCGCTCCAGAAAGAAGCAGGAACACAATTAAGCAAAACATTGCGGGAGGGCAAGAGGCACGGCACTAATGAGCGCGGCGGCCCTGGAAGAGTGTGGGTGCGGTGCCTCGTCCTCTCGGCACCCGCCGGAGAGCGAGGCGGGGGCGCGCGCGAAGTTGGGGATGTGGAAAAGCGAGAAGACGAGGAGAGCGTGACAAAGAGGTGCCAAGCGGTAACCCGATATGCGCAACAATAATAAATGCCATTGAAAAATAGGCACTATTACCTCAGGCTGCAATCCGTAAAATATCTGGATACCCTTTAAAGAAAAAACAAAACGGCGAAGGCGTTGTACCATTGAAATTTCTTTGAATTAGCACGATTGGTTTTTTCGAGCGAGTAGATACAAAAATGTGGTGTATTTTGCGCTTTAAGGCGTAGTATAGTATTACAGTTCGATACTGAGCCCTTAGTATTACTATATAAAGGATTAATTAAAAATGAGGATTCGAGCTCGAAGAGGTGGTTTTAACGAGGCAAGTGTGAAACGATTTAAATCTGTGGTTGAAACTTATGATACATGTAGCGCGGAGGGGGATAGGGAAGGGTTCAAAGGAGGCCTTTTTAACTGGTAACAGTCCCATACGCTCACTTCTGATCGATACAGTTGGAAGGGTAAGTCTTGATGACATTACTAACTTCTTGAGAAAAGATTTACCAACCATTATATCTCCACCATTCTCACTTTTAAAGCAAAATACCTTACACTCCTAAAACACCGATGCGCTCATAAGATTGCGAAAAACCTGAAGATCAGGCACCTCCCCGATTGACCAACATCCAATGAAAACATAGTGGAGGGCGTTGGGGAGCGAGGGCGTGTCGGCGCCCAGTTTGCTTTCCGACCACCTAGTGATGGAGGACGGAATTGAAATTCAGTTCAAATCCAGATTGAAATTCACTTCATTAGAATAGGCAGGTAGCTGACGTCTCAGGGAGAAATTTTCACGGTAACTTCTCTTCCCGTTTACACTCCACTGCATTCTACGAAGGCAAAGAAAAGTGCAACATATGGCATTGATGAACCGTCCGACACAAACATATCGTGAATCTTAAAACCGAATTATTATTCGTATTCTACAATTTAACGTGGGTTTTTAATGTACACAACGGTTGAACAATAAAGTTATCCACCTGTTTCAACGGAACACAGTCTGACATCTGACACTACAAATAAACTCTTAATTAATTCCACATGTACATCTTTCCTCTATTCATTCCGTCCAGTATATCTATCCTATTTCTGCCCTTTCTTCGTTTGCCTAACATTCTCCCCTCTATCACAATGTTCCACATCCCACTGCCGATCTACACGCTTTTCATCAATTTTTCCTGCCTCATTATTTCTCCCAACAATCCCCTGTCTTCTGTACCACCATGGATAGCACTCCCTCATTTCTGTTCCTTTTTATCCACTTCACCTGCTCTATCCTTTTCCACACCCACGTTTCAAAATCCTCCAATCTATGCTTTTCCCTGCTTCAATGGCTATGTTTCCGCGTCATACATGACAACGCTCCATATCAAAGTTTTGACGAGTCTTTTCTTAACATCCTTACTCAACGTCTCTGTCATAAATAAGCAGGAATATTGTTTTACAAGTATCGTTTGCATGTATTGGTATGTGTATGTATAGTATTTGTACTCATTGTATGTTATACATTTTATGTTATAGTTATTAACTAACTAGACAACTAATGTATTGTGTGCTGTATGTTAGTTCTGAGATATTATATGTATTAATATTATTACTATTTATGCATAATTTGTGTGATTCATTTATAAGTTTAATATTGTCAATGTGGGACAGGGGGGTTTGGTGGTAGTAGAGACTCCATAGTTTCAATCTATCCCCCAAATAAAGATGACTATCTATCTATCTATCCATCATTTCTTTCCTCCTTGTAAAAGCTTCTTTGCCTAACGGAATTCTCCTTATGTCCCTACTACACTAATCATTTGGTCCCAAAAAACTTCTGAGATAGGTTAACTGTTACATCTGATTTAGTTTATGAATTCTTATTTTAACGTTTATCTAAGATTTCTTCTTTCTAAAATCCGAATAACCTTTGTTTTGTTTCACATTCTCATTCTATACCGATCGCACTAAAGGAAACATTTGACGGAGGATGAAAAGAATATGGCGTTCATGCACCCCCGGTCCACCCCGTCCCTGAATGAGAGACGTGCCTCGGTTGACGTCTGGGACGAGGTGTGAGCGCGCAGCGGTCGCAGGGGGGGGATCTGAGATGACGTCTTCATCGGGGGACACATTCGGAACCCTACATATCAGTCTTCCGTGACCCTGACGGCTGTGCGAGCCTTATTCCTGAAAATCCACCGCTCACCTTTGGGGGTTTTCCCAATGCACTCCAACTGGGATCCAAAATCCAACCGGGCAACTGAATAGGCGCGTAAATCGAGGAAACAAACTCTGTATAAAGTATTTATGAGACCGTCGGATATTTATGAATAAAATACTCACTTTTGAACGAAGTAATAATCCTCAATGAGACTATGGTGTAGTAGCAAAAGATTTGCGCATCATATGTATATTTTATCCATTACATCTTGCAATACCCTGCAAGACGCCTCAAGGCGTGTGGCGGGCGGTGATAGATCACCCTCCGTAAAAAAGAATGCAACTAAATGCTAAACCAACCTAAAACATGAACAGCCTCACAGACAAATATATTACTGCAAAACATATTTTTACTTACACACATGTACATACGTAAACAAGTAATTAATATGCATAAGCACATTCACCTAAAATGCACTAGATATTTACGCTGCATTTCACCTTTTCCTCGCCTTTTATTCGATTTTGTTACTATTTTTACTACAGGCTTTTTACTAATTTTTATTTTCCTGTAATATAATTCCTGAGGTTCCGAGAGAAGAACAAATATTTTTACCTATCTGCACATCTTATTTTGTGGTCTTACCTGCCCACAATAATCTGGGGCGATAATAATTCGCTTTTATATCATAGTTAAACACTTGTGTTCTGAGCCTTGATAAAAGTCAAAGCCTCGCTTGTTCTCTTACCTTCTCCAGCGGCTCCCTGTCTAATTCATCTAAAAGTCTAGTCACCCAATTTCTTCTTATCGTAAAAATTTGTGATAAATGTAGTGGATTTTATCGCCTGTTTGACAGAAATACGCACAAAAGCAATTAGTTTCTCCGGTCTACCTGTAAAGAAAATCATGATTGATACATGGGAAATACGTTGGGCGCATTAATATACCCCTAAATATGTAAATGTTCTCTTTTGTGAATCATAACTTATGTACGAGGTGGAATGTCCGTAAATGTTGGGAAAGCGCCGCTCGGAGATGAAAATGAAGAAAGGGAATGTTGAACATTGTGAAGGAAATGCCTGAAAGTTCTGAAAGGAAGGAACATCAGAAAAATCTGAAGAAAATCCCTGAAGATAAAGAGTATACCCTCTGTGACACAGCTGAATCAAGCTATGCGAGAGTAAAGGGTGCAAATTCAACATTTCACCACCTTATCTAGAGGGGAAGGGGAGGAAGTGGAGATGACAACAGAAAGGGGGAGACGGAAGCGGGTGCGGGCGTGTGGGGCGGCGAAAGGATAGCGCCGCCCCCCGAGGGAGGTGGAAGGGGCTGCGGTTGGGGCGGGGGGGGGGGGGGGGTTAGGGTAAAGGGACGGGGATGCGGTGGGGTTCGAAAATCACGAAACTCAATTGCTAGCGGAGAGTCGCGGACGAGCAGGACATGGTTAGTCGCCCTTGATGACGCGTTGGCGGAGAGAGGAAGGCCAAAAGAAGGGCATCTCACGTGAGCCTCAATAACCCTTTGACCGTGAGAAAGGGAATGCCCAACATCATTAAGTCGGTTCCTCGGGGCTCGACCCCAGCCTCTCACCACCACCCCTTCTCCCTCCCGCCCCCTTCCTCTCCGACGGCTAACCCACCTCCCCACGACCACCCTCGCCTTCGTGTCGCCTGTTGCAATTATGGAGATGAATGGTTTTAAGCGATGGAACGCGTGCCCGCCGCCATGCAGTTTTATTAAGCTGATTTTGGGGTTTGCGAGATTCTCCGTCCCTCCCCCCGAAATCACCTCTCAGCGCCACCCCCGCAACAGCAAGTGGCCCTTTTAAACCCTCCCCCTTCCGCCCACCCACCCTGTCTTACTCCCCCCTTCCCCTACTCAGCTCTTGCGCCCACAAATTAATTGCTTGCCTAATTTATTGGAATATGGTAAGCCGAGCGGGAGAGGGCACCTGAAGGGGAGGGCGGCGGTTGGAAGAAGAGAGTGTGGTTGTGCTGGGGGAGTGAGTGGTTTGGGGGAGAGGCCTAAAGTTCGCAGTCGTTGGGCGATTGCGGGTGGAGTAGGGCAGGAGGAGGCCGGGGGGTGGCGGTCTGAGGGGGTGACGCCGGGCATCACCCTACTTGCGCGACAAGATGCTCTCCCGGAGTATTAACCATTCCCCAAAGGGAGTTTAACTCTCTCGGAGATATCTCTCCCCCTTTTCTTGAGACGGATTAAGAATCGCGAGCACTGCGGGCGAGATACTCCCTCCGAATATTCCACAGATCATTTTGATCCAAAGGAATTTTGTTTTTGGTGACTGGGAGGGTTAGCATAATAATATAGAACGCCGACGAATGGGAACTGTGTGCTGTGCATGCGATGGTTCTCGTGGAAATCGTTTTCGTTTGATTATATAAGGCCATCGTGCAAATAATTATTTTGCGAGAAAAAATTATACCAAAGTCAATTACCAATAAATTTTTAATGACTTTATGCTGGGAGATAATTTATAATTTAGCATACAAAAAAGTAGTGAAAAACTTTTAATGAAATTCATTTATGGGCAGTCAAAAAAATAAATACGTAGATATTGAGTATTTCTTGTTTTTGAGCAGAAATCCTGTAACTTATCGTATACATTCATGATCATCAGTATTTCAGTCCTAAGATTGGTTCACTGTCCCACAAGTCCCCCATTAGTCTCTATTTAGTCTTCCAATATTTCCAATATTTCTGATCCGTAGAGTACTCCATGCAAACGTTTCGACGAGCTATTTCCTTATTTCCAATCTCATGTTTTTGAACGTAGTAGTTGTGTCTTTTCCCTATTAACTCATTATTGGCTTGAGCTATACTTCCCTTGATGTCGGTCGAACTTCCTTCATTCCAAGTTATACCGCTGCCTTGTATAGAGGAAGGATTCCATTTGCTCTAAGTGTCACTCCTCAAATTGTCACAAGTGTTTTAAGGTTCTCTTTTCCCTGAACAAAAATTTTACTTCTCTTCTTGTTGATGCTCATATTTCAGCGCCGAAGTACTTGGCCCATAGCATTCAGAGTTCCTTGAAATTCTCGTTTCTGCAACTATCGTGATATCATCAGTGAAACGGAGGATGCTAATTTATTCGCCATTCACTTGGAATCCTTTGATTTGCAATTATTATGCGTATTTTATTGAATCTTTGAGATAAAGAATAATAATAAAGTAAAATAATTCTGGCGAGAAGTTGTATCCTTGTCTAACTCCTTTGCTTATTTTCATTTCAGTTCCCCTTCCATTTTTTATTTGAATGTTTATTACCTGATTCTTTTAGAGGTGTTCGATTCTTATTTATAAGTGCTTTTAGCAATTGCAACATCTTATCCCAATCGACTTCGTCGAGGGTCTTCTCTAAGTCTAAGTCATGCGTGTCTTGTTTTCCAGTTTTGTTCGAAGAGCTTTTGCCACTACGATCGTATACGCCACTGGAATAAAAAATTCATCTCCCTCTTTTTCATATAGTTCAATTATTTGCTAACTTCTTACTTTACTTCTTCTTTTGCTGAGTTTCTTCAGCAAATGAAGTTCTTCTGTATCTTTTTCTTTACTATCTTCACTATCCGCCTCCAGTACCAGGCATTGAAGTCTTATTTTTTTAATATTAACTTTTTTCTAAATGTTCATTTCTCTCACTTGGCGCAATATTTATACGTTACGCGTTTTTTGCACTCTATGTAGTAATTTTTTATCCAGTGATTGATGTAAAACATTAAAGAATATATGCAAAAACATAAAATTCCCGAAACAAATATTTAAAAGAGCTAAGATACGAACATAAACGGGTGTTGATGGTAAAAGAACTTTTAATATAACTTTTAACGAAATAAAATGAAAGAATCACTCTGTTCTCGAACGTTTGGTCATTGTTGAAAAAGTATCTTGCTAAATCCAAACCGGGGCGAATGGTTTGAGAATTCAATCGAAATTCAGTGGAAAACTACGATTAAGCTTCTCTCAAGAATTGGAGTAAATAACAGGTAGAGTCACATGTTAGCAATATGAATTCCAGGAATAAAAAATTCACAATATCTATAAAACCGCATGCACACTTTTTGACCCGCGCATGCTGGGTATAAGTTTTTAAGAGGGGGAGGTGGGAGATTTTCCCAAAATGTAATCATTTTCCATGTGATCCTCGTTAAAGATGGAAGGTTTACAGAGTGCATATTCAATGGCCATTGATTTTTCGTGAGTTGAAAGGGAAATAGCGGAAAGAGGAGGATGTACCATCGGAGAGATATGGACAGAAAGCTGCCATTTGCTACTGCTGACTGTCTTTCGAAGTTTAAAACCAGGCCTTTGGATGTATAAATAAAATTGATTAATTATGTTTAATTCCTTTCGTATTCTATGAAATTACATTGAGAGTTTCCTTCGCCAGCCTCAAATCATTGACGAATCCAAATGTTGCGCTTCATTTTCCCTCGGTCGCGGATTCAATTCATGCATCGCTAATACACAACGAGAATAATAACCGTGAGTCGATAAAGTGGCCAATTAATTTGGGTAGTACTCGACTATTGACCGTAATAGATGATTCAGTAGTACGGAAATTGGATGGATTATTATTCCAGAATAAGAGGAATATTCAATTTATAAGATCACATGTTTTTTCTGGCTAACTGCTCGCACTAAAAAGAATAAATTTTAGTTATTTCTCAAAATAATAATTTTCAAAACACTTTTTTCTCCCTATAAAGTCTTTGGGAATTTCTCTGGCACAGTAAGCAACGTGGTAAGCAGCATTGTGGGAAGTAATGATTCAAAGCACGTTGTGATATGCAATACATAGGTACAACTTGGGAAATTTTATCTTATTCCACTGTTTTGCCATTTTTCAAAAAAGCATGGTACAATACGAAGACAGAATGTTCTCTCTCGTCTCGTCGATAGAGAGAGAGAAGGCATGCACGATGAGAGGGGTGGGCGAAGCGAAAACTCTTGACGGAGTCAAAGCGGAATAAATATGCACGAAACCTCTGCGTTTTATTAATTTCGAACGCCATATTCGTTCCGGTGGGGGAGCAGAATTGCATGGCCTTGATGAGGCGGGGGCAGAGAAAGGGAGGGAGACTGGAAGGGGCTACGGAGGAGGAGGACAGGAAGAGAGTTAAATTTTAAAAAAGGAGATCAGGAGGGAGGCAGGTTGAAGAGGGAGGGAGAGGAAGACAGGAACACGAGACGGTTTCAGCGAGGGAGGGCCGACTCAATGGGCGGTTAAAATTTTACGACCTTTGAAAACTTCCACAAAGCTGGTACGATTTCAACACCACGAAATCAAAAAGTTATGCTGTCGGTACGACAGTTGTGGAAAAATAAGACAGAGTGTTATGCATATTATGGGATTACACATATAATGTTGCCGACCTTTGAGTCTCGCATTTGACGAAGGCTACGGTGAATGAGTACCGTAAACAATGAGATTCTTAATCACGTTATCGAGATTAACAACTGAAAATTTTGTAAAACGTCGTGCCACACAAACCTTTTTGGTAATGCCATCAGTACGCGTTGGCCTAAATTTATTCGGAACAAAATAGGACGAGTAAAATGATCAGATTGAGATTTAGTGCCAAGACACGCAAGGCTTACTGACCAAGGGAAGCAATTTAAGCCAAGATATTACCCAAACGAGAGAATGAACAGATACATAACAAATTAGAATGTAACTGGAACACAGGTAAATCAGTGATTATTCAAAATTAGAGTAAGAAAGAGAAGTGAGAGATTTTACATGGATTATAGAAATAAACTGTGGGAAAACCCATGTATACATTTATTATTAACAATCTGGCCACAAATTAGTACGAGTATAATTAACTTCAAAAAGATATAAATTGATTAATATTAATTAAAATCAAAATGAATAAATCAACACATTTTTCATTTAATCCACAAAGCAGAAACAAAAGAGTTCCAATGTTTAGCAGAAAGTTTTCACAAATAAAAGCGTAGCGCAAAAGCGCAATATCATGGATTTTTTATAATAAAATTCAAAAAGCCCGAATATGTTAGCAACATTTATTTGAGATCAAAATTAATCTTAGATATCGGGTATACCTGTTCCTATTTTTATTTATTTTTGTGAGAAAAATACAAGCAGATCTTATTTCGTCAGGATGTCATAAGTACTATATAACTACATTTTATTCAAGCAGAAAACTTCACCGACGTGAAATGAAAAAATATAAATTAATTTTGAAATCACTGGAATTTTACTCACTTAACCGGAAACTTTGATACACTAAATAAATCTCCACAAGTGTAGGAATTACATTACTAAGAGGAGGCTGATTACTTCTTTGAAATAATGTTTTAATATTACTGGCCACTCGTTCGTATATGCATACTGGGGTAAATACACGTTTCATATTACATCTCATGATATGAGTTTATTTTTTCATTATACGAGGGTCATCCGGAAAGTAGTACCCGTTCGTGAAATAAAGACACAAAAGTAAATATTAACAAACATAAAAAATTTTATTTGAAAGAGGATACTTTAAACTACTTCTCAACATAATCTCCAAGCAAATTAAGGCATTTGTCATAACGTGTGACAAGTTTCTGTATTCCTGCTGCATAGTCCTTCGCCGCCAGCTCATTGAGATACGCGAGGGACCCATCTTGCACAAATTTTTGCATAATGCAGATGGTGTTTAACAATTTCATGAACAATTGTTCGAGAAACATTGGGAAAATGCTCACAGATGTCATCAATTGTGACGCGCCGATCGTTCCTCACGAATTCGTCAACTGAGCTCACCAGTTGGTCTGTAATGACAGACGGTCTCCCCGAACGCTCATCGTCGTGTGTGTTCCCCCTCCCCATGTTGAAGTTGCGACACCACCGCCGAACAGACGACTCGTCCATTACATTGTCTCCATACACCTCCTTTAATTGGCGATGAATATCACATGGGCGAACGTTTCTTGCATTGAGGAATTTCATCACTGCCCTCACTTCACAACTGGCGGCGTTCTCAATTTTTTTAAACATTGTAAACAATCACAGAAACAACACAGGCAATGCTAGCGTCACGCAACTTGGCTCAGAGAAGGCAGACAAGCCACTGAAGCTATCTGACCTCGTCCAGCGGCTACTCGCGTCGTCAGCACTTCATGCGGCACGAACGGGTACTACTTTCCGGATGACCCTCGTATTTACTATAATATGGGGAATAATTCATATTATTTATAAGATTTTGACCACATGCGAATAAAAACATAGTTATATTCTTTCTGTAGGACCCTTTAAACATAATTATCACCCGGAGAGGTGTGAAACGCTCGACCAAACGGAATTAATTGCGTGGAGTCGAAGAGATGGGGTTTCCACCGAGGGGTTTTCTGGCTATTACGTCCAATAGTTCAATATTTCAACACTTGGCCTAGATTAATACTATTGCATGATGTAACGAGGAAATCCCTTCGTTAGCGCGTCAATTAAGTAGCATTTCGGAGTACTGGAATGCATCATCACCCGGTGACGAAACCGTGGACATTGTACGGAGCGCGTTGAACTCAAGATGAAGTATTGTTATAATAAGATAAACTTATTCGACAACGAAGCGTCAGCAAGCGCGAACTTTGGAAACCCCGTTTCATACAAATACATAAATATTGACTCGGGCAGCAGATTCGACAGGATCATAAACATGACTCGAGGGATGATTGGCTTTGATTGAGAGAAGTGGGATGCATCGGAGAGGAGGGGAGGGGAAGGGGCGAGCGGGGAGGGGGAACGGGTGACTGAGTGGCCTAATGATGACAGAGTGGGGGGCGGGGGTGTGGAGTGACCCCTGGTCCGGAGAGGAGCAGAAAGGACGCGCGGAGACGGGCGTGAAGTGAAGGAGGGGAGCAGATGTGCACACAGATACAAAAGCACACACGAGTGGGGACACGACAAACCTCGGCGGGCCGCATCGAGTAGTGAAAAACCCTTCGCGTCCCATGCTGGACAGTTAAAGGGGACAAAAATTTGCACCTAAAACAAAACATTCAATTGGAATTAGTGATGAGCCAGCATACAAATTAATGTTACCAAATGTTTTTTTCAAAATGCCCAAGTAAATATCGGGTGATACAAAGTAATTTCTTAGACGTCGTAAGATTTTATTACTGAAGCATTGCTAAATAAATTTATTACCTCATACAAAAATATGTACACAGTGAAGAGAGGTAATAATCGATAATCCCATAGAATTACCGTCGGACATTCCGAACGCCTCCTGGAATCCCAATCGGTGCATATTTGGCTTTTGACCGGAATTCCCAGGGCAGAGCCCTTGAAAGGACACCAGGAGGGACCACCGTGAAAAGCGTGTCCCGACGAGCGCGAGTCTTTGCGTCGCAAATTTAGCCGATAGTGCGTCACACTACTCTATCTGAGGCCACTAACTTAGCTATCAGAAATTTTAGCTATAGAAATAATTAGCAATGAATTTTAATTCAAGTATCGGATGAATGATGATGATGATCTGTTTAATGACTTGCGATTGACGACATTGGATCTCTAAAATACTGAATATTCATTTATATTTCAATGATGATATTTTCAAACAGTAAACTTTTGCAGGAGAAAATGGAACGTGAAAAATCCTGAGTCAACTTAATCTCCAAGGGAAAGGTAATCTTACTATTCAGAATGACGGTTTACCCTTTCCTACTATAACTGTGAGGAGCAATGGGACAGGTTGAAAAAAAATATTTTCCTTCATTTCTTCCGGTAGTAACACACATCGATCAATACTTTAGCAAAGGATACTATGGAGCATATTTACACGGATAACAGGGGGTGTAATCGAGAAAAACCGAGTATTAACGTCTATGACAACAGGGACACCAGGGCTCATGTAACAATTTAACGGCCATTTCGTACAGTACTAAACCACTATGAAAATATATTCCAAAAGGCAAACTTAATAGAAATAGATCTCGCCATGGACTACGATCTTGACGTGGCAGAAGGGCTTACGAGTTCTGATGACCCCTAGAGCTGTGCAGGCGGGAACAATGACGTAGTTGAGGGCAGCTTACAACCCTGGCTTACTCGACAGCGAGATACAAACGGGCATTGAGGGAATTGAATTCAAATAGGGTAGGGGGGGTGACAATATTCCCACGGAAATACTTAAAAGTTTAGGAAACTGTGGGGAGAAGAGTTTTTATGGATTAATTTGTAGGAAAAAGGTGAAGGCCGCAAAATGTGAGGAAAACAGAACAATAAATTTGATATCTAAAGTAGTTCTTAGGATCAACAACAAAAGGATTGAGAGCAGGGCAAATGATTACTTTGAGGATCATTAACTTAGGTTAAGGAAGGGGATAGGCACGCGTGATGCCATTGCAGTAATGAGGTCACTAATAGAAAGGAACATAGAACACAATAAGGTTGTATTTTTCTATTTCGTAGAGTTCTAAAAGGCGTTTGATAGAGTGAATTTGGAAAAAATAATGAATACATTTCATAAAATAGAAATAGATTGGAGGAATGGAAGGCTAATCCGCAACCTGTACATGTCTCAGACTGCTCAGGTGGATGTGGAGTGGGGGGATGGAGGGCCTGGATGGATAGTGTTAGGAAGAGGAGTGAGACAGGGATGTCCATTATCACCTGCACTGTTTAACATATAGGTGTGAAGGAAATGGTAAAAGAGGCCTCGTAAGATCTAGAGATAGGAATGAAGGTTGGCGGGGAATTACAAAATCACTTAGGTGTGCTAATGATCACGCTTTAGTTTGCCAGTCAACCAAGGTCTTGCAAGCATTGCTGAGTGGATTGGAAACTATGGGATTAGAATGAATATAAATAAGACAAAGGTTAGGAGGTTTTCCAGAAACAGAAAAGCTAAGGTAAATGTTAAAATAGGTGGATAAAAACTGGAGTAGGCGGAACATTTGACGTATTTCGGGAGTGTGTGGGACCAAAATGGTCAAAATAATAGGGGCATAAGAAAAAGTTGGGCAAAGAAGCTTTCACAAGGGGGAAGAAATTGATGATAGGGACGTTGAGTAAAAATGTTAAGAAAAGACTCGTCAAATCCTTGATATGGAGCGTAGTTCTTTGCTTCGCGGAAACTTGGTCATTGAAGCAGGATGATAGGCTTAGATTGGAGGCTTTGGGCGTGGAAAAGTTGCAATGGAAAGAAAGGAAAACAAATGAGGATGTGCCTATTTATGGTGGAGGAGAGTAGGGGATGGTTTGGAAAAAACAGTATAAGACAGGAGAGATGAATGCCAAGCATATTGATCGGCATGGGGATGCCGAAGACTCTGTTAGAGGGGAGAATGTTAGGCAATCGAGGAAGGGGCAGGAATGGGATAGAAATGTTGCACGGAATGAAGGAAGAATACGGAGAACAGAAGGGAATTACTGTAGACCAGAATATAGTATTAGGTTGTGCTTTAATAGGAGAGGTGAGCAAATGCTCACTGTTCCGTTTCGTTGCTTGTGTCCATCAAAAACCTGCCTTAACCGGTATATTGCCGATAACAGTTATCATAATAATGGAAATAGGATTTGCGTATCCATTGTTCAACGTGGAGATTAAAAGGATCTATAAGCCGATTCTTATCTATAAAATGAATAAAAAGGAGCGAAATCATGGAAATGCCGATCAAAATAGTACGAGTAAGGAATGAAATACTCATGTTGGACTTTTCGTCACTGATATTTTCTATATCTACAGTATAATATATTCAAGACGTATTCCATACAATTAAGTAGAAACATAAATGATGGAACGAAATCAGTTGATCATCATATAAATACCAAACATATTTCTATCTTATCATACACGCTAAAATTTGCGGAAGGCTGCGTAGGTATGAATGGCAAACGCCATTAACCAATGGCGTTTGCCATTCATACCTCGTGCCTATTTGGATTTGCTTGTCCTCAGTAACTAGCCATACCAATGATTGGTATTATAGATGGTCGAGATTCCCCAAGCACTATGTCCAACGATTTTGAAATTCATGCAATATGATAGGTTATTAATTCGGGGGGGGGGCAGCCAGCAACGGGGACCAGAATTGCTTCCCAGTACGCTCTAGTGCCCGGCAAACAGCACAATATGAATGAGATGAGGGTGCCCAAAGTGACACGAAACGGAAATCTGGTTTGGTACCTTCTACTACCCATTGCGTAAGCATGGGTTAAAAATAAGGCGCAGCAGGTGTCAAAAGTGAAAAGGATTGACCATAAATGGTTTCCACGTGCAAAAGATACAGCTAGAGCTACCGGAAGAGGGTATTTAAATACTTTTCTTTCATCCGGCAAGTGTATTTGGTCGGGGATTCCATCTCTCGTCGATAGAGTTAGAGGCAAAGGACGTGCACTTGATCATTCAATGAATAGGAATAATGACGACCTAGGGTACGATTCGCCTTCAATTATTGGCGCGCAGCACAATACTCCGTTAGTAAAAATTTCATCATCGACGATAGTGTTTTGGACCGCGTGCTTGATTGGTTCGCGGATGGAAACAATGGGGGGAGGTAGTTGGGAATGGGAGTGGTAAGTGGGGGTGGCGATGGAATGAGAGGCGAGAAGAGAGTCCCCCTCCCCTTGCCACGGTTGGGGGAGGGGGGTCGCGCTCGGGGAGGAGAGTCAGGCGAGGCAATCGATTTTCGGGCGAGTATATCCATGTCGTTCCATACCGGACGTCCAATCAGAGGAAGAATTACGCGCAACAAACGACCCTCTTCCTTCTCGACCCTACGACTCCCCGCTAACCCTTCCTCCCCCTCCCTACCTTGCTCCAAGCTTCCTCTAGTCTTGGGTCTGCTTTCCCGAGCGCCTTCGCTTTCGACATTCAGACGGCGTCGAAAGTGGAGCAGCCGGAGAGAGAGAGGTGAGGATACCACCCATAATGTTTTTACCCCGCCCCTAATTTCGGCCCTCCCTCTTCGGAGTTCATCCGTCATTACGACGTCAAATTTGCCCATCCACCTGACTTCTGCCCTCGCCTCCCCCCCTACGATCTCCTCCAATCACGGGGGCCAAACGGCTCCGCGTGGGAGGGGCAAATGAGATGGGGGAGAGAAAGCCTCCCCCTTCGCATGTAAGCACGGGTGGTCGGGTTTGAAAAATACACGTGTAGTTTTCTGAAAAGCATCCATAAACATTAATAGTACTCTAAATACATCCAAAAACATAAATAGTAGAGTAAAGTACTGTCGGTTCAAACTCAGCCGTATCCGTTTGTTTCTGTGTTTGTATACTCATGTATTTGCTGCTTATCTTTGACAGAAAGATAAATGGGAGATGAAATCAACCATTCACATGTGCACTGGCATAAACCAATATCCTTGTATATCTGAACAAACGAGAACCAGTCAATTTCCTACTAGCAATAAGTTTTTAGAACACACAATTACAACTGTGCGCCTACTTAGAATGATATCAACCTTTAAGGGACAAAAAAGATGATTTTTTTGCTGATTATATAACGTTCCTCATGAACAGTATCAACGGAAGGAAAGATTAAAGTGACGCAACTTTCATACAATGTTAATCTTAAGATTTTTGTTCAATTTCATTTCTACTGGCAACTACAAAATTAGATTCATGCATGTGTTAATGAATTTCTTTAGTTCTTTTTACATTTATTGATAAAAAATAATTAAATAATTCTAGCCTTAAGGAATTAAAATTTAAATGAATTTACCCAGTTGAGCGCAAAGAGGGACATGGAATACTGTAAATGGCTCGCTGAGTAGTGATGGAGAAAAGAGTGGCCAGAACTTATGAATCCGGCGTTTTTCTAGAATTTTTTATTTTTCGTGTAGAAAAATGGTGTCCCTTTTAATAATTGAATAGTCTTGATTTTCTCTTTAATCGACTTGGGAAAGACTTCACGGAGTCCCAAATGTACACGCACTCACATTCAATGAGTCAACACTATTATTGCCTGTCGTGCAAATCCATGCTGATGCAATTACTTTACCTTTAGCGCGAATTTTTTTCCCAAATTATTAAGAAAAATATCGCTAACGCGAATCACTGACAATAGCTTACCTTTTTTAGCTCTCTGTAAAGCCAATACACTAATGCTGACTGTGATCAACATTCGGTAGCTTAAAATTTAATTACTTAAACGCAATCTTTGCTCAGAGACAAACGTCTATTTGACATTAAATAAATTATCGATTTAATTACTTAAATTATTGACGATTCCTGCCAAAATTGTCGCAAAGAACCAGAGGATCACTAGTTCATATACTAGATAAACTCATTAAAATCTACTCATACAAAGTAAGCGCTTAATTTGCGAGTATGAATGGCTAAATTATTTTGCTATGAAGGTAGAGCAGTCATGAAAATTTAAATGAGTTCTTTCTTCCATATTAAGCTGACGTTATTTCTGGTAATCAATTCAGTTGGTATATAAAAGGTATTGCATTTCACTCTACCCTATCACCTACGATAGTAAAAAGTAAAATGGTTTATTTAATCAGGAAATACCTTCTGAAAGACGATGATGATGTGGATTTTAACAAGCCAGTCAAAGTTCATAATAAATAAATGATTTTCAACAAATACCGTACAGTAATCTCTTCCTTGCTGCTTCTAAATGGAAATCCATGATAGCACGAAAAATATGATTTAAAAATAAAATCAATGGAATTATTTGCCATTTAAAAATGAAAACGGGCAACTAAACATTGACGATAACTTGGAAAGCAAAAGTCTTCGGTAAAATTTCACTAATTGATATCGTATCAAGAAGGATTAGATCATTGGTGCACTGAAAATATACGCATATCAGTCATCTTCCATTTCTCAAAGAAATTCGTCGTGCTTTTAGGGCAAGTGATTGTGAGACTAAAAACAATTTTTAAAATATACTTAACCTTCGAGATACGTGAATTTTCCCATCACCTTGAATTCGCAACCCGCATGCAGATGATCTAACAACTGAATTTTGCATGAAAAGTTTACAAAAGTTTTGCCTTAGGGTCTGCCACCGTGGAAAATATCACATCCTGAGTTTGCCTGAAAGCTAGGTGGCAAAGAGGACATTTTTAAAAGTACTTATTACGAAGAATTAGGGTGAAAATACATTGTGCGGATTACGATGGATATATTGAAGCGTACTTTAATATGGGACTTTAAGAATTGGATTTATCAAACACCGGTTTGGGCTTGAGTTTTTATCCAATGACATATAGTACGTCGCACACCCGCAGTCAATCTGGTAGCCTGTCACTTCAAAAGTAAAGGGAAAATGATAGGAAACTTAGCGAATTCCTGAAACGAAATATTTAAGTTATATCATCCAGAAATAAAGCATACACTTTGATATTCTAACAGTTAACCTTACTTATTAAAAAAAATGTTCTAAAGGAAACGGGGTTAGTGATCTCAGTAAACGTTTATAATACCAACATTTTTGTCACTACCAAATCATATTGTTACATCAATTATCAGGTTTGTGCTAATGGAAGGGTAGGTATTGTTATGCATTAATGATCTAGATACATACGCTTAAAAAAGAACAATTAGAACTGCCAATAATTCAATTTTACTCATAGTTATATTCAGGAACTGCTGTGAAGACCTTTAACGATTCGTCAGTTAATGGCGTCGCTAAAAGTGCTTAGGAAACGCCCGGCGAACCTATTCTGAATTGTTCGGTGAGAATGGATGATACGTGAATAATTATACGAAAATATGTATCAGTTGAAAAAATTTGCTTACTTTGGAGGCATATCGCGTCTCGTGACTTGTATGATATACATTCATATTGAACAAGAGTGATGCATAATAATTATTGTGTTATTGTAACATTCTGAGCCAAATAAACATTTAGTTCGTAATATAAATGCTTCATAGACGATATTAAATGTTCAATATATGAATTAAGAATACCCATTACAAACACTTATGCTAATTTTTCAACATTACAAGCCAGGTTTGGTTTGACAGCCTGTCACACCGAAGTCATCCACGTGCCGTACCTGAACGGGGACTGAATTGGGGGCCTAGGGCCGATAAAACAGAACCGCGGGCATGGTTCCTCCTTCCACAGCCAACGAAGAGAATGAAATAAAAAAATTAAAATCTCCATCGTGAACCCTCAAACACAGAGTATAGGAGTCACGCCCAGGCAAATGTCACTCATTGACCTGAGCTCTCGCGTGAGCTCTGAGCTATACGTCTTCTATACATGGGGTCAGAGACAGAGAGAGTGAAATAGGGAGGGATTGAGATAGAAAAAGAGAGGGAGGGAGTATTGAGAGAGAGGAAGAGAGATGGGTGGAATACTCTGTCGGAAATTTCGGCTCTGTAGCTGAGTCGGCGAGCGGGCAAACGATCATGTCGGTGGCGGAGATCAAATTTCACCCTACGGCGCTGAATTCTCGACAGTGAAAACAGGACTTAGCCATTCAGCAATATATTCCTCATTCAGGAGGCGCTGGTCTTGCGTAGGAGTAAAATATTTGGAAAATCAATACTGCTTAATTACAGAGTGTGTTTCATAAAGAGAGAATCGTGAGAATAAAGGTTCACAGCAAAAAACATGGGAATATGCTTCTGAAGAAAACACTAGAGCAGCTTTAATGAAGTGAAATTTGGCGTCTAGTGGAATTCAAAAAAATCTCTTCTCTATAGAGTTCCGAATTAATTACTAATGGAATTATTGGAAAGAAAAAAAGGATATTACGGCTTATGTTACGGGAGGTAACTTAAAAAATTCACCAATCAAAATCCAATGTATCATATGATGGGCAGAATTAATGGCATAGTACGTCGAAAGTAACGCTGGGACTCACCGGAAAGCTCCGTGTTACAATTAGGAATTTGGCTTTGTAACAATATTATTTTTTCGAGGACTAGGAATTTCTGAAAAACAACTAATTTGCACAGATGGACAACTTTTAAATCAAGAGGAATACAAATGAAAGACAAGCTGAAAAAAAACTTGTGCGTTAGTTGCATAAACAGGGAAAGCTCCGCACTAATTTTTAGGCATAAGAATGATGACATCTATCTCCAAGAAGTCAAACGCCAAAAAACGTAAAATTTAGTTTACACACATAAACACAAATACTAATTCAAATGGAGCAAGAGGTAGACTCTCTCCTTTTAGACGATAAATTTGGTATTGGAAGTAATCGAGGACCAATGAAATAAATATTAGCTTAAATATGGATAACATATACCCCAATTGAGAAGTATTTAACTGAGTATGCGTAATCTGAATATACCTGGATAAAAACAGATCCTGAAGATATAGAAATCTTATTTGGCTATACAAAATATTTGCGATCTTGAAAGAAATAAGGATAGCCTATAAAGACCGATTAGTTTTGTGTAATCTTTAGAGGAACCAAAGAGTTGTTATTTATGGTAGGACCAAACAAGAGAAAATAGAGATTTAGAAAGCAGTTCGTCAATGACGACATTATCAATGGATTTCTTCTCCATTTATATGAAATAGATGTAGTGAAAATGTCATGAGAGAACTGGAGACGGGGGGTAATAATACTTAGTGAAAAAATAGCAAATACAACGCAAACCGACGACGCTGTTTGTTTCCTGTAAATATTACGCATGAAAGATGTGGGATGCAGGAATTAAGAAGAGACAAAAAGGAGAAGGAGGGACGTAAAGCATGGAGAGCGTCTTTCAAACAAACTGCTGCAAACTTATTTTCGCACTGATCTCCATAGGAGAACTAACTTCCATATTGTTCTATTCATGCGAAGTGTAAATTTCACAGGTCGTGTAGAGTTAAAAACTAGGTGACCTCAGCTCTCACCTACCGAACGAACCCTTGAGTAATTGGTTTACATTCGACCATTGACAAATATTTTTAAAAATTTTCTATCAACGAAAATTAATAATTGAGCAAAGAATTTAGCATCAAGCAGTAAGTAAAATTTGCCACGGCTCTTAAAGTATTATTAGAGAGACAATATATTCTGTGACCGGATATAGAGGGTCCATCATTTTAATATTCTTTTTAAATTCATTTATAATATTTCTACTTATTCAAAATTTTAATTCATTTTAATAAAATTTCTGAGCGCTCTGTCTTTGTATGGTGGAGATTTATCGTACGAAGTGGTTGTGGCTCATTTTTATTCCCTCCTTTTCAGTATACCTGAGAACTTCTACAATCGTTGAAATTAACACTCCTTTGGAACTAAGTTTTCCGCAAGTACGCATAAGAATTTGCACATCATTCCGCGATTTTTATTTAATGATTTTTCCTTTTCCTAGCCCTTTAAAATCTTTCCTCTCCCTTATACTTTACCCATCCAACCTGGTGCTTGCACCCCCTCCCACACACCTTTTTGGTGGATCGCGGAGTATATATCTAGATATACTTGAGAGAGGGTTAAATCGGTGCGCTGTACGGAAGGGTAAATAAAACTATTAGAAAATGAGAATGGAAAATCCATGAACGCCTTTAGATATAGTTTAGGACATTCACTGTTTAAACCAGAAAAGAGTCAACCTAGATGATCTGGTTGGTGACGATATAAGGTAATCCAATTAAGATTTTTTATCTTAACAGAGATCATTGGCAATCTTTAAATGAATTCCTCTAATGAAAATTTGATAAGTATATCCTGGTTTACTTTATTGAATTGGAAATCCATTCTCCATGCATTAATCTTTCCTTTTTAAAATATGCAAATGTAGATAAAAATTCAATTTTAAAATTATAGGCCAGCTAAATCCAAGGCGTTTGACTCCGTTCGTTAGATATTCAGCTCCAATTGAACACTTCTGACATTGAATTGCGGGCGCTAGTATAGCGCTTCACATCGAATAGCCTGGATGCGCTAGCATTTCCAATTTCCAAGGAATGGCATTTAATTCAACGCGTCGCATTTATTTGGAACGATATCGCTGTATATCAGTGCACACAATTACTGTTGACAAAAAAGATCCATTGGACATTTTTGAGAATCAAATCGAGCAAACTGGTAATTCTGGACGCATGTAATAACGAGAATCACTGAATGAGTGGCATGTGATAGGTGGAATTAATGAATCATTTAGCTCAAATCGTGAGGATTTGATTTTATTTCAAAGAGAGTTTCGACTATGGAAAAGGTACCTGCAAAATAAAATTAGCTTAAAAATACGATATTTAAAGAATTGATGCGATGTGGAATAAACCCAAAATAAGTATCGTTCCATATTCATAATGACAGGTAGGGGAATGAAGGTTTTTTCATTGAAAACTTAGTTAATCCAACGGTTTTAAAGTAGGATTCAAACATGGAGCTTGAAATGTTGAGTACTCCTGAGTTAATAATATTTTAGTCAGCTCTGTGTCAATTTGCTTTTTGTCGAAGCTATGACTTGAATTTGAACACTTTTCTTTCTAGGATAATAGTTTTTTGTCTATAACTGTCCATTTCTCGCTAGATTTTCCAAAAAAGTTATTTTTAAATTTTTTAGTGAAAGTAGGCAGTATATACTACTGTTATGAAAATAGGACGCCGTTGAAAAATGAACAAATATAACTACTAATTTTTGACTGGCCGAAGGACTTTTATGCCGAAGCCGTTTATGGCCGAAGCACGTTTATGAGGAGAGATTAGTTAATAAAATAAATACAATAAAACAAATACAATAAAATAAATACAATAAAAACAATAAAATTAATAAAAGTTAAAGAATGG
Organism: Hetaerina americana; assembly: GCF_022747635.1. Taxonomy (NCBI): domain Eukaryota; kingdom Metazoa; phylum Arthropoda; class Insecta; order Odonata; family Calopterygidae; genus Hetaerina; species Hetaerina americana. The sequence goes on from NW_027286985.1 coordinate 90,829,802, forward strand.
ACGTAGTTGATCGTGTCTCATTCTCTGGATCAATTTTCCGTATTTCGCCAATATATTAATCTAGAACTTTAATGATTCCAGTTTAAACGAGAGCAGAAACAATCGCATGCAGGTAAAAAGATTATTATGTGGCACAGGCGTCAGGGTGAAATAATAATGCATGAAACTGTTATGAAACGTCATAGTCAGTTTCAGTAACTTTCCCTGTTAACTAGGCGACAATGCCCAATACTTGGATTATTTATATTTTATGAGAAAAGGGAATAATAGCAATTTTATTTCCTAGGGAAAATATATTCTGCTTTGGTCAACTTTGGGCCTTCCAATCAATTAATAAAACAAAAACGGATAAACGATGTCGGATCCGAATTTTCGCCCTATCTACTCGGGTTCATTCCCTCAAAGAGTATTTTTTCCGTAATGGTACTGTATCCATATTAAAGAGAACTCCTTCATTTATCGAAATACAATATTTCTCAATCTTTCTTGACAAAGATGTTCGCATTGTACGAATCCTGCAGATCCCACTCACATGGAGTGCTTCTCCTCTTTTTAATTCCTTGTTTTTCTCCAAAAAGTCCGATCGCTAATGCTCTCCGAAATATGACGTGACCGGAAAAAGCTTTCCTTAAGATTGCTTCACTTTGCAATCGATTTTGCGGCACCCGGAACTCTGTGGAGGACTTTATTTCAGCCTGAAACATCGGGGGCCTAGCTGAAGTCGCCATTATTGATTTAGAGCCTTAAAGTCATGACGAGGCGTTAAGTGGAATCTGATTTAAAATTCTCTTCAGGCATCTTAAAAATTGACTGTCTGACCTTAATAGTACATGAAACAGGGAGACTATGATATGAATGGGTTACTCTTTAATTTTCCATTAATCCCGTAATCTCCACTGAAATGAGGTAAAGATTTTTATTTCAAGGAAACACTTAACAAATAAACCATTGCTACAATAAGGATTTAAGCCTCGTTAAAATATCGCTACGATTGCGTATATGTACAACGAAATTCTCGAGTTGAGTACATTCGTTTTGACTTTTCGCTGTTATTGAAATGCGTTCGTTCTAATTACTAGTTCGTAGGAGTTTACGACGTGAGAATGAATTTACTATACTTGAGGAATTGAGTTTTCAGCACTTGAAGATATCCTTTAAAAATCATCTGCACGAAGGCGCTATAATCTCCCTAATCACCGCACCCATCCCTCTATTTATTCTTCCCTTTCGAGCTTCAGCTTATCAGTTTGTTAATTTCATTGATTTCTTTCTCTTCCTGGCACATCACCTCCGACTTCACAATTATTTGGCAAATTATAATGGCGAATGTATATTTCTTTATTGGCACAAGTACATATCTAAAATACGTGAAATTATTAAAATATATTTGACAATAACCACATCAATGAAATAGGAAATTTAAATTAAAATAAATTTACTCTATGCAACGCAATTATTAAGATTCTCCGATATTTTTTCTTCAAAAAACCCCGATAAAATTGCTTAAAAAATGAAACGAATGCGACAGAAAAATAAGCCCTAGCATTAAGAAGACTCACAATCTTTATTTTGTATTTAACGCATAGTGCCATATTGATATGTTCAGTAAACGGCAGAAAATAAAATTAAAACCAGATGATAGAAGAATTGATTTCTTCTCTATATTTTGTCAAATAATCAGCATTTTAACATTCTAGTAGAATTTTACATAATAACTGGTATATATGGGATCACTTTGGTTTAGGTGTTTGATAGTTAAACAAACGCATTAGGTATTCCCCATAAGGGGAGAATAGTTTCATCACTAAAAATACAGTGTAAGTATCCGTACCGTTCACCATTTCACTTTTCCTTGACCCAATGACACCATGAAAGAGCCCGAAGCTCTCCTCTCCGCTATTGAAGACGGCATTAAAAGGACACAAGTAAAAGAAACCTTGAATCCAATACACCTTTTCCTGAATTCATTTCAATTTTCGCATACCATTATCGTGTTTATCTTACGGAAAAGGCACAGCCTTGTTAGAATCAAAACACCTTTCCCCGCGTCTCTGAATAGATGGCATAATGTGCATGTTATCGAACTCACACGCTGAGAGCACATTACCTCCGTCATTTATTCGCAGCAGACCGAAGTACCAGATGCAGGCAGCACGGAATTTCATCACAGGGATTTTCACTTGCACGCAAAGGTTATTTCCCGGATCGTGATATAACACGAGTGGTTTCCTACTCGCATGCAATCCGTTTCACCGTCGGCCAGAATGTGCTCCACCCCCATCCCGCTTCCCCCCACCCTTTCCCGAACTCTCATTCCTCTCTCTATCTCTCTTAAACGACTTCGAAGCATCTTTTTCTTTACCGTTTCCTGATCCGCGTCACATAAAAGTTTCATTCGTTCCCAATGCTTCTCCTCTTAAGCTCTTCGGGGCGCACGGTTGCGTCTACCATATTTTACTCTTGGCGGAGAGCTTGCGTCCTCCCATCTGCTTATTCCTCCTTTGCCTCCTTAAGCTTCCCCTTTATCAAACATCAGCCAATTCCCCACTCCTTTACCTCCGTTCACTTATTCATGTGAGCCCCCTCATCCCCTCACCCCCCTCCCCGCAAGCATTTCTTTCCCACCTCCAACCTTCATTTCTAACTAACATCCTTCTCTTTCTCTCTCTCTCTCTTTCTCCCTTCCCCCTCAGGCACAACTTTCCCCGCCGTCCCTCCCTCTTCAAGCGAGCACCGTTTCCCACCCTATTCCCACTCCGCACCAACCCCCACCCCCTCCGTCTTCTCCTCTCCCCCACGCACCACACATTCAGACTTCTTCTCGTCTTTCTCCAGTCTTCCCCACCAACACCATCACCTTACTCTCTGGTGCGCTGCCTCCCCCACACACCATCTTCTCCTGCCTCCGCCGCGCCGTACACTTCACTTCCATTTTCACCATTAATATTTCACCCCCTCTCTCATTCACCCCCCCACCCCCCTCCTCCTTCCCCCTCCCCAGTTCGCTCTCACTACCTCACACCCCACTCCTTTATTTCTCTGCGGCCATTCCGTCTCAAACACCTTATTCCCTTCCCCACCATTATTCCTCGCCATCTTGCGCCGCCCCTTTTCCTCGCACTCCCCCTCTCCCTTCTTCCTCTTCCCTCTCCTCACTCACTCGCTCCGCATCGCCAGCTCCTTCTTCCTCTCCCTCTCGTCCTTTGCCTCCGCCCTCCGTCCATCCCGACTACGCGCCTTCCCTATTCCTCTTTGGTGCCCACTCTGTGTGTCCGTCTCTCTGCCCGTGGCTGCTGTTTGGGCTCTGGGCGCGCGAGTGTGTGTGCGCCGCAGCGTGCTCGTCCTCTCCTTTTCTTCATGACTTCATCTCTTTAATCTCCTCCCCACCCTCTCGCTCCCCTGAACCCGCCCTCCTCTCTTTTTTCCCTTCCGCTTGAGTTTTCGCGGGCGAAGGACGAAATTTTGGGTACCGGAGAAAGAGAGAGAGAGGGGCGGCGAGGGGTGGCGAGGCCATGGTTGGCGGGGGAAGAGGGCGATGATAATTAAAACCCGGGGCACATTTCACTCATGATTTAAAGCGGAGAATTTCGTTGCTGGGAGGCTCTGAGAAAAAAACGTGCATTATTCGGCGTGCACGTTACACTCCGAGAGTCAATGTCCACCCTGGCCGCAGCCCGTTGACTTTGTCAGACTAACAGCGTACAAAATTTGTCTTGCAACATCGTCTTTAAACCATGAATATTGACATATGCAATTTCTGAACGGAATGGTGATTTGGTTTCGAGCTATTTAAGCCAAACACCGCGCCGAAAATGAATAAATAAGGAATGCTAAATTGTATGGACCTGACCAATTACAATTGAAAATATTATTTATCAAGCTTGATTAAAAATAATGTATTCGGAATGTAGATACACGTGACCTACGTTTTTAGAATACAGGTGTGTATGTTTATATAAATATGTATACATATGAATACATGCATAAATAAATACATAAATATATATATATATATATTTTTTATGACTGATGACGATGACCGTGCCGTCGAAACGTCAAGACTACATATGTGAGTGTCCTTTCTTTGTGTTTCTAAGTTTAAAAAATCTAAATCTGTGTTTTTATATATTATACGCTGAAGAGCGTTTCATTTTGAAGATATATATATATATATATATATATATATATATATATATATATATATATATATATATATATACATATATACTAATATATGTGTGCGCACACATATGCATGTGTTGGTGTATTCTGAGCTACTCCTGCACAGTTCCTTCTTTACCCAGAGGAAGGTGGTTTGGCCACCGAAAATTTGGAATGCGTTTGGGGTTCATTTGTGTTTTTTTCTGTATTTCTGTTGATTAGCGCCATCTTGCTTCTCCAATCAAATTATTTTTCATATCCGTGAGACTTTCCTTCAAGATATTTATACATATATATATATATATATATATATATATATATATATATATATATATATATATATATATACCTATAGTGTAACTGTATTTGCTGAAGGGCTAAATAACTAATCCTGTTGACGAAGTATCTAACTGGTTTTTTTTAGTCTTTGTCTGATTATTTCTAAACATATTTATCGGTATATTAACCCAATTATATAATAAAGATAAATTTATTTGGTTTAAGTATATCGTAATAGTAAAACTAAAAAAAATATAAAATGAATATTTATGTAGGTAATTATATTCTCGCATATTTTAGTTTAAGAAATATTTTCTTCATTATTTGTAATCATTTTACAAATACTTAGTGTTCGCGTGAATAATAAAGTGAAGCTTAAAAATGTTCTAATGCTGAATGTTCTACATCTTTGGCAACAGATGAATTATGGGAGGTAACCCTTACCTACCCACAGCAATTAACTTCGACCGAACTAATCATTTAATCATCGATTGATTTAGTTACTTTACTCCACAACCTATCTAAATCTTAAATTTATTCCACCACTATTCAGACAATTTTCATATTAGAGAGTGCAAATGCAAATTTTTCACTGCCCATGAACACATAATGAAGCGTATCTCAGAGCACTACGAACAAAAAGTCTTTTTTGTTATTAAATTCAAAACCATTTGAAATTTCGTTCTTGATACAATTTCATGCTGTTACATAACGATGTTGCATCCTTGTAGTAGGTGGTCAGTACAGCGGTAATTTCAATTATCACAACAGATATTGGTCGGTATTCCTCAAAATACAATTCTATTATTTTCATTCGCAAAATTTGGCAATAAGCCTCAATAAAAGTATTTTTCAATTTCAAAAGCGACTAGACTCATGCTAAATAAAGGATTAAAAATATTAGTATCACATAAAATGGCTACTTATTGATAATATCCTTACTTTAATTCAGTTTTAGGAAATCCATATCATATGATTGCTAGATCCTCCTGATAGATTTTCTTTAACAGATAATTAAAGAAGAGGGACTATATATGTACTGACCAGTTTCATAATACAAGAATGATGGAATCTATATATCCACCTTACGAATACAAAATATTTGCCCGCATTCACGAAGCAAGAGATGCAGTCTTAACACCTCCTGCCCCACGCCCCCATATCCGCTCGCAGGGGGTGGCGTAGATGGAGATATTAGTTTTTGAGGAAGTTGTAGAAAATGTTTTGTCTCGTCTGAAAGGAGAATTTTCTCACCCTGGCCCCTAAGCCATATAAAAATATAAATACCTATAATTGCATATCATTTGTATGCTCTTCTTTCGCAGAAGTGCGAGACCGGAGAAAGCGGATCCGTGCGACTTCCCTTCCCCCGCACACACTTCCCGTTTTCCCCTCCCACCCCCTCAATCCTCTTTCCATTCTCCACCACCCCTCCGGCCCCACCCAACGATACCCACCCTCTCTTCGGCCCTTGAACCCTTCGTCCTTATTGCTGCCCCGAGGGACGCCTTGGATCACAATCTGACCGATCCTTGAAAAGTGGTGAGGGAGGGGGAGAGAGAGAGATAGAGGAGGGGGCGGGAGGGTGGAGAGGGTGCACCCTCCCGCTCTGGGATAGCGGGGTGGACTTATTTCCTTCTTCTTCGGATGCGGAGGGCGATCGGACCCGAAGGGGAGGGGGTGTGTGGGATGGATGGGTGTAGTGGGAGAAGATCCTCTCTCCGAGAGAGAGAGGTGGATGGGAGGGGTGGGGTCGGGTACGTGTTGGAAGCGAATGGGCCGGGGGCCGGTGGAAGGAAGGCTTCGCCGTGGAGGAGTAGGAGGCATCGTGGGGGACGGACGTAAGGAATAGCCAGGGGGGACAGAGAGAGCTCCTCCAGGCAGGCCTGGCCTGCTGAATGGGGAGGCGGGAGTGTCGGGAAGGGGTGGGGTTGGACGGGGGTGGCTCAGGGAAGACGGCCCTACGTGATGGCGGTCGGGGAGGGGATTGGGTGGGGGCATCGGGTCAATGGGGGCTGCGGGGGGAATGCGACAGAAATAGGGGAATTGGAGATGGGGTGCGATGCCTTTGGGAGAGTTATCAGAGTGGGGAGAGGTCCTCCCGAATGAGGGGGACACGTCACCCCGAGGGTCGTGATGACGGATGGCAAGCAGAGAGGATGTCAAGGTACGAGTGGTGAGAGCGGAGCACAGTTTCGTACGCGCGTGCGCATGTATGTGTATGTAATACTATACATATAAATACTCATCAGTGTTTCAATTCAAATATTAGTTAACTACAACCCTCGGTTCTTTTCTATTATGTTGATTCCCGCACCACCTGAGAGCTGTTATGACTTACGTCCGTCTTAATTTACTCTATGAATCATTTTTGTCTCTTTCCCTTTTACGGGTAAAAATACCCTTCAAATTCCCCCTTATTATGTTTGACTAATTTATTTTACCTCAATCCATTTAGTGTTATCTTTACTTTTTATCCTAATTTCCGTTTTTTCTCTTTAGTAAACAGCTCCTCGTCCTTTTTCATAATTTCCTCTAATGCCTGCCGATTCTCCTTTCTTGTTCTTCTTTTAAATGCTTCCAATTGCCATTTTCTAAGTCATCTTCCTTCTTCTATATTTTTTTAATCAAGTGCTACTTATAATTAATACTAAATTATGATTCGAGTCTGATTCCGCTTCCGGGACACTGCGTAAATTGACAACGGTATTCTCAAAACTGTGCCTAACCATAATATAATCTATCTGATATCTTCCTGAATCCCCGGGAATGTTTCACGTATCCTACCCCTAACTAGCTATCTACGACTTTTGTGGGGTCTAAACCAAGTGTTGCTGATTATTAAACCCTGTCTTCAGCAGAAATCTACTGCTTCCTCTCTGCGGTCATTCCTCGTACCTAAACCGTATTCCCTCACCTCACCAAGATCCCTTACTTCGCCCGCCGGCGCATTAAAACCCCACATCACCATCAAATGCTTTCCCCCAGGAAAACCCGCGATTATTTCCTCTAACCGATCGTATTGCCCTATCGATCCTTTTCTCCTTATGACTGCAATAGCGTTTTTAACGTGATAGAATCACTCAATGGCCGTATCACTAGGATCAGAAGCCTTTAGAACCGCCTTACTAAGGAAAAAGTGCGCGGACTACCTTTCGTCAGATTCCTACCCTTCGACTAATGTGGCATGGGTGATCCTACCTGGAACAAAAGTCATTACTCCCGCCAGCACAGCTCTAGGGACTAATCCCGAAGTACCTTCCAACATAACACTCCCTTTGATAAATGCTATAGTATCCCTATTCTAGCATCCGCCCCAGCCTCCGACCCGCCTCTGAAACTCAAGACAATAGAACAGACATACCACTGACTCCTCGATTCTTGGAATAAGCCAGGAATCAATATGAGACATTAATTACAAACCTCCAGATATTTTCATTCTCCTCCCCCTGCGCTCCCATAACCTTCCATATCAATCCCACGCTTCCAAAGTTTCCACTCCCAACTATTCCCTTTCCAAAATTTCCCCCGTCTTCTCCTTCCATCCAGCGTCCTCGTCCTCTCCTTTAGAAACCTTCTCCACTGTTCCTTCTTTCCGAGGTCTTGCTACTGGGAAATTCGGAATATGTTTGAGTGCCCTCTTTGATTGTTAGCTGACGTCATCTCACTCCTTCGATTAAATATACATATATATATATATGTATATATATATATATATATATATATATATATATATATATGTATACATATCAGATTCGTCATCGTGATTTTGATGACGAGGGTCGAGCCGTCGAAACGTCAAAACTATAAATGCGAGTGCCCTTTCTTTATGTTTCTATGTTTCAAAAATCTACACCTGTGTTTTTATATATTTGTGCGTCGACAAAGACCGTTCCATTTCGGAGAAATTTATATATATGTAAACTCGTACATGTATGTGTAAAAGCTCGTTTGCGTGTATTGAAGAGCTCGCTAAGGGATGCGTCACAGATTCCAGGCACAGGCGGTACACAAACTGGTAAAAAAATCACAGAGTACGCAAAATAAGTGAGAAACTCACACGAGAATTGAGTTTTCTGTGAAAGAAATATCCTTTTTCAGTGGAGGGAAGGAGGAGACTTAATAGTAAAACATATGAAATTCATGTTCGATGCCGTTCTACGGTCCTCAAATGTTTTTATGAAGAAGAGGACGAGACGAAGAAACACAGTAGAAAGAAAACACATCTTACTCGGCAAATCTTGAACAGTTGCCATACGTCCTTGTGTACGTGTATACTTGTTTAGTGCGTGCATATATTCATGGAGTGAGGGATTTTCCGGATTGAAGCGGTACCGCAGTCAGCGTGCGCCCGTCTTTCCCTCCCCGTGATGCACGACTGCGGCACCTTCTCCCGCCCGCTCGTTTGTCTCTCTGGAGGCCGCAGTCCTCCTCATTCATGCCCCCCTCATCTCACCACTAAGTCAGGGGAGAGGGCAGGAGAGTAAACTCAGGGGCCGCTTAGGGCTGGACACCAGGCGGAAGATATTCTTCGATACCTCGCTCTTCAAAAGATTCAGCAGAATATTTAATTTAAACAATTTTTTAAATAATGTCATATCATCTCCACTCTACTTCGATCAAACCTCATTACATAGCGATCCGTAGTTATATTATAAGGGGAGATGATCGATAGCTAAAGGGGTCACTTGTCCCATCATGGATATATGGGTAATTTGTTAGAGTAAGGATGGTTAGGGAAAGATGGAAAAACCCGGCGACGGCCGGCATTAGCCGACATACTCTTAACGATATGCAACAAGGGATGCACAGTTGGATATCCCATCCGAAGGACGGCGTTCTCCGCTTTTCTCTCCGCATTGCGCCCCAAATCAAGGATCAGAATACCACTGAAAAACTCTGGCATCCTGGTGATTCGATGCCTCTAACCCCTCACTCTGAGTGGGAGGCATGTACATTCACTTATAGATCGTCCCCATTCCCCTGTTGTACATTGATTAATCTATGTATATTATCGCGCACATAACTGCGTGATACATGAAATTTTCACTTTACCTTTTAATGCAGTACCAACTTAGGGTAGAGATAATTTGCCTCGGATTACTTTTATCGTAATGGTAAATACGCATTATCTTATAGAGGGCCGCATTTTTCTATACGGCACTTGATTGAGGCTAGGCACGGCCGCGCGCCGGAAACCCAGCGGGAATTGATGCTACGATAATAAATCATCTCGAGAATTTGCAAGTCATGGTCTTTGCTTCTTCCTCTTTAGCCGCACATACAAGTGCAATTCTTGAAGTGTGGCCTCCTACCGAAGAAAACAACTACTAAATCTTCATGGCCAATCATCGTTTGTTGTTTGCAAATAAGCTGCAGGCTGACTCTCGCCGTCTTCATTTTCTTTTAAGGACGAGTTGTCGTCCAACCCACGCACCGGCAAAGTGCTCTCCGATGATGCGTCGTGCACGCAAATAGCGGAGTCGAGGGTAGAGCGTTTCAGATTCTTATTTTTATATTCCATGGCGCTCCATTCGAGAATACAACAGTTTTCTATTTGGAAGTTTCAATCTCCCGAAGTGGATGAGTTTGCCATGTGCCAAAATGCAAATGCCTGAGATAGACTGATATTGTGTTTGCGCAATCAGTTATTATGTAAGATTCGGTGTTCTCCCGGCGAACGATTGCGGATAAGCCTTCGAATGTGGTTAGCCCTTCAAATTAAGGACACTTATGAAACAAATTAAATGGAAGTTTTATGAACAAATAATATAAAAAATACATTATTTTTGTTCTTTAATTGAAAAACGAATTAAGGGAAGTTACTCAATGGTACGTTTTAAAATAATATTTTTTTTAACAGTATTTAACTTCACTTTATATTCTACCATTTTACCTAACATCGCTGGCATCAGTTCATGGCCTTCCAATTCGTAACAAATACGTAACACTAATCCTCTTCCGGCCTACCCTACTTTGCCATTATCTATTGCTACTCCCAATTATCACTATCTGTTCTTATCAGTTTTTCAATCATTAATTTGTATGCTATTCGATGGAGACCTAACAACCTAAGGTGACGATAATTGATCTATGAAGAGATTTAAATGTAGGTATAAGATAGTTATTTGACATGATGAGTTTTTAAAGAGTCATTTCCCGGCGAATTTTTAAAAAAATAGAATAACGTGTGTTCACTTTTTTGGCAAAGGTAATCCATTCGGAAAATGTAACGCGAGCCTTGGTTGCGGTTATGGTGTTTGAAAGCATTCTAATTATCTTCCAAATTTGCGATCCCTGAGAAAATACTTCGACCTATCAATTCAAATTTTATCCCTGAAATTCCATCACAACAGTTTCATTTTCCTCTTACCCATCCACCCTCCCTTTCCTATACCCCCTTCCCTTCAACCCCCGTTCTTCACCCTACCTTCTCCCTAACATCATAAAGCCTCACGGAAAGTAGAGATCCCTCGCGAGCAAACTCAATACAGTCGTCTAAGGAGCAGGGGGGAGGGTCGGGAGGGAGCCTTGGGCCGTGACAAGAAGGGGGATGTATCCTCGCATGAGGGGCATCCTTTGACACGCCGTTAGCTACCATATTATTCGCAAGGGGATGCGCGTCTCTTTTTCTCTCTCTCTCTTTGCTCGCCGGATATTGGACGGCTCAAGTGCCGCGGCGGGGTGGGGGGACGGATGCAAAGGGGCGGTTGGGGGGGGGCTCCAAAAACCCTTTCGACCCTCCCAACCCTTGCGCGACCCACCCCTTCCGCACCCTTCCTCTCCCCATTCCTCTCACTCCCACCGCCTCACCTATCTCTTAGCTCACAAAGCTCCCATCGAACTTTATGAGGTCGAAGCACGCACGGGCCATACACCCGTTTAGTGTTACAAAATAACCAAAGAGGGTTTGAGAAAGGAAGGAGATAGGTCACCTATCTCTCCATCTCCCTTGCCCTTCCGCCCTCTACTCCCTTCGCCCGCAATCCTCCCCTCCACAAACAGAAAGTCCCGTTATTACACAAATGCTGGAAATGGTTTCGGGGGAAGGGTGACGGAACTCGATGGAGTTACATGTGGGGAAGTTTGACGAATGTGACTGGACTTCATGGTAAGCGGGCGCAAGTGATGATCGGGATTTTCCCTCTCTATGCTCCTCTCCCTCGGACACTAGTTTATGCGCTCAAGTATTATTAAAACAATTCAGCAGGTGTTCCATTGAAGGAATAAAATATGTTTTGTGGAACGGAGTGACTCGACTTCTATTGCGTAAGGAAGGACGGGTCGAAGAATCTCATCACTTAGTGAAGAATATAGATCAGGCTACAAGGTTCTCCTGTCCCCTGAACTCGACGTTAATACGGTAACTTTTTCCAAGTAACCAACCCTGTAACATGACTGCCAACAATTGAAAACCGATATTTTTCAAGATTTTACATGAAATTAACAATTAATCAATTAAATCAATTAAAAAAATAAAAATGAGTGATTAGAAAGGAAGCCTAGGTCTCTGAAAGAGGCTCAATACATTGAACACAAATCGTTTAGTTAGGAACAGTTTTCGTGTCAGGATACTTATTCAGTAGATTCTATTGAGACATCCACTATACAAATGCTCTCAATCAAAGTGTATCACGTTTGTAACATTTTCCCAAGCTTTGGGATTAACAGAGGAATCCCCCGCATAATTATGCTACCCTCAACCTCTTTCGGTTCCCGTCTAAAAAGATCGGGAATTGAGATCACTCTCTCTTAAAAGCCCATACTATTTAGGGAGAGTAATTATAAATATTTCTTTCTTGAATGTTAATTATTAAACGTTAAATTTGTCGACTCCTCTATCAGTACGGAGTGGCTCGTCTCATTCATCATGTTAAAATAATAGTGATTTTCGAGATTCGGTTCCTTTCGCCAATAACATAATATAAGCATGTTTTAAATTATCAAAAAGAGAGACTTGAGTAAACGTCAACTACAACTCCTTTTCACCACCACCTCAGAATCATTTTAAATTTGTTTAACAAATTATTTTCCGTAAAATGTCGTCATCTTTCTACGGTGGTAGGAAATGAAAGCAGTTGTTACTCAGGAAGGAAGAATTGATCTGCTTGCGGAAAGCCTTTCGACGCGGGAATGATTTTCATATCGAGCTGATTCGGAAACTTGGGACACGAAAAGTGAGGCTGTGGGGTTGGGGAGGCTGAAAGTCGCAGGGAGGGTTTTTTTTCGGAGACGCCGAAGACGGGGGTGGAATTTACCTTTGGGTCCGCTCTAACTTCCACATGCCCATCGTTCCATCTCGTTCACTCTACTTAGCCTCGCGAAGTGCCTAATTATACCCCTCCCCTCTTCTTCCCCCCCCCAAGGCCCTAGAGTAATGACGGTGGAGTTTTGAAAGAGAAATTCTAAGAGGAGCTCGGATCTGCCTCTCACGTGCCCAACAAGTGGGTTATTGAATCCATAAACGGCAAAGGGAGTCTAATCTATTTTTGATATTCCCTGATTTTACTAGCGAAGGAAAACGCGGAAAGTGTATACTATTTTTCTCCACTTGTAATGATATAACGGTTTCGTTTTTGAAATGGAAAAATTTGCTTTCGTAACGCCTTTATTTAGCTATCGTGTGCCAGTGTTCAAATAGTATAAGGATCATTTTGCGTTAATCTCTTGACTGAAGAGGAATTAAGGAAGGAGCGTGCGTATTTCACCGCATCAAAAATAAGAAGGGAAACATTAGAATAACGGAAATCCCATGCAGAGGGATTAGGTAATAAACTAGATGTATAAAACAATTCACAATAGGTAAAAATATTGCAATATGGCCAAAGCATCACACTGTTATTGGTTTATGAACCCTGTAACAATTGAACTATTTATACAAACACTTGGAACATCCGATTATCCGGATTTCCTGGCGATTGTTGGGTCGTAAAAATTTTACGATAATTCAGTTTTAAGATGCTAATACTAAATGTACATTTCATGAACGAGGTCGATGTCATCCCTGCGCGAGACTCTCTCTCCGTGAGACATTTTTGGGAGACATCACCCCGCGGCCTAACTGGCCACTTCAAGGAAGAAGGGGTGCGAGTGGGCGAAGGTCGGTGGGAGGAAGACGGCCGCGGTGCTACGGGGGCGGGGGGAGGGCAGAGGTGAACAAGGGCCATTGGTGGGAAATGAAGGGATCCTAGGAAATGGTCTTCTAAGGTTTGGACGTGACCCCCCGAGTGGGGTGAGCGCAGGGTGCGCGCTCTCCAAGGCGGCCTCCCTCCTCGGATTGGCGGACAGGCGGCTGGGCGGGCCTCTGGAGTGAGGGGAGTAAGGGAGGGAGGGAGGCGGTGGGGGTGGGTGTTGAGCAGGTGGAAGACCGAAGGTTGGGACGGATTTTTCAGCATTGTTCGGAAGACCTTTGCCTATTATTTCGGTTATTTCTCCTCGGAATTATTTCTCCTCCTAATTATTTATAAAAGACTATCGTCAAACATTCCCGTCATATGGTAGATGTGAGTATTAATACCTGCCGAGTATCTCGGCGGCAAGCCAAGAAATATCCGTCAACAGTTACAACAGTGAAGAAATAACCTTTCGCATCTGGTAACTATTTCAATTAATTTGTTCGCACTTTCAGCGGCGAAGGTTAACTGCCAATATTCGGAATATTATTTCAAAATTATCGATATGACTTAAATTTACATATTTAGCAAATTGGTCAAATGCAATTAGGGCTGCATACGTAGCATAAGAAAGGGAAATAGGGGAAATATAGTTTCGATTTTACTTTTTGCTATTTCCACGAATGATATTTCCGAGATCCTATTTCAAGTACGAATTTACATGTCCAAAATCACAAAAATACCCTTGCATCTTTCAATACATAGAGTTTTCTACCTACCGTATGAGCAGTTACATAAATGGAAAAAATTGAGCAATAAATACCAAAACAATGAAAAATAAAAATGCAAATATTTACTTATCGTTAACGCTGTAATGGCCAAAGTGTGGGACCTGAGAAGTTGAAATATTACTATCGAATTAAGAAAAGTTTGAAGGAGTACACCTCCGCCCTATGGTTATGAATTTATTTCTTCTACGGAATGCCATTTTTTCTCAATATTTATTGGATTACGAGCGCATTGGGGTACTATGTTTAATTAGGTTAGTTCAATGCTTGCATTACATCCATGGTTTATCGATTAATACTGAGCAAGAGGTCTAAAGGAATTTAATTAAAAATAACCGAGTGAACAATATTTGATGCAATTGAGTGCGTGTGGAAGTAGCGTAGTATTTGACTTCCTAAACAAGGACAACTATTAGATATCTTATAGAAATGAAAACTGACATAGTGAAGAACACAACAATTTTCAGTGGAAAAGTAATATGAATTAATAAAATTACTGCAATCCCATCTCATCTCTATTACACTGAGAATCAAAGGGATTATGTATTTATCGAAGAAATTATACCTTCAGATGGTATATAGAATTCAAATTCATAAAATAATTAAAGGATTAACGTTGAAAATTCAATTTTTTAATTTGAAATGTCTGCAATAGACATCATGGGTGAGAATGTATCTCTTGCCCTGAGGCCAATAAAATGTCATAGCCAATGTTACCATGTGCCAAATCTCCATTTATATATGCAAGCATTTCTTTATTAAATTACGAATCGCAAAAGCCTTAATTTCATTTAAATCGACTGGATGAGTCATATTTTTAGCATCCTCCTATAGTTAAATTTAAATGTATTTGACGAAAAATTTTAGCATACATTTTTAACATAATCATATTTGGAAGAGTTTTGCATTATCAGGAGTAAAAATACCTTATGTCTATGCCTTCTATAGCCCTTATTTCTAGTTATGAAATTAATATAATTTCACTCTTCCGCGTGAAACGGACTTTTTTAGTTGGTTTATAATTAACGTATCAGCTGAGGCTTTCCTTTTTTCAGCCTTTTATTATAATATTTATTAAGGTCTTATTCAACGGGAAAATATTCGCACATTAGTTGCTGCTCGAATAAAATCTGAAGATCTAAATTCA
This sequence comes from Hetaerina americana, assembly GCF_022747635.1. Lineage (NCBI taxonomy): Eukaryota > Metazoa > Arthropoda > Insecta > Odonata > Calopterygidae > Hetaerina > Hetaerina americana. The sequence continues at coordinate 90,845,290 of NW_027286985.1, forward strand.
CTTCTGTGTAGCAGCGTAATTTATTTTTACCCGTTTCCCCCACTGATCGTTTTCATGGATTTTTATTTATGTCGATGGTTCCGCACAGCTTTTCCGCTTCTATATTTTCTGCTCCCAGATACTCTGGATTCGGTGCCGAAAAATTATTTGCAGTGTATGGTCTTTCTGGACAGTACCATTCGGGGAGTCGAGGAGAGATTGCAGGAAATATCGATAAAAAACCGGCGTTCAGCACGTGGTGGGAGTAGTGGCGGATTGTAAGCTGGGCGCATTGCCCCATTTTGTCGAAGTGCCAAAACGTAGGAGAGGTGTGCTAATGGAAGGTCTCTCTCTCCCCGTTCGGTCGACGATGGCTCTCTTCTCCGTCCTGCGTGAAAGCTGCTCTGGAAGCACAAGTTATCAGCACCGCGTGGGAAGGTAAATGGAGTTTTTCTATATTCCCAATGTTTATTTCACTATATATGGTTTCTTTCTAATTCACATAAACGATTCCGCATTGAATAATTTTGTAAAACTAGATTTTGCTTGAAGATAAGCTTTAAAATTAAAGCCTGGGTGAGTTTTAGGAGGTTTTATCCGCCTATACAGGATCAGGAAACTCCGATGGCTCGACGTCTTTATATTTGATAACCGACCAGCCACGGCTTCTCCTAACCGGAACACGCATTGGCCACAATTTGGCGGACGGATTTGTTTAAATAAAATTGCATTCAGATGCAACGTATTTTACCCCAAATTAATGGTTTCCCTTTCTAAAATTTGGTCAACCGTATTGAGTAGTTAATTTAAAAATTCAGAGGAATTTGCTCTAAATATTAAACTGAAGGCAATGTAAAATAATGGAAGATTTTTTCTGGCTTTTTTTAAATTGACTATTATTTATATCTTTCAAACCAGTACAAATGTTTTAATGGGATATGAGAAATAAAATAGCCAAAAATACCAATAAATGGAAAAATAAGAAATTCGAGAGTTGCCTAAAACGGATATTTAAAACAACCATCATAACAATTGCAAGACGACTTAAATTTCTAAATTAAAAAAATAAATTGTTTTTAAAATTTATTTAAAATTGAAAAAAATGCAGGAAAACCTTCGGATTTCGGTCTAACTGCACAAAAAGATTATTTCATTAAAGCTAAATATTATTTTGAACTATTTTTTTGTCAGTAGAATTAATTTTTTTCTAAAGTAGCTAAGGTTGGGACATGTGCGGGGTGAATTTCACGAATCCGGACCGGCAACACGCATAGAGTCTATTAACTCGTATAAGTGTTTTTTTCCAAACTGCTCTGCTTTTGTCTTCCCCCTATCAATTCTCTCATTCCTACCAATATTTTCCACCGGTCCCTTACATGCTGCTCTTCTACCCTGCTTTATCATCCCCTCCTTTCCCCTCTCTTCGCCCATCTCCTCCTGCCTTTCCACACCCGCCCAAACCATCTCTCTGCAGATCCCTATTTTGTTTCGCCACTCGTATTATTTTTCATCCGCGTATTCCTATTTCGTATTCCCCCTCCCCCCTGCCCGGTCGATGGGAAGTTCCCTGACATTTTGAAAGAACTGCTGCTCCTGACTCGGAAGATGGGTTAGCAAGGAAAAGGAATCATCGAATAGGGAGGCATCTTGAGAGCGTAAGATCTTGTGGGTCTTTTGTTATTCTGACCAAAAGGTCCCGAACATAAAAAGAATGATACATGGAAGCGGAGAGGTGGGGTTATTTATTTAACTAAAAATGATCTGACATCAGCATTGTTCATTCATGACTCGCTGTAAACCGGCTATTCGATTCACCAGATCTAGTCTACCGTCAATAGGATTATCAAGTTTCAGTATTTTTCCATTTGTCACATCTTCGTCTTTTTATTAACCTACGCGTGTTTAACGAAATCACGGTTGAAAATTGGGAGTAAGAGAGTAATATGGAGATGTTTGACTTTATTTACCTCAGATTGTGGGGAAATTTGCAAAATAATATGTAGGGGGAAAATTTTAGTCGTGATTCTGCATAAAGGATTGATTGGTTACAGGAGCCGTTTTCATTTCCAAAAACGAACAATGGCTTCAAAAATCAAATGAAATGCAAGCAGCCGAGGAAATGCAAGTTTGAAGCGAATCAAAACGCAATGGATTTAATTTAAACTGTAGAAAAAATAAATAATTCAAAATAGAAAATGATAAAACAAGTAAAGAGCAGGAGTTCAAATTTTATATTCAATACACATTAATTAGACTGTCAAGTAGATACGTACGTATAGGAAAAACTCGCAGAGAACTTCAAATTATTTATTTCCCTTTATTGTGATCGGGATGTGCTGAGCTGGAAATATTTTCAACTCGTTCAATTAAAGAGTTTATTTTTTGAGTCGAAGCGGAAAAATAGAGATATTTAGAAAATTAATTATCGACTTTAAAAACCATGGTATAGTCTCACTGACTTCTAAACAGAGTCCATGGCTCATATGAATTAATATATTCATAGTCTCTTTTTCATTATACCTATAACAAAAAATGTTTTATTTATGTCTTGGTAATTGCAATCCAAATATCTTTCAATGCACAAAAGGTCTTCTTCCTCAAGCAGGTCCAATTAATTACTAAAATATCTGGAGCCAGCCGACTTAAAGGGGATATTTAATTATTTTCAAAAATTGGAGACAATTTTCAATCCAAAATAATAATTTAGAGAAAGTTAAAACACAAAAGATTCAATAGCATGATTAGGATTCGGGATATCACGTGATATGGTGGTACGTTTTCACTACTGGACCTAATTTTTGAAAATAGACTCAATCATGCAAATTTTATGAGAGGTTCTTTAAGATTTAATCATTTAGAAACCATTGTAATACTCTACCCTATAACATCTTCCGATTTACTCAATAGCATGAGGTAAACGGAAATTTGTTTTTCTAAATCTCCACGCTCTGTGCCGATGACCTAAAATTCTTCACGACAAAGAGTGAATAAATTTTTTTGCGCTATACTGGAGGGGTTCTTTACTTCATTTTTTACTTTCAATCATTGCTTACACTGTCGTATAGCTGACAAAATGAAAGACACATTCCCAAAACGCTGGAATAGCATAATTAATTTAAATAAGATTTCAAAATTGAATAAACGTGTAGCAGAGGAATAAAAATCAAAAGGACAAGAGCAAAAAATAAACTTACATTTTAAAGCGTACCGTGATAAAAAGTTCGGACGATTACCAAAAATATCGAATATGCAACGATTTCACTAAATTAAGCCTGACCGATTCAGTTATATTGCATGCGAAATTTTCATGATTGAAACGTTTTTGCTGTATGTCAAGACTTTTCTAATTACTATTTGAAATTGAGGAAAGGAAAAAAGATACATTTTTTGCTGAAGAATATAATCCAACGTTTCCAGAAAATTATTGCAGCTATGGAACTCTTTGAGAGAGTTGATGTGGTTGTGTCAATAATAGATAACTTGCTTTAACTCTCAATATATTTCAGTGAACTAACTTCCTTAGTAAAATTTTCAGCATTCTTTACAGTTTATTGCGCTTTGACAAGTTTTTTCAAGCTCTGAAATTCAAGTATTTACATTAAAATGGAGTAAGAAAAAAATAGTACGACCAAAGTTTTCATTACTTAGAGATTAGTGTAATGCTTCGGCGAAACGAACAAATTGGGGCAACGAAAGTCGTAATTTTAGGGAATTATCCGAGATTAAACTCGTTAACGAGGACATTCGTATCCCACTTATGGTTATTAAAACTAATAGCATCAACCACTCGATTTCGTGAATGTATTTTCACCAGAGTCAATCAAAATTGTATAGTCATTAATCTGCTAGCACGGCCATTTGAGGATATTCATGATTGCTCGGGTAACCGCTTAAGACTCAATATTCAAAGCAAGCCACATGAAAATAGAACACATGGTCTGTTTTACTTCGAGGGTTAAACCAAAATTACCGCATCATTGATTATCACCAAATATTTTTAATGAGCAGCAGATTAACGCACCTCAGATTATGTTAACGAGTCCTGCCGCGGGGGATTAAAAATTTTCCTCCCTTCTGTCTCTACTACCACACACTTCATGCAAAATCGTGCGTATATTTTGCCAAAGCTCACGAAGCGATGGCGGATTTTTGGCCAATCAAAAGAAGGAACGATAGAACGTCAGTTCCTTTGCTGATAATTTAGTGTTTACTTTTCATTTACAACTAAATTTCACCGGCACCTATACAGGGTATGCAAGGGTTTCATGATCCAGGCTAACGCATATGGTCACATAAATGCATGAAATTAAGGTGTAACATGACAATGATATTCGGAAGTGAATGAATTGAAATCTTAATTCTGAGCTAAAAATGTAATGCTATGTGTACGTAAAAAAGATTTTTTTTACAAAAAAAGGGTGCTTCCAATCACAAAAATTTCCTGAAAAGTGTTTATCCAACTCGGACCTAGGCTATGTTACATCGTGAATTTTTATCAAAATCTGCAATAATTTCCTATCATTACCTTTTTTCATAATTCTACCCTCTTTTTCACTGCATTGGATAGCAAACGTCACAAACATCAACCATTCCAACTTTCGCCGTATTTCTTCCAAAAACCGTTTGGTGCCTGTCACGCCTAGTACATACCTTTTCATTCGCTTGCATTTCCTATTTCTTTTTCTCAATTTTTCTCTACACTCACATCTCAAAAACCTCCGCTCATCCTCTTGCCTTAACGACCGAGTTTCGGAACGATGCAAAAATGAGCTCCACATCGAACTTTTTTTATTAAAGATCCTTTAAAATTCAACGCGCAAGTATTTGGAATGAGTAAAATGAATTATTATTTCCATGAAAATAAGAAATTTCATAAATTTTAACGGACGCCAACATATTCCAACATGAAAAAACATGTCCATTCCCTTCAGCACCATGAGTAACAAAGAGAAGACAAATGTAAAAAGTCATCCTTAAATGGACTGCCACAACACCGCTCATAAGCATTTTCATGCGCAATAGTCTCCGGGGGAGGTCGTGTGCAATCTCATTTTATTACTATCGCGGCCCTATGAAAGCCAGACTCCATTCCATCTCTGAAAGGCATACGCACAGGCATCATCGCATCCAACTCGCTTTCGGTTACGTCAGCGATATTTTTTAAAGCTTCAGAGAGCGGTTTTTCCGGGCAATTGGATCCCCTCATTAAGGTTCCTCTTTCTCAGTCCCAAGAAAACACTTCGTTTGGAAAACCATCCATCCTTCCCGGCTCATATTCCCCTCTTATTTTTGTTTCCCTTTTATGCCCCACTCTCCCCTCACCCCCGCAAATCCCCATTCCGCACCGATTCCCTGCACCCCCATCTCCACCCTGCCAGGGTCCTACCTCTCCCCGCTCCCACCTCAGAGAGGGCGGGCGGGATGAGCGCCAGCAACGGGGGAGGGAGGGGACGCGATGCTTTGGGCACCCAATGACACAACTCCCTCACAAAACAGTGGGCGTTGTCTGCCATAGGTTTCGTATTATATGCGTATGAACATCGTGGTGTACGTATGGCACCGAGGTGTGTGTTACACAACGACAATCGCACTTGAGCATCATGCGTGTGCTGCTTGGCGGACAATTTGGTTTGGCAACACCGCTGAGGCGAAACAAAAAGGGTAAATACATAACAAGATAATTTTTTAGGTCGATTATATTTTTGTGCATCACTTAAAAATTAACATATATTTAATATTGAGTATTATAAAAATCTGTGTTATAACAATTTAAGTGCAATAAATTGTATTTCTCGTCTATGAAAACAAAGTATGGGAGCAATTGGTAACTAACTTTATTAGGTGTGTGCCAACTGATAGTTATCTCCGACACTTTATTCATATCGACAGTCTCCAGCTAAAGGACGTAGACTGGCATCGAAGCGTTCGAAGAAGGAGGAGGAGCGTTTTTCAGAAGCAATTAAAATTTTTTACATGAAAGACTAAAAGCGTTCATAAAAGAATCTTCTTTTTAAAGGAAAATGTTTCTATTCCTTAACAAGGAATTTTGGTGCAAAAAAAACCATAAGTAAAATATAACGATTTATTCTAGCATAATTATCCCTTAGGATATAATAAGCTAACTCTGTTTGAAATGAATGCAATCCCATAATACTTGGCCGCAGACACACGTAAAAATACCTTAGTCGATAATTTTCTTGGCGAAACTAATGTTTATGAAACGATCTATTTGATATGGTTTATTTTAATTATCTTTCACTGAATGTTTGAATAACTTTACAAATCTTCGGATTTGCGGGTAAACCGTGGGAATATTACTCGTTGCCCCTCGCAACGACAAGTTTAATCTACAGGAAATGTGCATGAGAGCAAAAGGTGATTGCTCGCTATATTAAATGCACATTGAAAATCAGAAACAAATGAAATCATCTGCGGAACGCGCACAAAATCCCAACGAATAAACAAACGAAAACTCACGGGCAACCGCGCCCACATCTGGAGGGATTTCTGCCCCAAGGGCGCGGCGGAATGTGTAACTGAAACGAGGTTTCCCGCTACCTACACAGTAAGATATATTATGCACCGCTAAGTAACTATTTTTTTTTAAGGAACGTACTTTTACACCATATGTTGGAGGGCATCTGCTACCAGCATTTCATCATAAATCACAGATGCAGGATTGAACGGATAGCCCCGTATTTATATACGGCTTAGTAGTATTTGCGTTCTCAGCGCTCACCATGATTCACCACGATAGGACGCACACGAGTTCCTTCGCCTCCATTCACGGACGGCAGCCCTCCACTCACGTGGGGCGGATTACGCGACGCGCCTATTCCGACATTGTCCGCCTTCACGCGGGCATAACCCTTCAATCACGTTGTGCGACACGAAACCCCTCCGAAGCACGACGCCCTGGTTTCACTCTACCTCCCCTCCCCACACACATACCACCACCTTCCCCGATCGGAATCAATCCGCGGTGCTCCCAACTCCCTTTTGCTAAATGACAGCATTCGGGGGGGGGGGGGGCTGCGTGGGATTGTCACTCTGTCCGCTCCTCCCCCATTGGCCCTACTCGTCGGACCAATAATGGGGAATACACGCAAGGAAAATCTGTGGAGCTGCATCCAGGAAATTAGAGTTCATCGACCGAATGGAGTGGGGAATTATAATTCAAATGAAACAGCGTAGGGGAAGTGTTATTTTTCAAGCTAATGAGACCTCACTCTAAATAAGCGTCGAGCGTTCGGGACCCTTCGTAGGACTGAATTTCGGAATTTCACAAAGTTCAAAGAAAATGTGCTAGTTTTGTGAGGAATAGTTATAAACCAGCAGTGACATATTTCTTGAAAAGCCTTATCTGGGAGACACTGAAAGCAAGAAGATTCAATGCACGGCTTTAACTTTTTAAGAAGTGCTAAAAATTTGCATTAAATATTAACGCAGAAGGATTAATATCAACGCTGCATTAAATTGGTAGGCGAGATCACGGCGAAAAGCTAGGAAAAATTGACTGCTGAGCAGATCAATTTTATGTTACCCAACATCTTCCCTTTCAAAATTCATGGCGACAGTAAGAAACATAATTTACGACAAATTTGAACTTTCAGAATGCCATTAATATCCAAGCACCATTTATTATAATGAACGGTGACGCAACACCCTCTGCCACACGCCCTCGCGATGGCTTTCAGGGTGCGATAGAGGTGTCCGCGGCGGCGCCGGGGGAGGGGCGTGGTCCTCCGCCCCCGTCGGGAGACGGGCGGGAGTCCGCGCTGCTCAATAGCCAGACACGATGCGGTGCAGCAATGTCCCGCTAAGCGTCGTCGTCGCAGTCTTCAGGAACGCATCTCCAACGCGTAGCGAGGAACTGCCGCACCCTCTCGTCTCCTCTCGCCCCCTTCTCCTTCCACCCCTGCGCCACCCCTCGGCGCCCCCCGGGAGAGGCCGACCACCTCTGCGGGGCAGGAGTGCAGCGACGGCGCCCGCTTCTTCCTTCAGCTGGGCTACTCGGCGGTCATACTTTGGCCAGGGACACCAGATTGACCATTGGTGTGGACCAGAGGCACGCAACGCTTTATTCAAGGTTAATTATATGGAAGTAGCGACAATTCAAACATTTGGAGATGCTTGCTAAGAGACGAAGATAAAGATCTGGGAACTAACATTTCAAGCAATGGCAAATATCGGCGTTGATTGATTTGATAGGATAAAAGAATAATTCTAAATTTTATAAGACGCAGAAGGCTGAAATTGATATAAGCGAGTGTAATGGAATGGAAGAAATGTGTGGCAAGACTGTCCCTTATCCCGTCCGTAACTATTTAATGTATTTATGGAGGAAGCAAATGAATGAATGAAAGGAAAGACCAAAGGTGTTGTAGAGAATGGAAGAAATATCAACAGTATCCTCTTTGAGGATGACATACAGGTAATATGCCTGTAATAAAATCGCAGGCTGTTAAACAATAAATAGGCTTTCAATATAATGGTCAAAATACCGTCCAAAGGCTTTTAAAACGAGGTCCAACACGAAGGAGACCAAAAACAACAGAAATAGAGAAGACGCGATAAAGTGCTAATCTAGCATAAACGTAGCATAATCTTGGAGCAGATTAAAATGGTTTTATTTTTGAAGAGCATTATTGATAACGAAAATAACCGCAAAATAGAGATTGAAAGAAGAGTAGCTTATCAAATTAAGCATTAAAAAACATTATAATTGACAATAATACACGCATGGAAACGGGAAAAAGTTCACCTAAATGCTCACTTGGAGTGTATTATTATATGATGGTCAGAAATGGGTCAGGAAAGTGAAAGGAATCAAACTTTAGGCAATGGACAAGTGTATATGGAGAAAACTGACGACTACGATCTGTTTAGATTAAACAGCAATGAAAATATTCAGCCGAAGAGAAAAAACTGACTGCTTTTTAAAAAAGAAGGGTAAATTACGACAAAACGGTTCGTTAGTATATCATGGCATATTCCATTGCTATCATTTGAAGAGGAAGTGGTGAGATAAAACCAAAAGGACAACCAAGAGAGCTATGTTAAAAACATTGAGCAAGAGACAAGGCAGTCCCTTATTATTAAACACAACTAATCCCTTGACACCTCAAGCTTACTTGGAGAAAATAGCAAGGATAATAAAAACACGGCTTTGACGACAAGGCCTTTAGATGTTGATGATGGTGATGATAATGACTTTAGGGGGTTGCCAAAAGCAACCAAACAGCGAGTATTTTTATATGTTCCGTTTGCATTTGTGTATTTTGGTTGGTTAATGACCTGATCATCTCTAGGCCAATGTAAAAAAACAGATCTAGGTAAAAAAATATTATAAATCAGGGAGTTGACGATAAATGGGACCAAAATCGGAGGGCGAGGATCTGAATTTCCTCACGAAGAATGTTTTCATGAAACGGTACAAGTGGCTAAATGGCGTGGAAAAAATAAGGCAAACATTAAAAAAAATTGCCTTTGCAATATGAAGCTGCACAATAATGTCACAATTGATTTTTAATCATAATTTTAAAACTACCTCTTAGCTCCATCACCGTTTTTTTAAGTGATGAACCTAAGAGTCAATCACCTCCTCCTTTCATCCATCCTTCGACGCCCTATCCCCTTTCCTCCTTCCCTCGCCTCCCATCCCATCTCCCTGGCAACCCATCTCTCATCCCTTCACTCTCCCCTTCCTCTCCCCCTCTCTCTCCATCCTTTGCCACCCAACTCGAGACTCCGGCGACCCGTAAAACTCTCTGATCCGACTTGTTGACCTTTCCCGGAGCACCAACCATGCTGGGGACTTTCATTTTAAAATATTCTGATCCACTGGACTTTTACGAGGAGCCCATACAGCACAACGATCCTGGTTTTTCCTTCTCGGGATGGCCGGGTCTGCGATCATCGTCCCATACTCATCTTTGCGTGCTTCATCCATGTGACCCAGTTCGTGTAAATGAAAGGCCATATTTTTATTAGATAAGGACTTCATAGCTTCAAATGATCATCCTAACTCGTGTTTTTCTGGGAATTCATAATAATTATTATACAAAATGAAATCCATTGGCATTAATGGTGCGTAATATTCATTCTCAAACAGGTCATTAATATTTTTCACAAAGATTAGTTTACTTCCTATACTTCTCTAGTAAATTTTATACACTGGTATTTCTTTTATATACTATAATTATAATTCTTAAGTGACGTTTAGGAGAAAAACGTTTGTTTTATTTCTAATTAGATAATTCAATCGAATTTTGCCAATCATTGATTTGAAAAACTTAAAATTTTCTGTTAGTAGAAAATTGAGAACAATTGCGTCTAAAGTGTATTTTCATAGTCTTATGAAAAACAAATAGAAATTTTGAACAAAAATAATTTTTCCTACTTCTTCAACACAATGGAAAAATTGAAATTAGAAAATATGCTGGTATCTATTATATCTTATTTTTAGATGGTACATTGTTCATAAGTAATATTATCTAATGAGTGAGGTTGAAGGCATAGGAAAAGAATGGAATGAGTTCATCGAGGAACTGGCTCAATGACTTCCAGAAGATGACCTAAGAAAAGAGGAGAGCGAGGTGGACGAAAACCATGGTGCGCTCCCAGGTATACGGAGAAGTGAATGAGAAGAAAATAGCGAAAGGCCTAAAGAAACACAAAAAGCCCGGGGCGGAAAAAAATCAGCGGAGAGAATATGAAGGCGCACGGAGGGAGGTAATGCCAAGGAAAGCCTGTTTGGAATAATCAAAGACCACCACGAAAGTAGAAGATTGGTGGGGACTTTGAGACGAGTATCATGATGGCATTAAAGGGGCACTACAAGAAGCATGTGGGATAGACATGAAAGGAATGAGAGTGAATGAGAGTGAATAAAGAAGAAATTAGCACATTTCATTTTGAGTTGGTTGAAATTGCCGAATGCTGAAGAACTGCAGGCATCATCAAACGAAATGGACGAAATACCCACTTCAGGGATATAAAATTAAGGTGAAGAAAATAAAATTTTAGCTTGCGTAAGGGAGAATATGCAGATTTCACGAAGAGCAGAGAAAAGTAGTATGATTCACGAGTGTCGGAAGAAGGGTGGCATGAGATCACAGAGGGACGTCACCTATCCCTCCATTTTATATAAATCCTCTTACCGACGGCAAACGAACCGAAAAACAGTATTTACCAAGACGAGGCATCCACTATACTCAAAGAAGTTAAGTTTAAATAAAAGTAAATACAGGTGAAATATTCCTATTATATGTATTCACAGGTTCCAAGACCAAAATCAATGGAAACTTAGACCAGCAAAGATTAGAAACTCTCGAAATGTGGTTCAGGAGGTGAATACTGCAAATAAAATTGGCAGATAAAATAAATATGTATACAGAAATGTATCCGGGATAGCACAATACGGAGGACAATTGGGGAAGAAGAGCCAGAATCATCGTGACCCAAATTTACTTGCAGTTATTTTGGACTTGATTGTTAGATAACTTAACGAGGAATCCCACACGATAAACTGTTAGAAAAAATAGGAAATGCAAATTTGTATTCGAGAATCATATGCTGAACAAATGAGTTTCTTAAACACAGGGATTTTGAAAGGATAAACAAAGGCACTCAAAAAGCTTCAATTTTTACATATAACATACGACCAATCCTAATGCATACCTAAATTGTATGGGATCCGTACGAAAAGATTGAAATGTATTGCAGCTAGAGAGAGTACTATTAATGGCAGCTCGTCATTGTCAATGCATTGTTAATGCATAATATTAATGGCAGCCGATCATGTGTATGACATTAAAACGATAAAGCAAAGTCCAAATACACGAGCCTATCTGAATGTGACTCAGTAAATATTAATAAAAATAATAGAGAAGTGCCCACGGGGAAGGACTTAGGTATAATACATACGAGAATCAAAGAGAAATGTTGGCCTTTCAAAGAATTAAATTAAAGATAGTTACTTGATGATGACTTAGTAACTGATAAAAAATATGAAAATTAGCGGCCATTTCCATCAAAATACGGTCACTTCTTGATTATATTTGCTGATGGAAATAATAAGCACATGTGATACACTCAATAATTTACTAAATTTTCATTCCATTACAACATTAACCAGTTAAAACACCACCACTTGCAACAATTACTAAGTTGGTTGCACATTGAGTATGAGTGATTTGCTACATTCCGTTTTATTTGGCACTATAACTTTAATTGGAACAAGCATTTGATGTGGGGCTACTATAATTACTCGCCCTTGTAAATGACACCCTTCTTTTTGCTCATGTTAACGGAGTAGTTTAGGAGTTCGGGATACCACCAGCATGATAGGATACTTACTCAAATGAGTGAAGGGGACTCATTGTATTTGCTGCTATTCGAATGCTCGGGGAGGAGAAGAGGACTGAGAGCCGCTGCGGCGAGAGAGGGAGGGAAGGAGGTGGGTCGATGGCGGCATTCGGCTTAGCGCGGGTTTCAATCGAAAAAAACGACGGCAATAGTTTTCGGGGAGACTTTACAAAATTGGCAAAATTTTCTACCTCAGGAGTGACAAACAGGAAACAATTTTAACGAGGACTAGCTAATAAACTTTGATCGAATGGAGCCATCTCCTCCCCGAGCGAGTGGTCGAAAATTCCTTGGAAAAATGTTTCGGGTGATATCCGCCATTGGTAGGAGGTGAAGGGGTGGATTTAGTCCCTGGGATTGAAGGGGGAATGATGGGAACTGCTCTGGGATGGGCAGGGGACGTGAAGGGATTAGAGAGTCGAGGTCGCACTCTGGAAAATACAAAATTCACATCCCCATTACAACTACGACGAGTAAAACCTACCTACGGTGGAGAGATGAATCAGTAAAAATGAAACACAAGAGATTGCAGATTTGGGTAGAAATCTGGGGAAGTAATCGCTAGTTTACGCAGTTACTAGTAGCTACGTAACTACTACGACGCATCAAATACCGCCTAAATTTGTATGTGTTCGCGTTATTATAAAAACATGTACATCTCACACCGGTAACTGAAAGGCCAAAGGTTTGTAGAGTGGTTACTGGACTCCTACCTTGTAGGTATAAGATAGCACGCAGGCATTTGGAATGACCTTATGAATATTGTACTACTCTTATGAAGTGTTCATAAAAGGAAAACGCAGATGACAGCACGATCTTCCATGGATGGAGTACACCGTTAGCTTTCCAGATACGGTCGAGAATTAAGCGATAGGAAGAGTGTTTAAATCCGTTATTTTCGGAGTCTGTTCGCTTCATTTTGTTCGGTTGATATAAACTGCCGATATTCTCTTTTAAGGGCCTTGATATACAATATACTATGCTATATTTGTATGTCATGCGTCTAATTATTGTCATTGCTTCTTCGGTTCGTAGTCTTAGCTTTACTTCTCCTTTTTAGTTTTGGAGGGCAGTTATTCAAGAGGGTCATAAAGTAAGCATTTTTAATTTCTTATGTATTACTAATTTAATGTTTTGAATGTTATAGAAAATGGCGTGCATATTTTAAACGGACTAAAAAAAGTGTTCCCTCAAACATTTGGTCCAATGGAAGGTGAAAGAAGATGACAATTGCATTGTTACGGGCTCGAAGTTTCCTCACATCCATTAAATCGGTGCCTGTAGGAAGACATCTTTTAAAAATGATAAGGGGATGAAATCAGGGCTCGGAAAAGGAAGATACTCCTAGCACTGAATAATTGGCTCTCTGTGACATTGCCATACGTGTAGTACTTATTGGAGGGACCTTATTTTCCTCTGAAAAAATACTCGATAGCATTTTCAATCTTGTAAGTCAACATTGCCAATAGACAACTATGAAAGTTGAAGATAAATTTTAAATCAATCATGTAGCTTTTCATTCCTGGGAGGTAGATATCTGCTTAGTCTGTTACGCTTTCACATCACAGAATAATTGCACTTGGCAAAGCTAGAGAAGGCATGAATTTTGAGACAAGTGTTTCTACCTCTTTTTATATGCTATGATATTCACGATATTCCTAAAAATACAAAACACATACCTTGTGGTCAGCCTAAGTACTAAATCACGCGATAGCCTTAGTAGAGACACAAGGCGTAACCGAAAAGGGCGTCACTGGCCTCCACGCGAACTCAATCGCAGGTATATATGAGTGAAGTGCGCGCCAATGCGTCCAATGTTCGTGTACAAAGACAATCAAGACGGGAGAACAATTGACGTGTTACTAAAATAAACTCAAATAAAAATCAGACGAATTGCGCATATGAAAACAAGCGGAAATCTAATTCCTTGGATGGTATTCTCTCGAAAACATTTCTTTCTTTATACGTGAGTAAAAGTAATAAAACTACCAAAGTCGAAGGACGTTCGTCGACAGGACGCAGGGGAGGGAGGGGGTAAGTGCGTACGAATGCCTCTCCCTCTCTCTCCGGGAGAGTTATCCGGAGGGCGGCGGGGGGGAGACACGGCAGGCTTAGAAATAACCCACCCTGGAGACGACACCGAGGGATGGGGGAAACAATGGGCGGGGAGGTAGGGAGAATAAAATATTGGCCTGGAGATGAGGTGGGGTGGTGGGAGGGAGCGAACGAAGGGGAATGGGGCTGAGGAGAGAGATTTGATGAATCGAGAGAAGGAAAGGTTTGAAGAGCCCCACTCTTATATACTGTCTCATTTTTTTGCGTGAGTTGGAGGCGGAGGAAGGGGTGGGAATCGGAAGCGAACGGCGGGGTGGGTTTTATGGGGCCTCGAGAGAATGTCTGTGTGTGTACGTGGAGGAGGGGAGGGGGAGTAGAGGTGGCGGAACCGGGTCGAATGTGGATGGGAAGGAGAGAGATTGAAGGCGGGCCCTGAAATAAAAAAAAGAAAAAGAGGGTGGCGAGTGGGTGGCTGGGTTGGGCGGAGGGTCCCAAAGTTTCCCGAGGATCACTCCTCTCGACCATCCCTCGTTGGCCACGCACACGTGAGCAGAGCGCAAGCACACGCGTGCCACGCGAGAACACACGCATGGACACGAACTCGAAGACTCTCGAATCGAGCAAGAATGGAAATGGGGGAGGGATCTGGGCTAGTGATAGGATGGAGGGATGTGCTGGGGAAGGAAGAGCGAGATTCGGGAGGAATGGGGAGGGCGCAGGGTGGGGGGGGATAGCCTCTCCACTAACTCTTACAGATGGGCTCAAAAGAAAATGGAACTGCCTCGGAGGAAAGGGCAAAAAGTATAGCGGAGAGGAATTGGGCGGAGAGAATTTTGTTCGATAGTTGAGGATTTTTACTCGATGGGTGGTGCATTTATTTCATCCTCGCTATTTCAATGGCTGCACCACCCCATCAAGGATACAACTCAGTGCCTGGAATTACATCATTATTTGTAGAAAGGCTTAGTGGAAAATATATGATTTCTAGGATTTCGCGATTGTATGAGGCCGTGTTACTCGATTAGCCGACGCACTCGTTTGCCAATCCAAGCGCTGTCGGTTCTAGTCCAATCGTGAAAATGCGCGCCCCGTATTTAAGTGGCTCGAACCATTAGCGCATATTACAAGGGTATATTTAAAAAGATTTATGGTTAAATTTTTTAATGAAAACTGAAAATAAACATTAGGGATCAGCGAGAAACTTGTTGAAAGTCTGATTAAAATCAAATAAAATGAAACGTTGATATTTATGGAAAATCTCTGCAGAGAGGAACATTTACAATCTCGCTAATTGCACATATGAGAAACAATCTCGAATAGAAGCAGAGTATTTGAGTTTAATCAAAAAATTTCTTGTTGTTACATTGAAAACGTTTTGGTAACCTTATTGCCGTTTAAAATTAAATGTATGGAAAATTGTGTGTAAGGTAGTGTGAATTTATAGTGATGAAAATACGCATTTTCTCTCATGACTTCTTTCGTTACACGACATTGCATTCCAGACACCCAAATGATTATGTGCTACTTTTTCATCTGTTTTTATATTAACGATCTAGAGATATCTTTCAGTGAAGAAGAGTATTTTAATTTAATTATAGACCAAATTAATGGCAATTAAAAGGAAAGACATCGAAATAAGAGTTAAGATTAGGAAGTTTCCAAGAATTCAAAAAACGTTAGTGTAAAAATGCAACAACTTCAGAATGTAATAATCATTCGCCTTGACCGGGATCCCAGTCATCCCGGGATCTCCCGCGGCATCTCCCGCAGTTTCTTTGAAATTTAATGTACAATTATAGCGGGGAGCAAAACGGTACTCGAATGATTTTTCTTTCCATTTTTAATTTTAAAGTATATCAAGATTTGTTTGTTTGAGTTTGTTTTAATTTCAAATATTTTATTTACATCATCAATCCATTCAGGTCAAAAATTTAATAATGGTAGCTATGATGACCCCATGCTTTGGAGAGAAAATTTTTGGGTAAAATTTTTAGTGTTGTTAAGATTTATACATGCAGTAGTATGCAGTGATTTCTTCTGAAATAATTTATTCATATTTTTTCTTAATCTTTTGAATTAATTTCTTTTGAAATAATTTCGTGCGACAGACGTCCCGTGGATAGACATCCCTTAGCTCATGATTGAAGGGACTGGGTTGAATTCCAGGGTACGCCGCTGGATACTCTCACATTATATCTATTTACAATACAGGCTAACGTCCGCCATCGCGTGTGTGACAGGGTTGATTACACACTAAGCATACGAAGTAAAAAATAAGCCTTTATTAATTTTTTTGGAAATGTACTTCAGTAAAATGTCTAGTTTTGTTTTGCGCATCGATAGGCATAGATTCGAGGTTTTCGAAATGTGGGTGTGGAGACAGATGAAAAAGGTTAAGTGAGTTGAAGGAAAAACAAATGAGGAAATGCTGGGTATGGTGGGGGAGGAGAGATGATTGTTGGGAGGAATACAAAGGATGTATGAATGATGGTTTCTGGCTCTTCGCAATGAGCTCGCGTTTGTCCAAAGCATACAAAAGATCGCGCGCTCACAGGCAGCATAAGACGATACATAAAAAGGCCCATTATTCCAATTAAATCCAGTCACAGCTCTGTGGCTACCTTGGTCCGGCGATTCCAGGTACATCCACTAGTGTGTGTGTGCATATATATATATATATATATATATATATATATATATATATATGTGTGTATATGTATATATATATATATATATATATATATATATATATGTGTATATGTATATATATATATATATATTGATATTTTTATATATTAATATTTTTATACATACAATATATGCAGATGGGAAAACTAAAGCACTAAAGAAAGTGAAAAAGTTGTAAGGGGGCAAGGATCCATCCTCACCCCTCCCACTCCATTTTCTCTCCCTTCCTCTGCAACTCTACACCCAGAAGGAACTCTTTTCCTTATCCCCCCCATTGCCCACCCATCGCTTCCTCCCAACCCCGCCCCGTCTCACCTCTCACGCAGCACGCCAAGGGCAGGGTCTCCGCCGGAGAGGCGACTCCGATATTAGGGCTGATGCGGTAGGGAAGGGAGCAACGGGACGCGAGGGCCGGAAGAGGTCTCCGATGTAAAGTCCGAAAGAGGAGGTACTGGGGATATATTTTTTTTAGTAGTTTCGGGGAAGGAGATGGGTTAAGTGTGTGTGTGTCCCAAAGAGATATACTATAAGAAAGTGGAAAGAAATGGTAAAAGTTGACTGCGAGGCCGGAAGAGGTAAGGTAAGAAGACGGGGGGGGGGTTGAGAAGAGTGAAAGGATGGATTTGGCGACATGTCGAGGGACACCTGAAGGAGTTGGAATGATGATGGCAAGTCGAGAGAAAGAGGGCACCAGAGGACGAAGGGCGTGAAGGTTATGCATCGGCCGGGATGTGGGAGGGGTGGGGGGACGAATGCGTCGCCGAGAACAGGGCGTCCTTTCACTCTTTTCCATTCACCGAGACTCTTTGTATACACGCAAATCAAGTCCTGATCGAGGTCAACGTTTTTGTGCTTCCGTAACTCGAATAAGACTTGATCATTGGAGCCATCAGGTCAAGTCCAACGTGTGTCGTTATTGACTGATCGTACATTTATCGAAAACTATTATGATAAATTAATTGATCGATGATCCTCCGTAGACCGATTGCCCGCCGGCTCCATCGAATCGCCAAAACACTAAGGGAAATGAACCGTTCGTCAACCTGCTCTCGTGAGAGAGATTGATTTCATTCACGGCGGGATTACTATCCTATTTGATGGTAATTACAAGAGGCTAACATATTCAATGTTCTCCCTTAAATGAGAAGGATGATGCATTGTTGATTAATCTAATGTAGAGGTTGTCCTCTAGTCTAGTTTCTGAACTACCCGAGAATGAACGGTGAATTTGAGTTGGCGCAGGGAGTATTTTAGGTTTCCATTGCTATTGTATTACCCTCGTAACCACATCGCTAGGCCTGTGCGGGTTTCGTTGCTTTAAGCGCAAGTCATTATCATTTTCAAGGTCAAAAAATTAGTTTATATCGAAATAAACAGATATCACATCTTGAAATAAAGTAAACAAATTCCGAATAAAAACAAGAAAGTTCATGCATGGGTAATTTCCTCCGATGCGATGAAGTAAATGTACCCACTATTTTAATGTCTCTACCACCCAAAGATGTTAGCCTCCAATTGATATAATGGCATGACACTTTTTGAGCTTAATGTAGAACATGTGAGAGTTAGTTCATCAACATTATGGAAAATTCTTGAAATATAGATTCCCAATAGGCAGCAGGTACGGGGAAATACGTTTCTGTATTAGGAGCCTTAAAAGAAGTCATGGAGACAAAAGTTTCAGTTTAAAAACACACTTTCTTCCTTAGAAATAATGTTAAAAGATATTATCTAAACAAAATACAACAATTTCACACTAGTTAGCTGGATTAATCAAAAAGTATAATAATCAGGTAAACATTTGAAAAACTAAACCCCGATCGACAATTTTTCTTGAATGCCATAATTACGGGAAAATCATTAGTGAAATAAAAACGAACGATCATTCCCTAAATAAGTTTAACAACCAAGGAAATGAGCTTTTCAGATTTCAATATATTACCATAGATGTCACCAAATTTTTCCTTGTCAAAATATGTGGAAATTATATAATAATTTTATTTCTGAAACACGCAGTGTCAGTACTACGAGTATTACAAGCGACAAATTCTTCTCATGATCAAATTAAAAGGATAGCTGTACTCTAATGGTTAACTGAAAATAGAATACGTTCGCTCGAGAACGTTTTCGGTCGGTCGGGCATGAAGAGAATAAAGGCAACGGACACTTGTTTTCAGGAAATTTTGCGAGAGTGGGAGTCGGTGGTTTTGTGGGAGTCGTGCTCGCGGTTTCTCGGAATACATTGCTGCTGTACATGGGGTAATAATAAAACTACAATTTCATTGAAATCATATGGAACATAGGTGTCAGATAAGCACGATTGACCCATTAACGTTAGAGATAATTAACTTCATTAAAGTCTAATTAAATGATGACGTAATAACCAAATAATATCGAAATGCACAATCAGCGTCGCTATCGGGTCGGTGCGGGTGTATGTAGTTGTAATCGTAGAAGCAGCAGCAGCGACACACGGAAGGAGTGAGAGAAAGCAAGGGGTCTTGAGTTGAAAGAAAAGAAATAGATTTCGGAAGTGGGAGGGGCAAGTTGATTAGGGGATTAGGAGAAGGGGGAGGAGGCTGTAAACGCAGCGAAATACTATGGGGCGGGTGGACAGGAGAGCGTACAGGGCGCGTGCTCTCGGGGGACCCGCCGCTCTTCTCACACGCTGCCAAAAAGGGAAGTGTCTCCTGTAAAATTAAAAACCTTATCCATATTCAATAACTGGGGAAGAAGCCCATCGCTTAGCCAGGAAATTCGATAAAATATGAACGAAATACGAACTCGTGTACTCATTCATGCGAGCCTCAAATTTGATAAATATTAACGCAAAGGCTATTACCGAAAACGGAAAGCAACTCCGGATTTTAATTAGCCCCTCAGTTTCGTTTCGGCCGCATTTGAGGTGATGATTAGGGTCGTATCTAATCAGTCGAAATTAGATACTTGCACATAGAAAGGCGTTCTCAGGAATTTGAAGCTTACCAAGCGGCAAACTAATCACTAGATCAAATCTAAGTAATACACTTTGTAGAAAAATACAAGCTAAATGCAGGAAGAGAAAAGTAGAGGTGATAATGCGAGCTGCCCCATTAAGGGGCGAACTGAAATCTCCGCATTCTCTACACACAAGGGTTAAGTGGAGTTCCGATGCCTTGAGTTAACCCTATTCCTTAATCCCCAGTTCTGAAAAAGGTTTCATATGTTTGCAACTTTTTAGGAAGAATTCAACATTTTAATGTGTTATATAAAATATTTTAAAATATACACATTATATTATAAGAATTTTAAAAGTGATTAGATATTGTATTCACAATAAAATTTTCGACAATTTTCTTCGTAACTTCCCCTGTGATCTTCTTGTCTTGTTTTACAGCTTATTTTTTCTTCATCATTTACATTTTATATTCCGCTCTTCCTTCTGCCTTAAAAATTTCATCCATATTCATTATTCCATGTATTTTTGAATATTCTCTTTGATAAAGGCCATATTTACTTGCCTCAGGATCTTGTTACCAATTTATGGAAACTGACTGGCATTAATTAATAATCAAAGTGTTCCTTACTAATTACTATTCACTATTAATCTAAATGTTCACTGATTGCTTTCTTCGTTGTAATATGGGCATTCATAAATTTTAAATAATATTAAATTAAATTAATTATGTATATATATATGGGTCGCCGTAGTCCAGTGGGTAGAGTGTTAGACTACTGACCGCAGGGTGCTGGGTTCGATTCCCAGGCAAGGCACTCTGGGCACCTGCAGCTCCACCCAAGCTATGTGATTTTTTGGGTACCAGGTCTTCCTGGGAAACCATAACCGGCACAGGGAAAGGAACTGGCCCCCTTACCCTGATGTGTGAATTCCACACAATGCCGAATAGGGCTTAGTACTGGGGATCTATATGCATCACCTACTAAACCGACCTTCTGGTTGATTACTGTATTTATGGTACATATATATATATTTATATAGATGATTTTGTCGAAGTAACATGGAAGTGTTGAATAGTAAATTGGACGGCAACAAACAATATAGAAACACATAAAAAGACCACTCACCCGTTATTTCTTGATCATGTCGACGGAATTCTGCTCCATCTTCATTAGAAGAGATAGAAGTAATGGCATACTTAGAAGTAAGATAAAAGGAAGTAAACAGAAGTAAAATAGAAGTAAGCATTACTTCTATTTCTTGCGATGAAAATGGAGCTAAATTCCATCAAAATGGTCAAGAAATAATGTGTGAGTGATCTTTTCATGTGTTTCTAAATTGTTTGTTGCTGTCCAATTTATTATTCAACACTTCCATGTTACGTCAGCGAAATATATATATATATATATATATATATATGTATGTATAATATATTATATATATATGTATAATATATTATATATATGTATACGAGGGTCATCCGGAAAGTAGTACCCGTTCGTGCCGCATGAAGTGCTGACGACGCGAGTAGCCGCTGGACGAGGTCAGATAGCTTCAGTGGCTTGTCTGCCTTCTCTGAGCCAAGTTGCGTGACGCTAGCATTGCCTGTGTTGTTTCTGTGATTGTTTACAATGTTTAAAAAAATTGAGAACGCCGCCAGTTGTGAAGTGAGGGCAGTGATTAAATTCCTCAATGCAAGAAACGTTCGCCCATGTGATATTCATCGCCAATTAAAGGAGGTGTATGGAGACAATGTAATGGACGAGTCGTCTGTTCGGCGGTGGTGTCGCAACTTCAACATGGGGAGGGGGAACACACACGACGATGAGCGTTCGGGGAGACCGTCTGTCATTACAGACCAACTGGTGAGCTCAGTTGACGAATTCGTGAGGAACGATCGGCGCGTCACAATTGATGACATCTGTGAGCATTTTCCCAATGTTTCTCGAACAATTGTTCATGAAATTGTTAAACACCATCTGCATTATGCAAAAATTTGTGCAAGATGGGTCCCTCGCGTATCTCAATGAGCTGGCGGCGAAGGACTATGCAGCAGGAATACAGAAACTTGTCACACGTTATGACAAATGCCTTAATTTGCTTGGAGATTATGTTGAGAAGTAGTTTAAAGTATCCTCTTTCAAATAAAATTTTTTATGTTTGTTAATATTTACTTTTGTGTCTTTCTTTCACGAACGGGTACTACTTTCCGGATGACCCTCGTGTGTGTGTGTGTGTATATATATATATATATGTTTTTCAGTTCAGGAGGAGGATGACGAGGGGGAGGGCTGGAAGGGAGTAAAAAGGAGCAAAGGGGTTGGACCTTGTAATTTGATTTTCTCCACTAACCTGCTTCGAGACTTGCTCTGCTCCGCTGTTCAGGAAATGCTTCTGCATGAGGTTTGGTGCCAGAAGTTGCCTACAATGGAGACGAGAGAAATAATAGCATGAGAATGAGTGGAGGATGGGTACTCGGGGGAACAAAGAGACATTGCCTGGGGGGGGGGGTCGTCGGTAGCAAGAGTGTGAATAAAATATTTCTTGAGATATCGGCAAAAGAACGTAAAAATCCATAATAAACCAATTTGTTTTTCATTTTCAGCAATATATATCCAAATAATACTGCCTTATAAATAATGTTATACTAGTTTCAGAGGGTTTGACGGAAACATCTTAAAGGGGCCACTGGTTTATTACGGGAAGACTTCGGTATTTTTGGGGAACAGATACGGCGACAATTATTCTGTGATAGACAATTCAATTATACAACTATAATATACATTTGATACAAAACCTTTTTCTGAAACCTTCAAATAAATGACCAACATAATTAAAGAACATGCAAACCAAAAACATAAGTTTCACTGGCCATTAAAAATGGTAATATCCCGGAGGTTGCCTTGACTTGAGAGGGTTTTTTTTATTATTTGGCAAGGCTGATCTAGTGCTAAGCCCAATGGCGTGTGAGATTCGCGTATTATGTGACCCAGTTCTAAAATCCAAGTAAGCCACCTGCGATTTCTCTGGAAGGACTGGTACCCGAAATGCTACACAACTTGGATGGAGGTGGTGGCACTCAAACACGACTCTTAAAATCGAACTCAGGACCTTTGGTCCATTTCCGAGGCCTCTACCCACTCGTCTGCCAAATCGCATCAATGACCAAAGTCAGTGACTATACGTTACGATGCATTGTCTAGATTTTACGTGTCGTGTTCACCTTTCCTCATTGTTATATTTATTCGTATTCCTTTAATACGGTTTAAGAGAATTTGAGTACCGGAAAAGATTTACCGTAATCTGAACCCTCCTAGATTATCATCAAATTTTTCGGATCCCAAGAATTCCAAAAACCGAATCTGATTACTGTCGAGAAAGCTATTACTTTGAAGTGAATTGTATTGACTGTTTACAATATTTAATGATGCATAAATACATTATGTCATATCATTATAAATGAATTAATAGAAAAAAACGATTGAATTTTCAAAATAAAATTTTTCCTAGCTATTCCACTTTATTCCACTTTTTTATAATAATCATTGAATTAATGTTATTAAAAATTAAGGGCCTAAGGATTAAAAGTCAGGATAATAAAAAATAACGGTTATTTTAGTACACCACACAACCGCTGTTGGAGAGTAACAAACAGAGGAAGAGATATTCTTCCAGCCCAAAGATGATTTTGCCCCATCAAAGCAGCCGCAGTCTGGCTTTATGAGCAAAGTCACCCCTTCTCGAATGCTCACGGAATGGGTGGGGATTCTATTAAGCAAAAAAACATGCGGTTTTGAAAGATAAGTTTAGGCAGAAATGGAAAATGATATTTTAAATCACACAGAGGCATCGATTTTAGACAGTTTACGCAATCACACCGGAGTGTAGGCCGGAGAATATTAAATATTTAGAAAAGATGAATACTTGGTTTCTGAAGGATACCTCTTTCGTTCACTTTCATCTTCAATTCATCGCTGACATCACCAGAGATCAATACTAGTTTTAGTCTCCCCTTTCTCTTATACCATTTTGTTTTCATGCCTTTCACCCAATACTATTAGGAAAATGGATAATTTTAGCAGCTGGTAGCATAGTATCACCCATAGAACTCCTGAAGAGGAAGACACAGGAAAGTAAAGCATGGCGGAGGTCTCCTTGGGCCCGACGACCACCGCAGATGACCTATGATGATGACAGAACTCCGTCAAATTCCATGAATATGATAGCTCTGTGTCCAAACTAGATACACTCTCTAATTAATATAATTGACATGGGAGTGAAGGTTTACGGCATTCTTTTGTGAATCAGCGGGTCAGCCTATATATCGAATACCTACGGAGTGCCCTAGATATTTTTAATGCTCATTCTTACGATACAGGTATCCAACTTCCATAGAGGTAAGAGGTGCGTATATTTGCAGAGCTCTTAAAAATCGCCCCGAAGACACGACGTGGAATTTTTTCAGAAATCAGTGCTGGTGAAGAAAAAGTTGAAATTTACGATGGACTGGTAGACAAGAAATACATTTAAAAGGTATTCTTCCGGCTGCAACCACGAAATCCTTCACTCGAGGGACGCCACGATAGCTGCAACCGCAACACTCTCATATTAAGGCAACTGGCAACGGACCCTATTTTTCTATCATGCGGTTACTCCTCTCTCCATCACCTAAAAGCGCTCTACTTATCTGCAAATAATACCTCCAATATTTTCCATTCACTTCCTCCTTTCGACCGCACGGCGGTGAGAATTGCGGGAGAGGGTTGGCTTGTGTGGGGGGGAGAGAGAGGGGACGGGGGGGGGGCAGAGGCGAGGGGAAAGGCGTGTCGTCGTCGTCGGGTGGGGGGGAGGAGGCATGAAACGAGCGAGGGGATATCGAAAGAAATGGGAGGGGGCGGTGGTGGAGGAGCGTAAGGGATGAGACCGTTCACAAATCGAGCGTTCCTTTCGAATCTGCGACGTGAAAAGACCGTGCGATGGTTTTGAGGCGGATCGGGAGAAATGTGGGGGGTGAAAAAGGTCGAGGAAAGTGAATTGGGGGGAGGGCGGGGTGAGCGCGACCCCCCTCTCGCCAGATCAATTGGTCGAAATTTCCTCGCCGAGTCACGTCGCGGGTGAAATTGGGAGAATGAGGGCTAAAGACTTCGCAAGGAAACCCCTGGGGGGGGAGGAGCATCGAAGTGAGGAGGAGAAGAGGGGTGAATAGAGTTATGGAGCCGTGGGCTACGCGTGGAAGAGGGGGAGAGGGGTGTTGCGGAATCGTTTAAGAAAACGGGAGGGACGGGAGATGCCAAGGGGTTGGGGGGGGGACGTTTCTCTTTAGCACCCTCTCCCTCCACCCCCCTGAGGCTTCCTACCAGCTCTCGAATGGTTTCAACGATCTCGAAGTCGGTTATCCCGGAGTTCCTTTTTCACATTTTCCGGGAACCGAAGGGATAAAAATGCGGAGAAGGAATGAATTCTGCATAAAGAACCGAGGATTATCTTATGAGGTGCACGGTGTGAGGTCCCGTCGTAAGGTGTGGATTCAATGTGTTTATGATCTGCTGTAAGGAGCACCGCTGTCACAGATTGCAAGCGTTATCGTCGTGGTGTAAAAACAGTCTGACTTCTAACGGGGCACACATTACACGTTTGGCTATGGACAAACATCGAAATTGTGCATTTCTTGCTCGTTTGAAGTTTTGCATCTGAGGTCTTCTCTACATTATCTTTAGGTCTGCTTCAATTTCATTAACCTCATACTACCTTGATCAAAAAGTTCCCGGAATAACCACCGTGTGGCGCTCCCATCGTTCCGATTTGAGTTCTGTTTTTTTTTGTTAAATTGGTACATCTGTTGTTGATATTCCCTTTAAATCTTAGTGTCATAACTTGACATTTGCAAAAGTTACGTAGCCAAGAGTACATCTATCTCTGTGTGTGTTGGCGATTTTTTACAATTTCAGAAATGGATTTAAATTTGCAACAACGAACTTGTATTAAATTTTGCGTAAAAAACGGGTTTAGTGGCGCACGGACGTTGGAAATGTTGGAAAAGTGTTTCGGCAACGATTCTCTAAAAAAAACGGTCGTTTACCAGTGGCACGAGCGGTTCAGAAGTGGTCGTGAGTCAATCGAAGATGATGAACGCAGTGGCAGACCATCGACATCGAAAGTCGGTGAAAAAATTGATAAAGTAAAAGAAATGTTGGTCAATAACCGCAAATTAACCATCAGAGAAATAGCGGAGGACTTGAACATTGCCTATGGATCCGCCCAAGACATTGTGGTTAATGATTTGGGTTTCCGTCGTGTAGCAGCAGCAAGTAGCAGGTGCCAAAAGACCTCAATTTCATGCAAAAAAGAGACCGTGTTGACGTCGCAAAAGACATGATTAGCGAGGCTGAATCCGATCCCACATTCATCAAAAGGATCAGTACTGGAGACGAGACGTGGGTTTATGAGTACGACACGCAATCCAGACATCAGGCAAGTGAATGGCGTTCACCAAATGAGCCGAGACCAAAAAAACCACGTCGTTTTCAGTCAAAAAAGAAGGCAATGCTGACGGTTTTCATGGATTACAACGGTGTAGTGCATCATGAATTTTTGCCAGAAGGCCAGACAGTAAACAAAGAGTATTATTTGGGCGTTATGAGACGTTTGCGTGAAGCAATTCGCCGAAAGAGACCAGAAATGTGGGCAGAAAACTCGTGGATTTTGCACCATGATAACGCACCGTCGCACAGTGCTATCATTATTCGTAATTTTTTGACGAAAAATGCAACAAATACCATCCAACAGCCACCGAATTCACCTGATTTGGCTCCCTGTGACTTCTTTCTGTTCAATCGAGTTAAAAAACCATTACGGGGAACGCGTTTTAGCAGCCGAGAGGAAGTAATGGAAAAATCGCAGGAAGCACTGATGGACATACCGAAAACCGACCGTAACTTTTGCAAATGTCAAGTTATGACACTAAGATTTAAAGGGAATATCAACAACAGATGTACCAATTTAACAAAAAAAAACAGAACTCAAATCGGAACGATGGGAGCGCCACACGGTGGTTATTCCGGGAACTTTTCGATCAAGGTAGTATACCTAAATGATGCACTTCAGCTATGATTTTGCTTCTTGTCATACTTATCGGATACCAGTATCAGAATTGAACAAATTCAATAATGCCATGGGATAGCTTTGAGGAGACTGCTTGGGACACCTGAAACAAAGGCACTTAAAAATCCTGCTATACACTCTTCTCTTCGCGTATATGTGTTTTCAACCGGCGTTAACTTATGTTTCATGCGCGATATTTTAAAAGAAATATTTGATATGAAATACAGAGTAATTGAAAGGATCAAGCTTAGTGTACAAGTGATTACAATATTATATTTGGAAACATTTTTTTTCAATTCACAATATTTTACAAACAGGATATAACCCATCGTTCAATAATTCCCGGGACTAACTAAGAAAACAACATTTCTTTCGCAAAATTCATTTTTATTCATCAAAATAATCACCTTCAAGAGCTATAAAATCATTCCAACCCCTTTCTAACTTTTTGATACTATGCTTGTAAAGCGATTAGTCCTTGTACTCAAAATAAGCTTTCGTTGCAAGACTGACTTCCTCATTCGAGCCAAATCTTATACCCTGGAGTATCTTTTTGAGTTCAGCAAACAGCCAGTAGTCGCTGGGGGCTACATATGGAAAGTAAAGCGGGTGAGAAAGCAGATTAAAGCCCAACGCGTTCAATTTGGCCATTATTTGCATTGACTTGTGGCACAGTCTTGATGAAAGATGGTTTTTTTCTTCTTCGTGTGCGGTCGTTTTTTTGCGATTTAGTCCTTGAAAAGCACCAATAACTCAATTTGATAGTCGCTATTGATAGATTTTCCCTTTTCAAGGTAGCCGATGTAAATTATACCTGGCGCGTCCCAAAAAAATAATATCTCATTTAATAAGTCCCTAGACTTATTGAATGATGGGTTACTTTCGTAGTTTTAACATCAACCGTGGAGTTACTATGATTAAAAAAACTAAATGGATATTTCCCTTCAATTTTACATACGCTCAGCGGGAATGTATGCTAGCTATTGATTGGAGACAAAACATTAAAAAAAAATTGCGGTATTTGGCATATCTGAATAATTATTTCAAAAATGAAAGATGGAAACTATTATGGTAAAACGGAGATCAAAGCGGAATTGAAATAACATTGACAATTAACCATAATAATGCCAAATGCAATCACAGATCCATAGTCTTCTTTTTTCTGGCAATATTATTCAACCAACTTGTTTGAAATTATGATGTGAATTCCTTTCAACCTCAGTTTTATCGATAAAAACTACCGTGGAGTCATTGCAAATAAAATAATTTCCATGCTACGTGCGTTTGCTTTCACTTTTTGAGCTTCTTTCGGCAGCGCCGCCAGTCATTCAAATGATTTTTTTCGAGAAATGCTTTTTGGCTGCTCCCACGCACAGTTCACAAATTTGTTTTGGCAACCCAGCGTAGCGTCAGCCATTTGAAAGGCCTCACCATAGGTAGGTAGGTAGGTCGGTATTTACTGTTGATAGAGGGAGGGATTTTGGCAAGTGGCTGAATTAGAACCCTATTTAGACGGGTGGCGAGTATTAAAAGGATTTTTGAAATTCCTTGGTCTGGGTCCTGGCCTGTCGGGACAAATTCTCTTTCCCAGATTCCACCCCTTCCCCCACCACCCACACCCATCAACCCACGCCCGAGAGCTCCTCACCCCATCGCTGACGGGCTCCTCCTTCCGAGTAGGTATTGGAAGGAATCGACGAGCCAACAACACACGCCAGACGAATATAGAAATGCGAAATATGTTTGAAAAGCCTTCCCCTTTACTCTTGGGTCGCCGTCAATGTGCTCCCTCTCAATGGGGTCCCATGGGATTGCATTCATCGACGTTGACATCGACATAAAGACCCCGCGATCTCCCAAAAAGGTGTGTGGCAGGGGGTGCAAGCACCAGGTGGGAAGGGTAAGTGATAAGGGAGGATACGGGAGAGGAAGGGAAAAGGGAAAAAGGGTCATTAAACCATAACAAATGTTTGGTGGTAAATTTCTTTAAAATATCGACGGGATTTGTTTAAAAACTAATTGGAGTTGACCTAGAAATAGTTGGTACGGTAATTTAACTAGGTGAAAGTATAACTAAACACTTAAGTTGGGGCACCCGCATATAGTACTAGTACATAAAGTCTGCGGGCAAGCAAATAAAAAATTAGGACTTATGCAACGCATTGTTGGTAGGAGCGATTAAAAGGCGAAGGAACGTGATTACCATGCTCTTTGTAAGGCCTCATTTTGAATATGTTTGTAGTCAGTTAATGTCTAAATTTGAATATGAGATTCGACTGAAAAATTCCTCATTCGGGAAATTGCGACGGTTCCACGCAGGGCGGCCCGTTTAATTTAAAAAAAAACTGTTACGATTGAAAACAAAAATCGTCACAGGAAGGCTTCTTGAGTTGGGTTGGGAATCATTGGAAGAAAGACGATTCAATGCTAGGTCGAATTTGCGAAATAAATTCTGAGCCGCATGTTTCAGCGCCGAGGTCTCGCACATTAGGGACGGAGACCATTCATACACCAATCAGGGTGACAGGAATGCGAGGATGATACCAAGGGCAGAGTCATCTATCTAATTGATGCCGAGGAAAAGGGATTGCAGTTCAAGTTGGGGAACCATGACGTATTAAAAGACTCTTTCTAAAGGAATGTGTGTAGATAATAAGCTCAAAGAAATACTTAATATAAAAATGTCGTTCATAAAAGAAGGACCATACATTTTTTTATTCTTTATTGGGCTGAATTTAATTTTAATTTATATTGCTTTATGATTTATATTGCATATGTCGTACAAGTTTCATTGATTTAACTCCTATATTGAGTCAGCATCAGCCGTTGGAATCCGCTCAGTTCGCACACTTCTGCTTGCTCGTATGCATGATAAATGCTCACCGCAAAGACGTTGCTACCCATTGAGAAGCAGGAAGAAGTCAGATAAGTTTAGACCTAGTCTGTAGTGATAGGACGAAGAACACATTTCACCTGAATTTTTACGTTATAATCGCGGTTTTGCGGAACCATACGAACAAAAAAGGTCTCATGTGGAATTTTTCTGTTTACAGAGCGCGGGTGACACTCAATGCACTTATAAATATTTCTGAGAGTACTTTTAACCTTATTTGACGATATTATCTCGCAATGACAGTGGTGGTGCTAAATTTTTACTTCCACTCGAGCTGTGACTGTATCTCCGAGTCCGCCTTCCTTCGAAATTGATTGTCTTCCCTTTTCAAACATTTAAAATTATCTCCCAGTTGTGATCTAAAAAAGGACAGCCGCCGCAATAGCCTTTAGTAGCATAAAATAGGCCCATGCTTAATGAATTGCATAGACGAAAGCAAAATTTTAATTCTTTGGTTCGTATTAACTCCATCGTCCTTGGCGTAATATTGAAAGTTATATTAATAAACATACCGCATATACAAAAATAGCTATAATAAAAACATAAAATTAAATTTTCACAAAATTAAGCGAAAGAAATCAATTTTATGATCACTCTTTGCTGAAAACAGCTTGTTCAATATTAGCAAGATTTATTTATACGTTCAGTACAATAGCCTTGGTAATACTCTTAGCCTTGGTAAATTCTCTTATAAGGCACAAGCTGAAGCTTAAAAACACTATCCATATGTCTAAAATTTTTATTGGTTGGTGAACAAACATTTAACTTGTCGTTACCTAAACAAGGTTCAATATGTAATTATGAAAATAAAAATAAATTGGTACCACCTTATACAATGTAAAAAAAACGCGGAAAAATCATCGGTATGTATATATATAAATAAATAAATATATAAATATATATATAACGACGAAGTGCCTTGCCGTTTTTTGGGCGGCTTTTTATTTCAGAGGTCGCCTTATTTGGGCTTTATATATATATATATATATATATATATATATATATATATATATATATATATATATATATATATATATATATATATATATATAAATTTCAAAAGTGGTGTCAATATTTCTTTAATTTGTGAATGCCCTATGGTTTAAATATTATTATTAATACAAAATTAACAGTATTCACATTTGGAGGACATAGGTCCAAACCGGGGCATTCCACTTAAAAATGAAAGCGATGGAGTTAGGACAAGGAACGTGAAGCCTGTTTATGATAGAATAAATCTTTATTAAGGATTAAGAAAAGCTCTGACCCTGTGGCATCACATCATTACTTTCTATTTAATGCTCAAACCTAATCATTTTGCAATCACATACGAAAAATTAGGATAGTTTTTCGAACGCGTGAAGACAACTATTATGTGATACTACATGAGAATACCCATATCGACGTCCACAAACCAGCAAGGCAAACAAAATTATTCTACGAGTATGTCAACTAAAATTCCTATTTCCCAATTCCTGTCTTTGATGTAGTTCAAAAAGATTATTCTTCTTTCATTTTTAACGTTTCTTCAATGTTTTCCCATCTATCACAAAGAAAGTGAAAATACCTAAAAAACTTTCCTTGCAATTTAAATTGAAAAGAGAAGCAACAGCGACACAACATCCGCACATTTTTTCCCGCAGGCGGAGAAATGGGATCTAAATATGTCCCTCTTTCATTGCAAGCAGGCTGAAAATTGTTTGGAAAACATTTCGGCCAACGTTTCCGAAAGTAATTTCCAATAGGAAAAAAGTGAAGCATGACGCTCGTTGACTCCCCGAAAAAGTTTTTAAATTTTCTTTTTCCCGAAAAACTGGCACTCCGTCTTCAAAGATCTCGGAACCAGGGAGAAGGAGAGGCAGGGTTTGGCTAAAAGAGAGGCGAAAGTGGAATAAGTGGAGAGGGGTGGATTGGTTGGGGGATGGAATTTGGGGCGATAAGGGGACTTTGTAATACTTCATCATCAGCCCTTCACCCTACTCCTGCGTCGCGATCTCGTTGATTGAAAACTGCCCCACAACTTCCTTCGCTCTCTCTCTCTCTCTCTACTCGATAGGTAATATCCAACGCAACGTCACCACTAAGAATAACCATCCTTAACTCCTATCCACCTCTCCCCATGACCACCAACTACTATAACTGGAAAATATAACTCTGAGGGCAATCGATCACATGGTGGGAGGCCAACAAATTGTCCGTCCGACTCAAATTCACCTTAAAAACCATAAGAAAGCTACCTCCAATGATATGTCGTGCGCGAGAGGCGAAATGAACAAATAAATTTGAAAATCAATCCACGTCAATCAGATAAACATTTGTTGGTGACTGTCGAAGCTTTTTAGTTTAGGTCAAGCAGCTGATATAGTGTCAGTCTCGGTCTTAGTCCACCATTGGGATCAAAAATTGAGCGCGTAATATTCACTATATTCGGAAAAAATTGATGCTTTGAATAAGTTTATTAATTCACCTGAATACTTTAATTCACTACCGACGTATCAAAGTGTTGTAGATATGTTAAAAAATAAAATGTGAACGTGGAAATTAACCACAAATATTTACCCTCACCTGAGAGAAGGGTTGAGCGCACAGGGTTGATATGAAAAATTTATTCGACAGCACTCTTGAGGGAGCAGTCAGCTCCCCTCGAAACTGAATTTCGTAATACCTCGTTACATCGGTGGAATTCTCAATTACAGTTCAATTTTTCTTTCGATGAGAGATTTAATTTATAATGATGAAGCTAAGAGGATGATACAAGCTCTCAAAAGCAATGCGCTATTTATTCGACTCTATGCTTCCTAAATTCAATATATTCTGATGATACTAACGTATTTTTCGCAGTTCTATATAAAAAATAAATCATAAAAATGCCTACAGAAGACAACGACTGAGCAACGCTGCGTGTACCTCTTTTTTCTCATTTAGTGCATAAGTAATTAAACAAAAAAACTTTAAAAACATTCAGAATTGAACTTTTAAAAGTATCTTGCTCCACGCTTTTTCGTAACTCTCATTTGCCGTAAAAGGATTTGTTGCCATCAGATGAAAAGTAGAACATTGAACCGTGCATGAGGAAAACTTAGATTATTTATTGACATTAAAGTCAACGAGATTGTCCAATCCATGGTTTCAATGAAAAATGTTTGAAACGCCAAAACCCACAATAGAATCAGGCCAGAAGTCTTTCCTAAAAAAGGGAGAGAGAGAGAGGTGGGGATGGACAGAGAGAGGAGATGGAAGAGGGCAGCGAGAGAAGAGGAGAAAGAGGAGAGAGGGAGAAAGAGGTCAGAAAGAGAGAAAGGGGGCGTTGGAGAAAGAAATGCCTAAAGCGGAAATTAGAACGTAAAAATCCGGAGATTTATGTGAGAGAAAGAAAAAGAAATAAGGAGGAAATAAAGGGAAGAGTAGCAATACCTTTTACTTTCACTTCTTCATGTGCCTCCCACTTCTCTCGATCCCGATATCCCCGATAGCCATCCAAGTGGCTCTTCACTTGGACGGGCGTAGGAACACAGTTTGAAGAGGAATAAAGGATCTGTTTGCTGCGATTGATGCTTTAATATAACGGCGGTGGGCCCTCCGTCCGGAATGGGAGGGGTTCCAAACGATCCTCCGGATCTCCGGAGAGGGGCCGTCGAGGAGAGGAAGGAATGCTGGAAGAGTGTGTCTGTATGAGCAAATGGAGTAAAGTGGTGGGCCGGAAGGGGGGAGGAGTGCTGGGGGGAGGGGTGGGGGTGCAACGGAAGGGCGAGGATTCCGCGTGGAGACGGTGCGTGCGTGTGGGAGAGACGGGTTACGGCAGAGAGGGGATTTCAAGCTATGGATGTGTTCCCGGGAGAGCGGTATCACCACTGCCCTTCCCCGCTTATAGGAGGACCCTTAATTTCCGTCCGTTAAGGCTGTGATGGGAGCAGTGGACCGTTGGAAAGGCGGCTTTAGTGATTGGATGGTCACTTGGCATGACCGCGGTTGAACTCCGACCGAGTGGCGGATCCGATGATTGGGAAATATTTGATGACAAGCTGCGGGCGCCGGTGGCTACCCCGTCGCCCTCCGATGGGGAGGGGGGCGCCCACGAGCGCTGTGAACCCCGTCGGATAACATGTAGCTTTTGCCGTGGACTGGTTACACCTGTTTCCGTGTATCACAGAGTTTATCAAAAGGAGCAAGACGAAAGAAATGTATGTCGCCTCCTTCATTCTGAGCCTCATTTTATCGTATTGCTGCAAACAAGCGGGACAGTAAGTGTGTACATCTCGACATTATTAATGAAGTCTAAAAAAAATGTAATCATACTTTCATTTTACTATACTTGAAGAATTCATAAAGTCCTATTAGAGACCCATTGCAATTCAGCTTTATATCTGAGAAAAACTGCAAGACCAATTTAATTCGTACAAAATTTTTAAACAGAAATATTCGCAATTTAATTGCCAGAATGTTTTTCATGCCTCATAGTACACGTTCATGCTAAATGCATTCCAGTTTGTTGGTTCAAGTAAAATACAGAGGCTTTCAGTGAGTTCTCGATGACCTTCCGTGCTTTGACCTGACTCTGTACCTCGCTCGCTCGAATATAAACGAAGCTAATTAAAAGAGGAGAGGGAAAAGCTTTATTTCTCTCGGATCAAAAAAAAATACGAACTCACAGGAACGCGTGAATGGCTTTACGACAGCATTCTGCGTTACCAATTAAAGTTATGGAAAAAAATCATGGTTATTTCATCGGAGGAATGAGAGAAGAGAATGCATGTAAAATGTGAAGGAAAATACCGACACGCGAGAATTCCGGCATTTTTTTGCCGCACTAATTCACTCGGAGATCGTTGGAAGAACTCGGGATTTGTGCGGGAAGAGAGATAGAATAAGAGTGGAATATCAAAATAACGCACATTCACAGTTCAAAAAAAAGGTGAAGGTGGGAGAGGGAGGGAACGTACCTTGTGCTTCCGCACCGCTAAAATAATGAAAATAATGACAAACTTTGCTCGTTAGAAGTGGATAGGATTTCAAGCGCAAGAGCGCTTGTTTAGAATTCGCGTTTGGCATTGGGGGGTGGGGGGATTACTATGTTCCTACCTGAATTTTAATCAATTCGATGAAGTATTTTATTCCGTCCGCGGAATATGTGGGAGTTACAAACATGCGCGAGGCAATGTAACACCAAGCCGGACGCAAATCCCATCAGCTCCAATTTCCAATTTTGATTGAGTAAAGGCTATCATTTTCCCCCGACCCGCCCCTCACTCCGTCGCGTGATTTGACAGACGAGTGACGCGCCGCGCGCCTCAAACAGCGCGCGGCTTACACATCAATATTGCGTCGGATGATTATAACGGAAGCGAAGCACATCACGCCAGAGAAATTGATTTTCAGCATTTTTATTTGGTGGACACGATTTCCTCGAAACAAAATTAAATCACGTTTATTATATCTATAAATTAGTTCCCGGGAATCTCGTTCGGGCGCTCGGATCGAGAGGTGGGGAAGGGGGAGAAAAAAAGAAACGTGGCTTTGCTTTATTTCCTCTTCTTCGTACCGTAACTTTGTAATTAATCAGATTTGCAACGGGACTACATTGCAGGGTTCTGATTTGATTCCCCATTGAAATGTTTAAGTTTCTCCCTGAAAGGACAAATTTCTGATCGTACTCCGCAACTGATGAAAACATTTAATCCACTGAGACGATACCGTTATTACTTTATTTTTCCACTAAACCTTATTTAATATTACTGAAGTTGCCATTAAACGTGATTTCATAGATGCAGTCAGTAGCCAAGTCTTAGGGGTGGGTGAGTGATGGGTTATACGCTGGACGTTTTTCCGACGACTCATTTCAAGATCCATTGGATTTATACCATCTGGAGATTTCTCACCCAACTGGTATCCACGCCTGCTCTCTCCATTCCACACGCTCACCAAACAGCCATTATTAAAAAGTCCTCATTTAAGGAGTTAAATCATGCTTTTAAGTGTCACCTTAGCAAAAATATTTAAAAAGTGTTTTAAAATGGCGTTAAAATCGTAAAATACGCGGAAATTCGAAGAAAAGCCCAAAGAACTGCGTAAAGGTTTGAGTTCGTTACCTTCAAGACAAGATAAGTACATGTAGACTATGCCATTGGAATGTACCAATTGCAGAACATCGCGAAGTACTTCGGTTGATATAAATGAACCGGCAGCGCGAGGAGACAAAAAAAATGAAAATAAATAAGTGCCCACAAAATAAGAAACTGGTCGACGAAACCATTAATCATCGAGATAATGCTCAGTAAATCCAAAGGGGAAGGCTTTAATGGAGTCATAACTATTCATACGAAAGTATTACCTATCTCCCCCCTCACATTTCGGAGAATATTTTAAATCCCAAGAGGACAGCGGAAGTTATCTATGCGGTAAAAAAGATTCTGTAAAGCTTCCCAAACTATCGGGTCGCGGGCATAAATCAAAATAAACGGGTATTTGGGGCATTCAAAGAAAAGATCCCATGGCGGAGGGATAGGGGAGAGGGGGCAAGCAGAAGGGGTGGGTGATGCTAGCGCTCCCGTTTTGCCTGCGTGTTCACCGAAAGGAGGCACATGGCATGGGGGGGGGGCGGCATTCCGCCTCCTCCCCCCGGGTGCGGTCGGGACATCCGAGCAAGTGTCTAGCACATGGGAATCCGAATCTTTCATCGTTAATCTGCCGCTCCCTAAGTTGCACAGGAGGCTTAGGTGACGAGCTGAGAGTATATTGGTCAGGATCTCTCCGCTAAGCTCAGTTACACCGCTCCTTAACAACATGCGCCCACAACGGGGAATAAAAGTAGTTGGCTAAGTGATTAAATTAATATATTATTTATATAGCAACCGCATGCTTTATGGGTTGGAATACAATTATGTCACCGCTGTAAATGATTACCCGTGACATTGTTAGGAATGTAATCCCATGTTGCGTTGACCATCGCGCCTAAAAATTTCATCGACTTTTAAGCACTTGGATTAGAGGTACTAAAATATTTGACGCGTTCAAAATTAACCATAACATTAAAAAGAAAATGAGGTCCCATTCAAGAGTAATAATATGGTTTAGAGGGTTTTTAAGCTATTAAGTGCTTACATCCCAAAATTATTCAACTGTTGGAAAAATGATTTTAATCAGCTAAAGTATATGGGTAAAGTTAAAAGAAAGATAAAAAAAGGCTATTGCAATGGCGGAATATACTTCAGAAGCTCAATCTTGATGTGTAAAATTCTCAAGCCGATAAAACAAGAAAAATTTAGCTGTAGCAAGTAACTGCTACTGATAATACTCTATGACATACGTATATATTAGTAGGTTAAAGTTAATTATAATTATAATGAAGAACTTCTGAAAAAATACCCCGGGAATAATTGGTTATCGGGTTTTGTCGGTCTTCGTGTAATTCTGCTGATAATCATTGAACATGTATGTATTACTATGTTAATGTTAATAAATTCAAAATAAAACAAATTTTGCAAATAATATGAATATCATTAAAACTTCCCCTTATTTGTGATATATATTAACTTCTAAAATTGTTCATCAATTTTCGTAGCTCTCTTATGTGGTGAAGATATACATCGATATTTTAATATTTACATTTTAATTTTATTTTGTAATCCAAATGAAATATTTTACCTGAACAAGAAGCAATTACGAATCGAGAACTGTAGAGTTGAGCCATAGGTGATCACACGCGGGAGGAAGAAGGCCCCATAATCCATCGAGTCACCTAGTCGTATTATGCTTTGCCTTAATTTTTACATCGTAAATTTAAGGTATCATATGGCAATTTTTATTCCTTACAGAATCGAATTAAAAGGGCAAAATTTTGAAAAATTTGTAAAAACGTTTTCATATATACGTGGATTCGGACAACGAAACCGTTAGCTACATATTTTTTTCAGAAAGAACGGCTATTAATGGCTATTGGTCTGACGCTGCCTGCAGTGCAATAGTAGAACTCGCCTTCTGCCAGAATGACAGAAAGATTGCCGGATATACCATAGAGGTGAAGTGGCCAGCCTCAGGAAACAAACGGCGATGGATATTGAGCGATCGACCCTGTCGATCACTTGAATGTGCCTATTTTCATTTTTTGCTCAATTCCGTGTTGAAAGTCCAATAATTGGTCAGCTCCGTACTAGGGAAGTATATTTCACATGCATGACGCTGCTGAAGGACACCGATTAGACGCCATATTCCCGATGAAGGTGGACCCGAACCATGCTTCTCGACGGAGAAGAGCAATTTAAAAGTCAAGGATGTTTGGATGTGAAATCCGACGCGTGCTACTTATATTTTATGTCATCTAATAGATTAATATGGAATTAAAATGACCAGATTTGACGGCAAAACTACCTTTTATAACCATTTATTTTACCACACACATTTAGGCTTAGAATTCACGCCTACCAATGACCAGTATTCATTAGAACATCCGCTGCGAATAAGAATAACCGCTTCTTATTTACATTGCTGGGAAGATTTTTCGACAATTAATGCATGGAAAAATTTGTATTTACTACTCTGCAAAATTTGCTTTCAAGATGATGGAAATACGTTTGGTTGGTGAAAGAACCCGGAGAGGATGACGTGCTGATCCAACTGCTGCGAATGTCAGAGATGTGAGCAGGAATAGCAATGGATGCGGACAACCGGAGGGCCTTAAATTTACTCTTAATATAGAAATATCTAATGGAAGAGGCAACCTACACACGGAGGTTGGAGGAGCCTACACTTGCTCCGGTGTCATTGAAATTCATGTGCCAGTGGTATTCAATGCTTGGGTCTGTCACCTTTCGTCAAGGAATCCGTACCGTGCGCCCATATTCGAGTAAATCTTTCGAAGCAGCCACCCTGGGACATATTGCAGGAGATATGGCGGAGGGATAGAGAATGATGGTTTCAGGGGGAAATTGGAGGAGTGGGTAGATTTGCTCGTCCGGTGGAGTCCTTCGTGGAACCCGCCCTGTGAGGGGGGGGGGGTTGTGGCACGGTTAATGGAGGAGGATGTCTGGTCGGAAGACGGCAAAAATTCCTTGTAGTCCCCGCTGACGAGGCGCGCATTTGCGGACACGGAGATGTGACCCTAAGGGCAAGGGAAGGGTAAAGGGAATAATGAAAACGAAGGGGAGCTTCATAGCATGGAATGTGAGAATCTTGAGGGTGTTGGTAAGGACGATGAAGAAGTGGACGAAGGTTGGTGTACAAACGACCGTTATCATAAACACGTAGCTCGCCAGGCGGAAGAGATAACTTGATTGAATCGCAGGAAATCGAGTCACGTACACTCTGCTCGTCATTGGAGAGCAAAATTATCGATAGCTCTTAACTAGGGACAAGAGATTAAATGCGTAAAACGTGATGATCACGTTTAACAGATAGAATCTTTAATATTAAACACAAGAATATTTTCATAGGTGGAAATCAATTCAGCAGTATGCCTAAGCCTAAAATTTTCTATAAAAAGAATTTGAAAGGTATAAAATACCATTAATATAAACGTATGTTATTGTGCCATCGAAATATATACCGGAAGGTTTATGGCATAAAAGTGCCGAAATAAACCAGTTCGTTCCTTCACTCATCATGATGCCGATTCTTTCAATTTTGGAGCTATGATTCAATGGCTATAAAGAGGCTGTTTATAGAATAAACCACAGTTAATACTACTTTGTTTCAAAAAACTCAACTTGAAGTTGTAACATTATTGTTTTATATGTATATATATGGAAATATAAAAATATAGATGGATAGATATACACATAAAAAGACAATCGGAAAAGGACATTCAAATTTTAGAAAGCTTGAGCTTTCGGCCTTCTCTGAGGCCTTCTTCAGGTCAGACGCTTTCATCTATTTTATGTTTGTTCTTTTTTTGCCGTCTAAATGTTATATTGTTCTCGTAAGTGCTTCTACATCATATATATATATATATATATATATATATATATGTGTGTGTGTATGCATGTATGTAGATGATGTAGAAGAATATATATAGTAGTTTTCTCTCACCTAGTACTAAGCGAATGGGTTTAAGGAATTGATAGGGTAGGGAGGCTAATTCCTTTCCCTGTGCCGGCTATGGTTTCCCAGTAAGATTTGGTACCCGAAAAATCATTCACCTCTCTAACAACCCGATATTCGTAAATTATATGACTTTGCAAAAGGAAGTTAATGGTTCACCATTTTAATAACATGTAAATTTAAAGTCTAACGACGCCGCATGGAAATATTCTGAATGTCCGTTCGTCGACAAGTATCTCACCCTCAGATGACAAAATGAAAATCTTGAGAGAATAAAAAAATAAATTCTTCCCGCCCAAGGGATGGACGCTTGTGCATTTCAAGGTTCTCATCGTGGCAGAGAGAAAGTGCTGCGGGGAAGGTGCTCTGCGAAATACAGGAGGGAGATAAGCAAGAGGTAGGCTGAAGTCAGAGTTGCGGGCGATGGTGCGTTTAGGGGTTCTGGGGCGGGTGATAACGGAGGGTGAGGTCGGAGAGAAACGACGCGGTTGTGGCCTCCCGGCAGTTCGTATAAGGGGTGAGGTTTACACTAGGCAGGAAGGGGAGGCGGCCAGTCAGGCGCACGCGGGTTGCTGGCGTGTACGGGAGATGGGAAGGTTTCGTCGGAGGGAGGGTGGGATTGATGGGGGAGGATTGGATTGGACGGATTCCGGGGTTGAGGTGAAGGGTGAGTGGCAGGAGATGCTGCAAAGGAGACCGCGTGAGGTAATGGTTTTCTCGCTGCTGGGACTTTTTGGAATGGCCGGTGGTCACGCGGGAGATGAGGGAGTGGAGGTCACGGGCGAAGGGGACCCCCGAATGGCGGGCCGTCGTAATGTAATGGGTTGGAGTTAGGATCGAGAGCCGCTGAGCATTTAGAGAGGGAGATGCGAGATAGTTAAGGGTGCGGACGTTAGTTTAGTGGCGGGAGGGAGAGGTGAATGAGGGGGGAGGGGCTCGGGAGGAAGGGAGGGAAGGCCTTGCATCTTGAGGGCCATGTGGTTTCACCCACTTGTTTTAATTGGTTTCCAATTAGCTTTATAATGATGGGAAGGTGATAAATATGGACAAAAGAAGCGACGCTGCCCTATAATCAAGTGTTAGCAGGTGTAATAAAATGTAGATCAAGGGAAAATTGAACCGGAGAATAATTAATGTTCAAATGTTGACCTATCATCCTTACAAATATGTAATGTACGAGGGTCATCCGGAATGTAGTACCCGTTCGTGAAAGAAAGACACAAAAGTAAATATTAACAAACATAAAAAATTTTATTTGAAAGAGGATACTTTAAACTACTTCTCAACATAATCTCCAAGCAAATTAAGGCATTTGTCATAACGTGTGACAAGTTTCTGTATTCCTGCTGCATAGTCCTTCGCCGCCAGCTCATTGAGATACGCGAGGGACCCATCTTGCACAAATTTTTGCATAATGCAGATGGTGTTTAACAATTTCATGAACAATTGTTCGAGAAACATTGGGAAAATGCTCACAGATGTCATCAATTGTGACGCGCCGATCGTTCCTCACGAATTCGTCAACTGAGCTCACCAGTTGGTCTGTAATGACAGACGGTCTCTCCGAACGCTCATCGTCGTGTGTGTTCCCCCTCCCCATGTTGAAGTTGCGACACCACCGCCGAACAGACGACTCGTCCATTACATTGTCTCCATACACCTCCTTTAATTGGCGATGAATATCACATGGGCGAACGTTTCTTGCATTGAGGAATTTCATCACTGCCCTCACTTCACAACTGGCGGCGTTC
This sequence comes from Hetaerina americana, assembly GCF_022747635.1. Classification (NCBI taxonomy): domain Eukaryota; kingdom Metazoa; phylum Arthropoda; class Insecta; order Odonata; family Calopterygidae; genus Hetaerina; species Hetaerina americana. Next base: position 90,887,096 of record NW_027286985.1, read on the forward strand.
TCAATTTTTTTAAACATTGTAAACAATCACAGAAACAACACAGGCAATGCTAGCGTCACGCAACTTGGCTCAGAGAAGGCAGACAAGCCACTGAAGCTATCTGACCTCGTCCAGCGGCTACTCGCGTCGTCAGCACTTCATGCGGCACGAACGGGTACTACTTTCCGGATGACCCTCGTATTCATTAATATTATAAACTCTCTGCCAGCAAACAAAATACCGAGAAAGTCATGAAAAAGGAGCCATGCGAAACTGGAAATTAATCCACCTATCAACTCATTTATTTATACACGGCTGAATTATTTGAAATATGAACCACTGGGAGTAAATATTTGAATTTATATTTCTGAAAGCATATAAATATGAATTCACAATTCACAAAGGGAAGATTGCAAACTAGCACGCGTACGCGGAGATAGTAATTGAGGCTATATTACGTGTGGCAAACCACAGTTTCATCAGCCTAAGGGCCTCCAGTAGAACTTAAGCTGGAATTGCTCCCGAGTATAAACTCGGGAAAACCCAAAAAACCCATATCCGGCGTGCGCAAAGAGAATATGAGACGGCGGGATGGTGGGAGGGGAGGGGAGAGCAAGTTGCGGAGAGGGGCGGGGTGCGGGAGGGGTGGAGGGGAGGGGTGGTTTGCGGGCGATGGTTCTGCTTTCGGGGCTTTGGGACACATGATAAGGGTGTGGAGGAGGATTCATATTTTAGAGGCAGGTGTGGGTGGGACGGCTGAAGGGTGGAGGGGGGCATAAAAAGCAACTCACGGCCGAATTTCGAGAGGAGGGGGGTGGTAGAATGGAGCAATAGGAACGGAGAATAGAAAGATATAGACGAGAAAGAGATGATACGTAACTCACTCCAAAAGGTATTCCATTTAATGGAACATATCCTCCAAATCACACACATATATATGTAGGTATATTGGAAAAATCCCTGGCCACAGTTGAGAGGCAAGAAATTCATCCTCTCCCTGAGTTGGCATTAGGCTCAGGCAAAACCTGACCATTGATAGTCAAGGAACTTATGGCGAATATGAATTTGAGAGAAATATTAACCCTCAGCTCTCTTCCAATAAAACCATGTTAGGTATGCGAAGTATCGTTCATTCCACTAAAATTAATGAAAGAAAGCGAGATACCAATTAAATGAATATAAAGATAAAAATGAAAAATTTAAAGAGTAAAAATTTTTATGTTGAAAGAAAAAGCTGTTCAACAGAAGTTAAAGCAGTAATTATTGTAATGAAATAAAGAATACAAAGTAACTTTCCACTGTCCTTCTTTGTATTCTTAATTTCATTAAAATGAATTTCCACAAGGTTGAGCCAGGAACAATTGAATATAGTAACTATTGTTTTTAAATCGAAGGTAAAAAAACAAGAACAATTTGAAGCTTTGCCATAAATCTGATCTCTTGGAAAACTCTTTTTGAGACAGTATTCAAGTACACCAATGAACTATGGCCTTTGAGATGGCTGTCATAAATAACCAGAGCGTAGCCAGGAGTGAGATGCAGCGGTGCTTTAGAAATTGGCTAAAACCTCAGATAGTGAACTAGTAATTCGGTTGTATTGTTTGGCTGTTTTGGTATTAGTTGGCGAATGGAAACCCTTCTCAACCCATTGTCACGTGATCGTTTCGGCCCTCCAGCTGTTGTCGCCAAGGGTTTGATTTCGCATGCTCATGTCCTCCGAACGCAATTATTTCCGCCGGAAGAGGAAGCATTTGGCCTCTCCTAGTTCTCAGGGAATCGATTGCAGTTTGGGTTCGCACCTCCCGCTCCTTCACGCCGCTGTAGCCCTGTCTTGGCTTCCACCCCCTCCCCCCACTCCCCCCCGAGGAGATGGGAAACCGTCAAGTGAGTGATCACACCACACGGGAATTGGAGTTCGGAGAAAAAAAAATAACATCGCCAAAGACGGGAGAGAGGCACGTGCAGGGTGGAGAGAGGCTTGATATGGATATGAGGAGTGATTCAAAGGGTGTCCGCGCTAAGAGGCGGCAGAAGGCGAGGGAGACGAAGGAACACACGGCGAACGCTCTTTGTAATGTGCAATTAATGCGTTCAACGCCAAACCTGTACAGCCAAAGGATACTGAATCGGGTGTTTTCAGCTCACCTACCAATCTGCGGTAATGAGGTGATACTGATAATCATTTCGTGAAAAATCCTCTCAATTTCTCACGGAGACTGTAGACGACCAGATGATGCCGGAGCTCCGGCTCGTGACAGACTGATCAGAGTCGTAAAGGGTCTTTAGGGAATCAAATTTCACCATTCCTTTGGAAAAATTACGAGGTCGGAGGTAAATCAGAATTTTAGGGAACGCGAGATTCGATGGGGTTATTTGGTGTGTAAAGTCCCTAAGGTACAACAGCAAACCATGCCTAGTTCAATTAAATGGAAGCAAATGGATGAATAGGAAACAAAAGAGGTTGCAAGATATCAATTCGATTCGGAATGAGTTTTATAGGCCGCTCTCTGGCTTTTAACTCAAACGCATGAAAAATCTAAAAAAAATATTCCGACGCGAGATGCGAAAATCGATGTCGGTATTTTCAACAGCGTGACTTACATGAGACCATCTAATATTCTCCTTTCTCCCGTCTTTGAAAACGGCACAAACTATCATCAAATGAATAGCGTAAATAATTGAGTACAGAATAATTCTTTTTGTTTGCAAATATATGTAAAATATATTGAATTGGAATCCATTAAATGTAATTGAAGGCAAAGCAGAGATGCAAATTATTTCAACTTTATTTTTAGGAGTACTCCATTCAAAGAAGAACTTTGGTCAAGGGCAACTAAAAAAAGTGTCCAACTTTCAGTATAGCAACAAATACCGACCTTTTTGACATAAGCGTGAGGATTAGGATAGCGAGGAGAATTACAGGGAGTAGTGGATCGGGAGGAATGGGTAACAAATAATTGGAGATTCAGAGGAGTAGTCGAACGGAAAGAGTTAAAGTTAGCGCGGTAGCAACTATGCAGACGATTGGATATACAGAATCCTAGAGAAACAAATGAATTCAAGTTAACTCAGTTTATAAAGCCATTGCCATAGCATGTGAAGAGTAGTATAATTTAAATAAGGTTTCTCTATCAATAAAATCAGTTTCCGCAAACTGTTTTAATAGGCATTATTTGTATTTATGACAAATACTTATGAGAAATAGAAGAATATTCACAAGGTTTTCGATTCACATAGGCATTATGCATATTAAATTAATTATGTTGTTAAGGGTACCACTCTGTCTCACACCGTTACCTCAGAAATAAATATTAGATACGTAGTTTTGTGCAAGTTCACGCATGGGTTCTTGAATAGAGTGTTTATAAATATCGTACGCATACGAATGAGAGAGGGCTGCTATGGAAATGGATAGAGTTTTGAATCACGATTATCAAAATATTTATGGACACAGGCATGCATAGCTATCTAGTGACGATGAAATGTGCGCAAAAAATTACGTAAACGCATGGGTGGCAATCTCAAAAGGAAAAGAGATGCCTCAAGTATTAAAATAAAATTTCATTTACGTCATAGATTATAGGAAAACTTTATTGGAAGACGGCCTAGTGTGAAGTTGGAAAGGATCGGGCAAAGTGAAGAGGAAGGGGGGGGAGTACTTGAAGGAGTTCGTGGGGGTGGGAGAGTTTGGCGACGACGTATAACGTGGACGAGAGGATTGAAGCGACGCGAGGGAGGACGGAAGGGTGTGTGTGGAGCCGAGGGAGAATGGGGGGGGAGGATGAGTCGAAGCAGCTCCCCCGGTAGACATGGTAGTAGCGGGTTCGTGGAGAAGGGGGCGAGAACGGAAGAAGGGCAGATAGGGGGGAGAAGGGGTAGAGGGGAGGAGAAGAGAAGGAGCGGGTGCAGGGCGTAGGGTTTGGGTGCCTCGTTGGGATGGGGAGGTTATTGATCTAGAGCCTACCAGTTGAATATTGATCCGACGGGAGGCAGGGGTGGGGGTCAGGGAGGAGATCGGGGCGAGACGCAGAAGAGGAGGAGAGGAGGAGGAGGAAAAGAGGAGGAGGCGAGAGGAGAGAGGACGGCCGGGTAGGGGAGGGGAACACTGTAACGAAGCAATCCAGGCCAACTCTCCCTCCCTCCCTCCACTCCCACCTTCGTTCGCTCTGTCTTTTATGTGTGTCCTATTTCCCCTCCTCCTCCGCTAATGTACACACAAACACACGTGCACAGCCGCACACACGCACGTATACTCACACCCGCTCTCATTTCACATCTAAATCCCAGGAAAGACTATTTTCGGTGCCAGTAGCTACCTATGAGTGATGTGAAACCCTTCCATCATCTTCTACCTCCACCCACCCGCTCTACCACCGCTCCTCATCCTTCGCCACATACGCTCCTCCATCCCACACGCCCCCCCTCCGCCCACCTTCTCACATACTTCTCTTCCCATCGACAAGTCTTTTGAGCATGATACGTCCTGCTATACTTTGTATGCTACCTTCTTTGTGTTTGTATACATGTGTGTGTGTGCATGTCTATGGGTATGTGTGTGTGTGTGTAGACAAAATGTGTCTACATACACATTGTAAAATTGTAATATGTCTGTGTGTGTCCGTGGACTCAAATGTGCGTGAAAAAAACGAATGTATAAATAATAAATAATGCAAAAAAGAAGCTCAAGAATGTGATTTTTTGTGGCACAACCGCCTTCTTCAATGGAAAAAAGGAGAGGAGTCTCATATATGTGTAGGATGCGGCGCATAAATAAATAAATAAATAAATAAATAAATAAATAAATAAATAAATAAATAAATATATATATATATATATATGTTCATACACACATTGCAGATAAATACATACATATTTGCCCCTACAATCTCTACTCTCTTACTCCTCTGCTCTCCCATGGCTCTCATCCCCTTCCTTTCCCTCAGAAAGTATGCGCTGAAACCGGATCTAATAATAGGTTTTTAATTGAGGCCACGAGCTACTCGAAGTGAAAACTCGGAGCGGGGGTCGGAGGGAGGAGAGGGATTTTTGTTCGCCATTGGAGAGAGGACCGAAAAAAATTATGTGTTTGTGGAATGGATGTGCATATGGTATTATACGTATATTCTACTTTCATGCGTCTCCGCATTTTGCGAGACTTGATTAGGATTTTCCCCTTGGGGTCAGAGGGCGATGGCGCCGATTGGACGGGACGCCGGCTGAAAGGGTGACGCACGGGTTGCTCTCTCAGGGTAAATTCTTTTTATTTTCACCCGTGAGTTAGCTGAGAGGCGATTCAATTTTCAGTTGCATTTACTTTTGGTTCAATACTGGGACACAGTGCGATGAAACCCCTTTATAAATTGGAGAATGGAATGGCATAAACGCTTCATAATGAGCTTATTTTAATCATCGGAAAGCCGTCGAGCATCATTTTGAAAGGGTTAAAGTTGTTGATGGCAGAAAGGAGCGCCATATGCTATTTTAATTTTTTTAAATTATGTATAATATATATATATATCTATATATATAGTAAATTTATATTAATTATTAATACAGAATGGGGTTAAAATGAACTTTGTTTCATCATATGATTTTGACATTCATTTGTCCTGTATTAAAAGTAATTTTACCTCAAAATAATTAGTTGAAGAGTTTCTACGCAGCTTTTTTCCGTAGAAATTGAAATATTAATTAAAAAGGCTAATATCAATTTAAAAATGACAATTTTGAGAACAGCACAGTTAAAATGATTATTGAGAAACCGTTTCATCACAATGCTCAATATTAATGGTCCGTCTAAAGGGCGTCGTGTCAAATATCTACAGAGTCAGGCCATAGTTGAACCTCATCTCGAGATAAAGATACTGTTAAATCTCCCCCGAGAGTGGCCCCAGGTTCATTCGATCGAATCCCATTGTCGAAATCCACGTATCACGTTAATTAATAGCAATCCATGACACAATGAACTCCGTGGACCGCCACGTGAAATCCACTGTAAGGGGAGGTTTTTGTCATCAATTGCCCCAAAACTTCAACCGATGAGTAAAAGACGATCGAAACTAATCATGGGAAAGACAATTGAAACAGGCTTTTTGCACACACTTCCCCAACTCCGACCAAGCTTCCGACACCGACTCTGTTATTTCTCTCCTGCCAGCACCCCCCGCCACCCGCCGCCCGAGGCACCACGCGTAACACACGCCCCCCAACCCTCCCCCCCTGTCTCTCTCTCCTGCCACCCCAGCCTGCCCCCTCCACATCCTCCGTTAACAACCCCAACTCACACCCTTCAATATCTCCCGCCCATGGGATTACCTTCAAAACTTCGATAAGCTGAATCTCCTGGGAACGGATGAAAGCGGCAGTGCCGTCGGGGAAAATAGGGCGCGAGATGGATGCCACGGTATCGCATTAACATCTATCCAGGCAATCGACGCGCCTTATCCTGCCTCGGCACCCGGCTCTCCCTCACCTGCACCAGTCACCACCGTCCGGCCCCACTCGCCCTGACTCAATCCCATCCCCCAATACCCCTCAATATGCCTCCGGACGGCAGTCCCCGCACCTCCTCACATCCTCTCTTTCTCCTCTCCGTCCCGGAAAAAAACTCGGACATCTTTTAACCTCGGTAGCCCCGCCATCTCCCCTCCTCTCCCCTTCGCTTCTCTATTCCTCTCAATCCAGCGGGGTCCACTTTACATCCTTAATGCCACGAGCACCCTCGGTGGTCTTGCACGGCGAGTCGTGGATACGCTCTGCAAATGCACGCCGCTGAAATCCTTAATTTTGATTTATGCCTCTAAAAAGGTTGACCGTAGGTGAAGTCGAGGTTTATTTAATCTGCGGAGAGGAAGGCCCTTCTATTAAATTACCTCGAAGCGTACATATTTGCTCGGGTAAAATGGGAGAAGGGCATTAAAAGCAGGGCTATTCAATACTCGCAGATGAGTTTGGAGGACAGACGATATTCGAATCTGTTATATTTTGGAAAATTCATGAGATGACGCAATTCAAATACCTTGTTATGCTAATTAATCTCTTTATGAAAGTAGTGACTGGACGATTTCATTGATATTATGAACACACGATTAAATATAGCAACAGTTAAACTTCGCTCACGATAATATATGAATTGGAAGCATGAAGATACTAAAATGCTCTGGCAAGTGAGAATAGTCGGTTGCGTCGCATGGGTTGAATCCCCCAACCCTCACAGCTCCAGGGAGAAAACGGCTGCAATAAATATTTTAGTGTTATTTATCAGTCTCTCTATACTTATAATATTGCATATTCTTAAACCATTTAAATCTAAATTTAACATTCAAATGAATGTATTGATGGCACAAGGAATACATCCTAGTTTTGGAAAGTCATCTCTATCTACCGTATTTTTCATCACGTCTGTTTTAGTTTTTAATTGACACTCATAGTTTTACTGATAATTAAAAAGTTTTACTAACGGACTAGATGTTTTCCTCCAAGAAAGCTGCCCATATATAACATATATAATTTTATATATATATATATATATATATATATATATATATATATATATATACACACACACACACACACACACACACATATATATATATATATATATATATATATATATATATACTATATACTCACACTCACACACGAGGGCAGCTTTCTTGACACCCTAATGGCTCCACCACCTCTTCCGTTAGGTTTTCCAGCGAGAAGCCCCACATTGAGTACGATCGTAAATATCGTCGCCTGCGTTTTGCCGTCCCAAAGAGAGAATAGAGCGCTGCGACGCGCACTGACACGCAAAGGGCAGTGTCTCCTCTGAATTATTCGCAGGCCCCTTCACATCTCCAGCGGGAGGGGAGCGCCAAGTCCCCGCGTGGAGGCCCTCCAGCGGAGTCGGAGGGCCGCTGAGGGAAGTAACGACGACTGCACTCAGAGTGGAAACGTCAGATTGCAAGGGTTTGAGCGTCAATCACTCACGAAGTGATAGCATCTTTCCTCCAACTTCTCCATCTCATTTCGATTAAAAGTCCACCAATAATCATTGCTCTAATAATGTATTTTAAATATATAAAAATATTGGGGAACAGAGATACTGCCACCATATAATTACATCTTAGGTGGCAAAAATGGATCGAGGTCTGTCCAATAAATACGCGAACTAAGGCCATAAAAATTTATTTTACAAAATTTAATCTACATTGATTTTTATCCCCTTCAAAGTACTCTCCATTCGTTGCTATGCACTTATTCCATCCACTTCTCCTCTGTTTAAAGCATCCTTGGATGTCTTCGGCAGGCTTTTTAGTTTTCTCGTCATTTCTTGCTTTATTGTGTCCACATCTTCAGGGCTATATCCCCTCATTACATTTCTGCATTTTGTGGATAGGAAAAAGCCGCAGGGGGCGAGATCTGACGGATAAGGGGACTGGTCAAGGATGGTGATTGAATTTTTTGCCAGAAACTGTTGAACAATCAATGCTGAATTTGCAGGTGCATTGTTATGGTGAAGGATCCATCCATCACCTTGAGTCAAATTTGGTCGCACACGAAGCACGCGATCTCTCAAACGCTTGAGAAACGTAAGGTAGAACTCAGAATTTACTGTTTGTCCTTCGGGAAGAAATACATGATGAACAACACCTCCAACATCAAAGGAAACCAGGAGCATGATTTTGATTTTCGATCGGCTTTTTATTGTTTTTTTTTATTTGATTTAATCCACTTGAAAACGGATGTTTTCTTCAGAGTATTATCAACGTAAACAGCTGCCATCATTTCCGTAATTTATTGAAAATTTTCACCGTATTTCTCCAAAACCTGATGCTGATCTATTGCTCCGTGATTTCGCCAATTTCCATTTCCGGCAAACAGTAAAAACAAAGACAACAGAAACTAACTGGCCCCATACGCACAGCTCGAAGATCCGCCAAGCTCAAACGGCTCATTGGGTCTCAGGCAACTAGCACCGCTAGTAGGCGGGGTTTTAGTCCATGTCATAGCTGCCAGATTGCACCAGTTCGCGCATTTATTGAATATACCTTATATATATATATATATATATATATATATATATATATATATATATATATATATATATATATATATATATATATATATATATATATATATATCGCTGTCGCTAGGCGTGTAGGAATCTAGCAGTCGAAGAGATAGGACGGAAAGAGAGCTTTAAAAGTAGGTTGTCGGTGTGGATAGGTGAAGTGCGGCGGGGGCGGGAGGTGGCGAGGGGGAGGGAGAGAAGCGAAGCTGTTCTGGTAATTGAAATTATTAAAGACGACGCGTGAGAAGCGAGGTTTAGTCCGTCGTGCCGTACACGGGACTGAGGCGCTCGCGAGTGGGTTCCAAAACACCTCCCCTCCACCGTGCCACCCCCTCGTGGGGCGGAGACCCCCGTGAAGGAGCTTATGTTGCCAGCGCCAAGCGCTACCCGTCCGTGCATTCCGAGTAGGTAGCGCTAAATTTGAGGCGCCTGAGGGGAACGGGAGTGTCGAATGGCGCCGTCGGGAGGGGGGGGGGGGCAGGGCAGGGAGTGAGGGTGGAAGGGAGTGTCTGTGGCAGAAACAGGAAATAACGCAATTCTCGTGAGGGTGAGGAAAGCTGTGTTCCGTAAACATTTTCCCAATCATAATGGAGCTCAAACTAGCGCCAGAATAGCTTATGCGCCATAAAAAGCTTGAAATTAGGTTACATACTTTTGAGAATCAGGTGTGCGAATGGATGTGACGTGTGTTCAAGATTGCCATAAACATTTTGAAATGTGTGTGCAACGTGTGTTGGAAACGCAACGCGCCACCGAAACCACGAGAACATAGGGATTTTACGGCGTCATGAAAATTATGACTTAAGTTCACATCTTTAGAAATATTAAACCAGAGACGGATTAATATTGGTGACGCCTTTCAAAGGCAGTGCGGGCATAGAGATATCATTAAAGTCACAATCAATTGTAATCTTTCGGAAATACATTTGGATATGGATGCTTTGAATTCTAGGTGGCTTTGGCAAGTGTATTTTTCTCTTTTTAAACTCTTAATTGACAGTAAAACATATTTAAGAAGGAAAAACTGTAGGGCGCGAGAACTCCGTTGAAACTGAAAGTTTCAACGCAGTTTTTAAACTTCCCCAACTCTAATACAAAAAATATGAAGAATTGGAATTCTTTCCAGAATTCCTTCCAGGAAAGAATGATTAGGCGTTAAATTACCATATAGTAAATATGTAGAGAAAATAAATAAAAATGTAGAGTAGGATGTTAATTGAACGACGATTGAGGCGGCCCGGAAGCGACCGGAGAAAAAGCACAGCCGGAGGTGAAGGAGTGTACGGAATGTGGCACAGATCACATAACCCAGAGTGTTATTGAAAATGGAAATGAATTTTTTGGATTTGTGCTTTTGTGATATCTTGAGGGAATACTCTCCCTAAATTCTTTTTTAAAATTTTAGCCTAAAATGAATCAAGCACAAACTTTTGAGGGGCAACAATTTAAAGTATCTCGCGACATGAGCGTAGGTAACTATAAAATAGGGTGTAGCATTGGCAGAGAGTTTTCTAGAAAATAGAATGTTTGACTTTGTCGAAAATATACAAGGTAAATAGTGTTTATTCCGTACGAAAGTTCTTTACCAATACATACAATAGTGCTTTGCTCTTCAAGTATCGGCCTAAAAGTATTTTTGATCGATTGAAAAAATAGCCTACGGTAAGTACGAGAGGAAGAATATGGAAATAGATTGGAGATAAAAAGTATTTGTCAAAAGTAGTACCACTTATTTTTTCCCAGATGGACGGACGGATGGATGGCGGTTTCTCTGGCTGAGTTTGACGAAGGGGAGTCTCAGGAAAGGCTGAAGACCGGTGGCAGTTGATTCCCAGCCTTTGCGGAGCGCAGATAGTTCGTTTGCGAAGCATCCAAAACGTGACCTCGCTACGCCCCGTCATGAGCCGGTTATTGGAGCAGTGCTATGCCATTAAATTTTGTGTGAAATTGAGCAAAACCTGAGCAGCGATGAACGGTGAAGCGTTACAACAGGTCGTGACGATGGAGCTTAGCAACATTTCGGGCGCCGCCTTCCAGAAGGCGTACGAGGCGTGTAAAACTCACTGGTAGCGGTGTGTGGACTTACAAGGGTGCTCCTTCGAATATTTTTTAGTGAATGCATCGATTATGGCAAAAATTATTTTTAAATTGACTCAGTCCTGCAGCTTTTGGTACAGACTTTGTATCCTGAGGCATGATCGTTTGTTAAAAATCATAATTAAAAGAAACATGACTGAGAAATAGGACTAGGTGAGGACAGATAGGACTAGGATGGACGGAAGTAAACAGGTAATGAAATATGACGGAGCAAGGAGCTCTGAGAGGATGAAGAGATTAGTAGATTGGAACTACAGGTATTCTGGTTGGTTTAGTGGCCTGCTACAAACTAATACTCGGATTGATAACACATTATGTTGATAAAGAATATTTAAGTAAGGTACAAAGTGCATAACGTGTGCGTGTATGCGTGTGTACATATAGGCTTACGCATACATACAAACACACACACCCAAAGTACGAGATATCGCAAGGCAAAAAAACAGTAGATACAGCAGGAACAAAAGAAATTACCGAAACAGAGTATGAATGTGACAGAAGGGAAAGAGGTATGTAACTTAGGGTGACTCACACGCATTGTGGAAGTAATTATTGGTAGGAAGTATGTTTCCTTTCGTTTTTTAAATCATTATTTTGTTGACATTGCTTACCATGAAACATTTTGCAAGGTTAGAATGTATATTTGTATTAACGCTGAAAATACTGTGCCTCTATCGATAATAAATTTGAATCTTGGGATTTCTTGCCATATCGTGTTCGGTCGGTTGCCAGCTTCCGACCAAAATAAGACGCCAAGGCACGGCCTATCCCGCCGGGAACTAAGATACTTGCTCACGTTGAAGTGGTCGCTCGGATGGGCGCCCTTATTTCCGAGGGGAGCCACGCCCTCCACCTCCTTGGCGACGGGGGTGGGGGGCGGGAGTAGGTTCGCCCAACGAGGGGGCGAAAGGGCCACCTTCCCCAAATATCTTGAGAGGGCGGCCGGCGGGGGGGGGGGGAAGGAAGAGGTCGACGACGGACGGACGGGCTTCAAGGGACGGATGGAGATACACGAGGGGGAGACGTGAGCGGGATGAGATGGTGGCCGATACACGGTGGCGGCGAGGAGATAGGGTGGAGCAGGGAGGAAGGGGATGGCGTGGGGCGGGACCCTGTTTGGGAGGACTTCGGGGGTAGCTTTGGAGATGTGAGGGGGGATGGCGAGCGTATCAGCGTAATAAGAGGAGGGCGGGGGAGGGAGGGAGGGGGCAGGGGTCCGGGGGGCGCCCCCCGATTGGGACGGATCTGTGGCGGCGGCGGCCTCGTTGTGCGGTGTGTGCGGCAACGAGGGGGGCTCGACTGTACTGCCCCTCGCTGCGATCGCGGTTCATGAATACGGTATCTGTATGGGAGACCCTCGCCATTTCGTACGTGGGGGGGGGGGGGGTGTTGGGTTGGATGCGTGCGTGCGTGGGAGAGTGTGTGCATACGTGCGTATCTGGAGGAGTCCCTGCGTGAGGGTGGACGACTATCCGAATGGGGCGTTCGCTTTGGTTCCGCTTAATGGTCGTGGGAAAAAAGTGGCCCGGCTCCCGTGAATTAATCGACTTAAATGGTGCCCCTGGGGCTACCCCCGAGTCCGCACGCCATATGGAACTAAGACACTTAAAGTGGTATGAGTAAACTCCCTCCCACATCATGTGTAAGATTTTGTCGAGCATGGGAGGATGCCCCCTGGGAGTGATGCGGGGAAGAATGGGAAATGGGATTCAATGGGAGTACCCTGTGCCCTGTTTGCGATCGCTGAGGGGAGGGAGTGAAGGGAGGTCTCGTGCTGCGGAAGGGTTGAAGGCGGGAGAGAAGATATTTCGTAGTGCAGGGGCGATGGAAGGAGGTGTCTGGGATCAAATCAGGCCACTATAGAGAAGAAATGTGTATGCGGCACCGAGTAATTCCAACAGTATTTGTTTCTGAGAAGCGATGGGATTGAATCAAATCCCGACCTTGATTAAAGGGAAGAAGGAAAGAACGAGGGTTTGTTCATATTTGTAACTATTCAGGAGAGATAGAACTTCTACCTTCCCGTTGCAACGTAGTCTGGTTTTGTCAAATCCAATCCACGAGAGAAGATAAGCTGGTCACGCTGTTGGGCGCCAGTGAACAGCGTCAATTACTTCTCCGACGAAAAATGTGTAATACCAAAAATACTAAAAAAACGGACTGACAGACCCCTTGCTTCTAGCCCACCAATTAACGATACCACTTAAATTAGTAAATGTAAAATTATGTGGAGAAGTCATACGCCGAAATAATATGGTATCTCTAGTTTCATTCATTCACTGAAAGAATAAGAACGAAAACAGTAGCTTGGGAAATGGCGTTGCGTCTCGAGTTTTATCCTCTCGACACTAAAATGAATGATATAAAATGAAATATTCCTCGGATGGAAATCTCTTATGCCGTGAAAAGTGTGATAGGCTGAGACACTCTAAATAACGCTGGGAAATGAATTCTACTGTATATTTCCTTTGTTTTACTATACGCAATGAATATAAAAAGTATTCTTGAGAGCATTGCTGCGTTTTATTTATCCCTAAACACGTTTACCACCCCAGCCCTGTCTCATCTCTCCGATTAGTAATTATGAACCTTCAATTTCTCCTTTCGTTGATACTTAGTCACTTTTTTTTGTTCTTTTTTTATATATGTCTCTTATTCTATGGTTTGTAATATATGTAACCCCAAGTTTGCTATATTTCTGGATGTGGGCAATATTTCTAAATAGATAAATAAAAGATATCAGAGAGCTGTAAAAATGGAAACATTTATAAACATATACAACATTTTTTATAGGTTAAGCTTTCAAACATTTAGCCATGGCTAAATATTGATTTAAAATTTCAGATAACATATAGTATTAAATAAGAGAAATAACCAATACATTAAATTTGCATCTAAAAACTGCAAAACAAACAAAATCTAAGGTATGGTCTCAGTGGCACTTAGTGGAAGTGGTCTACGGACGATTACTACGAAGAATGAACTTAATCGATATACTCGTGCTTCCAACTTCCTGATAAAAAGCGTGGGAGGGCAAAAAGTGATTTTAATATTTCGCAATGAAAGCTCGAAGAGATATTTCATCTTAGCTTTAGCATAATGAGAAGTATTGTACTTCAAGCGGTTATTCAATGCATGAGATATGAATACGTTCACGCCAAATACCTTTCCTTGAGGTCTCTCATAGTGTTTCCATCGTGTTTGCAGTGTTTCAGTCGAATTTCCAGCCAAATATTTTCTTAATCCATTTCAGTAAATTACTCTATGCTAATTTTTTTGCAAAAGTAATGCTTATAAATAATTAAAACGCAATTACTAGATTGTGTATTGATAGCCATTTTGTGGAATGCTTTTCAATACATGATTGTTTAATATAATCTTGGTCAAGAAGTATTTGTAAATGCAGTAATTTTATAAAGAAAAAGCTAAATTTAATTCTATGATGAGCCGTCGAAACTATGACCTCCGGCTCCAAACTCCTGACATTATGCCTGGGTCTATTTCCAGTGGGGCGAGGGAAGGAAAAGTGGATTCATGTACGTTTTTCATCTTCATCGGCACCCACGTCCACTTCCCTTCAACTGTTCACGGGTGAGCAGAGTTAGAGGTTTTCTCTGAAGGAGTGATTGGTAAGGAGGAATCGGCGGCAATCCTTCAGTCCTGGGGGCTGAAATTGCTCTCGGCTTACGATTACAAGGAGGTACAGTTACCTGAGGTTTAACACTCAAGGCATTTCATGTCCACAAATATGGCGAAGCATAGTTCTAATGTACTTATTTTCACCGCGTTTTCATTTCGCGAATGAATCCAGTTTCATCCTTTATCCTCAGCCGATTGCCACCATCCGAATTTTCGATGACAATACTGCATCGTTAATTGAAATTTCCTAGGCTACATTCATTCTTGAAGGATCATACTTAAAAGAAAGGAAGGCGAAAAGTTTTCTCCTCGGGCGAAGGTTCTATCCAGGTTTTTGATAATATAACGTAGTATGTGTTCCATTATCACAACCTCATCATATCGAAGGTTGTTTTGAAGTGTGAGGATGGACGAAAACTCGTAATAAGCTTCCCAATGAGCATATCATTCACTCACACTGGGGCGGGCCAGTCACGTATAAATCACTGTGCGTCAGGAAAGGTGGGTGGGTTCACAGTTGGAGGGGGGTTTAGGTCTTTATGGGAAGGCAAGGGATACTTCAAGGATTGGGGAGAGGTATTCAAACAATAAATCGTTAACCAAATGACCCGTTTTTAAATTCTTTCTCATTTCCAGCTCTTCCCGCTTGTCCTTCCTCATTCCTTTGTCCATCTGGTGTATGAGTTCCGGGTTGATATCACTCCCATGATTTTTTCCCATAGATGCTTGGCGAAGTGAGATTACTTGAGGTCACTATTTCTAAAACAGCGTCTCAATGTTTCTCCGCCCGTGTTTTTAATGATCCCCCACCCCCGTTGACCTATGTATACAGCAATTGAATACACAATACGAGGTCTATTCGATAAGGATTAAGTCATGCAATATTTTGAGAAAAATAGCCTGCCTAGAACTATGAGGCACTTTTTAAAAATAATAATAACCGTAATAATCGAAGATTTTCTTTTATCTCGTCAACGTCAAGAACTTCATGCTGCAGTTACAGGTGACTTGCTCCAAGCAGCAAACGATGAACCAGCTTTTCTAGAAGAGTTCATACCTGGAGATGAGTCATGGGTCTATGGATATGACCCTCAAACGAAAGCTCAGTGTTCCCAACAGACGGTTGACGAGAGAAAGGATATCGCGACGAGGGAGCAGATGACTATTACGGAAAAGGACTTTGCTGATTGTTTAGAATATTAGAAGAGACGCTGGGATAAGCGTGTGAGGCCCCAAGGGACTGAGACCTTATTGTCCTAGGTAGGCTATTTTGGCTACCATCCAGACATGCCTCGAATATTGCAGTGCAGATTAACTTAAAGAATTTTATATTCCGCGGACAGCTGCAAAGTTCCCCGTGAAATTTCCTTACGGGAAGGACTTTCTCCCTCCCTCCTGGTATCGCCACACACGTTCATGAACCCCCAAAACCTGCCAGCTCATTTAAATCCACCCCTGCAAGGGGATGGACGTAGCAAGGGAAAATGGGGGAGGGTATCCAGCCTCCCTCCATCGGAACCCCCGTTGACCGCGCGCAGGGTTGCCGCCACTCCGTCACCGCAATTCGGTTCATCATTTTCGGGGGTGCAAGTACAACTCCCTTTGCAGTTCTACGGCGCCCTTGGGTGCGATTTCGGGATTTTTGCTCGTTATCGTTATGCACGCCACGATTCCTCTCCTTGGCACAATTTGTAATACGACTACAGTGATTTTCGGTGGCAACAGGAATTGCTTCGTGCTGGGTTCCGTTGCAGGGCATCAAATTCCCGTGATAGCATTGTCGTCATCCATCATGTTAATGGCGGTTAAATGTCACGCGTTCTTTGTGGGTGTCTCTGATCCCATCTTAACGACTATTATAATTGACATTGCGCCAACTAGTCAGGTGGTTTGCTAACATTTATTAGTGGTAAATGTTTATTGATATGTCTTATCATGCCTCGCTTCAAGCGTCAACATAATGTAAGTGCGGATATTCAGTAACTAAGTTTGTGTTATATTTTCCTCACCAATCATCGATCCAAATCTCTAAAATCTGTGTCATTGTATGTATTACAATTTTCAGAAATAAACTATTTTCTTCATTAAGAATTTTATACTTTCTTGAAAACTACCTGAAATGATGGAGAAATTAGAACAAATATATGCCGATTGGAATACGGAGACTTAATCGATTGGGTAGAAAATGAGACCGTGAGATATGGTTTCCTGCACGCTTGTTGTCATTTACTTTGGGGGATTGTGCGGCTACATCAACTACCAACTCGGGATCTTAGTGTCTGGCAACACCGCCTCTCTCGCTCCGAGTCTATTTATCTCCACCTCCCTCCAACTACCCACCTGCATACGAGAACATACCCCGTGATCACCTATCCACCTCTGGCAACATCCCTTCGACCGCCTAACCTTCCACCCCCACCACCATACATATTCATAGACACTCCCCTCCCCCCATTCACCCCTCTCCACCCTCCCATTCCTTTTTTCCCAACTCAACCCTCCGAATCGCTGCTGTGACTCGACTGTCCCGAGTTGGGGTTTCCAACCCAATCCTTTTCACTCCCAGTGGCTTGTGCTGCCCTCTGGCCATATTTTTCTCCTTGCTGCGGTTCGCCACATGGGAAGAGAACAATCACGCAAGAACGGGCGTGCTGGTATTCGTTTGTTATCATTGCGGTAGACTTTAGTCTAGTTTTTCTTGTACTATATGGCTGCGTAGATTTTCGCGGCGGTGGCTTGAAGAATTCTGCATGTCCGGGTTTTCACCGCGTTGTTGTTTGAAGCCGACAACAGTTTCGCCGAAGTTTCATCCGGCGTCTTCAGGTCGAAGATGAGGGACTCAGATTTTGGCCGTCCTTATATAGGTGGTCCCGTCCAAGTGCTGCTCTCTGATTGGTCCTTTTTCGGAGGACTCTCTTCCACGCGTTGTGGAGATGGTAGCCTTCATCTCTATTGAAATTCGCCGGGTTTTTGGCTATCTCAATAGCTTCTCTGATTAGGCGTGGGTAATATCTACTTTCTTTACTTATGATTGTAGCGTCATGGAATAGAATATCATGGCCGGGTTCACTCCATTTATGCTCGGAGATGGCCGAGAGGTGAAACTGTTTGTTCGTAGTAGCCCGGAGGTGTTCTTTCATCCGAACTTTCATAGCTCGGCATGTTTCCCCGATGTAGGCTTTCCCACATGAACACGGTACTTGATAGACCCCTTCGTATAGGTCTTTCGAGATTTTGTCCTTCGGTCCGGGGAGCGCGTCCGCTATTTTCTTGGTGCAGTTGAATCTTGTCACCACGTCGTGCTTTTTAAGGATTCTGGCTATCTTCTCGGATGTTCCGGATACGAAGGGGATAGTCGCGTATGCCTTTGGGTCCGGTTCCGTCTGCTTGATTGACTTGTCAGAATCTCGTCTTCGCCTTTCTTCCCTGGCGGTCCTTTTTAGGACCATATCGTTCCGATAGCCGTTTTGTTTTAGTGCTCTCAGGAGATGTTTCTTTTCAGTCAGCAAAGAATCGGCGTCAGAGATTTCATACGCTCTGTGAACTAGTGTGTCCACCAAAGATGTCTTTTGGAGCGGATGGTGGTGAGAGGTTGCGTTTAGATAACGGTCGGTGTGCGTCTTCTTTCTGTAAACAGCATGTCCCAGCTTCCCACAACTCTTCTTTTTGACTAAGACGTCCAGGAAAGGTAGTTGGTTGTCCTTTTCTACTTCCATCGTAAATTTGATGGAATGATGTTGTGAGTTGAGAAATTGAAGAAATTTCTGAAGTTCTGTTGCGCCGTGCTGCCAGATGACGAAAGTATCATCCACATATCTTAACCACATCCTAGGTTTTTTCTCGTACTGATTAAGGATCTTTTCTTCAAAATGCTCCATGAACAGGTTAGCCACTACCGGAGACAGCGGCGAACCCATGGCTGCACCCTCTGTCTGCTCGTAGAATTCTTCGTTCCACAAAAAATAAGCATTCGTGAGGCAATGCTCCACCAGTGTGGGGAAGTCTTCCGGAATGCCGTTGGTGGTTAGGCCTCTGATAATCTCCACCGATTCCTTAATCGGGATGTTAGTGAACAGTGAAACAACATCGAAGCTCACCAATAATTCGTTGCTGTCCATTGTGATCTTTTTCAGGATGTCGATGAAATGCCCGGAGTTTTTCACGAATGACGATGTTTTTCCGACGTAGAACTGTAGAGATTGGGCCAGGTATTTCGCCAGTCCGTATGTTGGAGCATCGATCTGGCTGACTATAGGTCGGAGTGGTATCCCCTCCTTATGTATTTTCGGCAGTCCGTATAATCTGGGTGGTTTGGGAGCCGAAGAAAATAGTCCACGTTGTTCTTCCATCGGAATGAGGGATTTCTTTATTAGAGCTCTGGTGTTTCGCTCTATTTTTGCTGTCGGGTCGGTCTTGAGTTTCTTATACGTCCCGTCTTGGAGAAGTTCCGTAATTTTGCTCCGGTAGTCCTCTTTGTTGATTACCACAGTTGCATTCCCTTTGTCTGCAGGTATTATGAGAATGCTCTCATTTTCTTGCAGGTTCCTCAGAGCTCGTCTTTCGGCAGTTGTGATATTAGACTTAGGTGGTCTAGCGTTGCGTAGAATGAGTGCTACTTCTTCCCTTATCTCATCAGCGTCTCCCTTGGGAAGCTTTCGGATGGCCGACTCGATCCCAGTTATAATCTTCTCCCTCGGTATCACGGTCTTCCTCCAACGCTGCAGGGACACGGATACACTGCCCACCTGTGTTGAAGTGAAACACCACCTAAGAACCAAGGCAGCAAAAAGAATTTTTCGTCGCACTAGTGAGGCCTTACTTCGAGAGCGGGTGCACCACACACGCCTTGCTCTCCACCTCTGTTCAGAAGAATTGTTCGCGATTCATCTGGAGTTGGGCGACATTCTCTGCGCCTCTGATTGGGACAAAATCGAAAGAATAACTTACGACTCTTCCCGCACTGCCCAGGCGTCAACCCGGGATACCCAAATCAAGAAATTTAATAAGCTGAACTCGAGGCAACACCGCGTTGATGGTCCTGAAAAGGGCCGTGCGGTTGTTAACCTAACGAATCTGACCTTAGATGACGCTTGCACTGCGGTCCTATCCAAGGGCCCAAACTTCGCCATTGCTCCTACCGTGATACCGAGGGAGAATATTATAACTGGGATCGAGTCGGCCATCCGAAAGCTTCCCAAGGGAGACGCTGATGAGATAAGGGAAGAAGTAGCACTCATTCTACGCAACGCTAGACCACCTAAGTCTAATATCACAACTGCCGAAAGACGAGCTCTGAGGAACCTGCAAGAAAATGAGAGCATTCTCATAATACCTGCAGACAAAGGGAATGCAACTGTGGTAATCAACAAAGAGGACTACCGGAGCAAAATTACGGAACTTCTCCAAGACGGGACGTATAAGAAACTCAAGACCGACCCGACAGCAAAAATAGAGCGAAACACCAGAGCTCTAATAAAGAAATCCCTCATTCCGATGGAAGAACAACGTGGACTATTTTCTTCGGCTCCCAAACCACCCAGATTATACGGACTGCCGAAAATACATAAGGAGGGGATACCACTCCGACCTATAGTCAGCCAGATCGATGCTCCAACATACGGACTGGCGAAATACCTGGCCCAATCTCTACAGTTCTACGTCGGAAAAACATCGTCATTCGTGAAAAACTCCGGGCATTTCATCGACATCCTGAAAAAGATCACAATGGACAGCAACGAATTATTGGTGAGCTTCGATGTTGTTTCACTGTTCACTAACATCCCGATTAAGGAATCGGTGGAGATTATCAGAGGCCTAACCACCAACGGCATTCCGGAAGACTTCCCCACACTGGTGGAGCATTGCCTCACGAATGCTTATTTTTTGTGGAACGAAGAATTCTACGAGCAGACAGAGGGTGCAGCCATGGGTTCGCCGCTGTCTCCGGTAGTGGCTAACCTGTTCATGGAGCATTTTGAAGAAAAGATCCTTAATCAGTACGAGAAAAAACCTAGGATGTGGTTAAGATATGTGGATGATACTTTCGTCATCTGGCAGCACGGCGCAACAGAACTTCAGAAATTTCTTCAATTTCTCAACTCACAACATCATTCCATCAAATTTACGATGGAAGTAGAAAAGGACAACCAACTACCTTTCCTGGACGTCTTAGTCAAAAAGAAGAGTTGTGGGAAGCTGGGACATGCTGTTTACAGAAAGAAGACGCACACCGACCGTTATCTAAACGCAACCTCTCACCACCATCCGCTCCAAAAGACATCTTTGGTGGACACACTAGTTCACAGAGCGTATGAAATCTCTGACGCCGATTCTTTGCTGACTGAAAAGAAACATCTCCTGAGAGCACTAAAACAAAACGGCTATCGGAACGATATGGTCCTAAAAAGGACCGCCAGGGAAGAAAGGCGAAGACGAGATTCTGACAAGTCAATCAAGCAGACGGAACCGGACCCAAAGGCATACGCGACTATCCCCTTCGTATCCGGAACATCCGAGAAGATAGCCAGAATCCTTAAAAAGCACGACGTGGTGACAAGATTCAACTGCACCAAGAAAATAGCGGACGCGCTCCCCGGACCGAAGGACAAAATCTCGAAAGACCTATACGAAGGGGTCTATCAAGTACCGTGTTCATGTGGGAAAGCCTACATCGGGGAAACATGCCGAGCTATGAAAGTTCGGATGAAAGAACACCTCCGGGCTACTACGAACAAACAGTTTCACCTCTCGGCCATCTCCGAGCATAAATGGAGTGAACCCGGCCATGATATTCTATTCCATGACGCTACAATCATAAGTAAAGAAAGTAGATATTACCCACGCCTAATCAGAGAAGCTATTGAGATAGCCAAAAACCCGGCGAATTTCAATAGAGATGAAGGCTACCATCTCCACAACGCGTGGAAGAGAGTCCTCCGAAAAAGGACCAATCAGAGAGCAGCACTTGGACGGGACCACCTATATAAGGACGGCCAAAATCTGAGTCCCTCATCTTCGACCTGAAGACGCCGGATGAAACTTCGGCGAAACTGTTGTCGGCTTCAAACAACAACGCGGTGAAAACCCGGACATGCAGAATTCTTTTTCTTGTACTATTTTGCTAAAAAAATTTATGGTAGAAATTCAGGTCAATATATGTGAATAATTCAGTGTGTTTTAGGTAACCTATCACAGACTGGGATTGTATTATGGTTCTCCTATGAGGACTGAAGGAAAAGCTATCAGTATTTCTGCACCATCCGAAGGTACTCCAATTTTCAGTAATTTTATTCAATTCATATATATCTACTTTAATATTATGGTTTGCGAAGGGTAAAAGGGTCCGTCTCCATGCAATACACTGTTTTCGCATTTTCCCGAATAAAACTCTACAGTGAAGTGAACTCTTTTGATGTTATTTTACAAAAATATTTAGGATCAGTAATCTAACATAGTGTTTCCTTGAGATTTTATCTTATTCGGAGGATGTAATCTTGAAAATGTCATGGTTTGACTACTTTAGATATCCTGTGTCCAAGTTAATTGAATTTTTCCGAGAATACATATTTTTGGTCACTTTTTGATACCAAATTCCTTTCCCATATTGCCTTTTGGTCGACCTAAAATTTCTTACATCCAAATCGGACAAAATACCATACATTCCACCTGCTGCTTCCTCAGTTCAAAATATAAAGTTAAAGAAATACATCTCCCTTAATGCTATTATAAAACGGTTCTTCTGACGCCGAACGATGGGGATATATGCACTGATATTTGGCAAAAACTCACAGAATTACATTTGAAAACAGTATAAAAATCACGTGGAAATAAGAATAAAATAGCAATTAAATGTACTGTTAATAGCTAGGCAAGGAGAGCGACATTGTGGACAGAACATGTCAAAACCTGTCAATTCTGGCTTTGTTCGTTCCGAGTGAGGTTAAGTGTGACGCGTACTGAATGATTTTGTAGTGATCTTTAATCTCTACATAATTTTGATCTCCCCTCTACATGCAATCATTACCATCAGGTGAGAACATCTTTGTGTTGTGAAATTGGGAGAAATCTGTTTTTTTCTGATACTGTGAAAAATAGGGTAAACTTTGACATTAGAAACCTGCTGGAAACCAAACGACATCATGGCTAATGGACAGTGATGATTAGCCTTACTGTTTATTTACAATAGATCGGCCTCAAAAGAGCACACAAAGGATGACTTCTCGATTCAGCATTTAGCCAATCAGCATCCGGCCTCGAAGTGCCGCTCGAGCCGTCGACCTATCAGGTTATCCAGAATGGCGGCTCCTATCTGAGGTCGCGGCGCGGAGTCAGGGTTTGGAGAACAGATGAGAGAGGAGCCATGCCACGTCGGGGGTTGAAGAGAGACGGAGACGAGACAAGTGACGCGGGGTTAGTTTCGAAACCCTTTTGCGGAAAGAACGGGAGCAGATGAATATCATGAATTCTCTCAATTTGCTCTTATTGGCTTCAGTGCGTTGATTTCTCGCCTTCTCCTGAAGAATACACCGTTGATTTCGTAATAATCTATTTTTTATTCTTCCAAGCCGACAAGAGAAATTTTTTGCGGTTCCGTTGACTGAATGTTCGTTTTTATACGGAACTAAAGAAAAATGACGGCTGTTGCCTACAAAGGCTCTTACTTTTATTCTAAGAACAGTAAATGCTTGAGAAAAAGATTTATAAATAAAACTCAAGGTGCAGATTGCTAGGATATACTTGAACTTCCTGATTAACATCGAGAAAACTGATAAAATTTGCCATGCCTGGTTCTCAAAAACGCACTACTATTACATGATAACACATATTTGATGGAAATTGTAGTTGAATATAATTTGTAGCCATGAGCAAAGCCGTAATGTCCAATAAAGTAAAAAAATTCGAAGTGTTTAGAAATCATCTAGAGATTTTATGTTAATTTTTCTAAAATAGAATATTCATGAACAGCAGATATACTCTAACCTAAGATCGAAAGTATAAACTGCTTCAGAAATTGTTTTGAAAACAGTAACAAGGGGCTTAACTCAATATCACTGAGTTTAACTAAATAAAAGTTTCAAAAATCAAATATTTACATAAGTATTGACGGAAATTTGATTAGCTTTTTTATTAAAAATCAATTAAGATATCCTCTCATTTTCTTGAAATGTAATTTTTAAAATCTTCATCATTCACCAAAATTGATATAATTTTTCCTTACGCTGTCCAATAACACCTTGTTGTTAACAAAGTTTATGAATTTCCACTGTTTTGGTCTCCAGAATCAAACTTAAATTAACATTATAGGATAATATGATGATATTACCACACTCCAAAAAATAACTCTCACCTTAATGCCTCTCTCGTTGAGTATCACTAAAATTCGATTGACTCACTCCGAAACACTATCCTTCAGATCAAACTTGAAACCCTCGAGCGGAACTGAACTTTTTGAAGTTTACCGACACCCATCACTCAATGCTGTTCATTAGGCCCCCCTTCCCTGTCTCCTTCCTTTCTTTCAAGTGCGCCCCCAACTCTTTCCTCTTGAACCCTTCCCATTTCTCGCCTACTTCCCTCCCGCCCACCTTAATCTGCACTCTCCTCCCATTGAAGAAGGGCGCTGTGCCATTGAAAGTTTTAATCACTCCTTTGGATTTTCACGTTTTATGTATGCTCTCTGCCCTTTGTTACGTGTGTGTGATACGCCTTCGTCCTATAAGATTATGTACATATATTTATTTATTCACGTGGATATAGATAAAATGAAAAGGGATAGGAACACACACACACACACACACACACACACACACACACACACACACACACACACACACACACACACACACACACACACACACACACACACACACACACACACACACACACACACACACACACACACACACACACACACACACACACACACACACACACACACACACACACACACACACACACACACACACATATATATATATATATATATATATATATATATATATATATATATCAAGGATGAACATAGGGAAACAGGAACACTTGTCTTTCATGTGTTTCTATCCATGTTCCTTATATTTATTTCCATGTGAATGTATACCTGTATTTTTCGCCATATGGCGGGTTTTCGTGTTTGAATGTGTGTGTATATATACTATATATATATATATATATATATATAAATATAAATATATATATATATATATACAAGCACACATACGCAAATATGTATATCACCAGATTGGCATTTCTTTGGATCAAGTCCCGTTCAAGAAAATCTTTTTCTGAGTGTAATTTTCACCCTTAACCTTTCCCTCTAGCCTTACGTTTCCTTTTATATGTTTCTATCCCTTCCCCGCAACCTATATCCTAAAGAAAAAAATATATATATACACATCAAATGATGTCATATTTTTATATTTCCATAAAAAGTCGTCGTCACCGTATTAGTCGTCACCGTGTTCCCCACAGGATCGGGATTTACTAGTAATATTTTACGTCCCCACCGAGAAGATGATTAAATTATAAGTGTTATCGCCATTTTCATGACTCTCGACTTAATATTCATACTTATGTATTATTAATATGGCAGATGGGTAATTGAATGCGACATTATGTCCACAAGAGATTGCTTCGTAATAGTTTGGGATGCTTAAAGTACTTAATAATGAAACGCTTTCATAAATGTCAGTTTTCAAGTCAGTTGATGGAATTCCGTGTATCTGCCGAGGAATCCACCTACCCTCCCCTCCATCCAACCCCCGATCCACCAACCCGTTCCCCAAAACCGCCACCCGTCATCCCCCCTGCCCCCGTGTGTCTTCTTCGGCTCACGTAGCTCCCCCTTCCTCGAAATCCCCGCCCTTCCCTTAATCCATTACCCATGTTCCCCCTCTCCCTCCCCCGCCATTCTTGGCCGACCATCTCTCCGGGGGCGGGGTGGTTTCGAGGAGTGGGGCTGGGGAAGAGGAGGGTGGGGGGGGGAGCGCGGGGGCTTTGGAGTGTCCGTCAGGAATTCCGCCCCCCCTACCCCCACTTCTCCCACAGCAGCGAGTTCTCCCCCTTCCCAGGGCCCTCCGTGCGCCACTCGAGGCTTTCCTGCGGGAATATCTGTTGCTTCGCGAGGAGGGTTGGAATGGGGGGGGGGGCTGAGGATGGGTCCAAGGGGAGACGGAGTGAAATGCCCATGTCATTCCGGGTCTGGGCGGGAGCGGGGGTGGGGGTGGGGGCCCGGCTACGGGTTGTGAGTGGGGGTTGAGAGCAGGCGCGCTCCGATTGGAGCGTGTGGGATGGCAGGGGTGTTTCCTCACTTGGAATATTTTTGATTCATTATTACTGGCACTATGGCGCCAGTAATACCGATGATCCATTCCATTGAGTAGCCGTGTCTAGGATTACTCCCTGGGTCGTAGCACAAAGAGACCTTTCCTTGCCATATGTAAATGTTCTCCACTTTAAATTTAAAAATTTTGCATCACAAATGAATAAATCATATGGTGATTGAAATTAGTCATAGATGTTATTTATAGCAACTTCCTCCTCAAGACTGTAAAATTTGCTCTTGGTGTTCTAACCTTGGAAACTGAAGCATGAGAACTTTCGATTATTATTCTAGTTACCCATTCCAAGGAGCCGATGACTTAACTTTCTTACCCTTCGTATCAATCTTCGCTTCTAGACTAAACTTTACTTCTACCAAACCTTTCAACTGACTTGAAATCTCACATTTATGAAGGTGTTCTATTATTAAGCATTTAAAGTATCCTAAGCTACTATGAAGCAAGCTCCTGAGGGCATAATGCCGCATTCAATTACTCATCAACCAGATAAATTATACATTAGGAAAATATGAATATTAAACCGAGATACATTAAATTGGCGTTACAATATAATTTAATCAACTTTTCGATCGTGACGTAAAGCTTTTGTTGCACATCAGTTTTAGCAGGCGACTGGTGAACGACTTTTTGATGAAATCTAAGAATCCTGCCCTGGGGCTTTCAGAAAACATTAATTTATTTCATCGATGTTTGTAGCTTCATTTTGAAGATATAGTGTTTGAAACGACTTTCAACCAGGAGTGGGGATTACATGGGCAACCACGCGAGAAAATCATGTTTATTTGTGCGCTATGTTTTTACAAATACTTGATTGAATGAAAAAATATTGTTCTCAACGAGGAAAGTGACACCAGGATTATTTTTAGAGGCAAACACCAGGTATTTTTCATGCACTATAGTATGCATGCACTTTCACTAATCTTTCGTTTTGTCGTCAAAACCCTTCTCGCATGGGACTGTCATTAACAAATATACTGCTCGTCACAGTATTGCTTGCCCTGTTTTGTTTTTTTTCAGGTTTTTCCTTCCATCCTTCGTCTCTCTCTCTGTGGGACACACACATCTTTTCTGCCTACACGGTGTGGGGTGTCACATTCCCTACCTGTGTCTTTGGGACGTAGACCATGAGTAGCATGTCCATGTGGTAGTAGAATTACCCCTTCTTACTTTTCAATCCTAATTTGCCATGTTATTTGATAGACTTTTTCTACATTTGTAGGTCCATGTGTATTCATTGATATTAGATGTAGTTTCATGCGTGACAGTTAAATAGGTTTTGGCGTGAATATATGCATACTGTGAATGTAGTTTTGCATGAATTTGGTGACTTTAAACGTGGTTTTATCCTCTTTTACGGGTGGTGACCTAACACCACCCGTTGCGATGGCTTGCGGGGTATTATGTAGAGATGTAGATGTGTTAATAATCTGGAAACTCGTTTCTCGATACTTTTCCGGGAATACTTTCATCGATTGGATCAACACAGCCGGCATAATACTAAGCAGGCAGAAGCAGGATCGTTGAGGAAGGCAAAATTTGGACGGAGGGCGGTGTAATCGCACGTAGGGCTGTGTTTATTCAATTCGGCGCACGCGAGCGTAAACTGTTCCTCGGAGCGCTTCAGAAAGGGAAAGCGTCGCGGCGACGGAGGAGCACTGTTATCATAGCGAACAGAAGCGAAGACAATTCGATATTTTCTCGTGGAACATGGAAGAAATATACTTAATTTAAAAAATAAAATAAAACTCCTAAAGCTGTGATAAGTTAGCACCACTCGTTCCGCAATAAAAACAATATTTTGTTACAACGTTTGCTATGTTTGCTTGTGGGAAAAGAAATTCCACAACAGTATTCAACCACAACCTCTCAACCTTCTACAGTAGTTTGCGAGAATCTTCCTCACCGGTGGCCAACTGCAGACACAAACACTACAACCTAATTGGGATCATTGACAGGGTTCAAGGGACTACGCCAGGGATATCTCGGTTTATGAACAGATATACCCTATCGGTGACAGTTTACGGGACTTAATTCCGCGCCAGGGACAAACACAGAGCTGACACACTCACAAACCCCCAGGAAAATAATCACTCCCACAGTCAAAAAGGGCCCTCACTATTGGGAGAACATTACCCAAATTGAGCAAATTTAGCGGAAAATAGGAAAAGACGAGAGTGCGCGTCGGATACGCGTATTACGGCTACAATGTAGCCCTCCTCAGGAAACTGAAGGAAAAAGGGGCTAGCAAAAAAATGCTGTAGGAGTTTTATTTTATTAATTTATGTGGCCGTAGAGCTCAATTCCTTTTATTTTAAATATATTTAATCTTTAAATATCAGCCAGAAGAATTTCAAGGAAACTATATGGGGAAAGGAATTCAAGGAAACCAAGGGGAAAATCTTTTATCTATGCTTGAGTTGCAAGAAAAAAAATCTTTCATACCTACTGTCTTGCAATGTTTGGATTGTGAATAGTACTGAGGGAAAGAAAAGACAAACAATGCAAAGAATTGGGAAAAGCGGGTGTCAGTGAGCATGTCAGGAAAAGATCAAATAAAAATTAATGAGATGCGTGGAATAATAATGAACCAAGGGATTTTCCCTTCTTTTACAATGCGATATTCCTACGGAGATTTTTTTTGGCGGAAAAGAAATGGTTTTTCGCTCATAAAATTCTGACTTGGGCCTATAATTCCCCCCTCTCAAAACAAGCTGGTGAAGGACAAGAGCTAATGAGATCAGGATTATTAAAACGAGTATATCCCAAAGAAAAGAGATTTCATCTAGGAGTTTTGGTAGTAATTCAATGGGCAGTGATTGCTTTTAAGGTATTAAATTGCTAAAGGGTGGTCTATTAGAGTCGATTCAGAAAAAATCTCCCCAAGATCGTGGAGAAACTGTAGAAATGAAAATAATATGCAGAATAACAGAGTAAAGGAAACTATAGAGCTCTAACTATATCCTGCTCTTATTGTAAGCTTTACCAGGTGCTCCGTTAAACCGTCATAGATAATCACATTTTTCAAATTTACGAGGACATCGCGCTTCGAAGAAAAACTGACGCAAAATCGAGCGCAACTCATCGTTCCCGGCAGAATGGAGCCACAAGGAGAAACAAGTGGAGTTACTTCTATTTTAACCAGTAATGGAATTACCGCCTCAATCGTCGGGGCAGTCGACACGGCGGGCAAAGCAAATTAGGGACAATGGAGAAGGGAAGAGAGGGCGGAGGGAGGAAGGGAGTGGAGGGAGGGGATGGAGGGAAGAGGGCTCCTGTGCGGCGCGGTAGGGAGCGGGTTGGAGGAAGAATGGAAGGAAGGGCCGAAGGTGGCGAGGCGGGGAAGGAGGAGGAAGAGAGAGAGAGAGAGAGATGTAAACGAATTAGACCGGGGGTTGCGATGAAAGGGAAACGGGGGGAGGAGGGAGAGAAATGAAAGGCGGTATACTAAGGGGGTTGAAGGGAAGGAATTGAAAAGGGGGAGGACAAAGGAGGCGAACATTGCGTGGAAGGAGGAAGCGGGAGAAGAGATGAGAGGGCGCAGAGATACAGAGCGTTGACGGCGAGTTTTACTTCTTGAAAAGTTACAATAGAAGGGAAAGGAACCGCGGTAACACGGCTATTTTGGCTGGAAATCGTTTTATTATGCCGAAAAGGTGAAGTAGATACGTTGAGAAGAAAGTAAAAAAAAGACCTTGAGATGACTAAAAGGCGATTTCCATGATCCGATTTCCAAATTACGCGCTTCAATGGTGTCTACTGAAAGGAGTTCCGTATATACACAAAGGATTTAGAAATAAGGAATTGAATAAGATATAATTACTCAGCTAATCTTAAGCTATTATATGTCTATGTAATGAGAAAGCGTGTAAAGACACATTACAAAACTGTGTTCTAAAAGGAGCGACGTGGTAATTTGGTCACTAAACGTTAATCCACACGGATCTGGTGGTGAACATCGTAAGACTACATATTTGTAAGGAAAGAGCGACGTTGAAGAAGTTACTTATGTAACATTTTGAACATATTTCGGATAAGTCGGAGGTAATAGTTTTCAAAAACTTAAGAGGTATCCTGAATTTAGAGAGTAGTACGATAATTTACATTTTCAGAATTTTCCACGCACATTCAAAAGCTTACGGTCCACGGACGGTTGAATCCTTGCCGTTAGGAGGTTGTTTAGGGGTAAGCTTGGTTGTGGGAAGGCCGAAATAGGGAGTGTTGAAACGGGAGTTTAACTGGGGAGGAGGAGCGGGGGGGGATGAGCTAGTGGGGATTTAGAGGGACGACGTGTCCCCGAGGGGGTAGGCTGAGTTTTTGGCGCCCTCGTTCCGGCCGTGGCGGACAGGGGATTCAGCAACTGCTGCCTCGAGGAAGCCGCCTTTGTTCGCGCGGGCGTGTTTTCCTTTTTCATCGCTTAAGTCGGGACGGCACACAGGTGCGAAAGTGAGACGGGACGTCAGCGAGAGGAATGGCATACGCTTTGCCACGTGACGCGACGGTGGGGGACGGGGTCCGACGAAAAAAAATGGTCGGACTTGAAAGAGAAGTGTGAGAGAGTTTATATTCATGGGGAGAATGTGAGACACTCACTTGCCAGACGAGCAAAACTTGGGAGGCTGGCTCCACGAGTGAAACAGGGAGTTCATCAGCGGCTAAAACAAAGGCGTGGAGCGGCAGAAGATGTATACCGCATGAGGAGAGGCCTCATGCGGCATACAATTTTAGCATTCACACTTTTTAATTCGTATTGGCATTATACAATAGTAACATCATGTTTCTAAGTTGATACATTTGCAAAAATAATGAAGGCTATGAGATCACGCCGCCGTTTCTTCTAATAACTGCGTAGACCATAACATATGTTTCACAGCCTCTAATACTTCCTCGTTTAAGGAAAGTTAAATATTTCGATACGTTTACTGCTTTGGTAGAAGAATGTGAGAGAGCATATGTAAGAGCTGTTATAACGGAATAGGAGAAGGAGTTGTTCATAGTACGAGTAGTATGCACGACATTTTTGAAGTTTAAAGTAATTAGTGAACATACATTTTTTTTAATTCTTGAGATGATTAGATATATCGCAAAATAATGAACAGTGAACTCGTCGAAGTTAGAAACACTATGAATAATGGACCGCACGTTCTACAGATTTTCCGTCCTGCATAATAAAGCGAATTATGCATTACACCCTAAATTTTGGAAGAGATGTTTCTGGAACTGTATGGATAAAATCATGAAAGTACAGTATCAAATTAATAAGATAGGATGCTGTTCAATAAAGTAATTGTTTATAGCGAAGAAAAATTATAATATGATTCTCTCCTCGACAAGCACTTCATTATCACTCCGTTTGGTTTTTCACCGAGACAAAAGCGTGCAGAGAGGGAATAAAGATGGTCACGGGTCGGCCATTCCCTCTCCAAGGACCCCTCGGAGGGCACCTCACGCAACAATTTCGGGGATCCTCGTAATAATGATGGGCACTCTTCCCTCACGGCGCTTCTACGCTTTACGGTAACTTTCCGTGCTCACACCTCCACCCCCGAAACGAAGCATTCCCTCTGGCCGCGTGCTCCCCTACCCCCCCCAGCTCACCCCTCCACCCCCACCTCCCTCCTCCCGGCGCACTGCAAGGTGGAAGTTAAAATTGAAAGCGATACAGGAGAGAATAAGGATGCGAAAAGTTTTCCCCGAGGGTTTATGCCTGCCGCCCCATCGCTCGGAGGCGCGTGCAAGACCCCCATCCCCACTCTTCCGGGCACCGACACCTTCGCTCACTCTTCCTCCTCCCCGGCGGCTGTGCTGTCACCTCTCCGAGCCGAGTTCCCAGCCCCAAACCCCATCCACCCCTCCCGCGCCGGGAGCGTGTTATTAGCGATTTTCGCTATTTCGGGTGAGGTGGCGCAATCCGGGGGGCTGGAGTGGTTGCGGGAGGGGGGATAGGGAGAGTGGTGGAAGAGGGCGACTGATGATGCAGTTGGAAGGCGTGATAGAACGGCCAGCGAAAGCGATCAAACTAATTATCGAGGGGACGTGGGAGTAGAAAGAAAGTTATTTACGTGGATTAAGACGGAGAGCTCGGGGACAATATGGAGATGCCGGGGGGATGAATTTGCGGAGTAGCACGAAGATGCGACTGGAAAACCTTTCGCTTGAGCGAATGAATGGATCCACGACTTGGAATGAAAAATGAACTTGTCTCTCGCGAGTGAGAAATGAAAAGCAAACATATATCATTTCTTAGACTTAAAAAAAAGAATGCCTTGAAAATTTATAGTTTTGCGAGACTTTAAGGTGGCTTCATAACTTACGTCATTCTATTCTATTTTTGCTATCCGTAATTCATAGCAAACAAAATTTTCTTTAAATGTATCATTAAATGTGTCTTTTCCAAAGTTGGTTTAATCGTAGAGTGTTTAGCTTGACAATTTTAAAAGTATTTCATTGAATTCAAGGTGAAATTTTTTCACGATGAATATTACCTAGTGACCTTTACTTTTTTGAACTAAAAAAATAAAAATATATTGTTCAAATCAATATACAGGTATCATTCCTTCTATTTCACGTCAAAAAATTCAGATCCAAAAATAGTGTTTCCATAATGATTTTATGCATGAATATGAATTTTAAAAATTGGTCCACATTTGCCGCTATTCAAAGAAGTAAGCCCATATTTTACAATGAAGTGTTCTCGAACACTGAATAATTAACTCTTGCAAATGATACTCCTCAATTCATGGAGAAATATCAGCAAAATATAGATTTAAGGTATCCATCAATTAACCCCGAGGTTTCCAATTTTTTAATAACTGTAAGAGTATGTATAATAGTCATTGCAGCGTGCTTACAGCAAACGATTTCACTTCGGAGAGCCCATTATTATTTGACATATTCGTCGAGCGATGACAAGTGGTGGATACGATGGAAAGTTTTCTTGAATGATAATTATATCCTTTATCTTTTAGGAATATTCTTTAACAGGAAAAGTTGATATCTATGAGTATGCTGAGGGAATTCTGCCTAAACCTCTTTATAAATAGACACAGAATTCAATTTACTCCCACCATTCACTCTCACAAGCGTTGTAAAATAACAAGATGGCACTTGCATAGTCTTGTCAAAGACATGTGATGTCTTTTTAGTAGTGATGTTGAAAATGTATCATTACCCTCATCGTACTACGGTAGGAGAGATCATATCAATAAAATTGGAGGGATCAAGTGTAGAACAGATAGATTTAATGTGCTATTTTTTCTACGAACGATAAGGGATCAGAATATTACTCGACCACGGTAGGGCCATATTCGGGTCAAAATTAGTCTGGGGTGTATTCACCCCCAGCCACACGTCCCAGTGATACGTTGCAGGGTACCAAAATATCAAAATATCTTATCTAAGATATTAGCAGTCAAATATAAATCATTTTAATAATCATCCTCAGAAGTGTATTTTACAAATAAAGGTAACTTTATTCATGGAGGAATATGCGCTTCAGATTTAGCTTATCTACATTTCCGAAGACGGTTTAACTGCACCGGTGCGGCCCCACTGAGAGAGGGCACCGTCGTTGGAGAGCCCGCTTTTGCCTTCTGGATGAGGACATCTACGGTGGTGGAGGTTGGGTGTGACAGCCGGGGCGGTGAGGGGGGCTCGCGGCGGTGGGCGCGCGAGGGCGCACGGAAAGATAAGAGCTCCGGGGAGCGCTAGGAGCTAATAAAGGACGCCGGCGGGTGGCTGTGGCGAGACTGGGATGGAAGCGGAGGGAGAGAGAGAGATGGCAGTAATTATGCCTCGTCTCTTCTGTGGCACGAGGCAGTGACTGACTGGGGGAATGGAAGGCGTTAGGGGGGAGGTGATGGAGGGGGAGGAGACCCGGGCGCGAGCGTACCAAAGTAAATCCGTTGCCGCGTGGGGGTACACGTCTTAAATTCGTTAAGGGGTGAAATGTAAAGTGTGAAGTGAGGGAGGCAGCGAAGAGGTGTGGGGGGCAGGAAGGCATCGAAGTGCAAACAAAATGTTCCAAAGTTTATCCCCAGCAGCGACTACCTCCAGGGCCTCCGTTTCGCACTTTTCTCGGCCGCAGTCAAAGCGGATGACGAATGTGGGGGCGGCGGTGGTCGAAGGCCTCGACACCTTCCCTTCCCTCGTGTCTTTGATGCCCATACCACCTCCTAAGTCGCGGACTTCCGCCGGATCGAGATGCGAGTGATTCGACGTGCATCATCGATGAGGTGGGAGGTGAGGTGCGTGAGTGGATGGGGGGCCTTGAAGTGAGGGGATGGGGAAGGTGTGGTGGCGGGAGAATGAGTCACTCGTCGAAGGGAACGTACTCCCTTTGAGATGGCTTGAAGGGCGAACTGATGCGTGGGATATTGAAACCATGGCGTAGAAGTTAGGATATGATAGCGGTAGGACGAGAAATGTTAACGCAAGACGCAGGCTACCTTAAGCCACAGAAAACAGACCAAGAAAGGAATAATGGATGACTGAAGCACGGAGTTGGTAGTTGAATCGTGCGAGTATTTTGGGAGCACTTGATTGAAGTAACTGGAGTATCGAAGGTAGTTCTGCTGTTACTAACGAATTTTTAGCGATACCATGCTTTCTCGTCTCCTCTAACTCTCGCTCCTATTTACAGCAAGAAATTTTATTTGCACCTTCAAAAATTTGCTGAAAATACTTAAACGTCCATGTGAATCGCAAACTTCAGAAGAAAACGGCTTTAGCATCCTGGAAATATTATGATTATAACGGAGTGTTCAAGGACTTTCATTTATAAATGGCATATATTGCCTCCAGTGGTGGAAATAATTGATTTAGTTTTATTTCAATAATAACTTCATAAAAAATAAATTTATTCGTTAAGCTATCATGAGGTAATAAAATTTTGGAGCTGTTATTGAAGTCTCTGTGGGAAATACGAAGTTTACCTAAGAAGAGATAATAAGATCCTTTCTAATAATTAACTGTGGGGATGGTCGGTTATCTCCTAATTTAGATATGGCAATCTCCAATTCGTGTCGCAATTATTCACCGCAAATATTTTATTAAAGAACGATAAAATTAAATGATAAGAAACAGATAGAAAATGTGCATGAGTGTATGCATTAATACATGTTAAGTGCCAAAATGAACAAGGAAGAATGAAATAGTTTACAGTAAAGTTTCTATTCAGTGGAAACGCAAAGTAATTTATTTCTTCTTAGTGAATCAAAATGGCATTCCACAAAGAATCACCCTGAACTCTCTCTCAAAAAGTAAAAAGGTATAGTCACGTTTACAATGCCAGACGCAAATATTTATACACGGTCTTAAATAATGATAATAATTCGGCTTTATTAAGGCAAAATTGACTGTGGCAGTCCCTTCTTCCATCAAACCCATAATAAATTTGCCCTTGGAATCCCAATTGAAGGGATCCCAAGCCGGGAAGCGGAGAGCACGCCCAGTAGCCTTGTCTCTAGTGCTCTGGGCCCAACGGAAACTCGCGCTGTTGCGCGCATCGCAGAAAAAAACTAAGCTGACATATTCCGTGCGTTCCTACTGGATTTGTGCGCGTCGCACAAGGGTTCCCGGGCGGGAGGCTTACCGAGGCGAAAAACCCTAGATTGGGTGGAAGGGCTGGGGTCGGGTTGACGGACATTGACGAAGGGAAGGGGGCCGAAGGGATGGCAGAGCATTCATTATGGATTTTGACGAGCACGTGGATTCGCGGTTTCCTGCCGAGGTGGTTGGAAGTGCTCCTCTCCTCCACCCTCCCACGTCTCTCACCGTCGGTCGCCCTTCCACCTGAATCGCGAATGCATCCATGCCCTCGACCTTAAATCTCTAATGGCTCCTTTGACTTACGCGCATTAGGACCGGCAGGCATAGCGTTGGGGTTGGGTCGATTATTAGGAATACATAAGACTGCATCCATTTATGCTCATTTTTTACCACGTAAATTTCACTTCGACTAAGTTGAAGGAAAGATAGAGTTTGTTTTAAACTCTGCAAACTAGTAAAATAATTGAGAAAGGCCCTAGACAGTATTTTCTCGAAGGTAATCTTCGAAATATGCATATGATGAACTGCAAAAGTAAACCGATCAGGAAAATGATTGCTGAAAAGAGTAATTTTAAGTGAACCCGTTCAAGTGGCCCGAGTGAAGATTTGCAAATAAAAAAACTATGGATTAGTAGCTGATGAT
This sequence comes from Hetaerina americana, assembly GCF_022747635.1. Taxonomy (NCBI): domain Eukaryota; kingdom Metazoa; phylum Arthropoda; class Insecta; order Odonata; family Calopterygidae; genus Hetaerina; species Hetaerina americana. The sequence goes on from NW_027286985.1 coordinate 90,923,394, forward strand.
TGAGTAAAATATACGATATTATTCAAACTCTCTTAAAGACCAATTTAGGGCTGTCTCTTTTGACATTCCAAATGATTTCCTTTCTTTAGGGTGACTACTCATTATCATGAAAATTTGTTCTAACATGGCCGAGTACGAAAAAGTATTAATTACTTAAAACCAAATTAATGATTTTAAACAGGAGAACTGCCAACAATTATTTTGAAAATGTTAATTTTACTTAAGGAGCAGGAAAGAAAATATTTAAAATAAATAACTTAGCAAAAAAAAGTTCTAGGTCCAGATACGTTGTGGTGTACATCTAGAGTTAAGAAATAAATGGCAAGTTAGATACAAGAAGATCGATGCAAATTGGTGTGTGGAAGGGAAAATAACATGCGCGCTAAGCCTCTGCAAATAACAAGTCGAAGGTAAGGGTTATCGGGAACCTTCCTCTTATTCATTAGCCTTAAAATGAGAAAATATGGCCCGAAGGGAAGTAGCGGAGGAATATGTAACGGGAAGTTGTGAGAAGCAGGTGATGGAAGGTGATACGAGGAACTTTGAAGGAACAGATTAATGATAGGTACGTAGCTGTATGTAGATTGGGTAGTTGGCGAAATCCAATACTCGTTTTTCCTTGGAGTCCGTTGTGATGGCAGTCAAAATAAACCTCCTACCATCACAGCTGAAAAGGCAAACCCTATCTTTCTGTTTATAAGAGAAGTAATAAAATATGAACTGTACAATATATTTTTGAAAGGTGAGAAATATTTTTGAAAAAAAAAGGTCGAGAATATTTCATATTTCAACCCAGCCATTATTCCAGAGTGCATTCTTGTCAATAACTCTAGATATAACCAAAACTAACTGCTGATTTTTTCTAAAGAGATCAAGTCCTCATACTTTTTTAAAAATTCAAGTAGATTTTTTAAAGTTGTTTGGGTCATAAAGTGCCAATATGATCGTATAAAGTCACCCTTCAAGCAGCTGTCTCAAGACCCTCACCGTATTGTATAATCGATGAATATGAACGAAGAAAACTATTCATACATCGCCAATAGCTTCATTCACGAATCAACTCATTATTTAAGTATATAATGTGGAATATTCAACTATGAACAGCTATTATCAACGACCTAATCTCCAGTGCTACTGAATTGATATTTTTAAGAATGAAGGGGAATGGTTCTCGAGAGTTAGCCTCATCCACAACATATCGGAGTCCTAGAGTAGTGAGTAGCGATGGAAATGATTTACTTCATTTTATTTCTCAGAAAACCACGATAGTGTAGTGCATGGGAATCCCTGGCTGAGTTTCCGTTGAACTCCATTTAATAATGCTGATGTACTAGCATTATTAGAGTTAAATCGATGATTCAATGTTCCTCGGATCTAACAAAGCCTTTCCACTTAATTGGGCACGTGGACTCTCTCGCGGAGTTCCTGCCAAACTCTTTACCCCCGGAATAAGTGGAATTCTGGAAACGCAGAACACCATCAGGGTAACGAAGGTATTAAATAGTATTACGGTAAAATGAAATAGAAATTACAATAAAAGAATATAAATATAAATAAATTGACAATTTTCCTGGAACATTAATATTAATAGGCCGAAGAAAGGAAAAAAATTAGGAGCAGAAATAATTTGAGTGAGACCATAGATTTTATGCCACGGAGTAATGCTGGAAAGATTCGAGTGTTTTAAATATTTGACGATGTCAAGAGGTTTGGGGAGAGATGCTGGAGAAATCATGGACTCAAAAGAAAAGCGGCCAGGGCGAAACAAAGAAGCGACGCACTTTTGGTGTAACTATTATCCAAGAACTACGACGACATTCTCTCAAAAGATAACGATGGTTGAGCTAATGATGAAGAACGGAAAGAGACTTCCGATCGAGAGCGTAGAAAAGGGAAGAGGGAACGTGAAGGGGAGGACGAGGGGCGGGGAAGGGGGTAAATACTGAATTATCATCCGTTATAGGACGGAGAGACGTCTCAAAGGGCACATACGGCAACTAACCCCGGCCCTCAAACCCCCTCCCTCCCGGCCATCCAGCACATGAAAACCGGGAGCCGGGTTAGGGGGTGAGCCATGGGGCCAGGGGGGCCAAATTCGCTGGAGTGGAGAGGGAGCTGTTCGAATTTCGAAGGGCGTTTCGTGGCGGGTCGGAGCGCGCATGTGAATCATTCACACGCGCACTAACTGTCGCCAAATAGTCGCGAAGCCGAAATCTTGATGCGGAATGCATGAGGAGAGTTGAAGGAGGGAGTGGGGGGACGCCTTCCATCGACAGGATGCCATTGTGTCAGTCTCGCGCTGGAACTTGTTAAAGTCATCGGCGTCTTCGTGAATTGTCACTGATGGGGGTTTAAGAGATAAGCGAAGGCGGAGGGAAAGTGGGTGGAATGGTAATAGGAAGGAAACCCGGCGTTTGTACGCATTCACCGCGATTGAGGGATTCTAGGTGGCGGCGGAGTGGTTGCAGGAACAGCAGCCCTATCGCGCGCCATTGGAATATCGACGCTAGGCCCTTCTGTCGGGAGGAGGGGCGTGGGAAGGCAACCAAAGGGTAAGGTTTCTCGCACGATTTGAAAGGAAGGGGGAGGTAGCGATGGAAGGTTGCTACTTTGAAACGAAGGGAAGGGGCGGAAAGGAGAAGCATTCGCCATCCATAATGGCGCTGTGTCGAGGGCAATATTCGCGACAGAGAGGTTTCAAAGGCGCGTCTCCCCTATTATGATCTTCCCGGTAGTTGAACGGGTTTCTCGCGGGAATTTCCCGATCGTCCCTACGCCACATGCGTTGGGTAAGAATTGAGCGTTGTGAGGTAACCGGCAAAGAACTTCATCCTTGTAGTAGTGAATTCATCTGCTAACCTTCCTTCGAAGACTACTGCAAATCGCAACCATAACCGGTAAAATAAAATGTGGACTCATATTTTAATGCTCTTTACGGTTGATACCTCATTTCAAATCCAATTATTTATTGAATTTCGGGAAGCGATTTGGTTGCATCGATGATCAAATCTCCAATTCCCGCTGGTTAATCACCCACAGTATCCGCCATCGTACATTTCGGCAGTGGCTCGTTAACGCAGAAGTGCACTCCGAGACTTATGCCGTGCGCAGTATCCTGTGACGCAATGCACTTTCACGATCACCTCGATGCAGGGCACGTCTCCCGATGCATCACGACGGGGCTCTCGCTGAAAGAGCCATGCACCACCGAAAAACGCTGCGCACACGTCTCCTAAGCTACCTGTGCGTTCGGTTGGATACCACACTGACCGTAGGACCAAAACTAGAACATTTTAGGAGGGGAGATCGAGTAGATTAGTAAGAGAATGAAACAGAGAACGTCCTCTTGGTGGAAAAATTTAAATTATGGGAAAAAAGATGGATAGAGGAAAATTCTATAGACAGTCAAGGAAATGGATGAGAAGTTCCAGTTGTCTTACTGTATACTATACGCCTTTGGACCGTTCGGCTTGAGCTTCATCCCAACCTATCAAGACCAACATCCATTTTTATCACTTGTGCGGAGGAGACAGTGAAAATGGATGCTGTAAGAAGTAACAAATATGAATAAAAAGATTTGTCGGTGAGATCAGAAACGCATTATTAGGAATCAGCTGTGACGAATCACACAGAAGCCCGCTTCACCTCCCTCCGCTGAGGACGAGAAATGGTTCAGACAAGACGCTTCTGGCAAATGAGTCTGCTGTGAGGGAGGAGGGGGCACCGAGGCCGTGGCACGGGGGAAAGGGTGAGGGAGGAAGCGTGACCAGGAAAGTCGGGGTGAGAGGGATCTCTGAGGGTGGTCCTCGGCGGAAGGGTTGAGAGATCACCAGGGTCCGCGATAACAGCGCGCGGGCACTTTAAGAGAGGGTTGCTAATAAGCCAGAGTCTCAAGACGCCCTGCTGGAGGCATGCTCGTAATAAGGATGGAGGAAGAGGGAGGGTTGCGTTGGCCAGGGGGGAGGACTAACGGTGGACGGTATACGTATTATTACTGCATAGAGTGGCTTGGTCAGAACTGGGGGTGTGGCAAAGGGGTTGATGAAGGACGCGAAACGAAGGAGGGCATTTGTCGGAGGAGAAATGAGAGGGAGGGTAGGTAAGGGAGGGAGTGGTTTGGGGATGGGGATGAGCAGAGAAGGGTGTGGGTGAAGAGAAGGAGGGAGTGGAATAGAGAGGAGGGTGGGGTGGCGAGAGAGAAAGAAAGGGAGTCTCAGGGCGGTGAATAGCGATGGGAAGTAAAGGTCTCCGGTGGCGTGGGAGGGAGGGGAGAGAGATGACGATGGACTTGGGTCAACGACGAACGACTGCCATAAATAAAACGACCCCGACAGAACTGCGGTTTAGGTGGGCTGCATGGGAGAACGGTAGGAAGACGGGCAACAGAACAGAGGGGGGGATACTTAAATCAGCGAAAAAAACGAAATCTTTCCTCCAAGCATTGGACTCTAGATTACTCATCAAACACTTAAAGGCACCTTCGTCGTCACCGAATGTGAACGGATGGAGTGGACGACCGCTCAATGGAATGCATCCTCTTTGGCTGGCATCAATTAAGCTGCCTTTTCTTTATCGTCCCGGGACTCAATTTGCACTAATAAACTTCTGTGAATACACATTTGTTCTAATTGAAACCAAAATGCTACTTAGAACTGACGAACCAACTACATTTTAATTACATTAAAGTCCCTCCAAAACTTCAACATCCAAATATTCATGGCTTTCAGCATTATCCGGAAGAATGATGTTGTGATAAAACTTTTCCTGCTTTACTTACCTCGTGGTTGCCTCTGGCCTAATTCGTCTTAAACAAAGAACTCTTAAGGCACTAAAAATATAAAGTTATATGGAATATGGTAGATGAGTTGAGTCGAAATATGAAAGTCTTTTGGAGAGGAGTATGAGATCGAAGAATTGTTTTCCGCGAGATAAGCAGCAGGGGAAACATCAAAGATGAAAATTTGATTACATTTTTATTTATCAGGGTAAACGAAGGGGAACAGGAAAGTAAGGGGAATTTGGTTAGGAAATATTTTCGCCGATTTCACGACATCCCTTTGAATGAGATATTTGGAAAAGGAAGAAGAAAAATCAAATATTTAGTTCCTTAAATTAAATCTCTGAATAACAGAGAGAAAACATTCCTGTTTGTAAAATTTCCGATCATACTGTGTGTCCCTTAATATTTCCGAAATAAATTCTAAAATATTAGATTCTACTCGTGGCTTAAATTATCTACAGGTATATTCATGTCACATCAGAGATATTACACTTACTCCAAAGGAGAAATAAGCCTAGAAAGAAATTTGAGTTAACAGATACATTTTTCTAAGTATATTATAGACATTGTTTAGGGAGATTAAATATTACACATCTTATAAACATTATAGAGACAGTTATTTTCCAGAATTAAGTACGTAATTATTAACTTCTATTAATATCACAAAGATTCATATCGGAATTTGAATAAGTATGAGCTAAAGGAAAATTATATTGAAAATTCTTTAAGTGTAATTATTTATGGACTTGAAAAGAACGCCCTACACCAAATATGCCCAGCAATAAATTCATTATAAATCTGTCTTACCGCATCCTGACCCACAATTCCTTCTCCTTCCACAATAAATATTACTTTCAGGTAAAAGGCGGTGCGATGAGTCGTAGATTCATCCCCTCACACGCAAACAACCACCTTGGCCTCCTTGAAAGTAACTTCCTTTCCGGTTACCCCATTTAAACTCTTCTATGGACCAGATACATAGGCGATATACAACAGCTTTCCAAAAAGCAGTAGAACTGAGTTGATTCAAAGAAATGTATTGCCAGAATTGATACGTTCCCTCACAAGTCTTCGAAGAATTACCCTAGTGCGTTCATGTACCGCTGCCAGCAGATTTTTCACGGCTCGTGCGCCTTCTGGAAGGCGGCTCTCGGAATGCTGCTAAGCTCTCTCATCACGGCCCATTGTAACGCTTCCACTGACCTGTGGTAACGTCCTTTCAGCACGGATTTGAGGCGGGGAAATATTTTCATTGTTTGAAGAATTTGGATCCTCAGTCACAAGATCGAGAAGCTCTTGGCAGATCTGCGTGCGTGTTTCTTTATGTTTGTCCGAGAGAACTCGCGGCACCAACTTCGCAAACACCTTTCTCATGCCTATCTTTTCGGTCATAAGTTGATGCAAATCACTTTTGGGGGTGCCAGGTTCTACAGAAACCACTTAATCACCCACCACACATCACACTTAATCAGCGATTCCTGTTCAACAAACCCTTCACTCTTCTCAACTCTCCCGAAACAACTTGTGCTACTCAAAAACGCCCTATCTACCCATTGTATTTTCACCATAAGCTGCTTTGAGCATGCCATGAGTCTCCTTCTCAGTTTTCCCGGTTTCAGCCAAAATTTGAAGGCGTAGTGCTGTTCCAATAACCGGTTCACGACGGAGCGTAACGAGGTCACGCCATAGAGGTTCCGCAAACGAACGATTCGCACTCCGCAAAGGCTGTGAGCCAACTTCGACCGATCTCAATCCTTCCCTGAGTCTCTCCTCCCTTGAGCCTAGCCAGAGAAACTGTCGTATGTGAGTGCCCTATCTTTGTGCTTCTATGTTTTAAAAACCTATACTATATGTTTGTGCGACGCTGAGGAGCGTTCTATTTTGAATGAGAGGGACCTGATGTAGACTAGGTTGGTGGATTGTGTTTCGTTAGGAGTCACAAAGTATTTATTTGATAGTTGTGTCCATCCAAAAACCTACCTTAACCGGTAGGTTACCTATAATTATATATATATAATATATATATAAAATATATATAATATATATATATATATATATATATATATATATATATATATATATATATATATATATATATTTGTATGTGTGTGTGTATGTATACCAGTTTTAAAATTACATGTTCTAAGAATTAGAATTTACTACCTAGAAAAACTTATACCATTGTACGCTTTTTGTTTCACATTGATCTTGAGCCCGGATAACAACTTAAAAGTGACGTCTATATATGATAGAACTTGAGGAAACAACAATGTATTTTTCAACTCTGATAAGATACATGAAAATATTTTTTATCGAAATCTCAAAAACAAAGTCATAAGTTTATAGAACCTTTTAACAACAAGATGAGTGAATGAATATAGCAGAAGTCGCTTCACAAAGGAGTTTTTTGACGCAGTTTCCATATTTTCTCGCAGTTTCCTAGCGACGTGGATCCTATAAAAATTATAGGCTTGGCGATAAACATAAAACCAAACTCACCGCCGACGCACTCGGGGTAAAGTACTCAAGTACAGTGCGTACACAACGGGAAAACACGAGGGGGAAACGTCGATGTAAAAGATATCACAGATTTGCTATTATTATTAAACATTTTTGTGGACGCTTTAACCATTTTTCAGTCCAAAACCATTCCATGATACCTATAGATAGCCTATAGTATCCTACCGATACTGTATTGATTGTATAGTAGCCTCTAGATACCTATAGCATCACATGCGAGATTTCATCGGGAGTTCAATAAGTTTACTCCCTTTCATCTTCAAAAATTTCTATGGAGTGCAAAATTTGCAGCAAGGGAAGAAGGAATAAAGTTTAATGGAGAGAGTGCTCAAAAGAGGGAAGAGGGGGAAAGTGGGCCAGAGCAGGGGGGCAGAGAGTGAAGGAGGGGAAGTATGCGGGGGAGTTATGCGAATCCAAGTCCAGTGGACGACTACTATCACGGAGCCACTTGGGGGACGGCTTCACTTTCCTTCACTAAAACGAAATGGGGTCGTATCTTTCGAAACGCCAGGCGATGAAACGAATGACTTTGGGAAGGCGGGAGTTTGAGAGGGGCCGAGGGGGAGTGGTAGAATAAGAGTGAGTAGGCAGACGTAAAACGAAGGGGTCTTGCACGAACCACCCAGTGGGAAGTAAAGGAGTCTCCTAGGGTGAGCGGCGGGAGCAGGGCGGGTGAGGGCGGCCTGACTCGGGGATGCGGCCACGGGGACAGTCAGCGGTCGTCGCTGATGAAGGTGCCATTAGGAAGGGGCCCTCAATCTTGGCTCTTTAAGCTGCACGTCTCTGAGAACAAAACTCAGAGCCACTGTGTGCACAACTCCTGAGCACTAGTTCACCTATGCGAAGTCACTCACAATTAGTGACTGTCGGAGGGTAAGGGCTCTGATTTAAATTACACCATTGTTGTAAACGTAGATATATCAATAATGAAGGCTCTCCTGAAAGTGATTACGTTGGATGAAGGCAAATTAATCCCAGGGTGGAAGCCTAATTATTTGAACGATTGCTTTCACTTTCTGCTCAAGTGGACCTATTTTAAAGGGTGGATAGATGGACAATAAAGAAATGAATATTTTATTTTTTTGGATTTGAAAAATGAGTACAACTAAGAGGTATATAATGAGGACTTTGGATATTAAAAATATAAGCTGAAGACAAAGGGAAATGTTTAAGATCCAAGATCAGAAGAGAGAGGATTCTACCTGAAACGTACTTTTATAGTAGAATATGAGGAAAATACTAAAAACACAAACCACAGCAAACAACCAGAGGATTGGTTTGAAGGCAAAGGAAGACCTAACTAAGGTTTGATGACGTTCTCTCGGGTCAGGGATTCCATATTGGCCGAAATTTCGATACCCGACTCGTGCATCTTCCTCAGGGTAGATCTAGAACCCGAGACCCGAGAAAATTGCATCAAGAAAATACGTCAGGACAGCACCAGATCTTACCAAAACAAGGTTACTGAACTCACTGACAGGTGGTATTCATTCACAAAATAACGACGTAATTATGGGGGAAAGTCCCTTTCCCTGTGTCACCTGTGGATACTCGAGAAATCTGATAACTGAATATCACACAGTTTGGGTGAATCTCAGTGATTCCCAGGATTCTCCGAGACGCCATCATAAATCAAATCCGTTCCTCTGGTCAACAACTTTTTACTCTCTTCACTGGGCTACCACGTTCCTCGTGCTGAAAATATCTACTTCAACATTTACTTCTGATATGAAAGGGTAATATGGTGACAACGATCTTTTAACTCTTTAGTTGTGTATTTTGAAATAAAGTCAGGATTAGAAAATCATACTGCTCTAGCTGTAGTCTAGCAAGATTCTAGTTGCTATCATAAAGCGTTCATGCTAGAGTAAAGAAATCTATGGCTTCCATTTAAAGAATAAGGATCGAAAACAATTTTTGTAGGAATTTAGTGGAAAGATTAAAATATTCTCTGAGCGCGTTGGTAAACAGCCCTCAATGAAGTTCTCCCCCGGGCTTTCGGAAACCTTGAAGATTCTCTCCTCTGTACGGCAAGGAAAATTAATTGTATGCCGGGATGATGGGAAGAACGGAGATGGAGTCGGCCAGGGGGGGGCAGTTGGTAGTGGCGGATAGGTATTCAAATGATGAATTACTCAGGGAATGCAGCCGGGAAGGGGGTTTGGACCATCGCCGAGAGGTAGTGGTGAGGAGCCGGGAGGGGGGGTTGTTACTCGCGGCATTCCTTCCTTCCTCTTAAGAGAGCCAGCCAGCCCCGACGTATATCCCCTGGCATGAGTGGGGGATGTGGACCGCAGAGAGCGCCCAGGATTTGGCGTCGAGTGTGCTCGCCTCCTCCGCTGCTGCTGCGAGTGAGTGCTTGGGCGTCCTCTCTCCGCCCGCCCTCCCCTAAATATGGCCCACGCACCTGGAGAGCTCTCTTCCCCCGGCTCGGATGAGAGCATGAATCCGACGATACAACAATTTCCAAGAATGAATTGCCACTGACTGACTGTCTGCGATGACTGTACTTGTCATCGAGAAGGTGAGGACGAAAATAGCAAGAACGGCAATGATTCGAAAATGATCCACTCGCAACTTAGCGACATACATCAACGAGACAGAAAAATAAAAAAATGATTCCACAGATCTTGTGTGTGGATGCAAATAATTATTTGGCAAGGTGGTGCCGTCTGGAATGTTCACTGCTAATACGACAATCGTTTGTAGTCAAGGCTCTGGATTTCATTTTCTCAAAACTATGGCTATACTTTAACTTCCGGTATAAATGTTGTGAAGAAAAATATGTAGAATTACTAATCAGAACGGTCAGCCCCAAAAGTTAAAAAAGTGAAAGAAATATGAATAGAGGACATGAGGAATATGACTAGTGTACCTGGGAAGAGGCAACTCTGAACAATTTTCAGAAACGATGTGAGGTTTTTGGTCATTTTTTCGTTGTGCGGCAAGAACTTTCAATCAGATTACTATACCAGCCGTCCGTCATAATGAAAATAGATTTAACCTCAAGATTTTTTCACTGACAATAACCTCATGATGAAAACGCCTTAAATCCTACATTAAAATGTCTCCTAACCGTTTATTAGAAGGATAAATAGACGTTGGTAGTAGAGGTACATAAATGCATAGTGTTTGAGTAGGTGAATGCACAGCTATTTAATCTATCGCAAAGGAATTTCCTAGGTAAATTTGCAGAGCGAACAGAATGCCAAGAATTCTTATTTTCATACTTGATTATGTTCTATTTAATATGGCTTTTATTTACGCTCGCCGATTACAAATCCTTACATATTAGTTTTGGAAGTTGATCGTCTCCATGCAGGTGCTTAAAAATGTTCCGTAAAATGATGGCGACGACGCAGACTCCCATCTCCCCGCTCCCCGGAGGCGGTGGGGCTGCTTGGTGGCCCATCCATCGCTTCGGTAAAAATCTCATATCCGGAACCATCGCGGCGGCGGACGGGGCTGAAGTATGAGGCGAACGCTTCAGAGGGGCTTAACATCCAATACACGCTGTTGCGTGGAAACTTCCAACGCTCAAGTTTTACCCACTTCAATCAATTCGGCGAGTGAGTGCAGGGCTTGAGCAAACAGCGACGCCGTGTACAAAGCAACAAACGACTCTCGCGCGCGCGCGTCCCCAATATGGATTGAATACGGAAGCAATAAAGCCCGAGATTGAAAACTGAATTGGATTTAATTTCTCGGACGAGGTGCGGCCAGAGATGAGAGGGACGGATGGAAAACGTCGAGGAAATATGGCAAAGGGTGAGAGAAGAAAACGGGGCAGGAATTGGGGCGTAACTTGGTTGCGAACGGAGAGAGAGAAGGGGGCCCTGCGTGCCCCCTTTGACACCCACCAAGTAGAGCAGCGACCTCCTCGGAGGCCATTGCTATTCTTGTGTTGCTCGGGCCGCCTCTTCAACTATAAGTTTTGCATTAAATTTATCGGAAAAAGTTTTAGGAAAATAGATTTATTTGAGATATTGCTACAATGGCTCAAAGTTCTCAAAGTACATCCATTGAGCGTCGACCCACTTTTGCAAGCGGCTTTACCATGACTCAATGTCTCCCTGGTAGGCGGATTCCGGAAGATCCTTAAGGATTCGCGTGCAAACTTCTTTCATAGCACTTAGGGTCCAATGGTGGTGACCTTTGAGGGAGGGAGGATTTCACTTTTGCGAATAGGAAATAATCTGCTGGTTCCGAGTTGGGACTGTAAGGGGGTTGTAGAATCGTCGCGATAGCGTTGCAGAAGGTCTTCGCTAGCAGACACTCGACTCTGCTCTTGGTCGTCCATCAAGACGTTCGCGACGAGTTTAGTACAGGTTTTTCGATTCTCCAAATTTTCCGTGATAATGGTGTGTGCACTGTCCATTTGGCAATGCGACCTGCGATCTTGCGCACACTTGACTTCAGCACGTCTGATTTTCAGCACTTCACGCACATGTTTCACGTTGTCGTCGGTTCTTGACATCGATGGCCGTCCAGCTCGGGTTCGTCCTTCACACTCTATCAGCCATCTTCGAAAAGATTTCGTCACTTAAAAACTAGAGTTACTTGCTATTATCCTTGAACACTCGGGGCAAATCGTGCCCAACGTCTCTGTACCCGATTTCTCCTGGCCAAAACGAAATTTTGCTGGCGTGCCGCAGTTTAATCGTTCGCTTCACTCGCACGGAGTCACTCGACAGGGGTCCACTAAAAACAGGATCTAGCCAGAACGAACTGTCGCTGCCGCTTGGCGCGTGTTTTAGATCAGACCCCCCACCACTGAGTCTGTGCAGTGCGACGGACAGTCACGCCAGGAAAACGTGGTTCCCGATACATTTTATACACAACTTGTATGCCTTCTACCACATTTATGACCGGTTTAAAATTTATTCGATACAGTATTTAATTTGTAAGTCCATTAATATTACTATTGTTCATCGTTTTTCACTGCCTCTCTCGTCAAATAAGCAACGTGCTAATATGCTTCTCAGTAGGATAGCATTTCTCCATAAACGACTGGGCGGGAGATTTTTCTCATTGGGCGTTTTAAATAGATATATTCATAAGGAAAACTTGATATATTCCACATTTATAACCACATAGAAATAAACACTGCTGGAAATTATTAAATTCATTGACAATAGTTTTTTATTTAATCGAACGGTTACAACTTTTTACTTGTCACGACGGACATGACACAAACTGAGTTTCATGACGTTGTCAATACTTTATCCTGAGTTCAGTATCAGTTCTACCGAATATTAAATCTTGATTAATATTACGACTTCATTTAATAGTGGTGCCTAAGACATGGAGGAAAGTGATTAGACGTGAAATGATGCACTACTATTCCAACTTTGCCCACCACGAGGGGTGTTCAAATGGCGTTCAGCTATCTACCTCACTCCGCTGATGCGGACGAAGGCGACCGTGGGCGTGAATTGACAAGACAGACGCGAGATTCAAGCGGGCCGGTGACGAAGGGAGGGCTGCGGAGGGAGAGATGGATATCCCGCCGAGGTGGATACGCGCCTCGCCCACCCCGCGTACCCGTCTTCCTTCCATTTGGCACCCCCCCCCCCCCCCCTCACCCACTTCACCCGATTGTTCCACACCGCCGGCTCCTTTTCGACGCACCCTGGGTGCCCGGCCCAACAATGGCGCAGGCACTCTCGCACGTCCCCGGGCACAAATCCACGCTTCTTATGATTGCCGTGTGCGCCTGGTTTAGTGCGTGTGCCTTGTCCTATTATGAACGAGCCTCTTTCTCTCTCCATCTCTCAGTCCTTCTTGCCGAGCTAAATTCTTCACTTATTCAATCCTAATATATTTCCTCTTGCATTCGGGATGTCGTTTGCAAAAATACCGAGAGATCGAAAAACATTCATAACCGATCTTAAATACTAAGTAATAATATACGTACAAATGACTGCTCATAAATATTCGATAACTTTTCCAATTTTCTTTTGGGCTCGGCAAACTTATGGAAGACTGATATACATTCAGCATAATGGATGGTCTTGCCATGTGATTCTTAGCTAAAACATTTGGAAAGACTGAATGGGATAATTTCTATTAATTACCGAAATAAGGACACCATACCTTTGCCTTCGGCTAGTGTCCTTCCTAAATCTAATCTAAATGACATATTTTTTGGATCCGCCACCATGTGTGGGACAGTATTTGAATTTTTTTATACTACGAGCTCGTATCGTATAAGACCCAAGCTATTAACCAAGATACAGTTACTCTGTTCGTTTAATTACATTTCAGAAAATGCGGTCAAATAATTTTAAGTAAATGTTCAATTGTACGTGCACACCTAATCTTGGTCCAATTTCAATTCTAAGGGATCATTTGTAAAATCATTGCAGACATATGTGCATGGTTACCTACGGACATAGAAGCCTTATTTTAATCACGATGTATTTCATATTACTGTAATTACTCATATGTATCTACCATGAACGAGATAAATAAACTTCTCTTATTCAACAAGTGACTCACTTTTATAATTTGGAAATTAGAGCCCGTCAAATGAAACAGACTAAGCTGGTTAAATATAATGGGTCCGAGGTGGAAGGATATGCAAGGAAAAAAGAAGATGGCACAATGTTTCCGATTCGATATTTCGATTATAGTGACAAAATCAAGTTGGGTACATTCATCCTGTTCTATTACCATAAAAAATGGATACCGATTACACGCAGTCTGCCGTGGTGGCAAAATCTTGTTATGCTTTGAATTGGTTATATTTTGAATCTCAGCAATGTAATGGTCTTTAAGTTGTTTTCCAAAAGTATTCCAAGGACTAAGGGTTCTTTACTTAACGACCTTCGTTTATTCGAAAAATCAAGTTTCCATTGCGCGTTCTCTGAATAAGGAGGTTGAGTACCCTTTGGTCAGGTATATTTAGAGTAAATTACTTCGGGTATACTCTTTTGTAAAGCAAGCTAGAATTTTACGACTACACAAGCTCGATTTTTCTGTGTTTAATTCAGAGAGTTATATTTTATTATTATGGCAAAATAAATTAGGAACTATTTATTATAATAGGACTATATAAATTAACTGTAGGTTGCCTCCAGTAAATATTTTTACATCTTTTCTTGAATGCTTTTACTTTCTAAGTACGTATCGTGACGAGGCCTAATCCTCAGGACTATGCATTAAAGATTTGCCTTATTTATGTACAATCCCTAATTGCACCTATAGAGGTGTTCATAATCAATTTAACAAACAGCTCTTCTAATAGCATTGATGTTTCTAAAATTTGGTATACCACAGGATATTGTCACAGACAATTGATGAGTTGGGCAAAAGGTTAATACTGAACGATTCAGTAACCAGAATGCGCGATTGAATTGATGTATTTTTACAATAGCTCCAAATGGAAATAAACATGAATATTATCTTCGCGTACACATATCATGAATTTAAATCTCTTGAAAAAATATTCCCGTAGCTAGAAACACAATAGAAAATATTCCGCGAGTTCCTCACAGGACTCGCAGCCTGGATTTTAATTTTTCCTCCAAAGTTACTTAAAAGAAAGAAACAAAACTTTTTTTTTGACTCTCCCCTGTCATCAAAGTCATACAATTAGTATAAAATGTAATCATTTAAGATTCTGTTCTCACATAAACAAACAATAGCAAAAAGGCTTTTGATTAATCCTTCGACCCTTAATTCACTTAGTTAAACTGAAAATGTGGTTCCCGAGTTCATTGAGACTATCACTTCTGTATTCAAATGAAAAAAATAGGCGATTAAATAAGTGAGCGGTTGATTGCCACAGAATGAAGGGCAAGTTTAGAGTAACTTAGGAGCACGCATGGAACGTGGAGAGTCGCATTGGCCGGGAGAGAGGTGAGAGGACGTTGGGCTGGCTCCTTTCCGTGAATTCCTTCCATGCAAGGAGAGAGAAAAATGCCTTTTTCGTGGTGCAAGGATGCATCTGTTCATCTCACACCCGCTCTCCGTTTTTTTGTGCAACGGAAAACTATCGCTGAATACATGCAAATAGGGCTCTCTCTCTCTCTCCCCTTCGTCTCAAAAGGAGTCCCTCAACAGGAAATACGAACCCCCGTGGTCTCCCGGGGGGGCATTACCCCGGGTGGATCGTAAAGACGTAAGCAGAAACGCGACGGTGTAGAGGGCGGTTGCGGGACCGGGAGGGAGGGATGGGGGAAGGGTTTAAGAGAGCGGGAGGGGGGCAGGAGAAGAGAGGTCGCCTGACCGCGCTCGCCTTTAAGAGAGCGCTGGGGGAGGGTACGTAATACGCCCCTGCCTCCTTGCCCCACCCCATCGTTCCTTCCGCCTATCTTTCTGAGGAGATGAAAATGCGCTGAAATGAAAAGGAAGTTCCCCGAGACCGCGTCATTTACTTTTCTTCCAGAGTATTTTTTTACGTGTCCCGAGTCCTCCTTCCCAATCTCCCTTAGATGGCGCACCCATGCCTCTCTCCCACAACAGCAGCGCCTATCTCTCGCTCCCCCGCCCTGAATCCCATGCATAATGAATTGCATCCCTGGATATACCGAAAGCCCTGGATTCTACACTTGGCGGAGAAATTGAAGTAAGTGGCATCGTTGAGTACTATTTCGGATGAAAAGAAACGTATGATTTTGTGGCTCTGAGGGATGCGAGAGTTTTTTCGGTCCCTACGAGTCTACCGAGGTTGAGTTAACGCGGAGCTTATAACGAGATTGAATACTGATGATCGCTCGACTACCTTTCATAAAAAAATTATTAACAAGCAATTTAAATTCCCAAAAAAATGTGCTGAAATCCTATGGTGAATTATGGTTGGTTTGAAAGCAGTGAGAGCATTCGCCACAAATTTTTCGCATACATGTAAACCCGGAGTTTACACCCGACTATGATTAGGGAGGAAAATGTTGGCATTTTTTGACGGGCACTCTGCGCAGAAAATTAATTTAAAGATATCTACAAAAAGCCTCCAATAGGTTTTGTTTTAATCCCAAAAGTTTGAGTTATCTGGCCACATTTGGCAAGAAGTAGTAGTAGACACAAGAGTTATCGTATTCCTCAAAATATACTCCATGAAAGAATAGCGATGAAAGACAGACATGAAGGGATTTATTCTATATTTCAGTTTACTTAAGTTGTGAGTAATAGCTGATAAGGCTTACGAACACGAAGTGAAGGTGACGACATGGTTTCTTGGGTTTCTCCCGCTATGAATCATCTTGCTTGGTATATGATGACTCAGTGTGGGAGAACCCGAAACTCGTGAAGACAGTAATGGGTTAAATCTTACCAGTAACACATCTACAAGTGGTAATCATGTTTCATTCCCCAGATAACTACGCGTTGTTGATATCAGCGTGAGAGAAGAATTGAATAAAACTGATTGAAATTTTTCTTTTCCAAGCATTTTCCATCCAAACATATTACATGGGATGTACTAAATCATGTTAAATAAGCATTATTGTTGTAAATGTTTGTGTTAATTTGAGATAATTGAGTAGTAAAAAAGAAAGTAATAAGAAGTCTATCATTGATTGCGAGAATGTATTAGATCGTAGAAAACTCTTTCTTAGATCGTAAAACTCATTCTAAAACCGATTCAGCGGAGAAATTCTTCGGTGATAAGGAGTTTATGGGAGCGGAAGTAAGCTATGGAGGGAAAAAATTAAACTTGCCGAAGGGAGGAGGGACGACTAAATATTCGACTGCTATTGGAGATAAAAAAGAAAGTACGCCTCTCATAAAATCAATTAAAAACAAAAATTAAGCGCAAAGGAGGGAAATGATAAATGGAGCGAGAGGAGAAAGGGTGGTGAAAATTTAAATGAAGAGAAAAGAAACTGGCTCATGCTCATTGGGCGAGAGGAGCAAGCTGGGGGAAGGAGCGGATCCGCCAATGCCATCCTCACAGTTTGATCGCTCTCTCCCCGAGATATTAAATTAACCGAAATACCGCGATCGGAATTTTTCCTTCTCTTTCCCTCCCCTACTACGTCAGAGCAGTAATTCTTAAGGTCAGCAAACTCTTAATTCGCAATTTCTTCGATAATTTGCCGGGCAAAATGCGTGGGGAAGGGCTAATGAAACGTGATGAGATTCCAAGGGAGCGTTTCACGGGTTAAAATATAATAATGAGGGAGGGAGGAGAGACCTCTTTTCTTCTCGGCTGCGTCCTCAAGGGGGGAGGTGGGGTTGGGTTGGGGAAGGAATCGACGACGGAGGGCAGCTGATGGAGAGGGAGGGAGGAGAATATATAACCCCCGTGGTGCGGTTGCGTTCATGAGGTGGAGTTCATTCATCGTCGGTCAAACTGAAAAGAATTAGCATGAAATGGGGTGAAAGGGTTTTGGCAGGCACGATTGGGTTTTTGAGAGCGAGGAGGCAGTGAGGGAGGAGAAGCGGTCTCGGGTGGGGGTGGGGGGTGAGAAGGCGAAAAACGAAGAAGGGAAAATGGGGGCCGACAGAGAGGGGACTTCGACAGGGCGGTTGGGGGGAGGGACGGACTAACCAATAGTGCCACCACTCGAGGGGCGGGAATTCTTAGAAGATAAACATCGCCGAACGCAACACATAAAACATTTGATAGACATTTGTGAACTCAGGGATGCCCAATAATTTATATAATCCTGAATAATATTGAACGGACGAATGAGAATTATCAATCCTCAAATTTGTTTGCTTTTCCTTGGACTATGATCAGTGAGTCATCACAGATATTCAATGAATAATTTACCATCAAACTGCACTTTCATCATTACGTAAGGAAAATTCAATGAGTTTATTTATACCACCTCTGTTTTGCAATATTTAATATTAATTTACCCAATGCATTATAGTTGCCTATCTCACGTTCCTCAGGAAAACTATTTAATGCGTAATGTGAACATAACAAATGTATATTTGCTTTTAAAATGTTTAGCAGTTTTTTTATATCTACGCGTTTCCTTACTAAAATTAGAATTTTTTCAAAAATACCGACTAAAAGGTATCGGACATTGAAATAAAAACATTCCGACATTTTAGCGCATATTTTGATTTCCCCAGTCAAAGGAAATAAACGCCCAAAAGTTCACCAATGCCAAGTATTACTCAAAATGTAATTAAAAATAATTGGGTAAGACGTCTAGAATCCAAACTAATTGGGTTTCTAAAACTTTAAAATATTCCACTTTACAAAGAGAAAGGATTTAATACCTCTGTTCTGAGCAGTTTAAGATCCGAGGAAGCCATCAATGAATAATTTCCAAGCGCAGCCGTACTTTTGCCAAAAGTTTGATCATCTTCAAAAGAAAGTATCAAATTAAAACTGTTGAGTAGTTTTGCAATGCAATAAAATCCAGTCATCAAAGAAGTTAAATAGTAAGAAGTCCGATACTAAACTGCGCTAGTAATCATCTTCTATATAGATGAGACTAACACAGAGGAACTCAAACTTTATCAATCTCCAATTAAGAAAGAATTACCTTTGATTCAGAAGATACTCTTTTCCGGGTATTGAATCCCAAATTTACCTTTGAGAATAAATATCAAAATCAGAATTTTGCTGCTCCGTGAGTTATATACTCCTAAGGTTTTATTGCAGGGGAAAAGTAATGTTTCCTTCCACTTTTGGAATTAATTAAACGATCAACTAAACAAAGCAATTACATCCCTAACGTGTTACATTTAGTCCAGTGCTGGCTGAAGAAATCAAAATATACTAGAAAATTCATGCATGTGCCCGAAAGTTATAATTTGAATCTTTGTTTTAGGATTATTCTTCCAAGGAACTATGCTAAAATATAGATTTATGCTTAAAATACGAAGAACATGAATTATTAACTGTTGAGAAATACATATTTGCTTGGATTATTACTTATCTTAAACCTCAGGCCTGAGGCCAAGGTCGATTTGGTAGGGGAGTAAACAGATGACCTAGTAATAGCAAACGTGTAGGGTTAGTGGGTAAATTAATTATACGATTTCCCAGGGTGCACTGGTGCCCAGAAGATATCTTAAGTCTAAAATTGTGGAAGTCATGCTCCGGATGCAAACCGGAGCCCATCCGGTCCGCTACCATTCCTCTGAGGAGTCACACGCACGGCTCTCTGGCTTCGACATTTCATCATTAATGGACATTGGAGTGGAGAGAGGTGTGGGCAAATTGGCCTTTATAGGGATAGGTTCCGCGGTGGTTACGAGGGGAGGCAGAAGCATTAGGTGTGACGTTTAGGGAAGAATCGGCTGTAGATGAGGGTTTTTTTGGACAAGAAAATATTTTTATTCTGGCGTAAACCTTTTCTTTAAGATTCTTTTTGACTCCTTTCTTTGAAACAAAAATATGTGCCATGATATTTAGTGAAAAAAATATTAGCTTTTTCTTCAATGTATGGCGAAACAATTAGCTTAAAATTATATGGACTAACGGACTACTAAAATATTATTTTTACGAACTAAAGAAAAGAATTTGAGGAACACTTCACAAGGATAGAATGTTGTTTGGGCGAGTTTTAACAAAAAATCTTGTATATTACACCAGCATCTTACTTAAAATTCTTTTAATGCTGGATGAAGAAAGAAAGAAAAATAAGAAGTGAAAAGTCTTAAGGAAGACTCTACCATTACATTCATAGCTGATAAGGTGGTTCAATTTAAGGTTTATTAACCTTTAAGTGGGGGTTATTCTGATTTAATATAAATATCTTTTAAGGTAATTGAACCATTGTTTCCTTTCATTAACCTTTGGTACTCTAACATGAGTTTGGTGCTCAGCTACTTTCTTCATATTACAAAAGAATTTAATTTTCCGGATGCAAGTATTGCCATCTGAAGGTGGTGATGCTCCGCTGGGTTGCACCCGGTTGCATCTACGAGGATCCGTGGATGGTAGTTTTAAGATACACAGTCATACGGAAATAAAAAATAAGTTCGCAAACATTATATAGCCATCATATCAAAATTGAAGTGACTGGTAATAATTGAATTGAATGAAAAACGTTTGAAACTGAAAAGAAATCACATGTCTTGATTTAAACAGTCAGGATTCAGTTTATGATACTGTTTTGGACATAGATTCATGGGAAGTTTTGAAAATGTTTTCCGGGTAATGATCATTATAAGGGGTTATATATGTAAAATAGGTCCACAAATTAGCAATTCAGGCGTGAGGATAAGTTTCCATGTGGAAATTTTGAAATGTAGTTTTGCCGAAGAATAGAGGAAGTAAAATGAACTGAAAGTACAAATATAAGTACTCTAAGTGCCCATCGGGATGAGTGTGCATTTGCTACAAATAACTACTAAGTAGGGTTTATTAATACACAATCGAACGATGATGACTGGGGAAGAGGGGTGAATGCTGGTTGAGCGCGGAATAGACATTTTAGAAAAGGAAATGACATTTTAGGCACTAAGAGGGTAGGTGAAACTCAGAATGCAGGCTGAAATAGATTTATGGTAATAGAGAATGTCAAGCTATTTATATTGTAAAGCTGAGCAGAGCTTTGCCTAACTGCGGCCAGAACTGAGGAGATGTGAATTAGTGTGGCTGGTCCATCAAACACCTAATTTCTAATCGGCAGTCAACTGAAGATTTTCTTCTTCCATGCCAGAAGGAATGTGATCCCGATTTATAAAACGCCAATTTAAGGGAGAATCATCATAAATGCCATCTTCCTCCGTTCGTCACCGAAGCTCAGCGCAAACAATTTAGCTTAGAACGCTCTGTGCATCAAAAAGCCGGACAGAGTTCCCGATCACCATCACGTCCCCTCCCGCCCTTCTTTGAGGCAATAACCGGTAATCAAGACGAATACGTCCCACCCTCCCAATTAGTTAAGCCCGGCGAGTTGACGAGGATATGAGCTCGAACAATACTGGAAGACCCTCGGAGACGAATTCCCCACCGGAGTCCGCATTCTTCCCCTCCTCCTCATCTCTTCCTCCTCTGCCGCCCCCCTTGTCCCCGCCTCCCAACCCCACTCTCCTCCTTGCCCTCTCTTTGGAGAATTCTCCACCTCATCTCTTTCGAGATTGGATTCACTCCTTCGCAAGCAAACAACCAGCCTCCCTCGCTTTAGCCATCCAAAATGTCAGTGCTCTTTGGGGAGTGCGCCAGGGTGAGGGGGCGGAGGACAGTGGGGCATCACACCGGCATGCCTGCCAAAGGGGTGGGATGGTTGGGGTGTTTGGGGTGACGGAGGTGGAGAGGAAAGCAAAAAGGGGATGGGAGAGCGACCGTGGGAGAGAGCTACGGCAGGAGGTCTCTCGGAAGTGGGCGGCGATGTTTACTAGCGCTTTGTTGCGTAGGCCTCCAGGTCGAAGGCTGCGGACCCAGAAGGGAATTTAAATTGCAAAGGTTAACATCTGAGAGCTCCAGGATGAGATATCATAATGATATACTGCAGAATAGACATTACACATCTACGAAGGGCTATCAATGATAAGGGAAAATAAAAAAAAAGACATAGATAAATGATGCAAAGGATGAAGTTGGGACGAAAATTATAAATTTCAAAGAATTCTTTTTAAAAATAGTTGTAAACTCATATGAAATAAAACTCTTGAAATATTACAAGAGAGTCGTGGAAAAAGAGAAAAAATAAAGTGTTTATAAGGAGTAAGCAGTTGTTTCGAAGCATCTCAAAATTAACCTTTTGAAAACACGAAGTTCAAAAGAATTGCTTATCACTTCGAGTCAGGATGACTGATGATGACTTGGTAAGTGGAAACCTAGGTCTTGCATAGTAAAATATATGCGGCAGAGCAAAGTGTTTTCTTTTCCGATATGAATCACTTCCACACACGCCTCAAACCATTCTATTGCTGAAAAACGCTCTTTAGGCTTGTCAATTATACATTAAAATCTATATTCCGATAAAATATTTGCCGATATAGTGAAAAAATTAAAATGAAGTTACTTAAGTGAAAAATTAGCTGAGCTCATGTCTAAATGAGGGTTTGTTTAGAATAATTTACGAGAATATCGATGAACATGGACTGATATGAAAAGTAAATAACTGGTAGGATGATTATTATTGAAGGAGACGTAGGTAGAATGGAACGATGATAAGATGATAGGACAGAAACATGGCAAAGGTAAATTCACCGAGAAGCAGGGGGCGAATACGAGGAATATGGAGGCAAAATAGCGTCTCTCTCTCTCCCTTCATCTTTAATTTGGGTCATTTGGCGGGAGGGGAGTTTGGGGTTAGTGTAGAGAGGATCCCGAAGGGGGTGCGAAACTTCAAGGGTAAAGCAGGGTTCGACTCCAAGGAGGAGGACTCCTAGAAAAAGAGGAAGATAGACTTTTTTTAAAGGTGAAGAGATGCTGGGAAACGAGGGGGGCGGGTTAGGGAGGGACACGAGAGGGGACGAAGGAGGGGGAGGGAGGAAGGCAGTCAAAGTGCGCGCAGTAATGCGGAAGACTTGTGCGTAAAAAAAGTAGCCTGAAGAGAAAAAATAGATGGGCCACAGGGAGAACGTGCGGGGGATGAGGGTGTGGGTTTGTTTGGAGGTAATGAAGGGGTGACAGAGGGAGTGAGGCGGGTGGGTTGAGGCAAGGGAAGAGTATTCAATTCACCTGATGGGGCCATTAGAATTCACAAGTGGGATGAAACGGATGTGGGGAAGGAGGGGGTGGATTTGAAAGGTAGGGTCAGTGGGAAGGATGGTGTGAGACGGGAAAGGGTGCCCTTGGGAGTGGGGCAGAGGGTGTGGGACGTGGGTATTGCGAGGCACAAACCTTGGATGCCCCCGCCGTTCCTCCCGTCCCCCACCCGCACCCCTCTTGACGGCCCCCCGCTTCACCTCCACATTGTCTTTCTCCATATTTCATACATCGTGGGGCGGAGTGGTGAGGCAGGTATACGAACTTCCGCCAAGAGACAGGCAACCGCCTCCGCGGAAGCCGGCCTCTCGGTGGCCATTGCGCGGTACGGCGATCCCGTCCGTCCCTAGCGACGGGACTTCCATCGAACTCCATACGAATTTGGCAAGAAACCCATTTTATTGCAGTTATTCTGCCGGGATAAATGTTTCTAACTTCAAAGAGAGACACATACTCGTATCTATCGGTAATTATCAAAGTACATTAGCTGGTGGTAGAGTTACTGATTTACACTCAAGTTACCAGTTATAGGTGCAGTTAGAACCTATTAAAAACAAATGTTAAGCACTTAAATAGATACAAATAATTATTTAGAGTAACATTTTAGCGTTTCAGTGCGCCTATTACAATGCCACCTTGATAATATGAACTCGATCGTTTTTAATATTTTTGAGCTATATTCATTTTACATAACCGCATTAAAAATAGTTAAAAGGCTCTTTCACTACATGCAATGCCATCATGCATACACTCGCGGCAACTTATTCCACTCGATACTTTTGCATGATAATTATCAATCTAACATTGCTAATTTCCTTTCATATTTCCCTCAACGCACGGAAGAAACTTCTTTTAAAGGGATTTCACCCGAGAGATTACCGGAACGCCATACATTAAATACCCTCACCGAGGAGGTACTCTTGATTTCGAGAAAATTTAGTGACCAATAGGATATGGATAATATGGATAAATTATTAAATAGAGAGTTCAGTGCTAACCACCCCCAAATATATAACATGAGTTAAATATTTGGGGATAGTTCTAACACCACGCCTTTCATGGGGAGCACATATCAGGGCAATATACGGATCCGCTTTAAAGAAACTCGGCTTCATTAAACGGGTGGTGGGAAAATAAAGAGAAAATAAAAGAGATGAGTTATTTCGCTTTAGTTAGGACCCATTTGGAATACACTGCAAGTATTTGGGATCTTAGGGAGAAATCTTTGATGAAAGCATTAGACCAGGAAAAATCCGCTAGATTCGTTAAAATATTGACAATAATAGCAATTGTATGACATACCTATTGAGTAATTAAGCTTAGAGTCAATTGAGATGCGAAGAGAAAAAGCGAGACTCATACGTTTATCAAGATCCTTAAAAAACGAGCTTAACAATAATACTAAAGGAATAATTACGACCTCATACTACTAACCACGGTAGATCAGACGTCAAATGTAAGATAAGGGAGCTACCCCAGTACAGACTGATTCAAGTGTTCATTCTTTCCCTGGATAATCAGGAATCATAATGGTAAGTAATCAAAGCCACTATAGAAATGTTGAAGACAATTAATTTACCAGTTAGGAGAAGATCAAAATTTGCGTATAGATAAGGTCCATGTGTGTGTTAGTTGACAGCATATATATCTGAATGTGATTGAGTTTTAAAGTTTTTTGCATGAATGTACACAATTTTGTGTGTGTGTAGATTGGCATGGATTTGTGGGCTTTGCATGCGGTTTAATTCTTAATAACAAGTGGTAACCTAACAAACCCCGCCACACACCCTTGCGAGGCACTATGCGGATGTAGATAAATAGGGATGTCTGACGATGGGGAGAGGGGCTTCCACTTTGCGAATAATTCGCACCTTTTCTTTCCCGGAGACAAATAAACCCGAGCAGGAGCACTAGCAGCCGCTGAGCCACCGCCGCCCACCCACGCACCCCCTCAATGGCTGGCTGGTGTAAGCGAAGGCATGCATTGCCCTACTTCACGTAATGCGGATTCCATTGTGGCTCCAGTGGTGCAAGGAATGCACTCGACTTGTAACGGAGTAGGTCGGTGGTCACGATGGATCCACTCTTCCGCTGAGTTTCAGTCGGATTGATGTGCCTCAATGGCGGTCGTGAAAGATTCTTGACCAAGTTCTTCGTTTTTCACGAATGACAGGCATTTCAGGAATGCCAGAGAAGAAGAGGTGGGTAAGATAAGGAAAAGGCGCCCCAAAGCATTTAAAGCTCTGAATTAGGGAGGATTGGGAATAAAACCTAACAGACAACAGTAATAGGGGTGAAACAATGAAGATTGAATAGGATGGAGTAATCCGGCGTATTTGTAGCATGAACCTGTCGGAGAAAATGTATGGATGGACTATCAGTTCAAAATAGCTCGAACATTTTATCTCATGGAAAAATGAGAAAAGTTTGAAAATTTCACTTGATAAGCTTGGGTAATGTATGCAGGAATTCCACGAAAATTATCGAGTACTAATTTGAAAATATTCCATGATGTCCAAAAAACCTGAGTGATGTCGCATCTATTGGGGTAAACGAATAAAATCCGAAGGAGATTACATGGCAAGAGAAAGGGAATCGTGAGGAGTATCACATTCCAGTTCACTATTGAAAAAAATTCTGGTGAACAAGGAAGGTGAAGAAGAGAATGGAGGAGTTACTTCCTTCTCTTCCTTGAGAAAGGTGGCTTGACGACCGAAAATTCGAAAACGTGTGTTTCTTCTCTTTTTTTATGTGTTTCTGAGTTTTTGAGCCCTTCTGCTAACTTGATATACATTATTATCATACGTGAGACTTTCATAAAAGATATATATATATATATATATATATATATATATATATATATATATATATATATATATATATATATATATATATATATATATATATATATATATATATATGATTAACATATTTATACAGGGAATAGACATATATACACATAAATTATATATATATATATATATATATATATATATATATACATATAAAGTTGCTAGTTGGAAGGATTTGGATCACAAGTGGGAATGTTTAAATATGATCACGATATTTATTTGACTGAAGGTATAATATTCTAAAGCAATTAGTTTTAGCTAAAGCAACAAATAAAAAGTCGGAATGAAGTTACTCCTGAATTGTTCACTGAGATTAATTAATTTATAACCGTGAATTTAAAATTCAGGGATGTGAGTAAAATAAAAAAAAAATCAAAGCTTAGATAACTACGAGCACGAATTACTCTTAGGAAATGCGCAGGGCCTCCAAATAAATGCTCACTGGAAGTACGTGCTTTTGGACAATAATTGGAAACGTATGTTTCTATTATAACGATTGCATCTAGGGAAGCATCAATACATCAGTTACGTCATAAAACCAAAATATTTTTCCTTTTAAGGGTGAAAGCAAATAATTTAAAGTATTTCTATTTATGATAATATTCTTATTAAAAAATGAATGGATGGATGATCGGGGAGAGGTATTCAATTCCTTTTCTCCGATTGAAGTTTTCCTTTGATCTGAAATTCGCCAACTATCCTTCATTTATCTTCGGTCCCACTGTTTCCGAAGGAAGGAAGTTTGGGGAGTGCGCATTGGTTGGACAGGGGAGGAGGACGGGTAGGGAGTGGGGGAGAGAGAAGGGTAGGGAGGTTTTCGGCTCCCTTGCATTGGTTTCTTTTAATAAAATGAGAGTGAAAGCTTTCGCGGGCAGAAGAGTCTTTTGCGCCCGATTCCCCCGTGACGTGCCCGCCTCCCTTTCTCTTCCCCCTCTGGAGAAACAACCCAGCCTCTTACCCCTCCTCCTCCTCCCCGCCTACCCCTTCCCAAACGACCGACTCCCCGCGACGAAAAAACTTTCCGCTCACTCCGCCGATTCTCCTTTTTCATTTTCTTTCCCAGGGAGTTCTTCATCGCCCAATCGAATTCCTTTTTAGCGTGGGAATCTGCCGCTGATGTGTGGAATTAATGAGCCGGGGCTGGGACCCCCTTTGCATCGGGAGAGAGGCAGGCCTTACTTAACCTCCACTCCACCCACCCCCACGCACGTCCTCCCCCCCAATTCCTCCTCTCTCACCCCCCCCCCCTTTCGGAGGAATGGGGCGCCGCGGCTTTTTTGTGGAACCGTTCCATTTTTATTCTCATTTTATCTCTTTCTTCATCGCTTTCTTTCATCAAAGCCAATTCAACTTCATCTTTACCCACAACCCTCCTTTGCCCCCTCTCCATTTTCATAGCGCATTTCTGAATATTTTCCTGCAAAAGAATGTGCCCTCACACATCATTTTGACCTCCATTCATTTCAATTCATCGTTTGAAAAATTTTATTGTACTATTCATTCCAGAAGTTTGAAGCGGAATCGATAAATTCAAACAGAAACAATGTAGGCAAATGCGTGTGCGATGATTAAAATGAACAAAAACTGGCATACTTTGGCATAGATTTTTTTCAGCTATCCGCCTTGCTACCATAAAAATAGCGTTGCATCCAAAGATGACCCAAGATGTTCAGCGTCAATCTTTTTGTTAAATGTTCTTTGAGTGTTAGATTCTCAGAAAAAATCGAGCTACCACGATTTGAGTAAAATTATCTCCTGAGATTTCATTTTTTTATCAAAAGGTATATTTAAAATCGGGTCCTAACATGAAAAATTATTGTCAAAGATAAACAGCTTTGTGAAATTCAAAAATATTTATTAATACGGTACCAATTTGATTTGTCCCAATACAATTTGTATTGGTACCGATACTGTACCAATACAATTTGACAAAGCTTTTATGAATTATATGAAGTTTGTTCTAAGCTTTTATGAATTTAACAAAGTTTTTGTTATTCCTCAGGATGAACTTTCATAAGGTGGAACCTGATAACATTTTTAAAAACATTATTTCTACAAAATTAGTTAATTTGTTCATTTTGAACGACAGCTAACATTACAAAGTTAATTTAAAAGAGAAAGTTAATGAGGAGAATACGACTAAACCGTTAACAAGATACCTACGCAAGTTCAATTTTTGGTCAATTTAACCCATTAAAATTGCCCTATATATTTCTAATAAACATAAATGTCAACAATTGTCTCTGGAAGAATGGAAAAAATAGAGGACCTAAGCGCGGACATAATTAGAAAAAATCACAACATTCCTGAAGACGTCCACTGCGATAAGGTCGAAATACTCTATTTTCTCGAAGTCAATCCCAGCCGTCACCTCAGCAACATCAAATACGTAGCTAAAAAAATCATGGAATACTCACAGCGAAAATAATAATAAAGCTAAACAAATACTGATTTATAACTTAGATCCCAGACAGTTTCATTTTCAGTATCTTAAATAACTGGCAGCAGTCAGTTCAGTTCCAGCAGTCAGCGGTGGCTGAACATCATTGGAGTGGACCGACACATAATATTGAGTTTGACAACGCCACTTTATTGAATAAAGAAGGCCGCTACTACCCAAGGATCATCAGAGAGGCAATTGAAATTGCAAAAACGCCCAGAAATTTCAACCGCGAGGACGGCTACCCCCTCGCCAGCGCGTGGAAACGTGTCCTCAAGGATTTCAACGAATCAGAGCACACCTCCTAAAAATAGGCGCCAAACGGAGGGTATATATATTGGACCAAAACCTGCATCGGCACTTCAGTGGACCTGAGGAAGCCAACTGGAACGTTGGCGAAATATCGTCCGAAAAATGGATACACGCGGAAGAAAACCCGAAAGAACCACTTCCTACCTTAATTTTCACGTTGGGAATTCTCAAAGCAATGACTTCATTAAGTCATAACATGTAATGTTATGTAAACAATAAGTGTAATCTCTAGTCAGTACGTGGTACTTCTTGATGCCCATTTGTGGCAGAGGTAACTTCTCAGCATAGGAAATTTGTAAATAACCCTCCGAGAAACTTTAAGATGCGTGAGTAATGATTTTGTAAATTAGATAGAATATTTACTATTGTCTTCCTTTGCATTATCAAATGGTTTTACAATTACGTTGTCTAGACAGGAAGAAAGTGACATAAGTTCAGCAATTTATCATTGAATGAACCAACTAAATTAACTAACAAATTAAATTACCGCAGTAGTATTAAACAAAATTTAAAAAAGTTATATTTTTTTAGTATTGTCACACCTAACTAAAGCAAAACTCATTCGAAAATAAATTGGCTTACAAACTGGTTGATATATTAATGCTGAGAAATCGAGTCACTGCGCGGAAAATAATGAAAATAGTGCCAAGGAGAATATAATTAGAAGATACATTAGGACACAATTGCCTTTTCTTTTGTCTTTTATTGGACATTAATCTGTTTACCTCCTGAAAAGATGATAGAATAGATTATTTTTCTCATATATCCTATCAACTCGCTAATCTTCGCTAAAACGCCTTACTCGTCGTCACTCTAAAAGCACATAATCTAATTATGCTTCTCCGTTTTTCATCATCAACTCTTAAAATTCCCTTTTTCATATTTCAACGCTTCTTAGGCTGTAATTACTTTGGAGATTTTATTATAATAGAGCCGAAATAAAAGGGGTTATTTCCTTTCCAATTACTTAAAGGTCTTCACTTAATTATGATTTCTCTTCTTGATTTTTGAGAGTAACTTTTCACAATTTTGCCACTGCAAAATTTCCGTGATTCTGGAAAACAGTCACTATTACAAGTTTTCTGGCTTTAGGGAGGTCATTTAGGATAACGCGATTCCTGGATTTTATTTGAGAACTAAAATGTCGCTGCGTTTAAGATCAAATTTATTCTCGAATAAATTTAAATATTATGAGTGCGTAAATAAAGTACAAATTGAGGGTACGTTATTAGATTTTTACATTTTTGGAATACTGTGGTTTACGCATCGCAGTCTTAGTATTATAAAAAAATACAGTAATCAACCCAAAGGTCAGTTTGGTACATGAGAGTAGAGATATCACTTAGTAATAAGCCCGACGGCGTGTGAAATTCACACATCGGTGAAGGGGAACCTGGGGATTGAACTCCGATGAGTAACCAAATGCTCTCTACCCATTGAAATACGACATCCCCTCCTATTAGATATTCATCAAAATATTTGCCTCATAATTAATATTCTCTCCTACAACTCGCGAGTTCACAAACATTTCAGATAGAAAATGTTATCGATATTAACAAATTTTCTCGAAAATGTTTGCAGCAAGCTTTTACAATGTGTTTTCCGGGTACTTACCTCGCAAAATTAGAATTTTAAAAACTCTACCCAAAACTCTCACTCTTAGTTCACTATTAAAAGATTAAAAACGACATTTCTGCATTCTCCACTCTCGGCTTCCGCTACATACCTAGGTTTTCCGTCCAGAGGGCTTTTTGTTCCAAAGTTCCGTTAGAACTTTTTTTCCTCCACACTAACCTTTCCTATTACGAAGAACTTCAAGCAACGTGGATCTCTCTAAAATCCTTATGCAATAATGAAGCCTCGCGTCGAAATGACTCACCCTACCCAGGCCCACCAGGGTCCCTAGGGGAACATTTTAGTTCCACCTCCGTCAACGGCTACTTTCATTCCCCTTTGGAATCCCTATATATTTATGGTACGCTTTCCACCCCTTCCACAATTTATACCCTGGGTTTCCCTCATCTGGTCCACCTCTCTGTCATCCTCCCTCCATCGACCTCTCCTTCCTCCCTCTCACACAGCCTCCTCCTATCCTTATAGGCTTACCCCATCACATAATCTCCTATCCTTCCCTTTCCCGCAAAATGTAATCCTGATACTCACCTCCCACATCGCTTCCAAACCCCCTATCCCCACTCGCCTCCCTCCTTCCACACCCCCTCCTCGTAGCCTCCTTGCAAGGGCATCCTTTTTGCCCACCTTTCCTCTCCTCTCAACCCTCCTCCCACTACCTTCAATTCACCCCCTCTTTCCCTCTTAACTCATCTCCACGGCCTTCGAACTTTTGCCCGGGGTTTCTACCCTGGACCAATTAGATATTTCTTCCGTTTCCGCCGAGTGGGGGAGGCGGTGGGCATCGAGGACGGGGCAGGGAGAGAGGGAGGGACGGGAAAGGGTGCGTGCGCGCTGTGCCATGGCGCCAACCCCCGAGGCGCCTCTCTCGCCTCGCGGCCCATTTCCCAGCTGAGCGTGCACCCTCCCTTTGCCTCCGTGCCGGGGAGCGCCTTTCCTATGTCTTCACAGCGTGACCACATGCCCCGCACGCGACTCATCGATCCTCTGCACACAATTTGAGCCGCGTACCCTGCCTTGGGAGTTGAGAGCATGACGCCCGGGAGAAGTAAAAGGGCTATCTTGTCAGGGAAGGACAAATGCATTCCCAACAGAGAAGTAATTGAGACAGAAGGGAAAAGAAGGGTGAAACAATGTCCAACTATTAGCACGGAAAGTGGAGAAATATTTAAAAGATTGTGTTAAGTATCCATAATAATATCGGATTGAATATAGAACGACCTGCAAGGAAGATGGCTGTAGAGGAAAAAACAGCTTATGCCATCGTGCATTCTAACTGAGGATCTACAAAGGATAGCTAACGGTTTGGTACATAAACCCTATGAAAGGATATTACATATTTTGCTCAAGGGCCAAAATGCTATTGTGGCACTGACTTTGTGAAAGATTCATTTCTTAAAATTTACCAAGGAGCGAAAAACCGAGGACTAATAATGTTGCAAGAAATTCCACCATATCAGAAAAATATTATCAAAACAATATTGTATTATAATCCTGCTTCAATTACTTAAATAGCTTAAAATAACAAGAAAACAATGCATATATACAAGAACAGATAAAATCTTAAACCATGATTCTCAGAGCACATTTCTTTCTAAAATTTAATAAATTTAGGAATATATACGTATTTTGATTCAATATAAGCATTATTTAGTAATAATGGGGATTGACACGATATAAATTATTTGAATATGAATATTTGAATTAAATCCAAAAAATGTGTCCTAAGAAAATGCATGATCTAGGAGCAATGTAAATGCTAAAAGAATTTAGCTATATCAAATATTGGAAAAAATATTCGTTTTTCAAATCATGAAATTCATTGCGTAGGTAGGAACATGTTTTAAATTCAATTTATATTTATAATCAAATAGTATTCTTAAAATAAATTTATTCTAATAACAGCCAAGTATATTCTTGCATCAGGTGTAAATTAACCTGAGAATTAGCTAACAATCACGAGGAGAATGATATATTTTCCTCTGTTCAATTCCGTATAAATTTGGAGAAAGTAGTCAGAAATAGAGAGAAAGGGAAGAAATCTCGGGATATCATAAAACATTTTCGATACTGCAAAGGAAAAACATTCCAAGGATAACGAGAGCTTATTTGCTCCTCAGAAATAAAATGCCAAAAGGGTAATCAGACACTGCTGTGAGACGCTAACAGGGAACAGGACTATTCGTAGGCGGGTGAGGAGAATGGTGAGGGAACACAGGGTGCGTTAGAGGGGAGAAGCTAAATATGAGGGGAACTAGACTACAAAAAACCAATCCTGGGGACAATGTGTAATGAAACGATTGGAAGGAAAATCTAGGGATAGCAAAGAAGATAGAGACAAAATGCGAGGGTGAGAGAAAAAAAGGGGTTGGTTATGTCATTGTAGTTGCAAGTGGACCAGGAAGAGGGGAGGAGAGGGACTAGCGGAGGGGCGAGTGAATAGTCAAAACGAACACTTAACAAACAACGGAAAAATGGACGCTTAATTAGGGAAAGAGGGAGTGCAGGGAGGGAGAGGGGTGAAAAGGGAAAGGTGGAATTTAAGACAAGAGAGCCACGGCCCTCTCCCTCTTGTAGGGAGTCGGGGTGGAGAGAAGGGAGATCAGAAGGAGGGGGTACAAGGAAAGCGAGAGCGAGGGGTGAAGAGAATAATTCGGTGTGTTCTCAAAGAAAACACCTATTACAGAGGAATACCGTGTTAGAGCCATAGATGAACGTATTAAGCAATTAATTTGATAGATAGAGGACGAGAATAAGTATAAATTTAAAATAATATGATGGCTTCGAGAAGGAGAAAGGATATGTAAAAAGTGTAAATTGGAAGGCAAAAACTGGAGACGGTGAAACCGTTCATCTATCTTTTGCGGTGATTCTGATCAAGATAGTCAAAGTACTAAGGACACGCGCAGAATAATTGCACAAGGCAAAGCAACTTTCACGATGAAGAGGGAATCGATGGCAAGGGCATTGAGTGAGAATGCTAAGGACAGAATCGTTAAAACTTTGATATGGGGCGTGGTTTTGTACGGATCGGAATCATGGTCGTTCAAATTAGATGCCAGGCGTAGATCGGAGGATTTGAAAATGTGAATGTAGAGAAATAAAAAAGGAAAAGGTAAATAAAATAAAGGTTGTAGGAATGTTGCAGATTTTCCCTTGCCTCTTCAGCAGGAAAAAACTCACTTTTCTTCTACTCATGAAGACGAAAGATCTCCACCGAAATAAGCCAAGGCTATGGGTATTCTTTCGTACGTATATACTCGTATGTTCCTATCTCTATTCCTTATAAATCTATATGCATATATACATACACCCATTTGTATTTTACACATTTTTCCTAATAAATAAATACACATATACTTGTAGATATTAAAAAGTGTATACATAAAATTGCATATAAAAAAACAAGCACTGTAAATAACCCGAAGGTCGGTTTGGTAGGTGATGGTAGAGTTCACCCAGGACTAAGGCCGACGGCGTTTGAAATCCACGCATCAGGGTAGGGGGGCCAGTTCCTTTCCCTGTACAGACTATAGTTTTTCAGGAAGATCTGCTACGCAAAAAATCACATAGCTTGGGAGGAGCTGCAGGTTCAGAGAGGCTTGCCCGGGAATCAAACCAAGGCCCTCGGGTCAGTAGTCCAACGCACTAGCCCCTAGGCTACCGAGACCAGAAAAATTGCATATATAATAATTACACAGCCACCTTATTCACCGACAGGAAGAAGACTTAGATCGTGGGTGACTGGCGAGAAGGAAGGGCAGGAGGATCAGTTACCGGGACGTGGGATGGGCAACCCCTGGTTGGCGGGCGAGGTTCAAGCCTAGGTTAAAACGTGTTCCCATGAGCCAAACGCACCCATCCTCCACGCTGACAGGATTTGATATCCTGAATAACATCATCAGTGGAGTGAAGATGCTGGAAAGGCATCACTGATTTCAAGACGGTAACACAAATCACCTCTCCACTGTGCGACGTGATACGCATCCCAATAATTCGAAAGTTTGTCGCACACAAATGGCAATAATCCTCCCCTAATGCGAAAGTTTAATGCGTGCCGGGCTCACAGCCTGGACTAACCCTCCCCTCGATTTCATATGCGTGAGAGTAGAAAATAAATACTAGGGGCGGAGAGAGGGTGGAGGAGAGAACTTCATTTTTCCCTCGGAGGACAAGTTGGCTTGCAGGGAGTCCCGCTCGTCTCCACCCCGCTCCCTGTTAACACGTTTGCAATTGCAAAGTTGCGGGTACGAGTCACCAGGGTGCGTGGGGACTGCGAGGCTCTTAAGCAGAGGAGTTTAGGTGGAGGGTGGCCCCGAATGCCGATAGGGGTGGGATTTGGTTAGCAGTGGGTCGGTGGGGGCGTCCCGGGATGCCCAAACGAGGTGCTTCAAACAAAGTTTTGGGGCGGGGACGAGTTGTTGGGGATCGTCGGTTGGAGGGAGGATTTCTGCCACCCGGGGGACGCGTCCGTTTGAAGGCTTCGGGATGTCGCGGACGGGGAGGACGCAAACGGAATTGAATATGCTTCGAAGAGAGGCGAGGAGGAGAGAGAGAGGGGCCGGGAAGGAAAGAGTTCGGGAGAAAGATTGATGGGTTCCCTTTTCTTCGGCTCGGTGCGGATCGTTTGAGGAGGAGGCCACTTAGCGCCGTTCGCTGTTTGCCCTCGTTTTGTATTCTCCCGGCGGCGTCTTTATTTCGCGGCGCGTCCCTGCGTGCAGAGTGACGGGGGAACAATCTCGCTGCGGGGTCGTTCGCTAGGGGGGACTCGTATCCCGCCTCCCTCGACGGTGGGGGTGCGGGGGGAGAATGCCACCTTTAGGTTTAGAGGAACAAGCCCGAGGCAAGCAGTTATCCCCCCCCCTTTGCACCCCTGCACGTTAATACTGTCTTTAGTTTATTTCCCAACATAATGAATGGATTGGAAAAACTATTTGGTCGAGGAATAATTAAGTAAGGGTCATTTTTTGAAATTATTATGGTAGGGACTGTTGAAATGAAATGATACTTATCATCAGGTAATAAAGTTTGAACTTATTTATGAATCGGATGTCGATACTCATGTCTTAGTCATAAAAATATCATAATAATAGGAGGCATTAATTATAGAAAACGGCGATGAATATGGGTATATGTGAGAGAAAAGCGTATGTCACGTACCTACGCACTATCGTTAATCTAATGAGTAGTGTTTAGGGACTATAAATGTTCCTGATTCATTTCACTAGAACGATATTTTCCAGTAATTAATTTTGTATGAAATCTCCTCCCTATTATTCCTAGTATTTTCCTAAGCTTCTTTGGCAAATATTTTACATTCCGCAGCGAGATACAACAGAAATTATGACGGTATACCTCAAATCATTAAATTGAGAGCAGATGAATCTCAACTTAACCCCGAACAATTTCTATGAGCAGATGGATTAGCGCTAAGTAGCTAGGATTGGTATGCGTGGACTTGGGTGTATGCAAAGTAATTATTTTGTATGAAAGAGGCTTCCCCCAAAGTTTGTGGGGATTTCTCGAGAAGAGCGTACGTTAAACCAAAATTGAGGAGTTTCATTCAACAGATGGGCGGCTACCAACTCGCGGAGGGCTGCAAAGGAAATGATAAGCTTCGGAAGAAAACAGTTGCATTAATGAAGTGCCTCCTGAAAATTGCCAAATCCCGTGACACTCTTCCCCTACCGCATAAGTACATTCCGTGCGAGAAAGTTTCCTCAAAATATTCTCCATGAATGCATCCCAAGAAGCCAACAATTAGCCTGCATTACAAACCAGCAGGCATCACGCAAGTGTCCCATGAAATAAGCATATTTTTTCTAATAGTGGGTTTCAGAATCAGAGCCGATTCCGGCTATAAAAAAAGAAGCGCAAGCATATATTATTTGAGTAAATATATAAAAGTACATCAAAACTCAAGGTAATAAAAAACAATTGCATTATAATACAGAAAACCGACAAAATGACATTGTAACAGGAAGAAGAGAGAGGGATTTGCAGTAGATAATAATAAAGTAATGAATAACGAAAAATGATTGCCTGCATATTACAAGCGCATTGATTACTGTTTCAGAAAGTAATTTTATATTTATAGATAAACGGCAGATATTAAATATTATTATATAATGGTAACTATACTCTTGATATCTCCAAATGATTACAGAAAATAAAAATATGAACGTGTGCACAGGAAGTAATTGTTTTAAATAAAAATCCTCTAAAAAGTTTATTTAAATACTCGCTGGCACATAGACATCCCTTCATCAATATTCCTCTGTTTAAACAATAAGTGAGTCTAGCCCGTTGTGTTTCAGACGGTTAGGTTACCCCTGCATGGCATAACCACTATTTTACACAGCGGATCATACAATACCGCAAACACACTCACGAAGGGGGAACAAGGAGCCAGCGTGGGCATTATCCTGCTAATGCTTTTGTCATTAACGGAAGCCGCAAGGGTCCCAGGGCTTATCGTCCCAGTCGGCGGGCGGAGAGAGCTGCCTGCCCAAAGAGGAGCGTCCTGTCGAAAATTCGTGAGCGCAGAGCAAGCACTGGACATGGGGGGACAAGTGACCCTCTCTGTGAACTGATTTCAGAGAAAGTGAAATCCCTGATTTCAAACCCAGTTGTGATTGATCCTGCTCTTAGAACAACCTGATCCTTAGATACATCTCAGAAGTTACGCAACATTTAATCGGTCTTCGGATGCTGAAGCTCGAAAAAAACAATAAATATAATATGGATGCTCTAAACTCATCAACCCTCCCACTCTTCCTGAAAACATAACGTATACCCTGGGGCACAATGTAAATCAATCTGACGATGTCATTCTGGCTCAAACAGTTTCATACCAATGAATAAAGTTATTGAGTATGAGTTTTGAAGTTAACATAGTTAAAATTACTCATCAAAAACTGATATTCTTCATGAAGAAGTGGAAATATGTGGGCACTTAATCAGAGGAAATAACAATTTTAAAATAAAGGTAAAGTGCTTATTTTAAATCTTCAAAATAAAACTGGGAAATTTTATCTAAAAATAAATATGATATCGTATTCCGTTGACATTCCGTAATTAATATTATTATTTAGAATTACGTTGCAATTAGGCCATTTTCCTGGTGGCAACGGTCAAGTTTGGTCAAAGATAACTCTTAAAACGAAAATTACATACATACATGCACTAGAAGAACAGATAAGAGACAAAATATTCTTACACACAATGACACTTCCACATTACATGGAAACAAACTTCCAGATCACATACAAAATGCCGTCCACATCACATACAAACAATATTTTAATAACTACAATGAAGTTTATCACCCAGTGGCTGCTTTACATTTATACTTAAAACTTCCAGGCAGCTGGTTCCAATCAATAATATTTCTATTTAAAAAAGAGGTTTTTTATTATTTGTTTTTTTTGCGTCCTTATTTTTATTTTGAAACTATGGTCGTTTTTTCCCTTAAAGTTAGGCTTTTCTATCTCTTTCCATACATCTTCTCACGCTTCGTCCTTTTTAACAATTCTATAAATGATATACATCGTGCCTAACCTACTCCTTTTTCTTCTATTTTTCAAACTCTCCCATTTCAGTAAATCTAACATTTCTGTTACACTATCTGTTCTTTTGTACCTTCCGAGTACATATCTTGCTGCCTTTCTTTGAACTTTTTCTATCTTTTTAATATGCCCCATCTCATATGGATCCCATACTATGGAGGAGTATTCTAGGATAGGGATAACCAGTAATTTATATGCTTTTTCTTTTGTAGCTACGATACTTCCTTTTAAATTTCTCATTACCCAATGCAATGCAATATGATGGAAATACTTACACAGCATCATTGAAAAATAATTAGGCTTTCTGGACGTTTTGGTCTTAGATCTCAGTGAAGACTTTCCAATACTTAATATGCGCATAAAATACACCCTTTCACATTTTTACTATTTCTTCAAGAAAGAAAGCTCAGGCTGCAGCCAAAACCGAAGCGGAATTCATCGAGGTGCTTTTATCTTTGGAAACTAAGGCATGTGGAGAGCCTTGAAACTTTAGCAATATTTTCTCGGGTAACTGAGTTGAAAATATCCCACCTGTATTGGAAAGATTTATTCATTGACTTCATGAATTTCCACCACATGTTCAGAGAAAACGGAAATTATATAACATTTGGCTGTTACAGAACGGATATTTGCTGAAAATCGCCGCCGGGAGGCGGTTTCGTTCTCCATCAAATATGGTGTACATATCAACGCACACACACACAAACAGACGTACACTCACTCAACATAATTCCGAAAACTTAAAAGAGTCCAGAGGAAGGAGGAAAAGAACGAGGGGACACTCAAAGGTTGCGTTGATATCACCACGACGGGATTCAAGAGTGGACTCCGGAAACTATCGGTTTCCTGAGAGACGGGCAATTCGCGGGGAGGCGGCTGGAAGGGAGGGGGTGGGAGGTGGAGGCACATACGCAAGAATGCTGGGCGCGCGGTGTTGGGGGAGTTGGATTCGCAGTTTTTGGGTCAGCGTGTGGGATCGCCCCAAGTCGACTGCAGAATTTCGGGAATTCCATCCTCCGTCCCATTCCCTCTCCCACACCTCCCCCCCCCTTTCCCCCCCACACACCTCCCCTCGCCCCAGAGTCGACCCCCTCTACCAGACCATCTTTCCCCATTCGAGAGGAATGCCTATGTTTCGTTCGGCTTCCGGTTAAACTTACGTTCTACATTTTTTAAACACATAAATTCCGCTCTTTCAGACCCGCAATATTACACTTTTAGGCGATTTTCAAAGATTTGCCTTCTGCATATTTTCTCTTTCATATACGTTAAATTGTATTTATCCTTTGGTCCCACTCTGCTTGATGTTCCTACCCATGACACAATATCGAAAGGCACTTCGCGATTTTTATTTCAAATATTTGTTTCCGCATTAATATCAATGTGTTCCGTAGAATAAAGATTAATATAAAGCAAATTTTTGTTTACTCCATTATCACACATAGGAATTTTGTAGATGATGCTGTTGGCCGTCGTATATAATTTGTACGCACTTGGAGATTTAAATGCAGCTCCGAAGATTCACGTACGGGTCAAGCATAATTAAATCAGTCAGTATACCTTATAGGCTTCAGCGGGAATTATTCGGAGACAAGTAGATTGAATTATTATTTTTATAAAAGGTAATATACCAGTTAAGGTAGTTTTTG
Organism: Hetaerina americana; assembly: GCF_022747635.1. Classification (NCBI taxonomy): domain Eukaryota; kingdom Metazoa; phylum Arthropoda; class Insecta; order Odonata; family Calopterygidae; genus Hetaerina; species Hetaerina americana. The sequence continues at coordinate 90,962,721 of NW_027286985.1, forward strand.
GATGGAAATAAGCTACCAAACGGTGTAGTGACCAACCTCTTGTCTCACTTACAAAACACAATAGGCTACTCTTCAATTCTGCATACTTCCTTCCTACCTTCATTCGGTCCAATATCTCTTTCCTATTACTTAACCTTCCTCACTTGCCTAACATTCTATCCTCTATCACCATCTTCAACATACCATTCCCAATCAATACGCTTTGCATTCATTTTTGCTGTATCCTCATGATTTCTCCCAACAATCCCTTCTCCTTCCCCACCATGCTTAGTGCTTTCTTGTTTGTTTTATTTCTTTCTATATCACCTTTTTAATCCTTCTTAAAATCCATATATCAAACGCCTCCAATATACGCTTATAATCTTGCTTCAATGATCATGGACCGACATAACTACGCTCCATATCAAAGTTTTGACGACCCTTTTCTTAACACCCTTGACGTCCCTGTCATCAATGCTCTCATTCTTGCGAAAGCTTCTTTGCCTAACGCAACTCTCCTCTTCGTGTCTCTATTAATCTAACCACTTTACTGACTGACAAACTAGAGCTTGGTCTTCAGCAAACTTGACTTTACGAATTCCATCTCTTTTGGATTTTTTCCGGTACAACTAATATTTTTCCATTTTTCATTATCATTATCATTGAGTTATCATTGATTTGGTAATACAGATTTTCCCTTCATACTTCCTGGTAGCGATTTCACCTTCTTGAATAGTCCACATCCTCTCACTGCGTCTATTGCCACGCATCATTTGTTACCCGTCTCAATTTATTGTTTATCTCTTTATGCTCCCTTCTACTTAATCAGCTCGTCCGTTCGGAAATTCAACGACAGTTATTATATATAATTAGTAAACATAAGCATTACAAATCTATAAATAACATTTACCAATTATTATCTTGTCCTGGCCTGGCATTTTCTACTATTCTGGGGCTGAGTAAACTGGTTCCGTATATCTCTGTATGTATGATTTAGTAGTGCCCAGTGTTCTTGGAATTGTATATGTGTGTGACGTGTATGTTACGCAGATCTAAAAACGTTGATAAAAACTGCATTTGGATAGGGTCATGTTGATTCCAACTTTACATGTGTCCCCAGGAAATGTTATGGTTTATTATTCCCTTATTACTTTTCACAATGAATATTTTGCAATAGTACTATTCAGAAATTTCGTTTGAAGAGTCTCTTGCATCGACTTCTTCCTCCTTCGGATTGCTTGGAGGAATGCATACCCGAACAATGGCCAAGTTGTTGACTCTACTTTTACTTATACCAGTAATATTTTATCCGTTGCTTACTTTATGTTAGCTTCTCTTATTTCAACCTTTTTACTCTTATTTTGCTCTGTTTGCTTTACTTGTCACAAGCTATTATTGAACTCTCTGTACCTTCCTCTATTGAACTTTGTGGTTACATTCTCCCATTTCATTTTTTCATCTTTCTATATAATCATCTTGTCCATAATCCATAGTTTCTTGTACTTTTCCTATCAACGGTTCTTATAATTTCTTTTGCTGTGTTAATAGTTCTTTTTTTGATGTGTTTCTCTTTCTCTTTGGCAGCACAGAACTCCGTTTCCACAGTCATTTATTTATAAGCCGCTGATGATTCTTGCTTTACAATTCAGATTACCTTATTTCAGTTATAATCAGTAGCGTGAGATTTTTACTACGCAATTCTCCATTCTGTTTTACTATTAAAAGGTCCTTCCACTGCCGTCAAATATTTGTTTAGAATTTTGCAAATGGGCGACCATGCACTTAAGCAGGTGTCAATAAATAAAATATTAAACACCTAACATTTTTGAAATCATCGACTATTCTTTATAATGTATTGCAAGGGAACCTATTTGCGGGGAACGTCGATATTCTAAGTTGAAATTTGCCGAAAGCGACCGTCCAGAGGAATTCTCCCTTCTCTATACCCACATCTGAGCAACTGTAAAAGTTTCTCTTTACACATTATTTTGTTCGCCCAAAAATAATGCGACTAGAATGGAAACTCAATTCCAAAATATCGAGAGAATTGTTTATTAGACGAAGCGGGGAGTAAGAGACGAAAGAGCCGAGGTAAGTCAAAGGAAGTGGATGGTTCTTGGAAAATTCTTGTGAGTGTAAATAAGCAGTAAGAGCGACGATATTGTGGGGGAAGGTTCTCCTCCTGGCTAAGGGTACGAGGAAAAGAACATGATTTTTTTCCTCCCAGTTATTGTCATTTCAGCGCCGGGTTGGGCGTGGAAAAAGTTTGCAGACGTGCCGAAATTCGAAAAATGTCTCGTTCGTACATTTTGCCCAGAACGGAGGAGTAGACTTGCTTAAGAAGTTTGAGAACAGGGGAGTTTTTAAGTGAAAACCACCAAGATAACTAGGTCTAACACTGAAATAGCCTTTCATGTGGTCAACACACGATTTCTTGTCTTCAGAGAAGAAAAAAAGCAACTATACTTTCCGGATTATTATTTTTATGGGTGATTCACGACGGAAGGATAGAAGAGGGATGATGGAATTTTGGTCGAAATCTGAAATATCTCATCGAAAAAATTAAATCCAACGTTTTTACGAAAGTATAATATATTGATAGTTATTGACCATTTGAAGATTTTAAATCCTGAAAAAACAAATACTAAATAGAGAAACCCAAATTAGGGTTAACTCCTGATTCTGATAAGCCAATCAGATGCTGGCTTGACGGAAAATTCCACATAAACAAAAAATCACAAGAAGTATTTAATTAGGCACATTCATACTATATTGTGTCAAAAATTACGTTATGCCACCTTGTCTGAGGCGTGAAATCAAACTAACATCTTCTGAATTTTCACATATGGCTGCCAATTCCTTTAGTGAATATGAACTAGAAATGTTTTAAAACGAAATCTTCTAATCAAACTCCTTTATCATAAATGCTACGAATGAGCCCATAAAAAATCTTCATTTTACATTTTCCTAAACACGATAATACTATCCACATAAATGACCTGATTTGATTTCATCCCTTAATATCCTGTCGATTTGCCAATGAGTTATGCCTAGTCCTGAGTTATACCCTTCTTCGTCATGTTCTCTTTCTATGTCAAAGCTTCCTCACCTGATTCTTCATCAAATAGTTCCTCTAAAAATTCCTTCAATACCTCTTGACAATTAACTGGTTCAATTAGTAATTATCCTGTCGTATTTTCAATATATACTTGGCACCAATTTTCCCTTAATACGAGGGTCATCCGGAAAGTAGTACCCGTTCGTGAAATAAAGACACAAAAGTAAATATTAACAAACATAAAAAATTTTATTTGAAAGAGGATACTTTAAACTACTTCTCAACATAATCTCCAAGCAAATTAAGGCATTTGTCATAACGTGTGACAAGTTTCTGTATTCCTGCTGCATAGTCCTTCGCCGCCAGCTCATTGAGATACAGGGTCACTCCTTCTTTAAGTTCTTCATCGCTGTCAAATCTTTTTCCTGCCATAAAGTCTTTAAGCTTTGTAAAGAGATAAAAATCTGAAGGGGCCAAGTCCGGGCTATACGGTGGATGGTCGAAAGTTTCCCATTTGAATTGCTGCAAAAGTTTTTGTGTTATCCCAGCTGCATGAGGCCTGGCATTGTCATGAACGAGAATGACACCAGTAGACAATAGACCTCGCCGCCGATTTTGTATTGCCCGCCGTAATTTCTTTAATGTTTCACAATACGCATTGGCATTAATAGTGTCTCCACGGGCCATAAAATCAATAAGCAATACACCTCGTCGATCCCAGAAAATGGTTGCCATGAGTTTCCTGGTGGACAGAACTGTCTTGAATTTTTTTGGTTTGTTTGGTGAATGAGCATGATGCCACTCCATTGACTGTCGTTTACTCTCAGGTGATGCATAACAAACCCATGTTTCGTCACCAGTAATTATGCGAGTCAAGAAAGAGTCTCCTTCATCAGAATAACGTCCCAAAAACGTCAGTGCTGCAGCCATACGCTTGGTTTTGTGCTCATCTGTAAGCTTGCGAGGGACCCATCTTGCACAAATTTTTGCATAATGCAGATGGTGTTTAACAATTTCATGAACAATTGTTCGAGAAACATTGGGAAAATGCTCACAGATGTCATCAATTGTGACGCGCCGATCGTTCCTCACGAATTCGTCAACTGAGCTCACCAGTTGGTCTGTAATGACAGACGGTCTCTCCGAACGCTCATCGTCGTGTGTGTTCCCCCTCCCCATGTTGAAGTTGCGACACCACCGCCGAACAGACGACTCGTCCATTACATTGTCTCCATACACCTCCTTTAATTGGTGATGAATATCACATGGGCGAACGTTTCTTGCATTGAGGAATTTAATCACTGCCCTCACTTCACAACTGGCGGCGTTCTCAATTTTTTTAAACATTGTAAACAATCACAGAAACAACACAGGCAATGCTAGCGTCACGCAACTTGGCTCAGAGAAGGCAGACAAGCCACTGAAGCTATCTGACCTCGTCCAGCGGCTACTCGCGTCGTCAGCACTTCATGCGGCACGAACGGGTACTACTTTCCGGATGACCCTCGTATTTCCTTATAGATCTTGCACTTTTCTGTACTGTGCACCTATTTTACTCTTCCTTGGTAAATCATGCCTCCTTATTCTACTGCCTCATTGGTTTCTTCTCTCAGTTTATCATTTATATCCTTGGATTCCCTTCTACCTTATTCTGTGTTTATAGCACTCCATTTTCGTCTCTCATCTATTTTTCTCATAATATCGTCATTAATCCACCGTTGTCTTGGTTTTTCTGAATAAATAATTCTATAGTTTCTATTTAGGCTTCCTATATCCCTTTCTTGATATTTTTCCATTTTTCCCACCCTTTTTTGTACCCGCCTCCCTATCCTCACTCATACATTTTTCGGTAGACTCCTGGTAGTCATTTTCCTTCATCCTGGTTAATGCTTATACATTCTATTTCGTTACCCATCTTCCCTGTTTCATCCTCTTGAATCTAATTTAGTACTAAATATTTATAGTTTTGGTAGTATACATTAGTTAATTATATTCTGAATCCTCACACTCTCCATTAGCATCGTGGGAACTGATTACAATCTTTCTAAATGTGTCTGACCATTATATAGTCAAACTGATATCACATTTAGTACCCATGTTTAATTCCTTGTATACCTACGTACTGCTGTATTTGAACCAGGTGTTTTAATAATTTGTAATTAAATCCTGTCACATGTAGAACTCTTTTACTTTCTCATTACAGTTCTCCCTCAATTCTAAACCGCAGTGCCCTACTTCACTGCCATATCTCCCTTTGCACACGACCTCACTCCACTCCCCCATAGCTGTTATCTGTATCTTTTCAGAGGCAGCCGCTATAAATAAGATAAATCAGCATGGGGAAAATATTAAGGTAGCATAGCTACAATTCATGTCGGCCAAAAGAAATATATTAAAATATTGAACACGATCAGTAACATTTTGGTATTTATGAGAACGAAAATTGAAAGATAAATTTCATAAATTATGATACAATTTTAAGCTGTGAACATTATTGGTTTCTTTTTAGCTGAATAAATTCTAGTAGCTTCATTCAATAAAAGTACGCGTAGCGGGGGAAACCTCGGTAAAATAAATAATAGACCTCAACTTCAAAAACATTTACTTACATATCAATCAGTAAAGATCTCTCGCTACTGACTTTTATTCAACTCTTAGCGGCAGCGTAAACGTTGGTATTAAAATGGCAGGTATAAGTGTTATCTCCCAATGAAAATACTCTAGTGGTCAGGACATTACACCTGCAAACAATTTTGTAATACTTTAAGCATTTCTAATCATGAAGAACGTATGCGTCCCTTCCCGTATACTTCCCACGCCTATGTCTTTTATAAATGCAAATTTTTCCCAAATTTCTCTTTTTATTTCCCATATGTCTTAAATACTTAACCATCTCACAATACTTATTACACTTATCAGCTCTTCCATTTTTATTACCTTTTCAGAATTTTTAAAAACCTTCTTATTTCCCCAAAGTTGATTAGATACCCTTAGTTTGTTTTCCGTAACGACCAACTCATTTTTAATATTCCTTTCCAAAAATCACGTGCAAAATGTACCAAACCAAATCTAAAGCTTAAGTTACAAGTTTCATAGCAATTAAGTAATACGTACCGGGTCAACTTTGTTACTAATCTCGTTTTCCACTTAAACCTTAGGTCTTCGTCGTCGACTCAATCATCTAATTCTCTATATAGATGGTTCTTCAGCTGATATATTCTTATTTTTGAAACTTTATAAAGCCATTATTTAGTTCCAAAATATCGCCCAACTAAAGCATTATTATTTATAATATATTATTAGAAGTTAATAATCAGGAATATTACAGTATTGTGGAATAATAATTTCTTCTGAAAACCGAATTAATGGACCTAAAGAGAATATCGGAGTCCCCTCCCCCCATTAGAAAGTCCCCTCTGTTCCTTCTCCGTGGCTGCCGCACCACAGGAACTACCCACCCGCCCACCTTCCCCTCGGGCACTCTCAAAGAGGCTAACCTCTCCCGCGGAGGGGACGGCAGTATTCTGGGAGGAGGGCAATAATGCGAGGCGAGAGGGATGGTGCACTTCAATGGGCAACAATGAACACGGCCTCCTCCTCGGCCTTTATCACGCACCCACGTCGTCTCCTCTCGTAAACGCGTCTGATGCGAGAAGGGGCGCTGAAGGGAAGCTAAATTAATTCGGTGACGAAGAAGAAAGGTGTGGGTGGAAGGGGACGGGAGGCAGAAGGTGAAGACGGGGGTGAGAAAGTTTTGGGAGTGTAAGCGACCGCTCGAAATTCGGCGTTGCCTGAACAGTTGGGGGAAGGTAGGTGTAACGGCGTATGATTATCACCATTGCCGAGGTAGTCGGGGAATACAAAACCAACCAACGCTTGCTTTCGAAATTCCCGCTGAGAAAAATGCGCTCCCGGATATTCTGCATGCTTTACTCCGAGGCATACTCGGGCACCAACATTCGTTCTCTTTGCCTTTCAGTTTTCTTCAGGTGTCAGGCCGGACGAGGAGAGTGCTTTTACTACCAAGCGGCGGTAACGTATGGCACGATCTCTCTCGAATATAATGCGAGGATTTCAGCAGGGCCCTTGCAGTATATTAACAGCCTAAATCTAAGTCGACAACAAGAATACTCAGACATTTGCCAAGAGATGCGCAAATTAAATACTTTCCATTCTCATAAAAAGCCTTACATTCTTAAATTTTAACTTGAGATTTCCTAACTAAAGATTTGAAATGAAGATTTGCACAGATTCGGGCAAACACTGCGACTACGCAATTACTCAATAGTCACAAACTTCTCTATTCATTCAACCACTTGATATCGGTTGATAAGGGCTTTGTGGAAGACAAGGCACTCTCGTGTATTTTGTCTCCAAGAGAATAACGAATATAAAAATATGTCTTATGTGAATTGTGAAATATAGAACGAATTGAGAGGGAAAGCGTTCTCCAAATTGCACTAGACGTCTAGATAACAGCATGGCTATCAAACAAAGACGAGTTTTTGTTAAGGTATGGATCAATCACTATCAGTTCATATGTACCAGTGGTGGGGTCTCCATCATTAGAAGTATATTTTAGTTTCCAAAGGGAATCATACACGCACACACACGTGAATCTTTAATAATGGTTACTCTTGCATCACACTGTCGTTTAGACAGTCATCTCACTTGCAATACAAGTTTTGATTAGAGCGTTTAGATTATACGAGAAATATAACATATGTACAATGCTTGCAATATATTTACCGGAACATCGAAATTAATTCAAACTTTGGCAGAAGTAGGTGCGGTTAGAGCTTGAATCGAAGTAACCGTTGGTGGATTCAGAGATTTAGAAATCAGTTCCTTTCTTTGTGTTACCTACGGTCTTCCAGGACGATTCAGCTCAGGATGAAACTAACGGTGGCAAGGGAAATAACCAGGCTTTTAATTTGGGTCCTCTTCTCGGCAGATAGTTGCTCTATCCACTGGACAACCAAGCCATCAATATATATTATGTACGTTCATGGTCCAATGAATTCATGAGATTTCAAAACTTTTACTTTTAAAAAAGAAAAACAACCTATAGAGAAATAACCTTTTTGAAGCGTTATATTCCTCCTCAAATCCTCAACATTTACTGTTTCATCCAAATTGTTTGCCCAAAACTTAACCCGCAAAGTAAAGCTCGAAATCCGAGCTAAACTTCACCCAAAGTCGACAATGGATGAGCGTTGAAGCTGTGGAAGAATGGATAGTGGAATAGATGGCTGAAGAAGAAGAGGAGTCATACAAAACTAAATGACAAATGGACAAGAAAAGCTTTGGAAGTTTGAAAGTAGACGCTGTTTATAAGAGCCATGATAAAAATGGCGTGCCGAAGATGACAGATGATTGGGAAACTGGGGTCAAAAGAATGAATGAAAATAAAGGTGTTTTTGGATCGATGAAAAATTGTTTTCATTCGAAAATTTATTCACCGATCGGATAAAAGATGGATTTTGCGAAATGTAAACCATTAGAGACTGGCTTGTGCGACGAGTTCTTTTGAAATGTAAATGGTATAGAACAACATAATTTTAGTCTACCTGAAAATAGCAGAACAAAAAGGTATATTTAAAATTAACCCCACTAATAGACCATTGAGAAGTACCGATCATGTGATTTTTGGACCTAAATGTGATATTGTGCATCAAAGCCGGGTCGGAAATAAATTTTCATATAGTGGAAAAGTGCTAGTAATTGGTCATTATGCTAAGATTACACCATATATACGCCCTAAGCTGCGCAAATTGTTAATAAACGAGGAACTTATGTTAAAATATGGAAAGGCAACAAAACAAAATATAACGGTTCACTCATTTAGTTGAAGTTTTTACCTCATATCAAAAATAATTGTCTAAATATGGCTTCAATGGTATTTGTATAAAATTAGAAATTTCATTTTTTAAAGCCTAAATTATTTTCAAATTTGTTAAGATTAGCTGAGTACTTCACTTTCGGGAACAAATTTTCAATCTTCTCAATGTCAAAATGGAATTGCAAATCTGCTAAATGGAATAATGAGTAATTAAAGGTTACCCATCGGGTCGATATCATGGCGCTTTTCAATAGAAGCGAAATTTTAATTGTAACGAATTATAACGATTTACCATTGTAAAAATAATATCATACGTTTATCTTCAAGGCTTTGGTTTGGATCCTTTATGTGCTTGAAGGTGTTCGTAAATATAAGAGCATAGGATGATATGATACATTCTTTTAACCGCAAGTGGCAAGCTATTTTTATGTAAAGGATCGTTTCTCATTTGTTTGTTCATGCTCAAAATGATTTAATAATTTTACCATCGTTAATACTCAAAAAATGAATAGCCAAAGTTGTCATTATACGAGCAAAATAAAACAAAATAATTTTCTTTAAAGGTAAATTAATACCAACTTCGGAAACTCTTACGCAACCTCGAGTTTAACAATTTTTAGATAATATTTGCTTAAGTCACTTAGCCTCAATTTTCAAACCGCTACCATATGGATAAGCGATTACTGGAAATAATTCACATCTCGTCCCAGTACTTCAAATAATGACCTTTGCATCTTGGTAGAATGACTTGATTGATTCGAGGCGAAAACCACAGAGGCTTGGACGGCGAGCGACTCGATTGAGATGCCGAGATGGAATGGAATGGAGGGGGGTTGTGGGAGATTCGGATCGTGGGCGGGCGTAGGGGAGAGCCGGGAGGGCCGGGAGGGGGGTGGGTAACCGCCGCTGGGGAGTCGTCTCACTGGGGCGTGGGCACTGCATGGACGTGATCGGAATACTCTCGGCCCCCATCGCGCACGCCCTCATCTCCCGCCGCCTCAACCATATCCGCCCTCGCCACATTTTCCTTCCCCTCATCCCGCTCCTAGGAACTCTCCTCACAATTCCCGTCCGTCACCCCCTTCGTTTAACCCTCGTCGACCCTTTGCCCCCCGTCCCTCCCTCCAACGCTATTATCCCAAACACTCCAGAGCGGAGACGAGTCAAAAACGAATTCGCAGCCGAATCCTCTTTTGAAACCCTCCCACCTGAATGGCCACCGAAAGCCGACCAAGGTTCCGTCGAAAGTCGTCTTTTAAAACCCGAGGAAGTACTCCTCCTCGGAAAATTGTCGCCAACAAAAATTTTAAGAGTATATTTTGCTATTATCGTGTCGTGTGAAGCAAGAATGCGAACTACAAAGAAGTTCTTAAGGTGCGAGAGCCGTAGTTGTGTACTCATATATTATATCGTATTCCTCTGCTGTTTTATACTTATGTTACCCTCATTTTTCTCCACTTTTAGGTGTCAAAGGTACTACTTTTAGCGAGATATTCACTCACGGGGGTACAATAGAAAATAGGCTACATGAAAAAATTGTAAATACATAGAGCCGTGTCACCGAAGTACTATATATGAGGAAATAGGTTATAGGGAATAGACTTAATCTCCAAAAATAATTGCATTTTTTAGAAGCAACTTCAAATGATACACTTGAAATATTTTTTTTGAAGAAAATTAAAAGTACAAAAAATTTCATTTAAACTATTTTGTAAAAGAGAAATATCTTTTGAAATGAAGCTCTGTTAGTTGGTCCACTGGCCTTTAACGAGATTAAAAAGCACCTAGTTTATTCTCAAGGCTTATTTATGGGATGTCATTTGCAAAAGTGCCACATCCACGTTCTCAGTTGACATTATAAATATGGAGGGTGTAATTGCCAAAAGTAAAAATTGGATCTGGAAGAAAAATCGGGATAAAGAACTCATTACACATATGTGCAAAGTCGTAGATGGAAAACTGAATCAACGACTCAGAAGAAAATAATAGTTATCATTATGTTAATGTCGGAATAATAATACTGGGCATCAAATTTCACCTTAAATAAATCTGTTGCATGATTCCCTGTAAAGTATTGCAAATTCTGTCGATTTTGATTCCAATTGTATAATTAGGAAATAATATTTCTGCACACCCTCTTTTCTGTTCCCTATCGACTTCTCCTCTCAAGAATTCATGCCACATTCACGAAAATCCTTGAGGCAGCCAAAATTCGCTATCCAAATAATGGCACGTCTCCCCACCGCGGCCGCTCCCCCAAGCCCAACGCCCGAACTCCCCTCGACACCCGACCGCACCCCAATGGAAGCCCGCGTGACCAACCTACGAGATCAAAACGAAACCCCTGCTTTTTTCCTCACCTTCATATTTTCGCCTCCTCAGATATCTTACAAAATCCACACGTCCGCGGAATTATCGGCCCCGATGTACGCTTATCTGTGTCAATGGCTTACGGAGAATACGGTCGGCGGTTGTCTGGCCACGCTCGTGTATGTTGGGGTGAGAGGGATCAGGAGAACGCTCTTTTATATATATATATATATATATATATATATATATATATATACATACATACATACGAACCCGGATTTCCGCCAACGCATCGGGGCGCTATCTCCTGGGATGATATCACCGCTCGAAAGAAGAACCGTCGGAAGGTGGATATTGGTTCGGAGAGGCGAAGTTAGGGGAGTTGGGTTGGGTAAGGGGAGGGTTCGAATTAAACGGGAAGACTTTGGGATTCTGACGCCTGAGTCCGGATTGTAGAGATTTGGAAAAGGCAAACGAATGCCCAGATGAAAAGACCCCAAGGGTGTACGCTATGGTCCTCGAAAAATCCAAAATGAATCATTTTACCCGTAGAAACTTGCGTAAAGGAAAATTCCGTTATGTTCCTACAGAGGAGAGAAAATTTTATAATACAGTATAGTAGCAATCCTTTGAATACTGAATGCGCCAGAAAACGCTCGACGAGTAATCGTAGGAATATGGCACGTGAGTCTGATTCTATAATGTCAAACTTTCACATTACACACATACTAAGTTATACTCCTCTTTACATATGAAGTTTCTTTGACTACTATGATAGTTAAAAAGAGACGGTTCAGGCGTGATATGGTGGAATATCATGATTAATTAAAAATTGACAATTTAGTTGACATCACGCATCTGATGATGATGTAGTTACATTGAAACCGGTCGTATTCAATTATTTACTTATTAATTTTCATTTAATAATAAGTAACTTAATTATGCTATTTTATGGTAAATTGTCAATTTTTAATTAAACTATGATTGTTGCCTTAATATGAAGGTGTCAGAAATAAATCATTAATGGGTTGCAAAGGTCAGAATCTAATATGTTAATAGATAAATAATAATTAAAAAATGGTTTCAGGATATAGAGAAGTAAAGGAGCATATTTTTTATAATTTGTATCAATGTGAAGATGGTAAATAAATTCAAATACATTCAGGAATGAGTTCATGGAAAAATAATTCAGCCGATAAATTTGTGCTGTGTGCGTGGGCACCATGATTAAAATCGTCTTACTGGAGCGAGTGAAGGACTAGTGAGACCTCGCGTGTGCCTCACTAGAAACCAATGCAAAGTTAGTTTTCTGGAGTCAATAAACGTCGCTCTTCTATTCAAAGAGAACGAGCATCAGAAGGAATGCAGAGGCTGAGAAAATGCGTGAAAGTGAATCAAGCTTGAGGACAGAAGCAAAGGGAGGACGAGTATGGGACAGAAAAACTGAGGGAAAGGGAGCCATGAATCTCCCTGTACTCCTCTGGCGCAGATCCAGTTTGAAAATAGAGCAAGAATGAAAGTCCTTTCTCAAAAGAGAGGAACAGAAATGTAGAGAATCATGTCGAACAAATATACGAAGAGAAAATTATGTTATGGAAAATAATAAATCTCCAAGGGACAGGTGGGAGGGAAAAGGGGGAGGGTTGGCTAAGAAAGGGATAATGAAAGAGGAAAATGGGAAGAGAATGAAAGAGAGGGATGTATAACGGAAAGGATTTGTACAGGAGGCTACGCCGGAGGAGGAGTAGACGGAGGGAAGAGCGGAGTGGACAGAAGAGGGGGAAGGGGGAGAATCCTTAGAGTGGTGGGGGTAAAAATGGGGCAATGGGAGCGACAAGGGACATAAATGACTCAAAAATTTCGAAGAAAAGATTTTACGGGGCGTGAGGCGGGGGTGCTCTTCCGTCTCATGGAAGTCATGGGGGGAGGGATGGGGGCTGGCTTGGAGGCCGAGATATAGCAAGGAGAGTGGAAGGAGGGCAGTCAAGAGCGATAAAATATGATGCGAAATGAATCTCGCACTGGCCGAAAGCATTATGCTTCTCTTGAGTAAGGTTAGGAGCCACGAAGTCTGCATCCTTGCTCTTCCCCGCTCGCTCGCTCTCCCTCGCACACTCTGTTTGAGGGAGATAGTTGTGGATGGAGGAGGAATTTGATGAATGATGTGGAATGAAGGGGAATGGGTAAAAATGGGAACGCGCTTCCTTCTTCATCTTCTCTAGACAAGGCAGAGGGATGAGGGTGGAAGATTTTTGCGGATGGCGGCGGGGACAGAAGGGGAGACGAGGGTGGGCGGGGGAAGTGCAACTGAGGAAAATTCGGGAATTCGGCCCGAGTCGGCCTTGGAAGTGGAATTCCAGAAGAGCATGTGAGGGTGCGGTAAACGCCAAAAGGGAGTTGCTACGCTGGTGAAAGACATCGCCCCCTTTTTGACCATTCCACGCGGAAAGTTTTTTTCCACCGTGCACCTATCTACGGAATATAAAATAATTTTTTATTGGAAACGCTAAATTGGAATTTATTAGGGTGATTTGTTAAAAGGGTGGGGGGGGGGTATGGCTTGTGGGATCCTGAAGTGACCCACAGCAAATGTGGAAAACATTTTAAGAACCAGAATTCCGTGTTTTTGGAATAGTTTCCGTCAATATTGCGATTAGAAGTACGATTCTTGACTAGTATATTCAAACACACGAATACATAGTGCAATCAGTAAATCTTGAGACCAATGGGGTTTATTTGATGATCAGCTAAGGTATAACAGGCAAATGGTTAAACGATAAGGCAGTTTCGCATCAATAAAATATCATCTAAATGAGACCGCTACGAAAATAAAAGGTCCCAATCGTAGGCAGAAATTAATACTAACTTGTTCGTTGTATCTGATATTTCCACCCATTCATGCACTGTTCTTTCTATCACATTCCCTTCGCTCCATTATGTCTCACCTGAGTTGATAATTTAGCTGTTTCTACATTCCTCTCCTGATTGCCATGTTAACGTTTCACTTTCTTCTTTGATTCGCACTCAGAAACATCTCTTCCACGACTCAAGGCTTCTTAATTCTCTTGATGTAGTCCATTCCCATTATTTCCTTAATTGATCTTCCCATTCCGTTCTCAACCTTTCTCTAGCCGTTTTCATTACTCATCCCCGTTTCATTTATTAGGTTTTACTTCCTTTTTACTCTCGTTGAAACATCAAGGCTCTACTTATCCCCCCTCCGGTCTTTTATTATGCTTTGGAAATTTAAACTTCATGGTGTCTAAATTATTACTCGAATCTGTTTCCTAACACGGAAAACTAAGTGAGTTCGATGATGCATCTCCTGAATTTTTAACCAATTAGACCTGTCTATCCAGGCATCTTCCATGTGTATCTAAGGCTATGATGATTTTTGAGCCAGTTGTTGGTTATTTTCTAGCCCCTTCTTCTGCAGAACTCGATTTCTTTCTCCACGCAATATTTCTAATCCTATAATCTCCTACTTCTACCTCATCTTCCCTTACATATACCACTGCGTTCCAGCTCTTTATTACAATTATGTTATACCGTCCTAATTCATTCTTCTAATTACCTCAGTACTCTTTCTTTTGCCCAGTAAGTGGAGGTCGGCATGTACAGCCGCACTATTGCGAGATCGGTGGGGTCCGTCTTATCTCTCTCTACCAATAAAATTCCATCACATCGTTCTTGTGATCTTTACCTCTCTGCTCCCCAATTCAGTGAATGCTACGGCCACTCCACGTTGACTCTACACTCATCAATCCGCAACTCTCATACATTCAACTGATGCCCGCTGTCTCTCCTTACTGCTCACAACCCTAACCATGGTTAAACCCCCTCTCTCCATTTACTCCTGGGTTATTTCCGAATCCGCTCCACATTCCAAGTGCTTATACTAATCGTTGAAAATCACTTCTGGATCTTTTTATTGAATGGGTTTTAGCCCAATTATACAAGGATTTTCCGTGATAGCGACCCCGGTAACCTTGCCTCCTAAGTTTCCGATACGACACCCTGCAGAATGGATCAAGCTCCAGAGTTAATATTCTCTTTATGCTCGTCCAATTTCGTATGTTTATTGCAACATAGAAAATATAAATACTTTAAACATTAATGACATTGAAATTTCACGTAAATAAATACTGTGTAAGATGCAGCAGGAAAGTCGCGGGAAGAAATGAAAAATCTATTTAATGAATTAGGTAATGTGATGTGCAAAACATATGCTTTACAGGTTCTACGATAACAGCGCCGCTGCAGGTTTAACTGGAGGACTCCTAAATCTCAAACGCATGCGACTACGAAAGTGAAAACCTATTTCTTTCATTTCAGTTTATTTCATATAAAATGGTTCCTTTTTGACCAAAATTACACGCTTGTTCATGGCGAATTCAACCTCAACCTCGTAAACTTCTCTAAAAAAATAAAATATAGTGATAATGCAACAATTAAAGTGACTCGATAAGTAAGATACTCTACTTACACTAACTATTTAATAGACTAGTGGTACGAACATTAAAATCTATCTGGGTAGACCAGTGAATTTTATAAAGAGTGATGTTTGCATATGGGCCTAAATCATACTACTGCCCTACGGGTCACAAGCAGCGGCCAAATAATGGGATTGGTAAGCTGAGTTGCAGAACCACATTTTCTTTTGGAATTTTTAAAAACTCATTTTATCAATTCAATGTTTGTAAAATTTGCACCGCGATCTACATATCTATATCTTGTATCTGATATAATGTGTGACCTTTATTATTTCGTAAATAACGGTCATACAATAAATCTTATCTAGTTGAAAATTGCCACTATCCGTTCTTAATTATGTTCAAAATACACCACATCACGTCTGACTCTACTCAATTTGTTTATTATTTAACTAAAATGAAACTTGATTCTCTTGTGCAAACAGAGCTGCGGGCTATTATGCGTGTAATTCTTCTCCGAAACAACTATCTCTCCGTGTTCAGCTTATTGGATTCCGTGGAGGGTAGGTGATGGAGGGCGGGAAGAGGCTGCGACTCCACATCTAGGTCGCGCCTCGTCTAGATGTGCTTCTCTCTCGTCGATAGGTGGTAGTCGAAGGCCTGGTAAAATGCTTTACGCAAAAGATGGCCGCGGCACACGTGGAATCTCCAATTCGGCTCCGAATGGCGGAAACGAATTCGGCACGCATAGAGACACACGAGTTGGGCAGAACGGTGAGTCTCTAGCCGGAGTGGTTAGAGTAAATTCTGCTCGAGGGGTTTAAGTGTAAGAGCTGCGCGCCCCTGTTCCACTCCCATACAGTCGATCGCCCGATAGACTTCCAAATCGGAATTCTCGTAGGAATGTGAGCGTGATAATGTAACAAGTTCCACTGACGAGAAATGAACTGTACCTTTTAATTTAATACTCTAAAACCATTCAACTATTTTCCATGATTTTAGAACACTGACTTTGATTTACAAGTTTAATTTGACGGGTAAATTTATATAATTACCAGGCTTCGGATTTCATATTGTATTAAATTGGCTCTCATAAGTTAATTGGATCAAACTGATAGAATACTGCAACAGCGACAATTTTGTACTCATACATTTGAAGTATATATTTAAGAAAATGAGAATCACTTAAATGACCCAGTTTCAGGTGTAACATAGTGAAAATCCTTCTTGATAAAAGAAGACACTTTGCTTTTCCACGCAGAAGTTTTTTTTACGACCTAGATTTCGTAACAGCGGAACATTTACAGCTGACCTGAAGATGTTACGCTGTAACGAAACCTAGGTCGTAATAAAACAAATTGTTTGTGGAAAACCAAAGTGTCTTCTTTCATCAAAATGAGAATCACGAAAATAAAAGCGAGTTGCCATCTCAATGATGGCACAGAATGCAGATTTTGAAAATAGTTCTAAAGAAATGTTTCAATTAGAATATTTGTTAAGTTAATTTGAACAGTAAATGCTGTTATATAATTATTATGCTATGCATACATATGTTATGTATTATTTAAAAAATTAATTAGCAATTATTCAAATAAATTTTTCATTAAGGTGCTAAAAATTATAAACATAGTAAAAATTTTCTTCAAAAAAATATGTTTACGAATGCAATAAAAATGAAATTAAGAAAAACTGAGAAGATGTGATTTGACTTTGAGAATGTAATCTTGTCATTTTCTCAAAGTTACCTTTTCCAATAAATTTTTATGACTTATTAATGAATTAAAACATCTATTCATCATGAATCATTTAGCAATAGTTTTCCTAACGAACGAACAGAGATTTCCTGCTCACCCGAAAACTCGCGTACCAAAAGCAAATAGATTATCCCACAAAATTAGGAAGTGTCCGAAAAAATAAACGTTTCCTAATGAGATTGTTAAAATTCCGAAATTTTTT
Organism: Hetaerina americana; assembly: GCF_022747635.1. NCBI lineage: Eukaryota > Metazoa > Arthropoda > Insecta > Odonata > Calopterygidae > Hetaerina > Hetaerina americana. The sequence goes on from NW_027286985.1 coordinate 90,980,299, forward strand.
AATTGTCCTTGTCTTTTTCAGAGATTTCATATTGCAACAAATGAACATAATAAATCGAATACGAAGGAATGGAAGGATTCTCATATTTTATAGCAATTATTGTAGAAGTAAATCTATAAGCTGGTCAACTTATAAAAACTTAATACCCAAATTTGCACCTATTTCCAAGTAATTAGCCACGGGGACACATGCTGGGGGCGTAAGGCCTACCGATAAGTAAAGAAACGGGATTTTATTGCGTCATCCAGCATAGTTTTAGATTTATCTATGTGGGTATTTTATTTGGTTTAGCCTATTGTACGGTATGATTTGTGTCATTAAATGTGCAAGAGATATACATATTGGATATAAAGGACTCCATGTGAATATGGGAATGCGTAGCAATCTATTTCCCTAAACATTTCCCAGTCATCATGCATGCCCATACAAGGTGAGGTACCAATCGTTCCATCGGTGTTTCATCGGGTTCCATTTTTCAATTCATAGGATTTAATTCATCCAATACGACTTCGTTAATAATATCTTACAACCGATAGCGTTTACTGTCGCAGGACATTTAATAATCACATATCACGCTTCAAATTCGTTCCTGACGTTTTATAATAAATGTGATTGATATCCTTTGCATTTTATCCATTGTAGTAATCAAATTTGTGAGTAGTGTCCCAAAATGCTCGACGTATCAGGAGAGCGGAAATTAAATGCATTCAACATTGACGATGTAGCAATTGCCAATAGTTATATTTAATAAACTTTAGTTTGAATGTGACTCGTGGTAGCATAGCGGGGCATTTGGTTATTGGCCCGAGGATTACGGGTTCAAATTCGAGCTGATCTATCGGAAACCCAAGGGTTGGATTTAAGATATGGTTGCTCAGAGGTTTGAGAAAATCCAAATGATTGCACAGGCAAAGGTTATCGGGGCGCTAATTATCTTTTTATCGTTTGAATTTCACACACCCTTAGGCTTCGATTAGGGGAATCTTATATCCACACCCTTCAAACCTCACATTTGAGAACATTACTATGTGAAAGAATACGACTATAAATAGCATCTTAATAATATCTCCTTAACCATGAATCAGAATGCAAAACAAGATAACTATAAAAATAAAAGTGTAAAAGTCATTCTTCTTGACCGAAATCGGCTTTAGCCAGTTAGAGGCGTCCTCTCAAACTCCGAAGTTTAGGGGGTCTTAAAGTAACAAGATGTTTTTATGGCGAAATGCCATACTAACAAAGTCTCAGGTATTGGCGGCCATGCGCGTTGTGCCATAGTCCACGAGGTCACAACCAAATCCCGGTCAAGAGGAACTGATTGTAAACTTTAGAATTGTTGCATTGTTATGCGCATTAGCGGTAAAACTGTTGAAAGTTACTGTCACGGCATCTCCCGCAGTTTCACCGACTATATAAATCACCCGAATGGAATCGAGAGGACGATGAATATAACCCTTTCGTTTAATAAGGGAGTTTAGTAACTCTTTCGAAGAGATATTCATATTCACAGTGCCTTTCCTAACCTTCTTCACATAAAAACCGCTGTTATGAAAAAACAAGAATTTTTACATGAAAACCGTTGTTTATCTGGCTATCACATTTGATCTCCTGCAATATTTTAACGCATCCTTTAATTAGTGTCAAATATTAATATATAATTTATTTTCGTTGAAATCTGAAGTATTTCTTAAGTAACTATTACATCTGTTCATGAGGTTTCTATAATTTCTGAAGTTGTAAATGACAATTATTTTTCTTAGGTAGAAAACACAAGAACGATTTCTAAAAAAATATCGTAAAAGGTTTTATTGAATAATGTTATGAATGAGGGTTTTCCTGGGGAAATACTTGAGACAAGGCAGGGAAGTAACTTGGAATGATATGACACCCGACACATTCTGGGTGAATGAGCCACGGTGCATCTAAAGTAGCCCTCTTTTTGCATCATTGCCTGCCCCGTCTGACCCCATCCTCTACCTCCTTAGAAATGATATCCAATTCCATCTTTCCTCCCTGAATGCGGACCCCATGCATCAAATAACACATTACCTTTCCAATCTTCCTCATCGCCATTTTTCTCTACTCGATCAATTACTTAACCGTGAAAGAGGGCGTCTCGAGCTCAAGTTCTTGCACTTACTGCACTCAACCCTCCCTCATTCTCCCTTTGGACCTTCCCCTTCTCCTTCCCTCCCCTCTCATTCGCTCTTTAGAAGGTGAGACAGATTTGCCGCCATCGGTTGGAAACTTTGACGAAATAATCACCAATACCAAAGTAACTGCGGGAGATTCCGAAACAGTAACTTTTAACGGAGTCATCCGCTAATAAGCATTTCAATGAACACCACCTTACTATTTCTTATTATCTGCTAGAACCTCCTCGGTGGATATTAAACGATACCAACTGGTATGGATATGTATCTGGTGCGAGTGACCCCGCCATGGCCTCAAAATTCTTCCAGGCAAATTCTTGACAAGGGTTCGATGGCTAATCGATCACGTGGAACAAATATTTATCACCGTTCTGACGCAATCGTGGATAACGTTCCAGAGTGAGCGCTTCTAATTAGTTATTCCGTCACCTTTAAGGATTTACAGAGTTTATGTCTCCCAGATAGCTGGGAATGTGGATAATTATTTCGTTAAATTAAGCAGCAGGTATTTGATAAGGTTATCATGAATCTGGAAAGAGAATCCTAAGATCATCAAAACTAAAATTAATATTCCTTATAATAGAAGCAAATTTGTTGGAAATAATGGGCTGGAGCAGGTATAGTGTGACAATATTTAACGATGCCTCGAGGAAATGTAAGGAGATACACAAAAGTGGCTCGTTACAGAAAAATAATAGCAAAAAAACTTGAAATCATTAACAAATCTATAAAATTAGCTTGATGTGATCTTAATAATATATGGCAACGACATGCAACTTATGTTATGCAATCTGTTTTTTTTAACTTAACATATATTGGGCGGCATTTCTTTTTTTAGTTCGGAACTCTCAGTGTATGCACCTACTTATGATATGTTTAGGAATCTTTAAGAGAACTATCGGCATTGTACTACTCATATTTCATTCTTCATTGGTAATTTGACAACAATTTAGTGATCAATTTTTTCCTCCCATTTTGGAGAAGTTTAAAGTGAATGAATTGATTTAACAAAAGGAGTTAGAGCTAAAAGCACCGTGAAAAACAATGTCATTGAAACAGGTAGTATTGATCTCGAAACACTACAAACAGTCGTCACATAAAACTAGAGTATGAATAGTGGATGATCAATTCATCCCTTTCATCAGTTACGTGAAATTTAAAATTTGATGTTCAATCAATTATTACCAAATCAAAATGATCAACCTGGTGATGGGTTTTGATAAGTTATCGTAGTGTTGACCACGAAATAAGGCCTAAAGCGTGTACAATTCGCGCATTGAAGGCGCTAATGATTAGGAGAGAAGGGATTATTTTCTCAGCGCACCACAAAGCTTCCCTACGAAAAAACTTTTTCCCATAAAAATGAACTAATTTGATCTCAAACGACTAACAAAGATATGGCGTGAGATTCGGTCTCGGGTCTCTCAGCTCAGGTAGCCAGGCACTCTGACTACCACAGGCTACACAGACAGGATACCACATTTAAATATTAAGAATAGTTGAGTACATTCAAAGGATTAATCAATAATATATTGTAAATAGTAAGGGGTTTACCTAATGGTTACAAAACGTGATACTCAGAATTCCTCCTCGCATACTGCCTGTTTGTATTTAATGCAAACTTGGCTTTCTCAGTAAAAATGGATTCCATGCCAAAAAAGCCACCGTGAAAGCATCACCTTGAAAAGAATCATCAACATAATCGCAGTGCAATGAAGTTAAAGGCGGGAATAAAACGGAGGAAGTACGGTTAAGTGGACCGGGAATGAAGGCTGGGAGAGGAGGCTGTGAGGGCGAGTGAAACAGTCTGGAACGAAAATGATACGTGTTGAGGAAAGCGAAGGTCACCAAGTCGCCTGCTCTAAAGGAAATGCTGGAGGATAAGCAAAATTAGCTGTCGAATGCTTGTGCAAAGTTCGAAGAAATGTCCACTGAAGAAAAAATAAAGGAATTTGATGTCAACACAAATGCATTGTATCTATTATGCAGTTTTGTCACCGTGAGTTGATGACACTCATTTTATTAATGTTTCCTCACTGAGATTGCATCACCATTTTGAATGCTACATTTGGGATTGTAATTTGATGTTTTCAATTCTATTTCAGATCCCTAGATATAGGCGAACGCTAAGAAGCAATATATGGAGCCCCTACCAATTGTGTTTCGAGCTGAAGAATTTTTGAGAGAAAGCATCACTTACTTCTCAAGAGAAAGTGATGGATCTTTGCACGATGACTGAAAACATGCCTAGTGGCAGTTAATTAACAGGGTTGTCCTTTATTGCCAAGATATTCCGCTGGCACGGCAAATTAAAGGCAGAAGATATGAGAGAGTTCCTGAAAAGACGAGGTATCACGAGGATATTATCGTAAAAATGAGACCATATTCAGAAAAAAATAACGAATATTGCGCCCAAATGCAGCTCAGAAACGGAACAGTTGCATGCGGAAAAACTCCGAAGCGATGCAGAAAATCTGTATAGTAACCACTAGAACTGTCTATTCAATTCCGCACAGCGTTCCCATGCTGGAGCACCAAATGTCTCTCAAACGTGTTTCTTGTCTACGATAAACAAATGACGAGAAGGGAAAAAACACGATTGTGCTGCCGCCGAATGCAAGAGTGGAGTCTTGGATGAGAGCGCAATTGGGCAATCCCTAAAGAGCCAGACGATCGCTTTTGTGGTCGGCGTTCCCTGAGGTAAATGAAATACTAGTCAGCACGCTGGAGAACGAGAAACGGTGGGACAAAGCCAAGCATAAGGCCGCTAATGGATATTGACGGAGGGAGAAAGGTGGTCTCCACGTGGGCAAAGATGAAGGCAAAGTCACTCCTGCTAGAGCAACATAAATACAAAGATGAGGGAAATCCAAAAGCCTAAATTACCAACTACGCTCCTGGTCTTTCTATTCAGGGATGTGCTAAGGATTAATCTTTTTGAACCACATTCCTCAAGGGTTTTAAAAGAAAAAAAACACAGGAATTGTAAAAATATGATGATAGCTGAATTGAATTACAGGCTTGTTAAATAAAAGGCAATCTCTTCAAATGAATGCCGTGATTTCCGTCTCTATAGGGATCGTCGGATCCATCTCTAACGCATAAAGATGAAAAGACAAAGCATTAAACAGGAGAGAAAACAAATGCGAGCGAGTGGTGGCGGATATAATTTGAATTGTAGAAACGACTTGATAAATATATCAACGTTTAACAATTGTTCCGAAAGAGAGCGCGTCGTATAATTCAACGTCGGCAAGGAATGCAGTAAGTAGGCAGATAGCATTTGAATCGGGGCTTACGACTATATTTTTCACCCTCAAAACACTGCCGCGTAGCCGTAAGGCGAGGATGGAGGCGGAGGCAGGATGGAGTGCGAACAAGACGGCAGGAATAATGGAAGACCAGTTTGCTAAAGTGGCAGCGGAGGAGGAGGGGGGAAGGGAGGGGGGGAGGGAGGGATTCCGGGGAGAAATTAAAGTGATGTTGAGAGTGAGCGCGGGGGTGGAGATCGGGGGGAAGGGTGGAAATGTTTGGAGAGAATCGCTGCGAAGAGAGAGAGGAAAGGGGGGCGGGGGAGAATATTCTAGACGCGCTGTGTGCTTAAGTGGAGGAGGTGTTGGAAGATGGAGATATTGCTGGGGATAACACAAGTTAAGATGGCAGAGCCGAGAAAGAGAAACTTGTGACTGAAGGATGGGGAGCAGGATGGAGGTGAAGGGATGGGAGAGATGGGTAGGGGGGAGAGAGGAGGAGGAGGAGGGGGCGTGTCGGTGGAGGATGGGAGGGACGGGCGGGAGGGAGCTGAATCGTTGCGGTGATAAATTACGCTAACGCGCAAAAGAGAAGCGCTTAGGAGCTCCTATCCGACGAACGCACGTATTTATGTCCTTTGGTGACTTGTTCCGCGTCGACTCGAGCAATTTGCTAAAGCGGCGAACGTTTCCATTGAGGCGAGACGAAAGAACGAAATGTGACTAGCGAGGAATCCGAGATATTCTGTCTTATTTCCCCCTACTTTTAATTACATTAATTACAAACTTTTAGGACATAGGCTCCTGAGCCCTCCTGCAGCTTCGCCTTGTATTAGCTCATGCCCTCGCTGGGTGGCTTATAATTTTGATGTCGCATTGTGTAAAGAGCTCTCCGTAAGCATGCACTGAATATTCATAAAATTCAATGATTTAATACAGCGAAATCCCTGCATTATGATAATTAAATGAACTGCAGCATACGGGGGAGATTGAGGGCATGAAATGCGACCTAAGCAATATAAGTAAATGGGTACATGGCAATAATCTCGTTATAAATGAGAAAAAATCCAAAGTCATGTTTGAAAAACACAAAACCTCTGGCATAATAGATATTCAATTATAGATTCATTCATATTACTGTCTAAATTACCCCACCAATAACTGTAATTTCCCCATGCTGGAACAAGTAAATAAATATAATTACTTGGGGGTAATAAAAATAAAAAAATAAACTTTGGTGAACACATTTCACAAATAAATAACAAATTACACCCTTCGCCAAGCTCCCCATATTAGTTTTTTAAGCTTGAATGCCATCAAAATAGTACATTTTGCACTGGTTGAGAGTAAGATATGATATAACCGTCTGGGGATCCACTGGTTCTACAAAAATTAATATGCTGAAAAATAAACAGCAAAAAATCCTAGAGAAAATGTCTGTGGCTAGATCAAAAAATACCAATATTCTAGATGATAGAATTATATTTGAAAAATTGGGAATTCTGCCTGTAGACAGGCTGTATAGATATGCCATCATAATAGGAAACTATTTTTATGAATAATATAAAATACCTGATTTAAATAAAAAGTAATTATCATTAAAGGACAATATTAAGTATATAACAAAAAGATTTCATACAAATCAAGGTAGAAGAAAATTTTAGGTTACTGTACCTCTAATTTTTAAAGAAATTCCTAAAGATTTAAGTATATTACCGTCAGTACACGCTTTAAAAGGGAGAATAAAAGACTGACTAATATACAGAATGGATTACAGCTTGGAACAAAACGTGACACGATATATGTAGCTTTATAATGGCATACACTTTAAGGTCTCCTTTTGTTTACGAGGCACCTGCTGTCAAGCCAGAATTGATTGGATTAGCAGGAACAGAATGAGTATTCCATGCATACATTTCTAATCTTCTTGCATCGCATTCTACTTTTGAGCCATAGACACTACTCGAAGCCTTATCCTTAATTGCACATTTAAAGCTGATTAAAACATCAGAGCCAATTGTGTCACGTGAAGTTTCTAAGGATCGAAATACAAGATTATATCCAAAATTTTATTTGTTAATGGATAAAAATCAGTTCATTCCCAATAGGGGCACAATGACAACTCCAGTGACAGAAGTTACCATTGCGAACTTATTACATTATACTCTTTCACGCCTTGCCAAAACTCAAGCAAGCAGTTCTCATTCCGTCATTACATCAGACACTAAAAACAGAGGCACACGTAGTTTGAAAGTGATACACATGCGGGGGTTGCTCTGGCCCGAGACTCAACAAGAAAAAGGTGCATCGTAATATAGCTGAGAAATGCAGTGATTCCGACGCAGTGGCTGCATCATAAGTGTAGTAGCCTTCTTGTAATTTGTCACGAAAAATTGAAGAGGGAAATTCGGAGCAAAATATTGCAACTATAGGACCAAGTAGTCCAGTACGAAGGGCTTTGGAATACTGACCGGAGGACAGGGAGGGAGGACAGGGATACCTAGAAGTGTCTATGAACGCTCACTCTATTGAAGAGTCTTTGACTAAATAAAAAATTACGGTGGTTCCACAAACCCTGTCATCCTGGGACAACATATAATATGAAAAAGAGCGTGACGGGGAAGTCTAAAGATTTCCAGCCTTCCAGCCTTAAAGAATACCAACACTTTTACAAAGACTGGAAACAAAGACTTTGCCGGTATAAGACTGACAGCCTCTAAGTACTAGTTCAAATGGGAAAAGACGGATGGCATAAAAACGGTGAAATATTGGTGCGTATAAATTCAGCCTCACAACTTTTCTGCCATGTTTCGTCATATATTTTATTTTTATAATGTAAAACCACAAAGTAGAAATAAAGAAATGACAAACACGCTAAAACAAAAGTGTATTTTATATATTTATTTATATTTATAAAAAAATAATGTTTGTTTTGGAAGAAATACCTAAAAGCTGAGTTTCGCAACAAATGGAGCTTTTTGTAAATATAACTACGACCCAAAATAAAGCAGTGGGATCCCTATTGATGGAGGCACTTATTGAAATATTTTTAAAAATATATTGTTACATATAAACAACAGAAATAAAAAATCTATGAGAATCTAACCCAAAGAAAGAATAGAGGCCTTTGAAGCATGGTGTTGGAGGAGCATGCTAAAGAATAAATGGACAGACAGAAGGGAAAAGACTATAAAACTCTTGGATAAAGAAAAACAAGATGAATTGGACACACCTTGAGACAAAAGTTAATTAGTTAGAATTATAAAAGACGGGAGAATCAGGGGAAAGACCGAGACACAAATACATAGGACCAATTCAAAAGTACTAAAAACAGAGAAGCTATCAGGTTTTGAGGTAACTAACTCTATTTAGAGAGGAATGGTGAATTAAACCGACATTAGGATTGAAATACTGATGATGATGGCAGCTAACATTATTGATAATTGATTGCTAATCAGCTAAACGTAACTTTACTCGTTTAAAGCACCATGTCTATTAATCATGGAGAATTGAAACTCTTGAGTAGCAGGAGGATTCGAATTAAGCCCAAGAGTTTTGCTATTCTAGAATAACGCTCATTTTTCCCAGAGGCCGCTGACCCTTCTGCATGCCGAAATAAGACAAAAAGGGGAGAGCGTGGGGGTGGGCTCCACTCATCCCTCTGGCGTGGTACGGGGGCACAAATGGGGGTCCTCGTGAGGTCGTCTCGAGTTCGCATTGGGCAAAGGATGGAAGGGTTCAAAATTTCAGAAGGGACCGACCCCTAAAGGAACAATTAGGAGAAATTACCGAAGTTAGGCGGACAGAAAGGGACGGTGAAAGTGCGTGCGGTTGAGGGCGGCGGCAAGGAGTGGTCGGGGAAGAGCGCTCGCTCTCTCAGGAGTGCTCTTCTTCCTCTGTGTGACAACGGGAGGACCAACCGGCCGAAGGAACCAGCTTGAGGGAGGGCTTACCGAAGACAACGCCGCGCGGGGAAGCAACAGTGGTGGAGAGGAATAATAATAGATACAAATATAACTGTGTGCATATATGTAGAAATACATGTATATGCATACATAAACACAAAAAAAAGAATAAATGAAGAAAGAATTGCGAAGATGACCTGCATCACTCTTCTTCTAGACTATATTCTGTCCTGTGGCTTCAACTAAACTTTGGCTTTATGCATTCCTGGGATGAAGTTTGAGCTTAATTTCAATCACTAATATAAAGAAATATATTCATAGAGATGCTGTATTTTCTCATTGTGAAGTGGTAGTCCATTTTATGCTAATTTTTACCCAGACTAATTCATAAATTTATTATATTTTCAGTACATTTTCCTAGCAGCGCCGTTTACGAATTGTATTTTGTTCGTCAATCGTGTTCAAATTGTTTTGAACAAGAAAACAATAGTTTGAAAACACTATAATAAGCGCAATCAGTCATGTAACGCAACGAATATGCTGTATTGTTCATTTTGGAATAAACAGGACTTACAGAAACATACTCGAACATTATTAACCGAAGAAAATTAAGAAAATGGACCCTATATACATGCTATTTTTCCTTTAAAATACGAGTATTAATATAGTATAGTAATAATCGTGTATAATATAGTTATTGAGTATATAATACTCAATTTGAGAGGACTGGTCTGATGTACATTTATTTGTATGACGAAACTAGGAGATAAACAGAAGTTATTGCAAAATCAACTATAGTATTATTAATTAATTATAGTTATAAAATTTACCATTAACATATTTTATTGGTACTTACGTATTAAGCTCTAGGTCAAGGCGAAATTTGTGGTTGAAGGCCTTAATGAGCAGTGACGTTCGATGGAAGTGCTTGCCGGTCTGTAAAGAAAAATATAGTACATAAGAATTCATAATATGATGAAGATGCACAATATTTGTAAATGAAAATTCTGTGAGAAATGAGGGAAATAAAATTATGCAACTAAATATGCTGAGATATGGCAAGGAATACATACATGCGGAACCAAATTTCAAAATATAGAATACCAAAACAATTATTGATTTTTTCAAAATACAAATACATATGTATATGACGGGTACAGTTCTTTGTTTAAATGGTATCTCATAGAAAATTATTCCACTAATCCCCAATGATTTTCTAAAAAAAAGTTTGAGTAATCACGATAATAGTTTAAGCCGCACAAATACTTGAGGCATCATCCATATGCACCAAATAGATCACAGGTATTTTGAATTAACAGCAGCAGATAAGACTTACAAGATAACTGCGCGAGATGGAATATAAGGGGAGATGGGGATAAAAATGAAGATGGGGAGCAAAAATAGAGATATTTTAGGGCTGTGGGCGGTGAGAGAAAAGATTAATGTTCATCGGAGTGATTAACGTTAAGTGGAGGGAAAGAGAAGCAGAAAGCGATATGAGATGTTTTTAAAAAGTAGGAAGAAGCTTAGTCAACGCAGAACAGTTGTGGGACGAAATATTACGAGTAGAAATCGAATCTGAGTCAAGGATATTGGTAATTATTCAAATTAGTCTACATGCCAAAAACCATTCATAAATAAGAAAAAAATAATAACAAAGGAAAATAATGTGATAAATAAGAAAATAATTGCGCGTGTACCTAGGAAAAAGGATTTAATAATAATGGAGGAATCAAACGCTGTAGAGAGAGAAGGGAGAAATGGAAATAAGGCTTGGGATCAAGGATAACCACTAGGAAAAAATGTTAGTTCTCAGGGGGAACTGGGTTAATCATAACCTAAAATTGGCTACAAAATCATTGTAGAAGTAAGTACACTTGAAAAATGCCGGTGGTATCAGAAATATATCAGTTAGATTATATTATGGCAAGGCACAGAGATTGTGTCAGGCGAGTATACTGAGCTATTTCAAAGAAAAGGTGGCATAAATTTATTGTATAGGAAGGCGAAAAATTCCTAATGAAATAAGAAGAGAAACTCTGCGCATAGTATACATATAAAAAGCATGAAATTATTGATTGGAATAAGAAAAGAGTCAAGTGTTACGAGGAGAATAAATGAGGAATCATACAGCAAAAATATTAGGCAAGTAAGTTTTGCCGTAGAAAGAGAAGACGACGTAGTTGGGGTTTGATGAGGCTCAGGAATGCATAATTGCGAGATAGAGAGGATATTAAGGAAATTGAAATCAAATAATGTTCTGGAGAAGGATAACAATCCTGTGGCATTTCTAGAGAGTTTAAGAAAATGATAAACGAAGAGTTTTTATGGGTTAATTTATAACATTTATGAGAAAGGGCTTTGACCGTAAGATTTTATTAGTTTCGCGGTACTTCTCAATGCATGAATTAGAAGAATACGCCGTATGCAAAGACTATAAGTTTAATTACGCAATAAGCTAAACTAGTACAATGGATTATTAGTAAGAAGATGAAGAGGATGAACAATGATTACTTAGGTAACCAGTTTGGGTTCAAAAAGGGGAGAGGGTCACGAGAAGGCGGAAAATAAGAGTATATTTGAGAATAAGGTGACTTAACCACAACCAGCACATATCTCACACTGTCTAGATGCGACTAAGGGTTGGATAGTCCGGGATATGAGCAGTTTCAGAAGAGGAATAGGACCAGCGTGTCCGCTAGTACCTTCGCTTTTCATTGTTTATGTGGAAGGAATGGTTGAAGAGGAATTAGGAGAATTAGAGATAGGATTTACCGCCAATGGGGAGTTCAAAAATCATTTAGGCTGTGGATTATCGAGCTTTATTCGGCCACTCAGACAAAGGGTAAGCAGTAGAAAATAGACTCTCTGTGTATAGGATAAGACTCAATGAAGACAAAAAAGGTTGCTAAGTTTTCAAGAAGGAGAAATAATAGATTAAACTCTAAAATTGGAGTAGAGGTGAAAGCGATTACCCAGTATGGCAATGTTTTGGACTAATATGGTCAACGTAGTTTGAAAAAATGATTTGCGTTTATCAAAGAACGTTACACAAAAAAGACGGAATCAATGACAGGAACGTCGAATAATGGTGTAAAAAATTGTCCGTTAAAACTTTGATATGGAGCGTGGTTTTGTTAGGCGCGGAAACATGGTCGTTGTTTAAGATGATAAGCGTAGTTGGAGATTTACGTTAAAATTTGGGTGTGGGTATTGTATTATAAAATGCAAGGAGAGGTAAGGAAAGGGGAGTGGGGGAGGAGAGGGGAGTTTAAAGAGAAATCCCTAAGAGACAGGTAAAGTGAATGCGAAGTATTTTAATTGAAATAAAATGTTGAGGACTGTAATAGAGGGGAGAACGTCAGGTAAGCAGAGCAGAAGGAGGAAGATAATAGGCATATTTCGTTTATGATGAAGGTTTCAGCGGTATCGAAAGGATAGGCATACTGCCTGGAAAGAATCGAATTGAATTTATGTTGGAATCAAAGAAGGGTTTATTTTAGGGTAGTGTGTCATGTTGTGGCTTATTATAAGAAGCAAAGGATTTTTTCCTTGAACAGCATTTTTTTATCCAAAATCTACCATTAAACGTAGAATACAAATAATGAAAAAGGTATGAATGCAGTCAACGTAATTTTTTGATTTTGATTAGAATATTCATCTTCTTCAATCATAAATAATTCAAATTTTAAATTACGGCGTAACCTTCTTTGAAAATACCAATTTTCGTAATATGAATATTTCATCTGTAAATTCTTTATCTCAAGTCAATTGAACTTGACATGAAGTACTTCAGAGTATTAGAGTAACATATTTTCATAACCACTATTATCAACGTTACAGATACAAGAAAGATGGACCTTAATATTTCTCCATAGGTCTGAAATATATCTCGTATTAAATGGGGGGAACATTTTGTTCTTAGTTGAATGTTATATATTCTGATGTAATCTATTTTGACGATCGTGTTTCCTTAGGAATACAAATGTATGGATCACTCTAGAAAATTCACACCTATATCCTATTCGCTAATGCAAACGTAGTGAACAAGTTTGCAACAATTCATATGCAAATGATTCGTCAACCAAAATTGCCTACATTTGGTGATTTGAGGGCCTGGTCCGATACATTGGTGATTTACAAGGGCAAGTCTTTGAAGTTAAAGAACATCAATTGATGAACCTTTTGAATAAAAAATTATGAGAAAAGTACTTTATTCAGCGCAGCCGGACTCTATTATCTACTCGGAGGTTTTGTGCTACACTGTGCTCTTGATACCCAACAACCGATGAGTAACAGAGACGTATTGCTCTAATTACGGCCCAATGATGAAGAAAGACCCAAGAAAACGAAAATACAAGATAAAATTCAATAAAAAGATCAAAACTTTGTATATTTACAACATTAATTTGAATAATCTAAGCCAAAAGATTGAAGAATGGAACTCAAAAAAAGTCTATTTAATATTAAGGACAGGGCGAAGCCAGAAAACATAACATCCTTAAGTAAACACCACACCATAAGCGCTAATCAACACCACGCTATATTGATTTTCCATCAATCTAAAGTGTCATCAGCGATTCCTTAGCCGACAACAAAACGTAAAACGATCGGGCATTTGAAGAAATCGGTCTAACATACTCATTTATCTTTCTAGCTCTAGTAGAATTTCCCTTTCAGTGAGTTTCAGATCTCCAATCCTCCTGAGGTGCTGTTTTTACTCAATCCCTTCCTCTATTCCCTCCTAATCGTCTCTCTCTCTCTCATTTACTCTTTTTCTTGCCACCTATATCCGCTCCGCGAGGACGTTAAACGCCCTCACTCTGACCTGCTCTCCGGCAGAAATTCGTTCCCACGGCCCTCCTCCGGGCGTCCCTTATTTTCGACTTACATGCGAACATTGCCATCCGCTCCCACCTGCCTGCACTCCCAACCCTCCCGGTCCAAACGCCCCAAACAGACCCTACCCACCTTCCGATTCCAATGTACCTCCCTGCCTACCTCTTCACCGCTATTAGGTGTGGTTTTTCTTCTTCAGGTCTATTTTTTCCTCTAAATGAAATAGCCTCTCACCCAGCAACCGTGTCAGTCCCCGATACCTCTTGCACTTTCACCATTTCGGTCACCCCAGCTACCTTGCCCCACTCCCAAACCCCCACATCCGGCCCAAATCATTCTGCTGTCCGAGAAATATATTTAAAGGGTTTTAAATGGGTGTTCAGAACCGTCAATATTTTTTGAACCATTTTTTGCAATTGAAGTCATCAGCGATAGGAAATAAAACTTCTAATTACGGTTTTAAAGGTGGATTTAGGGGTGAAAAATATGTTTTCAGAATAAATGACAAATACAAAGAAAATAACACATAGGTTGGTACGAACAAATAACACTAACTCACTATTTTATTTAAACGACAGATTACCGCACGATAGCACGTGCGATCTCTGAACGCAATAAGCCATTGCCTTATTTTACTTCTTAAGTCTCTTGGACTCCCCTCTACCCATCATCTTTCCGCCTCTCGATCCGTCCATAGCCTGTTTCTATGAACCCTCAGTTACTCGCTCTTTCCTTCCGCTCCCTCATTTTCTGAACATCATTAATTACAACACAGCCTAAAAAATTCCTCTATTCACTTTTATTACCATCTGGTTGTCTTCTACAAAAGTACTCAATTTCCCTACATGTACTTTACCAAACAACCAACATCAATGTCGTACTTGCCCATCCATTTCCTCCGAACTCTTCCTCTTATACACATGAACTTAAGCACATTTCTAAAGCCTCAAATATTTCCCCTGTACTCTTATATGTCCTTCAACCCATCGCTAGGGAGTGTGGCGGGGGCTGAATTATTAGGCATACCACATTTAAGGTTAAGATTAAATAAAAATATTTAGTCCTAATATATACTTCAAATAATGTATTTCATGAAACTTAGTGTACACATACTTCGATATCTAACTAATATACAATAAAATATTCTATGTTACGATTCCTATTAGAATAATTCATTATGTTCAATTCTTTTTTTCGTAGCGCCATTAAAACCAGAGTAATGCCATTTTTATGAGACAACGTTATCTACAGTGTCTCCATAAACACATGTATATCAGTAATGTGGTGTAATAAAAAACGTTCCCGCGTTTACTTTCCTGGATGAAATTCCTTTTCACGAGGCACTTCTCTCCATGATGCTCTCGGAGACGATTTACATGCCGCAATGGGCCACGAAGGACGTCAACCGTCATTAAAATACAAAGTCAAGCCATCACGAAGTTTATTAATTTTGTGAGGAGGAATTTCAACAAAGTAGACACTGAAACCATTTAATTCGTGAAGCACTGCCAGTAAACACTGAGAACACACTTTCTCAGTCACCCATTACTTCCGGACCCTCCTAACTTACTCCTCACACTCCGCCATACTTGATGTAATACGGTGATGCCCAACGATCTCCGAGCATGATAAAAAAAACTAGTAAGGACACCTCAACGAATGAAAAGAAGCAGCGAGGGCGGGAGGCCATGACAAGGAGAGCGATCCTCTGTATTCCCTGGGCGACACGAGTATTGCGATGAAGCAGCAGCGAATGGAAAGCCCAAGAAATGAGAAAATGCGGGGAGAACAAGATAACCCTATCCGCTGCACTTGGAAGCGAGGAATATGAAAAGGAGAGGGAGGAGGATTGACCCCATGAGGAATGGGGCGGGGAGATTAAGGGCAGCGGAGGGCGACCGCGGGGGGGGGAGAAGGTGACAACACCTTGGCATGGACTTTACAGCGATAGTTTGGTCGCAAAGGTCTACATCGACGTTGCTCAGCCGCCGCGCCTCTTCAATCAAACCAAAGATTCTTGTCTCCCGTCACCATCAGTCGGATCTAATCTCAACATCCCTTCAAAATAGACTCTTCAGAGTGTAACTGCTGAATGAAATTAACGGCAATATTGCAAAATATTCACTGTGAGAAATGGTAAGTGAATAATCAACCACAATATTTCCTGGGAATACATGTAAATTTCAAATCAACATTACCCTATTCAAGCGCCGCTTTTATCAACATTTTTAAACTTGCATAAAATTTATGTGATACATACATGCCATCTCAAAAATGCTGGACACCGCTCAACCGTTACCTAATTTCAACTTAAAACTCATGCTGTCTGTATGTACATACACACATAAGGAACCAGTTTACTCAGCCATAGACTAGTAGAAAATGCCACACCAGGACAAGATTCTAATTGGTAAATTCTATTTATAGATATGCAATGCTTATATAAACTAATTATATCTAATAACCATCGTTTTATTTTCTAAATTGTTATGACTTTAATGTTAAATAGTAATCCAGTTATTTCGGAAAGTGCCCTTAGGGCTCTTCCCAATGTTGGTGATTTTAATTGATTCCGTTCGAACGAGAACAAAGGAAAACATCCTGGCGCACACGCAACATCTAGTCATGGACGTATTACGGGTCGTATACGCTGCAGGAAACACCACCAGGAGGGAGGAGAAGAATCGCCACAGAAATCCTACCATTTGCAATTCGTACTCATATCTCATACATCCACCGTTCATCGAATTTAAAAGTCATTGATATCAACACTCACATACATATCCGTTGTGAGACAGACAAATGTTTAATGAGTACTTCATCACTTTCGTTTAGAAGACAGTTAGAGGAAAATATCTGAATATTAGCTATAGGGGATATTTCTTTGAAACTATATTTTTAATTTGTACAATCATTTTGAAACACTTTTTGAATGATGACATTCTGTTTGAAAGTTTCAATGAATGAAAATATGTTGCATACGTATATTCCATATTTTTGCTCCCTCCCATGGACTAAAACCTTGTGGTGGAAGGGCAAGTGCGTTCCAATGACCCCGATAACTGTGCTGACGAGAGCAGTGATAATTGCTCCAGCAAGTGACACCCTAGTCAGAGAAGTCGAGGTTATGAGCCAAACGAAAGTTAGTCCAGGCAACGTCTGTTACTTGGTTAGGTGGCTGCATGAAGAATCTGACCCCAGAGAGGCGGCTATTGAGTGATGGTGATGTTAGAAACCCTAAGTATAGAGGAAAGCAACCGGAAAACACCTCAATTATTTATTATAACATTTTTTCATTGACACCGCAAAGAAAATGAGTCCTGGAAACCATAAGACTCGGCTCAATCGGCCGTGTGTCGTGTGCGGCAGCGGTAGAGGCAAGGCATCCGCGTCCTTATCTCAAGAAATTATTGAATGGCAAAACAGACAGCAGCAGCACAGAAAACGACCGACTTAGTTGGAATAATGGAATGTTTGGATAATTTTGAGGAGAGGAAAATTACATAATATAAAGCAGAGGAAAGAGAAATGTTTTAGGTATGTGGTAGGCTCAGGAAATGGAATTTATGAGCATTAACTGGATTAACAAGGAAGGAGTGCCATCAGGCTGTAAAAAAATAATGAGTGAGGAAAAGAAGATGAGTACTAGCGAGAAAAATGGTACTATATTAAGAAAGGTATATCAGTATTCTCAAAAGAAGTTACAGAAACTGTTAATAGGAAAAGGACAAGGAAACCATGGATTTACCTCACGGACGAGATGATTAAAAAGATTAGAGCTAGGTAAAAGGAAGTACGAATATAAAAAAATAATATATTGGGACGGATAATAAATAAAGCATAAGAAGCGTGATGGAAGACGCAGTGCAAGGTTATGAAAAGTTTGCAGAGATTGGTGCGCTATACAAGGTTCTCAGGATTATAAAATAGAGGATTCAGATAAAGGCATATGATTACTTATTAAATGATCAGTGTGGGCTCAGAAAGAGATGATGCGCGCGTGATGTCATTGCATTCATAAGGTCAATAATAGACAGGGAAATGGGTGACGACCAAGATGTATTTGCCAGTTTCTTGGATTTTAAAAAGAGTTTGAAATAGTGAAGTGGGGAAACTTATGAATAGAGCAGTTTGGAGGGAAAGAAGAATAATCTTGAACCTGTACATATCTCAAACTTCTCAGGTGCGAGTGGGGGAAGGATAGTCCAGATGGGCAGTGTTAGGATGAGGAATAAGGCAGCGGTGTTCATTACCCCTGAGCTGTTAAAAGAGGAGGGCAAAAGCTATAGCAGGTGGAAAAATTTACGTATCCCAGAAGTGTTTTTTGCCAAAATGGTCAACGCAGTAGGGTATACGAGAATAATTGAGTTTGACAAAAAGCTTTTACAAGGAGGAGAGAATTGATGTCAGGGACGTTGAGTACGGACGTTAAGAAAAGACTCGTCAAAACTTTTATGTGGAGCGTAGCAATGCACGGCGCGGAAACATGGTTACTGAAGAAGAATGATAGTCGTAAATTTTTTAAATATGAGGTTGAAGAAGGATGAAAAAGGTTAAGTGGGCAGAAAGGAAAAAACAAGGAGGTGCTAGGTATGGTGGATGTTGAGAGGGGATTATCGAGAGAAATAATATGGAGGCCGGAAAACTGGATGTGGGGCCTTTGATCGGCAGTGGGATGTTGAAGACTGCGATAGAGGGGTTAATGTCAGGAAAACGAGGAAGGCGCAGGAATAGGATAGGGATGTTGGATGGGATAAAGAGAGTAGGGAAGTAAAATGAGATGAAAAGAGACTAGAAAAGTTGGATGTTGGGTTGTGTTTTGTTGGAGAAACAAAATATTTGCTAGTTTTGTCCATGCAAAACCAAATTCAACCAGTAGATTACTTATAGTAATTATATATTCACAAACGTCGCATAATTTCTTAAATATTTTTACAATTTATGCTGTGAAGTCCATACCAAACTGAAAATAATAGTTGGGACCAAAAGTGAAATTTGCTTTACTTCCAATGTGAACTATTGTAGTCTCAAGGATGAAATAAGAAGTTTTCATCAGGTATAGCCCTGTGGAAGTAAAAATTTGTTGAATGCTCAGACATGTAAATCACTAAAAATTCGGTGACCTCCTTATAATTACATATTTTACATCACAATTCCCTATGTATCCTTAGTTATACATTTCAATGTTTGAGTTTAACGGGGTTTGTGGTTGTCGGATTAAACTGACAAAATTTGTTTGACAAAGGAGAAATCATGGGAGGATGAACATTTTCATTAATTTATTCGAAGAACGAGAGTGGTTTGCAGTAAAACTTAAGTTTACGCCTAAGCAGGAAAAGAAAAAAAACATGAAAAGAGTTTTGCACGAAACAAGCGTAATTGGTATGAAAGGCACAGAAGGCTGAAAAGTTTGCGAAAGAGCTGAAAAAGACCCCATATAAAAAGCCATCTCGATTAAAAAGACCGTTAAATCCTCGTCAGCACGGAGTCAACTAGAAGTGGTCCCCTGCATCAGTTAACGTAGACCGGAGTCGAGGAAAAATATAAGAAGGCGGAGATGGAGAAGGGAAGTCATTCCTCACCCAAGATTCGCTCCGAAGGCGATGAGTATCTAATGTGGGTATCTTAACCTTCCCCATCCCATTCCCACTTCGCCTGGACTTTTCTTTTCTTCATTCCACCTCCCGTTTTGCCCGCCATCCCCTCAACTGCCGCCCCTGACACGAAGCTTAGAATGTTGGAGGAGGGGAGTGCTCCCTAGGGGGTTTGGGGGGTGGAGCCAGCGGGCCTGCCCACGGCCTGACTTCGCTTATTACTCATTTAAGCTTCACCGGGATACGGCTTCCCCGCCTTCCCACCCTCATCTCACCCCCTCCCCGCACCCCCACGGATTTAAGGTAGGCCGTCCCTTAGGAGGAGCTGTCTCCGGTACCATCACTGGATCTCTTACAATCTCTTAAGTCTAAGGAAGATGTGGCAAGGTGAGATAATATTAGCAAGAAAAGATCCCATTGGCTCACGAAGTGGAAGAGATAAGAGGAACTATTAATGATGATATAAACTTATGAAAGGCCAAAAGAATCACCAGGGAAAAGTGTTTCATTGAAGGTTGAGCCTTAAATTCTACTTTTCCATCAACCAGTATATTTCCTAGTAATAGCTAGACTAATTATGAACTCTACGACAAATAGACGTCAATGGTGAACTGAAACACATTCCTGCGAGCTATATTTATTTGAAGAAAATGATCAGGTAATTTATTAGAGAATGAAATGAAATAAATATGTTGAAGCATAAAATTACAAAATTAAGGCTTCAGAAGACTGAAGATGTTCAATGGAATATATTCTATTCCCTTTACTCATAAAATTTCGGAATAGTGCAACCATTGGAATAAAAATTATACCGTTTCCTCTTTAGGTAGAGGATATTCCACGCGCGTTTTGGACATGGGCAGTGAAACTAAGTCTTACTTAAGCATATTTACAGCTGTTGGAACTGAAGTTAATTAAAACTGGCTTCTTCCCTAAAAGTGCAAAGAAGCAATGCCAAAGGAGACTCTAGATGCCCGAGTAACTTTGCTTCATCCTAACTAAACTCAGAAACGACAGAAATAGAACAAGGAAGGGAAAGAGAGAGGGGGTGCCGGAGCTGGAGTCCGTGGGGATTTGGAATTCTAGAGATGGGCACGAGAAGAGGTGAGGGGAATAAAAATGAATGCAATATGGCTTTTGCGTCAAATAAATGACGAACGGGTGCGGGGATTCGGGGCGCGGAGGAGAGTGACGTTGATGGGGAAAATAGTGATGTTCGGTTTGGATGGAGAAGATAATGGATGACTGAAAGGGCGACGTTATGGAAACGGGATTCCACAGAAATATGAAAACGAAAAAAAACAACTATTTCCAACCTGACGGAGAATATGCTGACAATAAGTGTTTACTGACTCACAAGATGAACGGGTGGGGTGGAGCAGAATCTAATCGCACGGCAAAATTTAAAAATGTTCTAGGAGATATTGTGAGTATGCTGCGGCTTATATTTAAATAAAAGTGTGTATAAAAAGCTGCGGCAATATATTACGAATAGAAGGAATATGTATATTGGTGTAAGGGGATTAGATGCGAAGTCAGTAGCCTTTCCGACTCAAATACGAACCTCACCTTTCCGTGGTTTGCCCTCATATCACTAGCAAGCCATGACGACCGGGTGATCCGTGGAATAAGCGGTCAAACTTCAACGAAGTGTCGACGGTCTCCTAAGAAAGCGGATGAACGGGTGATGAGGCAGGGTACTCTATATTTTTGTTGTTAAAGGACTCCGCCTTAAAAAGTGGAGGTATCTCTTTCGGAGGTCAAGGATATTAGGATACATAAAAGGCCAAAGGAAAACCATTGTGTTAAAGGTCTTAGAGATATTCCTTGTGTGACCCCATGAAGTTCTTCTGTTTTTTATCTAAAATGACTCCTCATTCGAATCTCCGGAGAGAGCAGCAAGAAAAGTATCGACATAAAAAAAGGGAAATTCGTATGTAGAGAAGACATTTTAAGAGCCTTTTATAGGGTGGAACATTAGAATATCTAAAAAATCATAGAGATGAAGAAAAATAATATAAATATAGTAGACTGAGTGAGATGAAATGGAAGGGGCATGGTGAAGTAAAAAGTAGAGGGATTAAGTTTTTATTTTGTAATTAAAAAAGGAAATATTAAATAAGAATTGTGGTAAGGAACAACATAGAAAAAAGAGTGCAGAAATATTGTATAGAAATGAAAGCATAATCGCAATGAGGACTGGAATGTTGCCGAAAGATATGATCATCATACAAGTATGTTGATATGATTATCATACATACTTAATACTGAGGAGGAAGCAATTGAAAATGTCTATGAGAGAAAAGGAAAAGTCAATAAGGATGACGTGGATTGCTGTAAAATAGTTATGGCTGATTAGAATGCTGTTGAGGGAGGGAAAGAAAAAATAAAGAGTGGCGGGAAATTTTGGTCAAGGTGATAGCAATGAAAGTCGTAATTTTTAAATAATTTGTAAAGAAAGGCCATTTTTCATAAGTAACACGTGGTTCAAAAACCATAAAGGTTATAGGTATACATGTATCTCAAAATGATATAGAGATGGATCAGTATCATAGACTATATTTTGGGAAAGGATAGGTAAAGAAACGATGTAAATAAATCAAAAGGCTTACCAGGTGATGACGTTTCCAATGAATATATGTGACAAATGATTGAGATAAAAATCAAATTAAAGAAGATTGAAAAGGCAAAAGAAGAGAGAAAATTGGATTTGAAAAGAGTAGAGTATCAGAATTAAAATATTTTGGTCAGTTAATATCCATGGAAATAACTAAAGGCAAAAATGGAAATAAAAACGTTGATGAGACATGGCGAATTATAAAAAAAGAAACTCCAACAAAAACCGCAGCTAAGGAAATTGCAATACAAGAAGGAACAAGAGCAAAGAAAACTTGAGTAACAATGTAAATATTAATGAAAATAGAAGAAAGAAGAAATTATAAAAATATTGTTGGGGGAACATAACAGAGCAATCTACAGGAAACTGATCAATGAATTAAGAAGATGGACACAAAATCCTAAAAACAGATGGCTTAAACTTGAATGTGTCATTACTGAGGATATGGATAGGAAAGATCCGTATGATTTCCTTCATAAAACGTTGAGAAATTTTATAGGAGACAAAAGAAGAAAATGTAAAATAAGTGAAGCTTAAGACGAAAACGATAAAATAATGCATAAGGAATAAAATTTCATGAAAATATGTACGGAGTACATGGAGGATGTGTGTCTAGCAGAGAAAAAACTAAAGAATTCAATAAAGGAAAGGAGAAGGAGATATTAGGCAATGTGAAAGGTTATGATATATTAAAATTCGAAATAAGAAAAGCAATAAATGACATGAAGAATAAGAATAAATTGGAATAGACGAAATCCCAAGAGAGTTTTTCAAATGTCTAAATGATCAGAATATATGTTAAGCATGCGGTAGAATTATGCAATAAGATTTATAACACCGGATAATGGCCAGATGATTGGCTTCGGGCTATAATGATACCGAAACCCAGAAAATATATACGTACTTAGAAGTAGGATGGCCATAGAACCATAAGTTTAATACCGTACATAATATTTAAGCATAATGTTTTTCCAACATATCCTTAAAACCATAAATTGAAGATCGATAGGAGTTGTGGAAAACATATGGGAGAGAAGGAATTGGGATTTAGAAAAGGAATGGCAACGAGATATGTCATTGAGCTTTTAAGAGCCTTGGGAGAACGATATGGAGGAGGAGAAAAAGGGATTTCTACGCTTCCTAGGCTTGAAAAAAGAATTTGATCGTATGAAATGGGACCAGCTAACTTGAGGAGTGAACATGGAAAATTTTGAAAGCACCTCCTTATTTGAAGAATAAGGAGGTGCTGAAGAAGATTGGAGATGAGAGAAGTGCAACCCCCAATGCAATTCAGATGTGAAAAGGAAATTACATAGGGCCTAAAACAAGAGGTGAAGGAATATTAAAAAGAGCAATCGAGGGAATAGTGGAGAGAAAATGAGAAGAGGAAATGGGATATTGAAAATGCTGGATGATATCAAGGCTGGAAGAGTTATGAAGAATAAAAGATCAGGAAAAGGAAAGAAACTCAAGGATAATCAAGAATGTAGTGTGGAACCTGCCATGGGACAGATAATGATGAACTATTTAAATAGATAATTTAGTCTTTAATACGAATGCAAGTGAATATTTTATTTTATTACCAAATTATAACTTTTGAAAATTAAAATATGATAGCTATGAGTTTAGGTCTGGAAACTGTACTAGTATCGCACAGCAAAGTAAATAAATAATTAAAAATGAGACGTAGCTCGTCGTTTATGTGCCGGTAACGGTAAATGGACATATTGTGAAAGGCTCCATAGTTAAATGCTTTTTCCAAAAGTGAAAAAACTCCGTGATTCACTCTAGGCACAACCGTTAGCAATACTCATCATCATGAAGTTGGAATTATAGAGTTCGGAGTGCGCATAAGTGAAGAAAAAGAAAAATATCCTGAAATATAGCATGAACATTCCACTAGAGATCTTTGAATCAACCTGGAACGGAGACTATGGACATCCATCACCGATGTATTTTTCCGGTCATAAATGACCACTACAGTGGATTTGCAGCAGCAGGATTTCCCCTTCTTTGCGTCGCACCCGGGTGTTGCACAATTCAAAGGAGCAGAGAGCGGGCGTGAATGCATCTCGGCGATGGCTCCTCCGCTGCGATGCTAGTCCCCGAGGTGTGGCGAGGCACACTCTCTTGTGGGCGCTATTCTTCGCGGAGATATTTATACACGCGTGTGCTCGCGGGAGAAGAAAAGGAATTAAAGCGGGACGGGACAGCCCTCTCGATCGCTCATCCTCCTTCACATGCGTTCTTCATGAGGGAAACACGTGAGAGACGCATTAATATGAGTCGTATACATGGGGTGTGCGCACACAAGGGGTAGTTGTTTCCTGGCGGAGACCTTGATCCACGGAGATACGGCAGAGGAAGGTAGGAAGAAGCAAGGAGGCGCTGAGGGTTAAAAAGTACTACCGAAATAGCACTATAAACATTAAGCAGCCGAAAAATTGAGAATGTACCTCCATCACCCTTGAGAAAAATAAATATGAGATCATTAAAGAGTTTATTTTTGCATTTGTGGAAAAATGAAGAATAAAAGGTAGCTTGACTTGAAACAGTTAAAACAAAAAGCAAGACTGAAGTTCATGGCTTAGCCTCTGAGTAAAAACTGAAATAACACCTGACAGGCAATAAAAATAACTCTACAAGGAATATCCTTGGGGATTAGAAATATATTTGTGCTTGCATACACACACACACACATATATATATATATATATATATATATATATATATATATAAGTAAATTTTAGTGTTGTAAGAGATGGGCATAAGTGAATTGTAGGATGGAGAAGTTAATTAAAAGAAGCTAATGGGAGTATTTGCGGTAGTGGGGCGGAAATTAGGCGTCAAGTGCCCTTGGTTTAGACTGGGAGGTTCACAATCCTTTACATAAAAATAAGTGCCAATCTTATCTCCATAATCTTGTTATAACCTCTAAATTTTCTGCTGATTCTTGGAGGTATTCTACGGTATAGTATATATCGAAGAATTTAAACTTAAAACGAACGTACCTAAAGCCGTGAAACAATGAAAAAACGAAATAGCCAAGGCCGTGAAATTATCCTAACGTTTACGATTTTGGATATATCATTTGTCTATGTATCGAAGGATTTATTAAATTAAAACAAAGTAAATGAAAACCATACCCTTTCAAAGAAACCAAAAATTATGGCATAATAATGGAGATCCACCTATAGTAGTGAGTCTCAAACTGAGCCGACTAGTTTTTCCACCTCCAAACCTATCCCATTGAAGCACTCTTCCTCCTTTGCAGTGAAACCTCGATGTGTTTACTCATTTTCTTAGCCGATATTCACTTTCCTCTTGAAATATTCAAGCGGATAAGGGTAATATTATATTCGAGAAGAGGCAAGGGAGTCGTTCTCGCGTCGGATGCAATCCGAGGGTATTTTTCTCCACTTGTCTTGCCGCCTCGAAGGGTGAGTGGACGAGGACACAGGTGAGTCCCAGGATGCGAGGGAAGTTTTCTGGTTTTAGGTTATTTTTTTCATGGTAGCAGGTGGGGAGAAGGACGAAGAGAGCAGTGAAAGGGGAGTGGGGGCGGGGTTGAACACGAATGTGTCATGCTAAAGCAAATCGCGAAGGATATAGCACCTGTGTTATGAAAATGAGGGAAGCAGATGCGAATTTATTTCCTGATAAATTCACCAATTAATTTAAGCACCTTCATAGAGAATGAAGGAGTTGAATAAAGTTTTCAATTAATTCGATAACACTGAAGAATCTTGATTCCGTTTAATATCCAATATTGTGAAATAGCGATAAACTTCTATGCCATACATATTAAAAGATTTTGTACTCTTTCTCAAACTCAAGTCTACGTATTGGGAATCACTTTCTTAAAAAATCATAAAAATACTTTAAGTCTGTACTATAGACAACAAAATCTAAGATCAATAAATAATAATTGTGTCGGAATTTTGACAAAAATATACTGTCAGAGCAACTTACTGGTAATAAATAATTTGAATACTACAAATTATTCATACGGTCTTTTATGCGCAATATGTGAGACGTGGTGGCAATTTTCCTCGAAGCTTGACAGTAAGAGGCTCAATTATAACGATCGAGGGGAGCAGAATAAAGAATTGGGTTTCGTAGCGAGAGCCACCGTAAAGACGGCTCATTCCGGTAAGGAACACGCACTCCCTCGGTTTCACCCAGCGCGACACATACGTATTATGCATTCCAGAGACTCATTCTGACAATTACGCCTGATTTTCACGGGACACTTGGCGCTCACCCAGCCACCCTATCTCCTACATCTTGTCCCGCCTCCCGAACACCCATTAAGGACTCCTCATACCTCCGCCTGCTCACTCCATGGGCGCATACACACACCCACACATACACAAACACACCCCCACACACACAATCTCTCTCTCTCTGCCTTGAACATGCCTGCCTGCTATTCTCGGCTTACTTCAGAATGTCGAATGCCTGTTCCGTATTAGCATCAAAGTTATGAAATAATTTCAATAGTAACTTAATTAATAGGAAAGATATTGCTCCAGCGGATCCAAAAAGTACAAAGTAAGAATAAAATGTGGGTCTAACGATGGTTATTCAACATCTCAACAGTCCTTCAAATTTCGATAAAAAGTAATTGGTCTGAAATAATTTTTGGCCGTCTCGATGATATTTTGCATTTGAATTACTATAACAGGTTTCGACTACTCATTACAAATTCTGAGATCATATTTAGTGCATTCAATAAAGAAAAATTGGCGAATAGAGGTGACCAACGCTCGTGTGTTCCATAGAAGCATCAATATATGCAGGCAATCTAGGTGAATTTCTCGTCTAATATATTTGGGGGAAATTTCATTGGTATTGCCACTAAGAATGCATACTGGGAGCTTTAATTTATCGTATACATGCGTATATATCTATTTGTACTACTGTTTTACTCAAGTCAGATATGAATCGAGGAATGAATAATCAAGCCGTGAGCTTATCCTAGGATTCCGTTGGCTGTTTCACAAGTATTTTCAACAGCTTGTATTTTTTAACAAGTCATTGCATACGAAGTCGCCTGGTTGGAAGGTACGAATGAGAATGTTAAACATCACACATTGATGCCGCTGAAATGGATAAAGCGGAAGGTTTATCTCGCATAGTCCCTAATCGAGACGTGCGTCCGTCTTCAACCCCCTTCCCCCTTCAATAACCCCCTCTACTCTCTCCCAAGCCGAGACAATCATTCCCACACCCCCTCGGCCCCATCCCCTCCCCAACCCCCTCCACCCCCTCCAACCCAATCCATTCTCTGGAAGCACTCCCTGTGTGAACTTTCCCGCCGCCCATCCCTTTCTCCCCCGCCCCAAGATGCCCCTGACGCCTAACCCCCGCGACCCCCACACCCCTGCCCCTTCCGCGCGGAAATTCCTCCGCGCTCCGCATCAGAGCCCTACTTCGTTGCATGAATATGTAAATTGATTGGGAGAGAGAGGGACGGAGAGAAGGATGAGCTGGGCAGGGGATGGGAGTAAGGGAGGGGGTGCTGTTTGCATGGGAGGAGGAGGTAATGGAGACGAGACGGTGGGAAAGAAGGGGTGAGAGGAAGAAGAGGCGGAGGGGGGATAATGGGCGGGAGAGTCTGCTGCCAAGGTAAGAAGGGGATGGAAGGGAGAGGGAGAGAGAGGTAGAGATAGAAAGAGAGAGAGAAAGAGAAGCACTGGGTACGGGGACGCGATAGATTGCTCAAGATATTTGAAATAGGATGCGATAATTGGGATCCACACTTACCCCGTCGCACATCAAAGAAACTCCCCTAATTCATGAAAATCTCTTATAAAGTTACACCTGATGAAAATGCACACAGGCATATTTAACTGCAATATGAACTTATCTGTTAGAAGAATTATTTTTTCAGAGGGGAATGGTTCCATAGTAAATTATTAAGTAGAGTCGATCTTAAGTGGAGTGGTAGTAAATATTCGTAATGTCGACGGCAACCCGATTGCGCGCAATGTCCCGGGAATATCATTCCCGTGTTACGCGAATTCACACCCAAAACTTACATGCAAAGGCTAATGGTGAATTTATTCAACATTCTCGATAGAATGTGCCATTATAATTTTATATTTAAATAGCATCAATATTCTCATTTAATTTTTATTCTTTACTTGTATGTTGCATGGAAATGAAAGCATACATTGAATAAAATGCAGCGAACATCAATTTAATTCAATCCCAGTCTTTTTTATTCTGGGCCTCTTCATGTTTTAAATGGTTCTGAAACCAAGCAAAGATGGGGGAAATAGAAGTATGAGCAATTTATCTTAACATGTATTAATTTAAAGAAAAAATGAAAAAAAATGACAGCTGCCGGGAGAGAGAGTACAAACTGAGGAATTGACCGACTTAAAATTACGACCATCGCAAGCTTATGGGGTGTTTGATCATACGTATCATAGTAGCCATGAATCCTCTAGGTCATCATTCCCACTCACGTATTTTAGCAGTGAGAGGGGAATAAGGTAAAAATATTCTCATGCGTAGTATTCGATCCACTTCTTTTTCTACGGGAGATAGTGACCGCGTTATCAAACATTCTAATATTGTTTGAGCTTGTTTTATCAGTGTAATGTATTTCACGCCAATGCCGCTGTCACACCATTCTATGAATGTCACGCCGTTGTCACCAAACTGTTTAACTATCGCTTCACGAGCATTTCCATCAGATTTATATATATGCTAGTATATTCATAGATCACTCACAGTTGTGAATAAAGTAACTAGCAAAGAGATATTTTAAACTCAGGTCACAAAAATAAACATAACACACAAACACTTTCTGGATGATCAGCTCTATTTCCAGAAGGAAGAAGAGTAATGCTAATATAATAAATAAGTGTGCACGTATGCATAAATATTTATTTATATGTATACATAAGTAACATGTGCATATCCCTTTTTATGCAGCAACTATGTTTAAGTTGTGTTTTATTGTTTTATATATATATGTATAAATGTATATCCTTGTGCGTGTGTGTATGAAGAAAGGTATACGCATGTGTGCGTTGAAGAGGAAGCCTTCGGAGTGAGGAAGAGAAGGGAAGAGTTTGAGTGAGATTAATGAGGGCATGAAAGTAAAGTTGGTAGAGTTTCGTGATAAGGGAGAGGGAGGATTGGCGGACTGGGGGATGAGGATACGCCGGGGGCTGAGCGGAAGAAATGCGATGGGAAGAGGATATGCTCTGAGGGAGGGCAGGGAAGTGAAGTAGGGAGGAGGGGGGAGGGGGGGTTTGAGGTGAGTGGCGAAAGGAGGATTCTAGAGGAAGTGACGGCGAGAAGGGGGTGGGGACAGGGATGGGAAAGGGGCAGAGAGGTTTGGGGAAGAGTTGAAGGGGGATTTTTGGAAGAGAGTTTTAGGGGAGGAGTAGTAGTCTGATGGACGGACGTGAGGAACGAATTCGTTCAGGCGAAATTGAGAACAACGTGTTACTTTTAGCACAGCTCAGGATGAGATAGGAAATCGGGAGTTACTTTGAGGAAAGGCAGAGAATGTTATCAGCGAATAAGATGGTGGGGCTTCAGCAGGAGTAAGGTATGGAAGGTAAATTTGGATGTTGCAAATGAAAGATAGCCCATCGAGACACTTGATTATTAAAGCACCGCAATGAATTTGTTTCAGATTGTTCCTATCTGCCTTTGTTCATGATTCTTGTGTTAATTATTTTCATGGAAAATTATCTTCAAATACGTTTTAAATTTAAGTGAATAAATATCTATATTAAGTGAATAGGGGCACTTAAAAAGAGAAAGTACCTATGATATGTTTTTAGAAAAGTGGATGACGTATCAAAATTATAATGAAAAAAATTGGTGGGGAAGTATTGACTTCGATTGCCGTAGGTAAAACTGATCAATATAAGGTAATGAGGTTGGAAAAAACAATTATGATACACGTGATCAACAGCGCCTAAAGTACCAACGGTGTACAAACGCATATAAACGTGTACATACCTAAGTAAGTATGTACATCCGCAAAAGAATATGAGCGCACAGACCCACACCAGGTACCTACCTCTTCAAATGTCTAGCTATGTAGCAATTACATAAATACTTTAGGAGAGTCTATCGGTTGACGTTCAGACAATTGGAATACGAAGTAGACTGGAAAGAAGGTAAGGTTGGTGAGAATAACCAGAATCTTGAGTAGAGAGAATAGCGGGAACACTGACCGTAAGTAAGACACGAAAAACAAGAGAGGTGAGAACGCGAGATGAAATGGAGGAAGGTGAACGGCAGGGTTCGGGGCCGGAGGAGTCACGGGATCGGTGTTAACGGAGTTTTATACGGGTTCCTCGGTCGTAGGGTGGGGATGGGTGAAGATGCTGGGATGCGGGGTGGAAAGAGTGGGGCATTATAAGGGTTTGAGATAGGTTTTGAAATAAGACGCCCGAGATCTTGACGATGACGAAATTTACGAGGCAAGATTGCAGCCGAGGTTCTTCCCCGTCTTAAGCCTGAAGCCACCCTTCGGTAGCGTCATTGAATAGCGCTTTGCAGCGGCTGGAATCCCCAGCTGAAAATATTACGTGCGACGCCAAGGCTTCGCCTTTTAAATTTCACCACGAAAAATACGTTACTCGCCGAAGTCTAAGTCTAGTTTCATAGCTAAACTTGCTGAAAGACGACCGCTGACAATTTATCTTTAAATTCAGCAAATCCTCCTCAAATCCCTTTCTCACTTCAAAGCCAAAACCTTACACAGGATAAAACATTTGAGTAGGCATGCATTCCACTGAATGACGAACCTAGTTCTACTGGGAGTGAAAAAAGGAAGAAAATACAATTTTTCACGTAAAAAGGGTAAGTGGGGCCAACTAGATAAGATGTTATTATGATTCTCAAATGCATATTTAATTTTTCAAAACACGAGCTAAATAGTAGAAAAAACTTAATTTATCCTAAATAAAACAAAATATTTGATTAATGTATCCATATTTTTCTCCTCATCATTATTAGGACAAAATATAATTACTTTTACATTAATTTTTCTGATACTATTAAAGTTATTTGCATGTAAAAAGACAAAATTATTGGGGTTGGGTAAATAAACGAATGTAATTTTTAATATAAAAAAACAGAGGAGCGAGTCTCCCTGATCAAATTTCGTTTTTGAGCATATGAAAAAGTAGTAAATCTGCCATTCGTACAAAGTACGATGCTAAGAACCAGATACTGAGAACATTCCAAGGATGTTGTTCGTCATTGAAAAAAAAATTGGATAATTGACAAATATACCTTAGCTTATTGGCTGTTTGGTGAGGTTAAATTATGAAACTTCCAATTTAAACAGCGCTTAATTCTCGTAAATAAAACGATACGCACTCTGATCTCCACGTCATCAAGATTTCAAAATATTTGTACTCCGTGCTCAATAAAACAAGACGAGGTGCACAATGAAGCGATTGAGAATATTGAAACAAGGAACTACTCAACATCCTCCCTTTACGCAGCGTCATGGGAAGTTAATTGAAATCAGGAATCGGAGCTTGGCCAAAGTGCAATGAATCCTTTTGATGCAAACAGGTGAGGATAAATATTTGTTGAGACTTGGAAAGAGTGAAACAGGGAGAGAGATAAGAGTGTACTTTTCCTAGAAACAGTTAATTTCTTCACATTCCTCAATTGTAGGCAGTTATATCCTTTATACAAAGCTAATTTCAAAGACTTGAGCTGTAATCAAGTTTTACTCTGACAAAATATTTCATACAGGTAATTAATTACCTTTCGTAACCGAATTTGGGTGACAACACATGAGGAATTGGGTTTTACGACCAAGAGCAAAACATTATATTAATAACAAGTTATATGCATTCAATTTGCAATTTTTATTGTTGTATTTTAAGTTTTAAAAATATTTTCTATTGTTGATGTCACTATTCACCTTATTTGAGGAACAGAAAACGCACTTTTACCAGCCATAAACGTTTCGGACCAAATCGAGGCTTCCTTTCTCCACTTATACATATGAACTCTAAACTCTTACGCCTTCCTTTTTCTCAAATTGAGTTCTCTTTTGGCATTAAGGCGGAACTGAAGCTATGCTCTAGCCGAATTAGCAGAGTATTTTAATGCGCACTTGACCTAAGCTATCTCCATGGAAACGAATGCAAATTAGTGGATTCAGTGGAAGCAGAACCTTCCAACGATATGGTCACTAAGCCCATTAAAAATTCTAGCTTAAAATTTCATATTAAAACAGAGCCAGACGATAATGATTTTATATTGACAGCAGCTAACTTTAATGTTTATATTTTATTATCTAAATGTTCCCTAATCAAATGCCATCAGAATAAAAAAATAAAACCATTTCGTGGTTAATATACGAGTATATATGAAGTCATTTGAGGAAAACTGGGTTACATGGGTGCAAAAGAGATTTGGTTATTTCAATGGAGGCATTTGCAGGTGGGATACAAATGATACTATATGATCCCACGTATACTACCTTGATCAAAAATTTCCCGGAATTTATTCAGAAAATTAAAAATACAAGTTTATTCATCTAAATCTATATTGTCCCCTTCAAAGTAATCCCCATCGACTGCAACACACTTATGCCAGCGCTTGATCCAATCCTCGAAACATTTTTTATATTCGGTTTTCGGTATGTCCATCAGTGCTTCCTGCGATTTTTCCATTGCTTCCTCTCGGCTGCTAAAACGCGTTCCCCGTAATGGTTTTTTAACTCGATTGAACAGAAAGAAGTCACAGGGAGCCAAATCAGGTGAATTCGGTGGCTGTTGGATGGTATTTGTTGCATTTTTCGTCAAAAAATTACGAATAATGATAGCACTGTGCGACGGTGCGTTATCATGGTGCAAAATCCACGAGTTTTCTGCCCACATTTCTGGTCTCTTTCGGCGAATTGCTTCACGCAAACGTCTCATAACGCCCAAATAATACTCTTTGTTTACTGTCTGGCCTTCTGGCAAAAATTCATGATGCACTACACCGTTGTAATCCATGAAAACCGTCAGCATTGCCTTCTTTTTTGACTGAAAACGACGTGGTTTTTTTGGTCTCGGCTCATTTGGTGAACGCCATTCACTTGCCTGATGTCTGGATTGCGTGTCGTACTCATAAACCCACGTCTCGTCTCCAGTAATGATCCTTTTGATGAATGTGGGATCGGATTCAGCCTCGCAAATCATGTCTTTTGCGACGTCAACACGGTCTCTTTTTTGCATGAAATTGAGGTCTTTCGGAACCAACTTTGCTGCTACACAACGGAAACCCAAATCATTAACCACAATGTCTTGGGCGGATCCATAGGCAATGTTCAAGTCCTCCGCTATTTCTCTGATGGTTAATTTGCGGTTATTGACCAACATTTCTTTTACTTTATCAATTTTTTCACCGACTTTCGATGTCGATGGTCTGCCACTGCGTTCATCATCTTCGATTGACTCACGACCACTTCTGAACCGCTCGTGCCACTGGTAAACGACAGTTTTTTTTTAGAGAATCGTTGCCGAAACACTTTTCCAACATTTCCAACGTCCGTGCGCCACTAAATCCGTTTTTTACGCAAAATTTAATACAAGTTCGTTGTTGCAAATTTAAATCCATTTCTGAAATTGTAAAAAATCGCCAACACACACAGAGATAGATGTACTCTTGGCTACGTAACTTTTGCAAATGTCAAGTTATGACACTAAGATTTAAAGGGAATATCAACAACAGATGTACCAATTTAACAAAAAAAACAGAACTCAAATCGGAACGATGGGAGCGCCACACGGTGGTTATTCCGGGAACTTTTTGATCAAGGTAGTATGTAAATTTCCTTTCATGAAAAGCGAAAAAACATTCAATGTAATTTAATACAAAAAGCTGAAAGTAAGTTCATGGACTAAATTTTTCAAAAGAAATATTCTATTTTCATTTTTGTCAATAAGTATTTAAGCAAAAATTAGAAGTTAATTATATTTTATAAAATCCATAAGGCAATATTACATGCTTTCAGCGGTTGATAATGGATTTTTAAGTTAAAAGGTGAAACATTTCGTTTTTACCAAAAATATTGTGCAAAATGAGTAATGCCCCACTCGCAGATACCTTTGAGTCGTATCAACTCGGTAAAATTTGGATATCATTAAGACAAGGCTTGACGGTAAACAGATAGACGGTAAGTAAGAAGGTAAACATATAGTTTAGTTAGTTAGTATAAAATTATTTATTCTTTATGAAAAAACTTCAGTACATTAAAGTTCATTGAAATTTCATAATTTAATTCTCTAGGTTTTTGATGTAGATTATATACTATAGATTTATCAGTACAATTAACTATCAAGATTCAGACAATTCTAGATCGTGGGAGAGTTTGAAAACAAGATTTGTTTGCAAAGCACTACTCAAACAGCAAGTTATCAACTGATTGATATTGATTCCATCCTCCCCGCCAACCTTAACTTGATTATCGGTTTCCTTTTCTGCTGCCGATGTCAGCGAATTTTTAAAACGCCTGTGAATTATGGGCGTCCCTCCTCGGAGCAGCAGGAATTAAAATGGAGCGGAGTTGATTAAGAGGGAACAAGAGTGATCAAATCTATCATGGGTCTGTAATATTGGCTACGGCCGTCGTTGAATCATTTAAGAGGTAAGAAGAGGATAAAAATATACGTCTTAGCAAGGCGAATGTAATTTGTATATCAAGGAATAAGGAAAGGAGGATTATATAAAAGTAGGAGGGCCTTTATTGCACACTTCGCTAATTAGGACGAAGTCGACGTTTTTCATGATCAGACTCAGATCATGCTTTCAAATGCCAAAAGTTAATCCAAGAAACATCTCATGGCCTTCCTTTCTAAATATTACTGAATAAAAATCAAATCTATATCGCGAATTAAAAAATATAATATGCAGTGCCTGGGATTTTATCCACATATTTGAGATCAATGAAGTTCTAAGAAATTCTCTTTTCCCACATGATTATTCATTTATCGATTGATCTCATTGATCGATTGATTTCAACAACTACTTTGGAATATAAATTAAGTATTGGGTATATACATGTAAGATAAAGTTTATTTAAAGCAAAATGAATTGAAAATAAAATGTTATAAAAAGAGATGGTATGCATTCTAAGTTTAAATGATTCATTTAACTCAATTAAACTTGTGGACGTAACATGATTGTATGCCTTGCCATGTAATCAAATTATGTTACTGGTTAGACCTTCATAGACATGCATTGAAAAAACAGAAGATTCTCACTAATTTTTTTATATAAATACATAAATAGAATGCCATATTGGTTGAGAGGTTCTTAAAAACGTAAATATTCACATGATCACGGCTCTCTGGGATGAATTGAAAAGGTAGCGAGAGGCAATACTTGTAGTGCACGAAGAACAAGAGGTGGAGTGGAGGTTGGCGAGAATGCGAGCGTTGCTCTTCACCGAGGAATTCTCTTGGAGCGAGCATTGAATCTGCAGGCTTACATTAGAGGTAAAGAATGTGTATCCGTCCAAAATTTTGATTTTTTGCTCGCATAATCTTATAGGTGCTATATCGATTTTCTTCCTACTTCTCTCCGAAATTCAGACAAAATATTTTATTCAAACTTCATAAATTTCGACTTCAGCATTTATTTAAGAGGAGCACAGCCAAGCCTTGAAAACTTCTCACAATTATTTTCATATCTGGCATGGATTGAAATTATGTTTTTTATCCTTTCATTCGTGTTTGCATACTCGATAAAACTCTGAACAAACAGAAGGTAAAGATATAATTAGATTCGAAATCAGGTAGACGACTTGAATGCTCCGAAATTCTTTCGCTACAATTTTCATTACTACTTGAGGAAGGCAAAGGAGGCTCTTTTTGCGAGTATCTTTTCAAATCTTGAGTAAATATTCCAAGAGCTTTTTACCTTTTGAATTCTCAAATTAAATTTCTCATTTTCCATGAATTTTTCGTCAGATAAGAAATTTTACTGGATTAAACGTCACTAAATATTATATTTTGGAAATAGGGATCGTACTCAGCAGCTAAAAATCACATTTCTCTGATATATTTTCAGCAAATTTGATGCAAAAATACACTTTGGGAATTTAGCAGAGAATTAAAATGGACTACATGTACCAGCGGAAATAGCCGGGAACCGGGCAGAATGAAATCTATGGTACTCTGATACCATTCTGGCTACTGAGCATTATGAACCAAATGAGAAAGAGAAGTATGAAGGCTTTCATTGTTTCGCAATCTTGAAAAAACGAATCAGATGTGGTGACAAAGGAATCCTTTTATCTATCAATAATTGATCATATTAGTTTCTCAGTACCAAGTTCCGACGCTACGTCGTTGCATTTTATCCTCTGGCAAAAACGAGCATCATCTAAGACTAACAATATCTTCGTGTTTTAAGATTGATAATTTATTCAAAAATGAAGAATTTTGCAAAGGACGCAGTTAAAGAACTGAGAGAAGACAATACAGAAATGCACACCTGAACAAGTGAGGAATTTATTACAGAACACTTTGTGCTTTGCAATTACCAATTAATTTTGCATGCTTTGAGAATTTACATTATAGTATGAGGGACTTTTTACCGCTACAAGGTTTGAATGAGTCAAGACTTGAGGATGGAGAAGGACTTAAATAAAATTAGCAATTAAACTCAAGTTGACTTATTTTCCATGTCTTATCTCATGACATTGAATAGGAGAGGGTCTTTCAGCAGGTTGATGATTTTTATCTCTCTGTATTAAATGAAATATAAGGGTGAAGGGCCAAAGAAAGTCAGTCCTTGTTTTTGTTAAAATAATCTAGGGAGTAACAGAGCCATAGAAGAGCTTTGAGTTTCACTCTACTATTCCCACAATGGAAGTGGAACTTTTTATCCAGTTGTGGTTCATAGGAGTGTATTTGCATAAGAAATACCAATGGCGGCGGAACTTGCGACCAAAACTATAAATTAATCAAATGTAGTACCACAAACTCCGTCGGACTGCGTCTAAAACCTTCTGACAATGTGGACAACATTGAACGACAAAATGGCGACTAGTATATTCCAATAAGTTTTATTCTTTTAAAATCTTCGTGAAATCCTCTACGGACTACATCCGAAAATTTCTTACAAATTCCAAAAAATCTGAATTTTTATCATTCAAAACTTTAACATATCAAATGAAATACTTTCAAACAATTAAACGGTACCATTTTCTGCTTGCTCCTAGTTTCTTGAAATATAGTCCAAATCAAGATTATCCGAAAAACATTGCAAGATATAGCTGAAAATTTGCTTTGCTCTATTACCCCTATACCAATCAGTCATTAAATATTATATAGAGCTTAGGTTAACGCGCTTCAGTCTCACAGTATTGAATAATTTTATTATTGCTCAAAAATGCAATACAAGTAAAGTTACTCACAGTTCACAAGATAGTGATTCTTGGGATAAAATAGAGAGTTTGCAGTAAAAGAAAACTCAGTAAAATCAGTAGCGTTAGCTGGAAAATTCTTAAGTCCCACGGAAGTGAAGTTGCTTTCGAATGCGTCGTCAAAGGGCTAAATGGCCCTTTCATGCTGTCATCTCTCTCTCTACTCAATACTTTGATAATTTTGGGGCCGCCGCCTCCTGACCAATCGGTCTTCTCTAGTCCATCTTCCGGCTCCGCTGAAATCTCTAACCGTCCCTCCCATTCTTCGCCCTTTCGAAGAACATGTGAATTCTTGCGCCGTGGTCATTCCGGACCGTTCAGGCTGTGGTCTCGCCGGGGGTTGGGAGACACCACCAGCCAACAGTTCCTCGCTCCTAGTCTCCCAATTAAGAGAGAGTGAATCAGGAAAGGAATTTTTATCTCTCTGGGCTGACGGAGGAGTACTCGAATATCCAATCACACGGCACTACTGAATATTCAAACCCTAAGCTATCAAATTAAAATGATCCCCTGACTCATTGCCAAGTTTAAGGGGTAAACAGCCGAAGCCAATTTAGGATCATAGATACGGGGTTGCACTATCCCACGGAATTCTTCTAGGCTCTCATGTTCGACGTTTTAAATTGATCAACGTCAATTTCTTAGTACAAACTTAACCAGTTGTAAGCATCAGACAGATTAATTTTAGACGTTATGAGAGCTTTAACGGTTTATTACTTCAAAGTTATGTCAGGAAAAGAAATTACATCAAAATAACACACGATATCATATCCTGGAAATTCAATTACTCCCTGAGTGATATTTTTTTTCAAAGATTAAGTAGTTATGAGTTATAATTTAAAGAATATTATAACATACAATGATTCAAAATTTCATCATTTTCTCGATACTTTGTCTCAACTTACCAAATGTTAGAATACGAAAAGTCTTGATTAAAAACCTTAATTCTCATTAAACTCTAATTATTGTGTGAAATAACTGGTTTGGCCAATACTTCTTTCCCCATTAGTCATTCGATTAATTTCAAGTAATTAATAATGACACCAAGATTACATCAGAATGTCATCACAGTTCACCACTTATTCAAATATGTAAGTTGTATGAATTAAGCCTAATAATATTTTGAATATTTAATGGAAAATTGAAGCCCTATTAATTCCATGATATTCCAAATGTCTGTCATTGCTCATGTTGATGTATTTTAGAATCAAATAGTTTCTAAATCAGAGGTTTTTCCATTGTCAATTAATTTTGATTTCCCTTCTGAACGTCAGAAGAAATAGAGAGGAAGAGAAATCGAGTGGTAGCTCAAACATCCGCCCGCATCCTCTCCTCTCGCACAATTTAATACCGAAGGGTCCGATTCGAGGCATCCGTGGCAGACTGCATGACCACAGCATTCATGTTGGAAAGTTAATAACGAATAAAATCTTTTAGCCCTCTCACTGATTGAGCAAATTGGATTCTTTCAGGGCTGTCAAAGGGTTCTGACGGGTTCGGGAAGGGTCAATTATTGAAGGCATTCAGACGAGGTCCCCTTAGAGGCAATCAGCCAGCAATTGCGCGCTAATTGCCGGAGACCAGAGCGGTCACGCCCCACTCACCCTCGCCTTGCACTCTGAGGAGCGTAAGGATAATCAATCCTCGGCGTCCGTCCGTCCGTCCATACTATCTCTTAATTGACAACCACCAACCGCAGTCAGGTGATGAGGGGGTGAGAGGGGGGGTGATATCAAATTGCCATAGACACGTCACCGTTGGGGATCATTAGGGGTGCAAGGCAAGCAGGGAAGGAGAAAACATTACGAAGGACTAGCTCCCTCAACTCTTCCTACTAGAAAACCCATGTCATTACACGTGAATGAAATTTCTAAAAAAATCGACGTGATTTCTCAAACTGTCATAAAACCAGTTTCAGAGACATTTGACTATGACTTGCAACTATCGTGTCACGAAAGGACATTTTATTTTTCACTCTGATATTTTCCCTTTGCTCGCAACCCTGCGTGTTTCTGCAGAACAGTTGTGTATTGGAAGTATCTATATCCTTTTGTTGTGATTTCTTCACGTTTCAGTTAATATGGTGTTTTACTGCGAAAGGGTCAGTTCAGAGCGTTGTGGTTAACACTCCTCCTGCAGAACTCGGAGTCAAGTCTAACGAGTAAAAGATGATGTGAGTGGCGGACTGTAAATTTATTTTTTGTTCCCTCCCCAGCAGAAAAGTTCCTCTAAAGTAAAAATGCCAATGTATCTTTCCATTCAATTTTATTCGGTGCAACTAGTTTCGACGCATTGGTGTAATCCTCTGGTACCTGAGAATGGCATCAATGCGTCCAAACTAGTTGTACCGAATAAACTTGAGAGGAAAGATATATTGGCATTTTTACTTCAATGATAACAGATTTCCACATAGTCAAGCCTGAAAACATTTAAGATATCAGAAAATTTTCTTCAGTATTCCCAGAGCATAGAAATATTACCATGGTAACAGAAAAATAAATTAAAAAAGGATTACCACCACTTGATTTGCTAAAGAATTATTCCAATATCTCTATAGTTTTCCATTCTAGTCACACTTGAAACGAAATTATCATTCTATAGAAAGAGAACATGATTTAATTCCAGTTTATTTTCAATGAAAAACAAGCAATGAAATAATATTGAATGAAGTGTTGTTTCTAGTATGATCTACGCCAAAAAATATATTTTTGGAAACATTATTCTTTTAAATGTATTCTCTCCGAAGGTAGATGCATAATTTTGTTCAGTTTGAGTAATTCTTCACTTCATCATCATTAAAGCTCAAATACGTGCTAAATTACAATAGTTGATAACAAAATTCCAAATAGTTATGAAAACAAAGTTCCACGATCACCTTGCATTTATAAATTCTTTTTTAGATCCAGAGAATATTTTGATTAAAGGTTTAAGAGAGCAATAAAGTAATAGGAGCAACGATTGAGATTTTTGATAATATTATTTGGAAATATTGAACAATATTATAAAATGTTTCTTTTCTCATGGGCCTTATCTCAAGGCTCGATTTCAACTAAGACATCCCCAGAGTGCACCACATACAAGCGCACACACACGCACACACACCGCGTGCACCGTGGCAGTGGCAACGGTGCACGCGGGCCAAAAAGGGCCGGGGACTACAGATCCCGGCGGTAGCCACCCACCCCTTGCGTGCGGCCGCTCTGCTCCCCACACTCTTCCTGGCTTTCCCGCACTTTCGCCCCGCACCCCTGGGCCGCTCCCTCCCGCCCACCTCAATCCCCGCCTTTCCTCCAGATTAATCACGTGTGTGGATTGGAAGCGGAAGCAGCGACGCGGGAATACGGGGCCCCCTCGTACCGCGGCCTGCCGTCGGGTATTGGGGTGGCGGCCGCTTGAAGCCAGTCTCTAAGTACAGATTCCTTACGAAAGCCAACAACAATACGTACACTTAAGACATTCCTCGTTAGAGTTTTCAAGGATTACAATTATAGTTCTGAAAATCAACCACGTCTTCTGCATGACTTAATCCTCGAAAACATTCTCTAACGTCTTTGGTTAGTTCTCCAAGGAATCCAAGAAAAAGCCATGAAATTTGAGACAAAGGGTAACTGAATGATCAAACGGAAACAGTGAGCTATCTCAGCGGTTTGTGTCAGCGGTTGAGAGACTTTTGAGCTTCGCAGGACCCTTCCACGTATACCCTCTCGCATTCCGCGATGCCTCTTCAGTGCGGTATATGTGTATGACTAAACTGGTCTTATCCCTAAGCTTACTTAGGAAAAAGACACAAATAGAAT
The DNA here is from genome assembly GCF_022747635.1 of Hetaerina americana. Taxonomy (NCBI): domain Eukaryota; kingdom Metazoa; phylum Arthropoda; class Insecta; order Odonata; family Calopterygidae; genus Hetaerina; species Hetaerina americana. The sequence goes on from NW_027286985.1 coordinate 91,021,879, forward strand.
TAGCCAAAACGGACAACTAAATTAATCTAACAAGCAGTAAGCATTCTACTGTTTGCAACATTGAATGGTATTAAAATGAGCAAATATGAATGATTAATTAAATTAATGGTAGTAGTACTTTGGGTGGAATAAGAGAGTGAACGGTAGCAAAAAATTAAGTTTCTCAAAAAATAAAGGCTTTCAGTTTGAAGCAAGCCACGGAAGAATGCGCTAGCGAGCAGAACTTGCGATAATGGGTAGAAGAGGAAGAAAAAAAGGAGTTATTGACCACGGGAGGATGAGATGAATTAAACAGAGATATAAAATGATTGTTTAAAATCTGGTCGTGTTGAATACTTGTGGTTAAATAGTTATTTTGCAGGGATCAGCTAAAAATTCAAGTAAGATAAGATGATCAATACAGTGAATGGAAAGCAATTTCCAATTTTTTAATGAAAATTTGAATTGCGATTACCGGCAACAGCAATTTTAATAAAAATTAACCATAGAAAAAGAATCCTAAAATAAATTTAACATTTTACTGGAATTAAGGCAATTAGGGAAGTAGTAAAGGAAAGATGGCATAACCAATGTTAATTCCATAAATATACATAGAGAATAGAATTAAAATTCATCGTAATAACAACTCTACGGTTTCCATGCTATAACAAATTTGAAATACAGCGATCATTATGCGTTGATAAATGGGCCAAATTTTTGCACAAAATTTGCTAAGGAATCACTCAACTATCTACTCCATTACTTGAATATTTGTTGATAGGACGTTTAGGAACTATACAAAAAGCAAACCCACGCAATGTGCACAATTCGTAAGGAAGAATGAATTTGTAAATACATATAAATTAGTTTTTTATAACATTTTTTATAAAATCCCCTTAAATGAAGTATTTTTTTTTATTTTGAGGGCTTCATGTTCACTTCATTGAATATCATGGACACCTGGAACGCTTGTTAATACTCTACGTCTACCCGTTGAGCCTGAGTGACTTGCAAAGCCTCGGAGAAGCGGGACCGGAAGGGAGTCAAGAAGAGAGGGAAGAGAAGGAAAGAGGAAAGAATGCGTAGTTTGGACTTGGGTGAGCGAAAATGCAGGCACAATGGGGTAACTGGACTTCTCTATTTTCCGGATCGCGCCCTCTTATGTCCACCATTACTTCATCTTTGAGTAGGTCAATGCGGAGATGGGTCCACAGAAAAAGATTGCTCATCCTCTAACCACACGCTGCTCACCGATCTTTCACCTTCCTCTTTTTTTTATATTTTTTGCAAAATTTGACTCCTTTTCCCGCGTTATTTCATTTTTTTTATTTGATACCAATCTAGACAGGTGATGGGACCGGTTTACCGGATACATATTTTTGATGCCATAATATTTTTTGATATTTTGATGATCTTATAGTATTTTGATGACTCTTTTTTCAAACGTTTGCTGAATTTTTCGACAGAACGAATAGAGAGTACGCTTCATCAATTCATTTTGGGCTTAATACGATGAAGATTCCTCAATATTTCATTGGCAGCCTCGAGGATAAGAAAATTTCCTACTTACTAGTATTAGTATTTGCATTTCTGCAGTATATTTATAAAATTATTGACAGTTCCTTTGGATATTAACAGAAGTTATCCGTTGGCATATGAAATTATTTCATTTCAATTACGTACTTATATCATTCATTTCATCGAATATCTTATTTTGAGGACTCAATTGATATAAAATTATGCCCAGAAGGTTTGTGCAATTTCCTTGAATATGCTACACAATAGGTTTTTATGGATTGCAAGGAATATTAACGGAATACTGTCTCTCTATTCCAGAAAATTACATTCCATTATTTCAATATAAAACAGTCACATGCGCTATTTATTTCATGACCAAGGTGTTTTGAACTAATTATAATCAGCCTAATATTATTCGTTTCCCTGTTGCCCTTAAAAGTTTTAAAATATTACGTGAACATAAATAACTCACGTGAATGTATTTGCCATTGATTCAGTTTCGTATTTACATTTAAAGGAGAAGTTAGTAGTTATTAGGGGAGGCGACCGACAATTTAGGTAATATCCACCATTAGGGATGGATGGGAAAGAAGGAAGGGTGAAGAGAAACTCGGTGTCGGCATTAGCCTACTAAGCCGCATAGCCTAACCGCCGAATCCAGGAATACAGATTCGGACCCGGGCTCTGTTCTTGGGAAAACAGTGCATTAGCCACCGTGCCATTCCGATATTACAATCTAAATATACCTATTATGAGATTTACTATTGCCTATCAACATAAAAATTATTATAGATGATATTCCTGGCAGAAATATTCTATTATTTAGGGTTCGAAAGCCTTGAATGTTACCTGTTAATATTATGAATGACACCCATTACGAAAATTACTATTATAATGTCCTATTATTACTGTTTCCTCTTAGACTTTTTAATATATGGTCAAATATTTTGTGATAGTTTTATCAATAATTTTGTATCTTTATGCACACGAAAAATTTCAGAGTTTAAGAGGACGCCTCGGTAGCTTAAGTGGCTAAAGCACTCGACCGAATATTGAGGGATCTGGGTTCGAATCCCAGTCAAGGCGAATGATTTTTACACTCTGAAATTGTTGCATTGTAAGCAAAGAGTTACTTTGATTAACAGAAAAAATCAAAGAGAGTGATTTCATTTCGGGGCTGAACTTTACTCGCCTACTTTTATCAAAAGAAATCTATCAAGTCATTATGAAAAATGATTAGAAATGGAGCTGATATACTTGAGAGCAAAATTCAAGAGCGGTTGGAAACAAAAAACAACTCTGAATTTTAAGCACACCTCCCTTGTTATGTATCAGGTGCAAAAGATTCAAGGGCTAAAAGTCTGGCTCATTTTGCATAGAATAAACAGGGTGTGCTTCACAGCGGCATCCGCTGGAGAGTCTTCCCTTAAGTTGCGGTGGGGGGAGGGGGGGTACGAGGCTGGAGGCTGGATCATCGCGGATTTCCCCAGTCGGCCATCAAAGTTTAAAATTTCACCGCGCCGGAACTCCTTCCCACCGTCCTCGGAAAAAGGAACGCGAAGAGTAAATTTGACCACCCGTCACTCCAAAAAAGCCCATGCGAGGCTGAAAGGCTTATCAACCACTATCCCCGAAATAGCAAGTGTAAATGTAAAATGTGCACCCAACCGAAAAATCGTCAGGGATGTATAAGAAGATGGGAGAAGTGTGAAAGGAAGCGTGGAATGTGCACTGACGAGCCAAGATCTATTTTCCTTCGATTGAAGCCAGGAAACAGCCTTGACGTTAATAGTCACGCTAGGAATCAGTTTAAGAAAATTAATTCGTGCATGAGTGTACATACACGCTCTACGAGAGACACTAAGAACCAAGAAAGTTATGATGCACGACCGAAGAGCAATACTGATTCTGCTTTCATATGCTCTGAAGGTATAATGTCTCTGATGCAGTGCAGAGGGGAGACTTAAAGCACTTTGGCACTTCATCTACTCGTCGTGCTCACCGCCACCAGTCTCTTGACGCAACCCGAGTGCCCTCGAGCGTGTGGCGGTGGTGGGGGAGACATAACTCGGATGATTGTTCATTGGAACGCTTGCCTTACAACGAAATATAAACAAGTATACATCAGCGAGAATTAAGGATATCCATTTTCTTGCTAGCTTCGTTTATTATTGGAAACATACAATGACTAAAATTTAGCTACTTCAACTACTTGAATTTAGGATCTGAAAATGTCTTTAGAGAAGAAAATTAAAGTTCGCAATACCGAATTGGAACCACACACCCACAATCGGGAAAGGATTTAAGACATAAATACGGTAGCTATCTGGATATATTATTCAACAACGATTTAATTTTAAAACATCATAATACAAAGAGTATGCGAGACCAACAGTTTTTTATTCTTCAAAGGTACCGCTTTCCTCAATTATCTTTTAAAAGGCTTTCTGAAAAATAACTCTCAATAATATTTATTATACAAGAGTCAATTACATTAGACTCTTTTGATTTAAGAATATCGAATAGTAACATAAAAATCTTCTGAGAGAGGTCTTTTTCTTTCTTCATTAATACCGATTGCCAATGGAATAAAAAGCGGTCATATAAATCCTTAAGTGCACTGCCAAATATTTACTTTTAAATCATATTTACTTAAAATTCACTGCACAAATATTACACATTGCTGTTTATAGTAGTACAGGAAATTTTTACCACTTGGTCCTCTGGAGAGTACCAATTACATAAATGTTGACGATTATCTAGTTTAAATATGGGGAAAAGAGCAGAGTTATGAAAACGATAAACTCAAATCGTTCACAGGAAACATAATGAATACAATAATTGTGAACCCATCACCAATTTCTATAATTAATTCACAGTTTACATTAAATGGACATATGAATGCTTTTTTGTTCATCTAAATCAGCTTGGGAATTCCCTGGATTTTGATTAAAACGATAAATGCGTCCTCGCAAATAACTCTGGTGTCACGCCAGAGAAAATTTAAATAATCAATTACCAGCCATATTTAATTATCGATTCAAAATATGAAAAGAAGAGAGTATATTTAATGAGAGGTGAAGCATTGGTGTTTCCCTGGTAGCGCTCTGGTGTTTCCTGAGTGTGAAGAACAATATAGGGCTATGAGTTTAGAAAACGCGCGGATTATCAGGGAAACGATCAGCTAAAAAAAACATACTAAAGTATCCAATTGGTGTCTTTCGCCAAGGGATTGATTCGTTCAAATGCCGAATAACTTATTACGTCACGGTTGAGTCGCAACTGGCGCAATCATAAAGATTTGAATACCTTCTAGAATGCATTGGCTTAAAGTAAAATGCTGTCAGATTCAATTTACATTCTCAAATTAATTCATACTGAGCCAAGTAATTTGAAAGTTGATTATAGAATGTGGTTGCTATTAATACATATTTGCAATTTTAAATAAGTTTCACGAGATCCAAAGCCAATGGATGAAAATTATAATTGCCAATTATATCTACGCTACATAAATGAGTTTTACTGAAAACAGAAATATGCACATTGCGGAGTATTTCTTTTTGAGATATGAAATTGCATTTGCGAGTGGTGCAAATTCCTAAATATTTAATTAAATTAATCAAAAAATAAAAGGCGATTCCTAATAATAATACTTAACTCAAGAAGGCCTGCTACGATTAACAAAATAGAGTAAGATGATCAAATTATTGTAAAAAAAGATGCTTGAAAATCGGAATATTTTGCCACACGCAAAACCTTAGCCAATACGATATGAGTAAAACAAATGAACGTTTTTATTCTCCTGGTGTCGGTTGTGATAGCGATATCCCTGCAAATCTAACCATCCTCACAGCAAATTTTGTAGTCAAACCATGAAGTACAATTCAACTGGACAAATTTTTAGGTTGACTAATGTCTAAATATGATTGTCAATAGAAATTTTCAAAAAGAATCTGTTTCAAATTTAGTGCTAGTCAGTTGAAGAGCAACTAAAGGATAAATCATAAGAATAGCAAATATACCATCCATCTTCGCAGGGTTAAAGAACGCCCTGCAGGAGGGGGAAATTTGCGTATCGGAATATCTTAAATCCCGACCCCGATCCGGATGGGGGATAATGGCAGTCGCGAGGGAGGGGACGGCCGAGAAGCGCTTTGGGTGGGGGAGCCATGGGGCAGGGGTGGGCAGGAGTGAGTCGGGAGTAAGGGGATTGGGGGGACGGGGGTGGAAAGAGCAAAGGATCGGTGGATGTAACGGTGGAGGGGGAATGGAGGGAGGCGGGGGCGAGGGAGGTTGTTTCTGTCTCGCGGAATATATATTGATTCGAATTTACATGCAACTACGTCCGGAATTGGATTTGATCGGCAATCTCATATCCAGGAAGTGGCGAGGCGGGAGAGGGCGTCGGGGAGAGAGAGCTGAGAGCGAGTCGCGGATGGGGCACGGGGTGACGTGGGAATGGCCTGCCCTCTTTTACTTGGGATTTTCTCACACCCATCCCCGCATATATATTATATATATATATATACATATATATATATATATACATATATATATATATATATATATATATATATATATATATATATATATATATATGTGTGTGTGTGTGTGTGTATGTATATATATATCTATATATATATTTGGGAGAAAGATCTGCTGGAATAATCCCGGGCAGAACGATTTTCAAAGCGGGAAGACGATAATCTGAGAAAAAAAGAGCTGGGAAGTAACTGGTGATTTTTCTGTAAGGCTTTTTTACTTGAAAAGCCAAAGCACGGCCATTCACTGAACTGGCCCATGGCGTAAAAAATCCATACCAGTCTTTAGTAAGAAATGCGAGGCAATATTTTATGAGAGATAAAACTCCTCTTCAATCTCGACGATACTAGTGCCATGCTCCAAGCAAAAATATTTTGGTACATTTTCGCAGTAATAGTTACGGAAAAATTTACGTTTTAAGCTAATCTGAATGAAGTTTATTGAATTTCAAGTCATGGCAATTATGAAAATAAATTTAGGGCTTCAAAATACTTTAGTTTAATTTTGGAAACAATCTAACCCTTTATGAAATAAACCATCAATGCTAAATGGCAAAAAGAGAATTACATGAAACAAATTAACTGCTGAATAGTATTCTGTGCTCTTCCTGTCATTTTTCATGCGCACATCATACATGCGTAAACATCACACAATATGAATCTCAGGTTTATTTTTGGAAAACATTATTATGAATAATAAAAATGGAATATGCACTAGGCACTTTAGCCTTCATGAAACATTCTCCGTTAATGGGAGGATTTTTTTGAATTCGCGCATGAAAAAATTTAACAACGGTTACCTTCCCGCTAGAATTTCCATCTAAAGCATTTTTCCTGAGTTTTATAGAGATTTAAAGGGATTTTACGAAATCTCAATGGCGACTGAAATTATTTCCTGGCTCGCATGATGGCAGCGATATGAAAAACTCCCCTCATGTATGAATAAATCACGTAACTATACGAACGCGTTAACTGCAAAATACGGACGAAAGTAGGGAGGTCGGAGCGGAGGGGAAGATCGGAATGTATGTATGGGGAATTATTATTATTCCCATAAAAACCAATCTCCTACATTCTCACAACCCTACCGCTCCCCTTTTTCCACGCATGCCCAACCTCATATTTCGCATCATCCATGGCAACCATTCCTTCTCCCCAATGCACCACCGCCACCGAGAATTCCCTCCCTGGGCAACCAACATCCATTCACCCAGCGCTGCCTCCCCCCCACCCTCTCAACCGCCGTCGCTCCAATTTGCCGCCAGATATCATTCCACCACTCTGCCTCCGCCGTGGGCCTTCATACCGCCCTTCCCCGGGGGCCCACTCACCTCGAGCCCTCACCCTCACTCCTCTCCACCCACCAATCGGCCCTCCGCCTCGCGTCTTAATACAACCACGTGCGTACGAATCGCTGTTGTGGTGAATATTTGGTCTTGCCACCTGATACGTATTTATCTAATTGTTAATTTTTATTTCAATCATTGCTGCTTTTCTAATCCTTAAATTAACAAATATAACGGACCCATGATATCCCTCGATGGATTTACAATCTTGAGTTATTTATAAATCCTTATAAATGTCGGTAAATATCATATATTAAATTTCATAACGTATTTCTTTAGCTTTATTAAGTCTACTAAACAGGCACCTTTCAACAGAAGTCACTAAAATTCCGTAAAAAGTCAGGATATTACGATTTGATTTTTAAAAAGATTTTCAGCTGTTATTCTGAACTCTTATTTAACTGCGATTTGCTGGAATTTATAAAATGATCAATAATAATTAAAATTAAATTAGCTTAGTTTAAAAGAAATTCGACATATAAATACTAAAACTAGATGTCACAAAAATGAGAAAAAATCGGTTTTACGTCGGAAAATATAGGCATTTTTTGAAACTTAATTATTTTCATAGACTATTCATTATTATTTTTCCTCATAAAATTCAGTAGTTTCTTCTGTGGAATGAGAGGAATGGCAACCACGACTGCCGATCGCGATCCGTCGTCGCGTCCCTCCTTAGAAGGCGGCCCCGCACACATTCCTTGGATCACCCTACGCCAGGCAGACAACACCCTTTTCTTTCTCACGGCACTCTATCACCCCCGTCAGTCAGCAGCATCCCGGGCCTTCCTACGCCACCCTCGGCAGTATTCCCACCTCTCCGATCCCTTTCAACGTGATAGGGAGGCGGAGACGCCTCCGGTCCAGGGCACCGGTACGGACACCGGCATTAGCGGGGGCGCAAAAGGGACGTGGGAAGGGATGTGGGCTCTGGGGGCCGAGCGTGAGGAGAAGGATGCGACGAGAGAGGACAGAGGAAGGGAAAAGATTTCTCAATACGCACACGACGGATAAGAATGACATAGCATGAAGGGCGACAGTTTGACGGTGGAGTGAGACCGGGGGGATTATTTCAAGATTGAACGGGACACGGCACGAGGCCAAAGGTTTTATCGATATATCTCGTCGTGGCCGTTTGTTGCTCTACTCTGGTCTGCCCATATTGTTTCGCTTGGTTGAAGGTGATGGATGAGACCCACGCGCCACGCGTGGAGGGAAGACGAGACCAATGAAACCATGCTTGTTCACCATTCGCCCAGCATCTCCCTTCTGCATGCAAGAGGATCATTATCGCCTTACTTGAGGCAGCACTAGCTGTATTTATCCAACCTTTAAAACAATACTTTTTGGTCCGTGAACCAGAAAACATCAACCTACAGTTACTCGCAAATAACGCACCCACGGATGTATACTCGACCAACTAAGGCACAATTTACATGGCGCAAGTATGGCTCTATGTCCCTCTGAGTGAAATGTGAGAGGAAGTGACAACAGTGATGACGACACAGATGAATTGCTGAGTAAAAACACTGATGTGAACGGATAAATTGGTAAAAAAATGAGTGTTTTCATTTTATGGGAACCAGAAATACCTATTAAAAGTTTAAAACGCAATTATACAGTAATGACAATATGTACCTGTACAGTATGATTACCGATAAAATATTATTAGGAAAGCCAAAGCGAGAATGGCTCATTCGTGAAGAGGGATTTATTTTTTAGATCTGAACCACAAATGAATGAAAATTAATGGAAATTATATAATGAGAAAATTATGGCAGAAGACCGAGTAATTTAAAAAATAAACTTCTTAAGGAGAGAAAATTGACAGAGGAACGACAGTGAAAGGCAACACATCTAAAGGCATTCAACGAAAATTTACACTTGAATACTTGTTAAATTCCTACTAGAGCCGCTTATGTTTTGTCTCGATACAAACTGTTAGTTATTTTGCGTAATTATTAACCGATCTTTCCAAGAATTCCGCCTAAGCAAGGGGAAAGAGTCAACGTCGAACATGCTTCCACAATATTTACTTGCCTTCTGGCGTCCCAGCCTTTTGATGACTGTTTTCCTCCACGAACCTTTGAAAGACGCCATCTCCTCTGGGCTCACAACCTTACCGTTAATCAAGTAAAGGGTGTGCAACAAAGGAAAGGGAAACGGGGAGAGGACATTGCCGCCGTAAAAGCGGCGCTGGAAAGGGGAAGAAAAGGAGGCGGGGAGTTAAGGAGGGCGTGACAACTATGGATGGTGAAAGATGATTGGTGGAAGTAGTTGGTTATAAAGGGTGAGGAGTACGGCGCTCGACACAAAACACGGCGAAAATTTGCGGGATCCGAAGATTGTCTCAGCAGGGAATTGTAGCCTCCTAAAGGGATCCAGCCTCCCCCTCTGGGACTCTTTCCCTTCTGCTTATCAGCAGGTGAGCAGCAGATTTTGGCTCTACGACGGCGTGTCGTGGTAGGAAAACTTGTGCGGAAGCGGTGTCAATTGCAAAAGCACTCTAGTGGATATCAATAAGTTTTTTAATGCTAAAATGTATAAAGATGAAAACTTAATAGATTCTGTGACAGCTGGGCTCGAAGTAAAACGATTTTAAAGTTCTCTCACGCACTATAATGGCAATTTTTTTTAGAAAGGACTCCATGAAACGTCGGCGGGCTGAAGCAGAAGGATAACAGCAGGGTAAGAATTCATAGCTACAACTTCATCATATCCAGAAAGTAACGTGAGACGCAGAAATATTCCCCATGATTTAATGAATAAATCATAATACTTTAGGGAAAATATATAATTTTCATTTGATAATCTAACACCTTAAAAGGTGAAATTTGGTAAATATATGATTCATTTTGGATCGGCATGAATTCTTATGAAAATGTCATCTCTCTTCATATAGCACGAGGTAGCACTTACACATTACCGCATTTGAATAACGATCGGGTACTCAATAAAAATATATTCATTTATTGGAGAAAGAAGTGGTGATGGATAGTTATCGCTTCGGAAGGCAAACGAGGGAATGGTGCAATGAGGGTCACGTTATGCCCTGTCGTGCCGCGGGAGCGACAGTGGAGTGCGTGCTTCCAGCAAGGGCAGGAACTCGAATGCGACAAGCGGGCACCACGGAAGGCGGCGACATAACGGATGAGTCGGCCGGACCGGATAGTGGCAGTGGGGGCGGGAAAGAGGGGACCAGGAGGCCGGGTGCCGCCGAGGCGTGGAGGAAGCGGTGGAGGAGGCGTGGAGGGAGCGGTGTAAGGCCTACGGCAGACGAACACTTCATCAAAACTCGTCAGATGCTATTGTAAATGAGACGCACCCCGAATGGTTTCCGCTTCCGATGCTCGATGGCACAAACGAGCGGTGACGGCGGGGGCGGAGAGTGGCGCGAGGCGGGAGGGCAGCGGCCAATGGGGTAGGAGGGGGGTATGGGAGTAGCGCCCTGTGAAAAGGAATGAGCTTCCAATCAGGGGTTTGATTTCACTCCAGGGGAGGAGACACGCTTTAAAAGTCGTTGTGAACCATTAGAAGAGCCCACGTGATAGCATTTTGATGAAAATAGTTCATCGCCGCTCTTCATTTGCCTTGCATAAATGAGTCACCCTCATTTTCGGCAATACTTATACTCTCTCCAAAAAAATCAACTGAAATAGATAAAAGTAACCCCTTGCTAATTTTTCCGTGGTCAAAAAAGTCATCTTATGCATAAATTTGGGATGAATGCCAACCTATATTCAGATGTGAAATACTACACCAATTGAAAGCTTTGTGCTAGACTAACCGAATTATATTTCACAAAGAATACATGATCCATTGCTGACTGGTGAGGTACCGGTACATGATCCCCGACTGCTATCGATCTAAGGTTTGAATAGTAAAAGTCCATATAACTCCAGCGTCGGTCTCCACGTCATCGGCTCTCCCCGTCATAGCTTCTCCCCGAACGCCCCACGGCCAATATCACGCCGGTTCATCCGCGCCCCCTCCTCCTGCATATGCCGTCCCGCTCGTCGTAGGCGTCCCACGCACCCCCACCGCAAACCCCCAAGGGGACGGAGGACTCATCCGGGAGCAGCAGAGTGTGGTCGGTGGTTCATTAGGAGGGGGGAAGGGGGCTTTCCTCCTCGGACATAGTAGCTGACAAGTTGCACGCGCGGACCTCCGCCGCCGCATTTCCTCGCCATTCGTCACCCGACGCCCCCTCGCGGAAAGGTTTGGGTGGTGGTGGTAAGTAGGGAGAGTTGTGCGTCCCATCCGGTCAGCGACACGAGGGAAGGGGGGCGTTCTGGGTGCGCGAGAGACGGGCACCCTACCGTCGTATCCTCCCTTCGCAGTAAGTGACTGTTTCCGTGCGTCGCTTCCGAGTGACACGACAGCGGAAGCGAAAGGAAAATGAAGTACTCCTCTGCCGTCCCATCGCGGAAAGATCTTACGTACACCTCCGGTGTGACAAAGTGGATAGAAATTAAATGAAGAGTGTCATGCTGGGATCACCTACTGCAGGTAAGGTAGAATTGGGGATAACGAAATCCTAGACATTCGAACACCGAAATCCAGTCGACCAAATCATAGTAAAACTACTACTAAGTAAGAATTTTGCAAACGATAGTGACACTGCGAAGGCAGTAGGTGATCTTGACAGCAGGTGACGAAGCTAGCGTTTCGGAGCTTCTAAAATCCATTGTACAGGGGAAAGAAAGATTACTTACCGTGAAAAGTCAGTTCGATAAATCTTTCTAGTCGCTGCCAATGAGAATAATTTCAGTTTTGAAATGATTCCTGACACTACCAGGCTTCTGGTTTTTTCCGCCCTGAAAAATTTGGACCCAATAGTAAATATGGTTAGTAACCCCTTTTAACACCTGCTTCCATTCTTTTGATTCTTTCTCCTGTCCCTCCAGATGCGCAGTCCCATGCCACAAACTTTTGTGACAACTACAAGATACTACATTGCATTTTATGTCCCAAGTTATACATGAATGGATCCACCCAGCCTTTTTGCAGCCTCAACGTAACTATTAATCTCTCTTAAATACACCTCCTTAATTAATGCACGCATTGCTGGAAGACTGTATGAAAGTATGATTTTAAGTTGCGTATTTTGGCGTTGATTGAATCATTTGATCATTTAATATCTAAGGATCAGCTATCTTTTACTATCGGACACCTTCGGTTTGATTCCATTTACGTGAAGAAGACTCACTGCTGAATAATGGGTGGCAGATATATAGAGCGTTATCGCAAGCATCAATGGTGGATACAAGAATGTCTGTTTAAGAGTTGAGAGTATACCTAATTATAATCCAAATTTTTATAATTATTTTAGGTATAGTTATAGTTTATAATTTAGATAATTCATAAGGAAAACCGAATCCACCGTATGATACTATGTCTGAGATTTCCTTTCGGGGAAGATATTCAGTAAGGGTCCTTGATCAAGTATTATTTGAGCATGAACCCTGGTGATATTCTACAATTGCTGTTTGTAATCTAATGAAGATTAGAATTTCTGTGACTAACCGCGTCTTCTTCACTTGGCATAAGAAGTCATCTATAAGAATAATTCTAAAAATTTACTAAAAAAACTGAAGATAGATTGTTGAGGGGCTTGGTAACAACTTTACTCTTTTTATTTTCTTTATTTACCAAGTTTAAAGAAGTCTTAGCCGCAGCCGCTGTGGAGAAAGCATCTCAACTGCCATAAATTAGGCTTCTTTTACCGGAAATAAGCTTCTGTGTAATAGTTGGCCGTTTATTTCTGTATTAACCAAATAATAAGACGCTTACCCGATGAATTAACGTAATTAATGGACATTGAGTCACTTAAATTAATAACGCATTATTAATTTCTCAAGTCATCGAGCCATTCAATCACCTCATTTTGCTTGAAGGTCTCAGTTTTTAGTATCGTAGGTACCTACTTGAATGCCTTGTGTCAAAGAATCATAGTGGAACAAAAGGAGAGGTGATCATTAAGAAACCCACTTCCTTCCCTCGCATTCCACTCGCCGTTCTCACTTCAGCCTCGGCTCAATGCGCAGCAACCCCTTCGCCCTTGCTTTCGCCCTTTTTATGGCTCAGCCAACCGCTACGGGCCTGAGTTCTTGACGTCTGGTGGATGTTATGGAAACTCCTTTAGTTTTACGCCTTTGCCCCATCGGAGCAAGGCAGATTAACCCCTGCCGGCGGATGCCCTCTCCGGCCGGCTATGACACGATGGGCCGAGCAACCGGAGCACTGGGGGGTGACGGAGCGGGAGGTCGCGATTCTGGGGGTGAAGGGGGTATCTGTGGCCAAAGGATTGTTCTCTCCACCCTTGCTTACTTGCTTCCTCCCCCTCGCTCCACCACGTCACGCCTACCGCACCTCACCAAACCATCAACTCCCGCTCGGGAGCTTGGAGATGTTTCCAGGAAGGGATATTTCCCCTTGAGGTTCAGATATTAATCATTTGAAGTTTACATAACAACAAATAATTTGGAATATGCTTTTATTTGCAGATAAATTTGAATTACTGATTGGTTTTTGCTAACAATTAGGCAATAATTATAAATGAAGGAAACAAGTTGAATGCCGCCGGTCAGATTTCAGTGAATCGAATCAAATAACCAAACCAAAAGTATTCAAGCATAGATTATTATTAAAATTAATGATGTGTAGAGGCTCTTCTGCTAGCCAAAATATTTTTATATTTGTCGGCGTAGGTTGCATGTTCCAAAAATGTACTCACCTAAATTCCTTATCGAGGAGTAAAGCTTTGGAATGAGTACATTCTTAATCTAACGCAACCAAGGTTGCCTTCTGTGAATTCCCAAGGCAGCGATAACATTGGATAGCATTTAATAATTTATTACATTCGCGATCGCATTATATGAAAATGATATTTTCCTAAAGATGCATTGTTGCCTATAGTGGATGAATTCCTGGAGATTTACCCCCTGACAACTCCATTTTCTGATGAAATAAATTACAGACTTGAAGAGATTCTGGTGCATTCTAACAGCGCGGTAGTGTTATAAAATTTTCCTGTCGTAGGCTTCACTCTCGGTTAATGTTCCATCTATATTATCAATTTTTAGAAAAATCTTCATAAACAGGACTGAAAATGTAGTTGACATGCCAACAAACTCTTTCACAGGTAAATTTATGAGGTGAAAAATATCGCAGTTAAGTTTTCATCTGAATATAATAACACATTGCAAATATGTGTGGTAAAAAGTTACAGATAGAAAATATTTAATTTGTTAATAGTAATGATTATAAGCTAGCACCAGGTAAACATTTTAAGCATCCCGAATTCAAGCAACATACATTTCCACCGCGAGAAAATAGTAAATTTGCACAAGGGGATAAAAATATAAGAGAGCGAGAAGGAGATGATTTATTTTATGGGGTCATTCATTCACTAAAATTTACTATCTTAACCACAAATAAATTGAGCTTTTACAAAGAAAAACAAGAAATGATTTAGTAGTTACGAGAATCAAAGGGAAATATATTTGCATAAAATTTATTGAGTAATCGTGGGCAGATATTGATTCCATGTTAGATGAATCGCTGAAGAAATTCTGATTTGTATATCTCCAACAATTTATAATATCAGAAAAAAGACTAAATCACATGTGAAATATTTTTTCGGATGGTTTTTAACTAATTTCATATTTTTTTTCGAATGAGTTATTCCATCTTGTAAGCCCATGTAACATTATTTTCTCAGGAAAGAAGTTTCAGTTAGGCTTTTTCCTAAAAGGAACATGAAAAACCAGAGTGTGTCGGCTCATAGGGATTAATGTTTCCGCCTCCCTCATTTGGTTAATATCATCTCGGGTTGAGAAATACCCAAAGATAATACAGAGATCTACGTGAGATCAACATGGGGATCTACATAGGATCAATATGGGAAGGTAGTTTGCACAAGAAGCCCGAACAAATATCAGGAAAGCTGAAGAATATTTTCCGCGAGATCTCTTTTCTGCATTTGGAAATTTTCGAATTCAAAAAGTTGTTTGTGATGGAATATCTCATTCCATTGATATTCTCGAGCACACAACTGAGAACCTTTGCGTGAGAATACATTTTCATTCAAACATGCCTACTTCAAGCAAATATTCCAGACGGCTCTTCAGTTTGAATAGCGTCTCATCGCATGAGTGCTCCTCATAACCGATGGTCGCCTTTGAATTAGCTCTCTCACAATGTAGTTACCTCTCGGGAAAATCAGGAGGCGGATAATATTAAATCTTTTACTAATTTCGTCACAAAAGTCGACAGTTTTATTTCGTGAAGGAACCTATTTCTGGAAATAAACTTTCAATTCAAAATGAATGTTGAAAATGATGTATTTTATATCAGAGTAGCTAAAGGAAACCAAGGGAAATAATTTCCAGGCGTGTGATGACGAGGACAGCAGGTACTTCTAGTTTTTAAGATTTCAAAAAATCTCCTGTCCTACTCGAATGATATTGGAGACATTGGAATACCTCCAAAGCCTAATATGCTTCAATGCCTTACTGCGCGGTACTTGACGAAATTGCAAGAAATTTTATATGACATGATTTTATTCAAATTTCAGAGAGTCCTCAATTTCATTTCATAAACGTTATTATGCTTTCCACTGCAAAAATTGTTTTGTATCTTTCCAAGAATAATGAATATCGCTCCACTAAAACTGCAAAAAACTGAAGGGCAGGATTTGTTTAGAAACTATTCATTAAAACGTTGGGAGTAGTTACCTATAAAATAGGAAGTTATGCAAAAACGAGGTACTTCGTGGAAATATAGTCGGCTCTCGTTAGATTATCGAACATAATTCACCGCAAGGAAATCGCTTTACAAATTTGCAGCAGAGCATCCACTTTTCCTCAAGCCAAAAGACTCGAGTTATCTTGGTGGAAACCTCGAGCGTAAACAGACGCTCACCCACACAATCCCTTGAAAGTTGAAAGGGTGTCGGTATTCTCAGCGGGCCCTGACACGTTGCCCCCGCCCTCAGAGCAACCTCCCCCGACTCCCGCGCACCACGCGTTCGCTCATCCTCTCCTCCCGGTGCCGTCTCGCGACGCATCCCGGCTAGAGTGTCTCACCTTCAAAGGCTTCTGCTCAGCCATCGCCAAAACAACCACCCGCAAGCCAATTCCCTCCCCCTCCCCAACCCCCCTTCCGCCCTCAAGTCCTGTTCAGTCCCTTTTTACCTCCACCGCCCCCTCCCCTCACCGTGCCCCT
Organism: Hetaerina americana; assembly: GCF_022747635.1. Lineage (NCBI taxonomy): Eukaryota > Metazoa > Arthropoda > Insecta > Odonata > Calopterygidae > Hetaerina > Hetaerina americana. Next base: position 91,038,491 of record NW_027286985.1, read on the forward strand.
CCGCGTATCACCGCCCCCCCAGGAACCTAACCCCCTTCCCGCTGCCAAACTTCTCTGTTTGTATGTTCAAGGCCCATTAGACTTCACCGCCACTGTTCGTGCTCCATTTTACCACCAACCTGGCATGGCGGCTGAGGCAGCGGTGAAACAGTTGATAGAGAGAGGGCGTGTGGGTGGGTGGGATAGACGGAGGGATGGGTGAAGAGAAAGGGAGTGACTACTCTTTAGGGCGTCTCCTCCTGCGATACTCTGAGATGCCTTTATTCAAATTGCGTCCCCTTCTCCGGCACACGCGCGTAGCCAAACATTCCCACATCACTCACTCCGTTTATCATGCCTGCCTACGCTACAGCCGCCTTGCTCCCACCAACCACACTGCTGCATGGAAGAGACGAAAACAACTAGGTTCAGAGGTCGACTGTGAAGGAGAGCAAGTGAGATTAACGTTAACACTTGAAGAAATTTAGAAGGCCCCCGCGTTTACTTTTGGCCCAGGAGAGACAATTATTATGGGCCCACAATATCTACGGGTAGATTGTGGACTTACCCAGGTGATCAAGGGAATTATTGTCAGCATGGATGGGTTTAGATACCCTATTTTCCTCGTTCAACTCTTTAACATATCCAATAAAACCCAAAAATGTGATAAAAAGTTGTCTTTCCTGCCATTTTTATTAAAATAACATCAAAATTATCTGCAATCAAGTAATGAAGAATGATTACCCAACCGTTCCTGCCAAAAACCCATTCATATGATAGGCAGAGTATGCCGCGGTTGTCTACAGTTAAGCTTCTATTATGATAACTGCTTATTCCCCGCAATATCTTCCGTTTGCTCGATCGCCCCACGTGACTTTGCCGCTCCGGACCTTGCAGTGCCACTCGCAGGTCGAATAATCGTCCCGGACAAAGTTTCGGGTGAGAATTTGGGATTGAGTTGCGGCGGCGGAGGGGTGATGCAAAACAGGCAGGCATTGTCGGGTGGAGGCGGGGGCGAAGGGCCCGGGGGTGGGCGGGAGGTGTGAGGTATTTTTGAGTGGGCGAGAGGTTTGAAGAGAGTAGGTTGTGGTCGTTCCGGGTGGAGGCAGGGGGCAGGGGAAGGCAGTGCTCGGGAGGCGGCCAGCACGGAGATTTCGACGAAGGAGGGAGCTCAGAGAGAATGAGGGGAGGAATATTTATGAGAGAGGGGCACGAGAGAAAGGAGGGGGAGGAGGAAGGGAGGACGAGGGGAGTGGAGTGGGAAAAGAGAGGAAAGGGAATATGGAGAGGAGAGTGTGACGTCGTCCTACAACCATCGCGAAATGACGGAGGGAGACGAAAGTCTCGCAAAATGAAATTTACTTCGTAGCAATTCAATAAGTTTGTAATAAAATTACCCAGGGGTAAAAATACAATGTATTTTTGGTTGATTTTTATTTATTACTTCCTGTTGTTGACTGAACACATTTCTGAGGCTGACGGAAGAAGGAGAAGAGAAAGCTAGCCAGTATATTGACTGACATACAACTTCTTAACTTCCTCCTTCATATTCATGTTAGATCTGTTGGTTTTCACTTCGTTTACACTTCCCAGTTCACACTTAGTGAAAAAATCGGTGTGTTATTGAGGCAGGAAGGCATTCCTCCAAATGGGGCCTCCGGTATCCTCTCTCTCTCTGCCTCACACTCAACCGCGCTTCTGCACGGCCATTTCTTCTTTCCTATCCTGGCTGCCTTCCCCCCTCCACTTTTTATTCATTCCCTCCCCTCTTCCGATGATCACACGTGAATATTTTCACAGCTATTCCTTGATGTTTGCTTATATTATAAAGACGAGACTCATCGGACGGCTACTAAACGTTGAAAATGAGGTGGAAATTGAACAAACGCCAGCATTTCAAAATTGTCGAAGGGTAGCTAGCGAGTAACATATAATCATTAAGAGCTTAAATAAAAAATTCACAAAGTGACGAATACCATTATCAATAATACTTCTTCATAGGCTGACAACATACAAGAGTTTTGCAAGACTATGGAGCGCTAATGGAGTTGAATAAGTCAATTTGATTCTAAAAGGAAAACGCTTTTCTGAAGATACGCTATTGTCCTAGAAATATGAATTCGAAACAAAAATAAATCGGCTCCTACATCAATCACTTAATTGGAATTGAGCGTGGTGATATTTTTTCCTTTCCCATTCCACACGCGAGAGAAATAAAGTTAAACGATAAAGCGCAGCACAAGAAGTCGAAGGAAGGAGGTTTCCTCGTGATCAGGCGGGTTGAGGACACGTAGCGAGATTATGTGCACGGAGAGGCGGGTTTCGTGGGCTTCAAGAGGGTGAGAAGGGGGTCTCGGACGAGAGGATGGGCCCTCGGGTTCTTCGCGACGGGAAGGAGTACCTCCGCACACCTCAGAGCAGGGTAGATGTCTTTAATTGCCACCGGCATGGCCTTTTCTCACACATATGATCCCATTTCAATTCTCCCTTTCATCGGCTCCCTTCCCCTGCATCCATTAAGCTCCGGTGCTTAACTACTAGGACGTCGTTTTACTATCTCTTTCCCTTGCCTCATCAGCGGCAGCCTGGAAGGGAGGAGACCTCTTTCAAACTCGCAAAACGTGATGGGTGGAGACGATCATAACATTATGCGTTATGATAACCACCTCTACGGGATTACTTTCCTGCACTTCTGGTGTGGCTAACTAAAACCAGTAAAAATGGAAGAGAACCCTTTTTCATCCGCATTCTAATCTCTAGCAAAACGTTTTCTTAGGGGATACAAACTATAAATCTAGGGAAAAAATAATAAAGGGGCAAGTTAAAAACCTAAAATTAAAGCAAGAGAAATCTAAAATTCGAGTTTATGATGGCATTTTACAATTTCGGGATTATAAGCGTTCATTTTGCTCCAGTGTGATGTAACCATGAGGTTTGCGAGGAGCTCTTATTGACATTGGGACGCAGGGTAGCAGACGGGAAGTGAATAATCAGCCTCAAGAGTACCGAGCTTACAGAGGAAGGAAATTTACATCGAGGGTCTGAAGAGACAAAATTTGCGTTGCCCAAACAACGTTTGGTACTGACGTGAACATTTCTGCAGCTAAGCAAATAATAAGAAGGGTGGACGAATGTGGCCGGTGAGGCAAGAGTTGGCAGGTGGGCACAATGACATTTTTAAGTTTAAGAGTCGGCGAAGAGGGAGAGAGGGGGGGATAAAAGGCGGGATGTGAGATACTGTCCCCTAAGAGATACTCCGCGAGAGCTGACAAGTTAAGCGTGGGGAGGGAGATTACTGAAGGTAAGGTGGAAACGGTAGGAAAGATGAGATTGTGGCAACATAAAATTGATACCCTTGGAACAGAAATAATTCAAATGAAAGAGACAATGGAGCGAGGATTCATGCTAATAGATATTTGCAGCGCCAGGCAGTAAATGACCTAGAATGCCTAACTAAGTCGTAATGAAATAAATTTATGACCATTATGCATCTTCAATAGACTTAAAAGAACTAATTATATAAAATATTTTAACTAATTGTGGAATCTTATGAGCTTTGATTGACATTCTTTCCGAAGATAAACATCTACACTATGACCCGATTGCAATTTTTAAAAACTATGTGGCAAATTTTTCCGATTTTAGGCGTCACAGTTCCCGTAATGAGCGTCTTGCTTTCCCTTCTACATTAACAACAACAAATACATATATTCTTAGGCACCCACATGATTGGTTGATGGGCTGACTATTGTGACTCAATATATAACGAGCTAAATTTTCAAATAGGGATTATCCTAGCAATGTGTAGTAGCAACCTAATAATTGCAAAGCTAAAATAAAATTAAATGGACAATGAGCAAAGCCAGAGAGGTGTATTATAGGAAGTGCTCTGATTCAAAATTATCTTATTTTGGACAAAGCAATCTTGAAACTCTAGCACTGAGATTTTTAGCAGCAATGTCTACTTGAACACGTCAATGTTTCAATTCCTACAGCTCACCATATCAAGGTAGTAAAAGTGAAATATTTAGTCTGCATAAATAGTTTTTATAAAAAAGAGTAAATTTTACCTCACATTGTTGAACTTTGACTTTATTTGAAAAGTGTTGACGCGCTGCACTCCCTCTGAGACTATCCAGTGCAGTTACATAGATTTATGGTCGTGCAAACTATATTCCACTGAATAGTATTGCGGCACCTACATAACGCTGCTTATTCAAGAGCCGTGAAATCATTTGGATACATTTTTCATTTCATTACCTTTCGAGTAAGTATTAAAGAAGGGAACAACAGAGTTAGCTCTTGTAAACCTTTTTGTTAATGAGAGAAAGAGTAATTTCATGATGAGGGACAAGGTAATTGAAATGGTATTGGAGAGGAAACCAAAAGGCGAGTGGTGAGAGGGAATGAATGAAATTGATGCAGGGAGGCGAAAACCGCCAGTGAACTTAGAGTTTGATTAGCAATTTGAATCATGGAAGGAATAAAAATTCTAATAGAAGAAACTTCGAGAAAATAAAGGAACGTGAGTGAAAGGGAAAACACCCTTGAGCTGCGGAGAGGAGAGAGTGAGCGAGAGATGGAGAAGGGATAATATAAAGCGTCTAAAATGTGAGGAAAAGAAAGACCGATTGATTGGATATGGGATTTAACATCACTTTACGGGAGAGCTTGAATGTCTCCGATTATTTTTTAGCAACTTTGTCGCTGGCATATTTTTGCGTTGCATTTCGTCAAGTTTAGATAAGCATAAGCAATGGAAGCGCGGAGAAAAATGAAATAAAGACGAAGGGAAGAGGGAGAGGTGTATATGTGTGTGTGAGAGAGAGGGGGCGGTAGACAAGGGTTGGAAGGGGCCGTCGCAATTGAGGCCTCCTGGACCCCGCTCCCATTTTATTTCCACCCGCTCACTACACAACCACGCCTCTCTCCAACCTGCCATCCGCCAAGGATTCTCTTACTTACTGGTGGCAACTGTGGGCTTCCATCTCATCCAGCAAAACCCCACCTCTACCCCCGTTACAACCCCTTTGGCACCCCACCCTCGCCGGGGGTCTCCAAATCCTCCGCCTCGGCTCGCCACCCCACCGAAGGCCCCCGTGGCCCACTGGTCCACCCACGGGCGGCCCTCGCACACTCGGCTGAGTCGTTCACCGCAGATGGCGCGCCATTTAACGGATGCAGGAGGCGGCAGAGGGACAGGGGGGAGGGCGGGGGAAGTGATAGGGACCTGTATGCTTTGGAGGGTTGGGGAGAAAGGGGGTGAAAGGGGATGTAAGGGAGGGGAGAGAGAGCGGGCGGCAGTGTTCAGGTTTCGGAGATGTATCCGAGAGGATGGAGTGTTTTTGGGGCGACGGAAGGAGAGGCATAATGGGGAAAAATAAAGGGGTTAGTCGGTGAACTCTGAGGTCTTTGGGAAGTGAGATGGGTGGGTTAAATATGGCATGGGCTGACGGGGAAGGGACTGGCTGTGCCGCAGAGTGTGGAGAGGGAGTGTTGGGGAGTGCACTCAGAGTGCAGTGAAAGGAAAGGCGTCATCAGCCATACGGTGGGCTAACGGCTCTGTTAGTGCACACAAGAAACGACCTAGTTTTTGATTTTTCAGACAAATTTTGCAATTTCATTCTGGTAATTGCCAGTGGCAAAAATAGTGATTCAAATGAAAAATGTTTCTAAGGCACGAAGCCAAGAAATGAATGAGAAAACATCGTAATAATCATAATGGAGTATTGTCTCAAAATCAACGTATTATTTACGACATGTTGACTATACACGAGAAAAAATATAAAATTAATATAAAAACATTTACTATTGAATCATAAATGAATCAAGATGTATATATCGGTGAAGAGTAATAAGCCTATCCGATGTCTTCTTACGAATTGAAACTATTTTAAGCGTATTCCCATCTCAGAATGTGGAAGCTCATAGCTGTTAAAAAGGGTGACGAGGACTACGTTCCTTTTCACTGGTGGATTATTATTATTACTTATTATTATTGGTAATCTACCAATTTAGGTAGGTTTTGGATGAACACAAGCTACTGACGGCACAACGACCATTCCCTTGTCTCTCTTAAGAAAACTCAACCAGACATCCAGCATTATAACAAGCCTCTCTTCTATTCCGAATAATTCCTTTCTCCCTTCATTCCATCCAACATGCCTATCCTATTCCTGTGTATGAATGGCTGATAATATCGATATAACTATAAGTTTATTAACAAATATCTAGAAAATGAAAGAGACCGTAATTATTTATTTTGGAATATTTAAAGTGGACCCCCAGACGTCGATATTTTCTCATCAGTCCGTATCGAATTAGAACGCCTGATTGGAGGTTCAGTTATTTTTTCGAACGAAATATATTTGGGATGAAATATTTTATTGAAGGAATGTGGAGATACTAGAATAGAACGTACGATAGAGATAACTGATGGAAGGTCAGTTTGCAGGGGGAAGTTTATATTATAGGCGAGGGTGGGAAACGAGGCGAGGATTGTTCCCGCGGAAGAAATAGGTTTGGGGCGTTGCAGTATGGCGAGGGCAGGGAGTAGCTGTGGGAGGCCTTGAGATCTCATAGTGAATAGGGCAAGGAAAGGCGCGGGTGAGGGGGTTGGAAGGGAGGCGGGCGAAGGACAGGCGTCTGTGACAGGTGGGTCTGGTCTGCGGTCGCGATATGATGAGAAAAGGGAAGTGGACGGGTCCAGGCGTCCAGATAAGGTGGCTGAGGAATAGAAGGAAGATCGATGGGCGATAAGGAGGAAAGGGAGGGAGAAAGCCTCTTGGTCCCGACTATTGAATTAATTTGTAGAAAATTTCTTCTTCGGGAAATGGTGTGCAGGCCTCTTATCCCCAGTTGGCTCACCATACACCCTTCCTTCTTGGCTTCTCATCTCGCCCCTCCAAGCCTCCTTATTACATCCAACCCCTTTTATTTTTTCTGCAGCCATGGCCCCCGACACCGATTTTCCACTCCTGTTATGAATCGATTCCATCGCCCTCCACTTCCCACCTCTCTTTCCTAATCCGACCTCTCATACATTTATTCCGTCTCCCCCTTTCCTTTCTCTTTTCAAAGAATACAGCGTCTCTCTATTCTTTAATATCCTACTGGCATGGCACCATTAACGGCCGCATTCTCCGTCAAACCTCAGATGGAGAGCAACTATACGCGACTTCTAGGGCCACCACATTTCTTGTCTTTCCTTGGGGACCCTCGGGAAAATATATGTAGTTATCCTCCTTATGTTACACATATCCCACGAGGTCACACAATTTAGCGCCAACATCCAACGTGCGGTGCCCAGTACTTGACGAAGTTAGGTACACTGACGCTTTGATTTAAGAGCCCACCGCTGCCGGCATCATTATCGCCTCCTCAACCACTGAATTAACCATAAAAACAATAGTTCAGCATGTATGTAGTTAATTTAGTCCGCAAGAAGAGGGTTAAGAAAAACCCGTTCACTCGTAGAAAAAAAAATCTCATTCTATAGAAGAATGAACCAGGGTTTTCCTCAAGCAAGATCCTAACAACATGGTTTTTGAGGAAGACAACATTCCCCCTATTACACTATGCTTGCTCGTTATACGAAATAAAGTCTCATTATCTTCTCTCGCTGTTAGATTTATGGGACATAAGGCCAGAAAATTGTAGCCGTTCTCAGCAGCCATTAGGGACGCTTAATGTCCAGTAATATTATATGTTTTGAGCCGCACCGTCTGCTTTGTAGCAGAATTTTTAAGAACGTCAGCATATAATCTAAATTGAATGTATTACGATGAAAACGATCGTATGTTCTACCCTGAGAACCAAAAAATATTGCCGTACATCATTCATAGTTTTCAGGAGCGGTAAAAATTCGATCGCTAACGTTCCAAATCTTTTCAAAAATACACCGAAGGATAATTCAGGTGTATAAGAACACTCCCATCGTTTCCGAAAATACATCATAAGTTGAATAATGCCGTTAGTTTTATGGCTACATCCATTAAGTTTATTTGCAAGCTTTTGGAGAAAAATATGATACGACGTGTTTTAGGAATGAAATTTATCATGTAAGGATAATTTATCTTATGACGATTCTAAAACCATATTTTTTGACAAAAATAATAAATAATTATTACGATCAAAGTAATTTTAAAATAAATGAAATTTTGAAACTGTACCTTGACATTTTTTACCTCTGTAAGTGTTGACACTTGAAATTGCGCATGGGTGGTAAAATTTTAAATGCGTATATATATAGAAACATTTTGGAGGAAATTTTTAGTTGCCAAAATAATTACTCTGTGATTGTTATAGCTAGGAAGAAACTTCTAAGCAGAGTACACTAATCTATACAAAGATAACATTTTTGATACTTGGATAAAACTAAAAAAACTGGATTATGTGGTCAATCAGATGAATTTTTACCTCTCTCTGCAATATTTTATTAGCCATAGAACGGACTCTTAATTTAGGGTAGAAAAAACTCAACAATTACCTCATCCAACTTCAAATATGCTTTTATGCGATGTACAAAATGAAATTCAAATTAATTTTCAACTATAAATTTCATATCGTATTGATAAAAGGATATTTTTCACCGCGGTCTACAACCTTTGTGAGGTTGGTAGGCTTGTTGTTGGCAGGAGAAATAACTAAATGAAAACTAAAGCCTGGTTTCAATATCACAGTAGACGCATGTACACATGTAAAACAATAGCATCTAGGGATGTATCGGCTAAATTTTATTATAAAATATATTAGGCTAAGACCTAAATGACAAGCTCCACTCCCATAGTTATCGGGGAATATGTAGATTAAAAATCAATGAGTGCTTATAAAGTGCTTTATTAAATTTAAGAGAATGAGAAAGGGGAAGAGTTTAAGAAAATACAATGAAATAAGCCTTGAGAGGAAATTATGAAGTACCAGGATGCAGCTGCTATAAATGGAGTTATAAGAAAGGTTAATGAAATGAGTATAGCGGGAGAAAAATGGAAATATATCAAACAAGAAATATAGGAAGCAGCAAAGAAATTGATGACGTTAAAGAGAAAGAGGGATAGGAAGCAATGGGTTGCAGAAGATACGTTTAAGAAGATAGATAACATTCAGAAATTAAAGAAGGTGATCAAAGACTTAAGAAGAATAAAGTGCAAAGATTTAAACAATAAACTGAGTTAAGAAACAAATAAAACAAAGGATCGCTGTTGGAAAGAAAACTGCAATAACGTGGAGAGTTAAGAGAGGCAGGATGAAAAGGACGCGCTACACAGAAAGGTGAAGGAACTGTCAAGGTGTAAGAAAAGTATTACGTTTACCCTATTAAAGAGATTTTATATATTAATCGAAGAAGAGGCTTTGACAAGAATGGTAACTATTGTAAAACTTAGTACCGGTTTCATGAATATTTTTCCTCATATTAATAAGTGGCTTACAGGTACAGTAATGTGTAGGGCCTGTGCCCATAAAAAACCTAACTTACTCGGTAGCCTACAGCTAATAATTATAAAACTGGAGATTTCTCCAACGGCTAGAATTCTGTCAGTTTACACGGGAAATCAATGAAAAAGTTTATTTGTACTCTTTTGCCTGCTCCATTTTCCTATCCTCTGTCTTCTTCCACATTTGCTTTTATTTTTTTTGAAATGCCTTTTACATTTCTCCATACGAAACTCATTAAATACCTTTATATTAATGAAAATAATGATACTTGATGCCGAATCTAATAAATATTTCGACCAAAAAAACATTCAAAATCAAACACCGAAATCGAATTTTATTTTATGATACAATGCTAATCGATTCTCGGCGTGTTCCAAAAATTACTCACTCATTCCATTAACAAAACCCCTCTCCTTGACACACCGACAAGATGAATGTGACGGGAGACACATTGGGACATCCAGGACAGCATTCACACACTCTCTCCCTCCGGGTCAAAAACTAAGCCTTTCTCTCTAGGGCTCTTTGGTTGGCCAGGGTGGTGCATCTCTGAGCTCGTGTGTACGCCGCCACGGGGGGGAGAGGTAGAGGGGGATCTTGGGTGCCGCGAGCAATAAAAGAGAGAGAAGGTCGGGGGGTGGGGGAGGAGGACATCTAGTGTGGTTGACACCGGAGTGTTACCAGGGGGACGGGAGGATGGGCGCTGGCTGCTCGCGCTCCGCGTATTGATTCAGCGTGTTGTTAGGGTCCTAGTGGGATGGGGTGGTGGGGGGTAGGGGGGGCGAAGGTCAGGGCTCCGCCGCCCGGCGTGCAGCCACTGCCGTGGACAGAGACAGATAGGCATCCGCGGTCGTATGGGTGGAGTGGGAGGGGTGCGCTCACGGGGGCACGGTACTCACTCTTTCCCCGGGGACGTGGATGGGGCGGGAGTGCTCGGGGGTGTGTAGTATATGCGGAGAGGCGGGGTAGAGGTCGACCGGCGAGGGGATGATGTCCCAGGCGAGAGAGGGCGCTGGAATTGGCACTAATGCTCCAATCTAAGAGTCTCGTGACACGGCCTCGCTTTATGTCGACCGAGGCGATAAAGAGTAAATCTTTGAGAGATGGGCGTATTGGCTCTTGACGCAACCACCTCACAAAAAAAATAAAGTAAGCCTCGCAGAGATTCTTAAGTTCTGCAATAGATGTACGGACAACGACTCGTCCGAAGTTATTGGATTTTTTGACTCAAGTGCTTTTTAAAATTTTAGCTTTCTCACCTACATTTATTTTTTTTCGACATTTTCCACCAAAATCCACCATTTTGCCGTATTTATATGTCTCTATCTCTCATTCTCTCCACGCCGCATTCCATAAGGGTTTCTCAAAACTACAAGGAAATTTACAGGTTTACTATAAATCAGAAAATAAAATGAAACTTAATATATCAAATCCTGAGGAGAAGCGATAAAGGTCTTAACTCTTTTTTCGACAACGGCTTATGTGTTATCTTCAGTGAATCGTAAATCCACTTTTAGCTTAGCTTTTTATCCACTTGAAATTGTTCCGACTGGCCTTCTTTTTTGGATCTTTTTGCAGAATAGTTCCAAGTTACATGAAATAAATAGTTTACCCATTTCCACCTTTCTGCTTCTACAACCAAAGATCACGGGTTCGAATAACTAAAACGAATTTTATCTCTAAACATTTCTCAAATAGTTTATTGTAGATGCACAGTTTCGGTAGTGATTTAGATAAACACGACAAGCAGTGCCACTGGAATTGCTTCTTCTTGAGACTTTTGAAAATTGAAAGACCTTAAAAACGAATGAGTGAAAAATATCTGAAAACATCGCCTTATCAATGAAACTTGGAAAAAGTTGGCACAATGATTGGCTCAGCGCATTGATTTAAACATGACAAAAATTTTACAAAAATATGATTGGTGCAACCTGATTGAGCAGGGCAGATCAGGTCAGTGATAAGTTAGGACCAATGGTTTTAAACAGTGCTTATGTGAGAGGGAGGACGTTCCCTACCTCGAGTCACCGAAAATGTGTCATCTCGACTAAACGTCCTGGATGGAAGGAGCCACGAAATGATCCGTGCTACGGATGGGAGGGCCGCGGGAGGCGGGATCGAGGGCGTCGGGAGTGAAGGGGGCAAGGGTCGTCGGGGCGAATATTGCCGAGGGGAGGTGAGTGACTTCCGGAGGGTAGGCGAGACATGTGATTGGCTGGTTCAGGGGTTGTTCACCTCTCTTCCTCATCCCTCCCCTCAGCCGCCAAAGGTGAGATCAGTTAGATATTTTAGTATCCTGCAAGCAACCACTAGTGTGTGTGGCACAGGGTGTGGCAGTGGGTGTATACACACCAGACTAATTTTGCCCCGAATATGACCCTACCTCGGTCGGACAATGTTATTCTGACACCTTGTCATTCGTGAAAAAAATTACATCTTAAGTCTGTGAAAATCTGTGAAATTTGTAAAAGCTGTGCAGGAGGGTGGTAGAGAGAGAGAGAAAGCATGACCGATTCGGTTTAAACCGTTTTTTAAAAGTTTTACATCAAATATACATATAGGTAGGAGTTACACCCAAGGAAAGTGAAAAAAATCACTAGCAGAGGAAAACAAGCGGGATAAATGTTTAACTTGACTCCGCGTGTAATTACAAATACTCAAAATTTGTCGATAAAACACTTTGAAATAAACAATTATCCCCACTATCAAGTGGAAAACAATTAAAATTCTTAAAACTTGTTATGAATTTCCAACAAGATAAAGGGTTAAAATAATTCAACTCGTAGTTAATATAGGCCAATTCAATGCAATATTTTAAATGACATTTTTATCTCAATAATCCCAGCGATCCAAGTTTAAAACAAACAATATGTATATACATATATATACATATATATATATATTTCTATATATGTGTGTATATATATATATATATATATATATATATATATATATATATATACACATACATATATACATATCCATACAGGTTATCCCTCAAAATATTTTCCAAACGCCGTAGAACTAATTCCTTAAGCAAACGTGAAAGAGTAAGCTATGAAAAATTAACCTTTTAGCGCTAATATTTAAAGTGTGTATTAAAATGCCCAATATTATTAAACATTTAACAAATATCTTCCAACCACTCCTTCATTTGTATACTTTTATATTCTGAATTCCTCTGCGGTCTGAATTGTGTTTCAAGTCGATGTCTACCTGGCCCTCGCAAACAAATTGCAACATTCTCTTCGTATCGCCCATCTCGTGCGCGGGAGGGGGGGCAGAGAGATGAAAGGCTCCTCCGCCAAGGGTGCGGCCATGTAAGGCACGTCCTCCATTGGACCATACGTGTCACCAACTCCCCCGCCCCTACGCTCCACTTCCTCTCCCCCCGCTTAACCCCTCCCCCACACATCCATAAATATCGTCATCCTTCGTCACGTGAACAGATTTCTCCGCGTTGGCGGAGACTTCATGGAGAGCATGCGTAATTTCATTCGATGGCGCGTAATCGCATCAGGGAATCGGAAAGCCCTTTCTCCCACCACTCCCCCTCCCCTCCTCGCCCCTTTCCGAGACTCACACGCGCTTACGTGGGCAATGGGACGCGGCGAAGGGGCCGTCGGGGCACGAGATGGCGCCCGTGGGAAGGGGTGATGCGAAGAAGGGCTGGAAGAGGGGAACGAGAGGCGGCACCGCGAAGGTAAGCAATCTAAGGCGATCTGCATAATATGCTTCTCTCAGAGATAAACCGGGGACTTCACTTTCCTTCCCCTCCGCTCCCTAGTCCTCATTGGCGAACAAATGCCTGGGGATTGATGGGCATTTGGACAAGGGGATTCTTTAGCGGTTAGTTTTGTGCCTCCTTCCCCATTTCCAACATAGAATACTCGTTCCCTTCGAAATTTACATAAATACCCCGCGATCCACCAAAAAGATGTATCGCAGGGGATGCAAGCACCAGGTGGGAAGGGTAAGTTATAAGGGAGGATATGGGAGAGGAAGGGAAAAGGGAAAAATACTGAGAAAAAACTATTAAATAACCTGCATATTTGTATACATGCTGGAGGAAGACTTAATTCAAAACAAGGGTTAATTCACTTACCAAATTTGTTATTTGTTAAGCGAAAATAATGGAATAAAAATGAACTAAACCCATCTATACGCTAGCCACACGGTTAGTGTACCTGTCATTACCAATTTTCATTCTGAATTGCCCAAAATGAAGTGACTTGTTCAATTAACACATGCTATCTACATTTTAATGGCTTTAAAAACTTGTAATTGCCAATTTTTTCAGAGAATCAGAATATTTAATTTCAGAAGCACGTGTATATTTTAGACTTATGTTGTTTTTGTTTGATTTTATCCCAGACTGTATAAATATAAAATGCATGAAAAGTTTATATTTTCCTTTCATTAGGTGTATTGTTGGCGAACGAAAATCAATCATATTAAAGATAAGGGTTACAAAGGAAAAAGCTAAAACCCAGGCTATACTTTTTAATAGATGAATGTTCAAGAAGTTAGCGAACCTAATCATTTGTAATACAATACCGATGAAATAACTTCAATAACTCCACAGTAAATATGCCTATCATTATGCTATCGTGGGATTTCAACTTTTTCTCGTGAAACACAACAAATAATTTCGCGAAAGATGAAATTTGAAATATCTTTTTTTCTATCCTAACATAAAACTATGGTTGGCTCCTAAATATAAATAAATATTCAGATTACAATGGCTATAGGAATCTTGGACAAAATAATTCATTGCCATGTTAGATATAGTTTGGCGTTGATTATTCACATAAAATTGACAAATGGTGCGGTAATCGAATAGGTAAGAATTTCTCAACAAAGGTCCCCGCCATCACTTGAGTTAAGTGCGTGAAGGATAGGGGCATACGATTCATGTGGGATTGGACAGTGCGGCAATATTTGGTCCCCACTTCTCGCGGCGGGTAATGGAAGAAGGAAATGGAAGAAGGCGCTCGAAGGAAAATACTAAATAAATGCACGCTATTTATACTCCCGTAATAAATGTAATGAATCACCTCAATTATGCGGACGCGTATTGTACAGAGACATAAGAAAATGTCTCATACATTTAGACTCATGGGCGGTAGGGATACTTGGAAGTGCCTCATGTAGGCAAGGGGGAGGCGAGGAAAGATGAGGGGGAGGAGGAACCTCCCTATGGTGTGCGCGTGGGTTAACCTCGCGTGATAGGTTGGCAATTTATGCGTGTCCTACGAGAGATTGATAGCGAGGGAAGGGAGGCGTGCACACGACCGTCTTGTGCGCCGACGAAGATAAAGGGGGCATCCTGCGAGTGGAGCTGGGGCTAGGAGGGAGGCGGGGCGACTGGATGAATGTGTGCGAGAGAGAAGAGAAGGGATGGGGCGTGATGAGAGAATACGTGATCGTGTTGGGGGAGGGAGAGGGTGACGGAGAGGCGGTAGAGAAATAAGTGAGGAGGGAGAGCGTGGGAAAGCTGTGTTGCCAGGGAAGTATCGCAAAATCAGCGGAGGAAACATAAAAAGGGATTTGTTCATTATTCCTGGCGCGTCCAGCGACTATGTCCTACCAAAGAGCAATTTTATTTTCCTAAATTAAGTTTACCGTAGGAAAAGAGATTAATCAAATACAACCAGGACTTTAAGGCCTGAATTTGCGGCATTTGGAAGTTAATTGGGCTAAAATAGTTGGCGATTGGCAATTTTACCATTAAAATATTAACCTGTAGGCACTATCAGAGTCAACTCAGTTCGTCACTGGCTTTGCCTTTAGACTCGTTAAGATATTGTTCCGAAGAAATAATTGAATGAGACTGCAAAGTTAAATCGATCTAACTTTACATGCAATTATGAACATTTATACTAACCTTATTTTTAGGCATCATATTTAAATTGCTATTCAGCATGATGAAGGAAAAACTATTTTAAACCCGAAAATAGAATCAGAGCAAGAATAGAGGATTTACAACATATTGGTAAGTTGCAATGAACCTTAGCATACTAAATAACTAGGAACACAAAGATAAGAAATGTGATGGCTAAGGAGGAGGGCATTGGATGAATGTAATGCGAACAATGGGAAGAGTGCTTGAATGCGTGGGAATTTGAAAGAACGAGCATTCTTCTTTCCTGTGTCCGCTCGCGCCGCGCCAACCGAAACGGAGGACAAGGGAAGTAAAGAGTATATCCCAGGTGGGAGCTGTGATGTCCCGGCATGAGAATATGGGGAGAAAGAATTATGACTTGAGGGAGGAGAGAAGATGTAGGATGGACAGGATGTGGGTTTTCAAATAGGAAAGAGGGTGTTGACACGAGAGGGATCCTGGAAAGAGAACACTAGGTATGTCAAAAAGGGACAGTGCCTTGCGTGGTATTATTCCCATTTTGGGAAATAAAAGAATGGATGTTAGGGGTGTTAGTGAAGTGGAAGTCGAGGCGCCTCGAGACGTTAAGAGGGGGAAGACGGAATGGAGGCGACGGGATATTGCGTGCGTGGGGCAAGGACACAAGCGTGGCTCATGCTTCATGGTGGGAAACAAATTGCCGACTTCGGAGGGGGAACTCTAAGGAGCAGATTAAACATTTTTCACCTTTAAAAAAACACCCCATCATATTGTTAGAGCGGCGACCGATGTCAGTAACCATTTGCATCCAAAGAGACGGACGGGCTCTGTGGAAACAATGCGGAGAATGATGCGACACCAGTGTTAGATCACTCACAACAAAGAGCATCCAGGGATCCGGAGTCAGACATTCCATCCAAGCCGAACCCTGCCCGGAGCGTATACGCGGTAGGCAGTAAGTGCCTACCGCGTATACGCCCTGAGCCCTGAGAAGAAGCACCTTACTTCAGTGAGCACCTTACCCCTGCGCACTCATATGGAAGTTGGAGTATCACAGAAAAATAGACTTCTCACTAATTATTTGCTAATACATTAGATTTTATGCCAAACGAAATGCACGGATTCGTGAACCATCGTCTGTAACGGCAATCCGCACACACAAAATGCGAGAGTGATTTTCACATTACTTACGAGAGAAAACAAGCCAGGGGGTGCAATCGGTTATGCTGGCTTTTTCCATCTTCTTTGATCTTCAATATTGTTTCAATTTCAATCGGCCATTAGACTTGATTCAAGCTACGCTCCAACCTTCTACCAAGCCTATACCACATTCGAAGACGCCATGCTATGAGCAAAGCCATATAATTATTAAAGGAAAATCTGCTCCAAAGGATTTGGAGCGACAAGTGAATAAGGCTGACTAGCTTTTATAAGTTATACTCCTAAATCATATTAGACGAGGAAATAAAATTAATAAACTTACTTTCAATCAAATAAGTTTGCATATAATATGAAATTATGAGAAAAAGGAATAGCAAATTCTTGTTCGATTCTAATAAACACACGTAGGTGTGGTCAATAAGTGACAACCTGATGGACCGGGGGGCACCACCTCGTAGTTTTTGGAAAATAACCAGGGATCAGAGGAGGTAGTAAATATGCTCTCGGTCGTAAATATTTTATGGGAAAAATGTCAGTGAAAAGAAGGTAGGAACTCTTGCTCAAGAATTCATTTTTGGGGGAACTTATGAAGTGGACAAAGATTGGTCGGCTCTCTAAAAGCCGAAGTTTTATATTTTAAAAAGGGGAAGAAAATCAAGAGCTAACGTAGAAGTGTTATATTCGTTGAAAATAATACAGGAAGTGACATTCTGTTAAGAAATCGAATTAAACAGGACGCAGGTAAAATGCCTCGTAACGATTTCTCGACCTATGTAAACCTGAATTCGGACTCAATGGGGGATGAAAGAGTGAAAAAATGAGTTCGGTTCCAGAGAACAGAATTCGCGATGCGGTAAAGGCGCGGAGAAAAATGAAAGGAAAAAAAGAATGAAAGGAGAAAATATAACTAAGTTTTATATAACTTGTACGCGAAGGAGAATGAGAGCGGGGGCGAGACGAGTCGGGGAGGGAGTAGTCGGAGAATAAGGGTGGGACGAGGGTAAAATTGTGATAAAGAGGAATAGTTTTCGGGGAGGTGAGCCCGGAGCACACAACGAAAAAAAATAATAAAAAATACAGATTTACGAGGACAGGCGGAAAAATAAATCATCAACAATTTACGATCCATAAAGTCTTGCAAAATAGATGACCGCTGGATGAAGTGGTTCTAATAAATCATTTCTTATTTTATAAATATCTTTTTTTTTCTTTCTCTCGGGGATGGGTTCTGTGTGGTCGAGAGTGAGTGTGAGAGGGGGAGAGAGGGAGGGGGGATTGGCGTGGCAGACAAGTGAAGTGAAGAGGGCGCGGGAGTTGGAAGGGGCACGATGGGATACGAAAGCTGGCAAAGGGAGTGAGGGGGCAGTTGGTCAAAAAGTGGCAGTTTCCGCGAATCGGAGTCGTAGGAATGTGATTGATACTAAATACATGGACGCGTGGTGGTTAGGCGGGATTGAAGTTTATGGCGCACTGGACAATAGAATTCCAAGGGGGCCTTTCCGTGCGTGACGCGCTACGGTGGCGCCATGGATGCACGCGAGAGCGGAAGGGCGGGGAAGTTAAAAATGATCAAGAGAAGCGCGGCTGCAGGAAAAACAATGTTTAATTTTGCGAGTTAACGGCCAAATTATTATTGAACATGTGCTGTGGTACTTTTATATTCAACTGGAAACATGATGTAATGATAGTTGTAATAGGTTTGATAGTTCTTAAACATATAAGTAGTTCACAATGAGATGTTTCTAATTTGTTCTACTACCTTTTTCTGATTTTCTTAAGATATTTAAATGGTAAAAATAATGAAATATAAAATACATATTCCGTAATCATCCATCTTGTAATGTTGAAATAAAATTATAATCACTTGTTTTCTATCGAGAAGAATTAACACCAAATGATGAAGGGAATTCTGTATGCCCCTTTTCGGTGCAATTATATCGGTGTTTTATGGGCCCTGTGTGTGATATATGTTAGTATGGGTTTATTTAAATATAAGTAAATAAATAAATATAAATAAATATAAATATATATATATATATATATATATATATATATATGTATATGTATATTGGTATACTTGGACATATCTAAGTATATTTGTGAATATATATATATATATATATATATATATATATATATATATATATATATATATATATATATGAATATGTTAGTATATAATATATATGTAAATACAGGTGTCTATCATTTCTCTGCTAATTATTTCATTCATTATAAAATATTAAATGCGCACACTGAGAGAAGATCTAGCATATCCTTTCGGAGCCGAGAGAGATATGAATCACTTCATGTCGATCGGATTGATGAACGTTTTCTGATGAAATGAAATCATTGAAGAAATTTACAAAATAATGTACGATTTATTGCAAGCGAATCTGATCATACATTTGATGGCCTATTTTGACTTGCAAAAATAGCAGTTTAGCTTGCCGTAAAGATAATTTTTTTTAAAAGTTTAAAATGAAATGTGAAGTTAATTGATGGTTTTTGCAACTACAATTCTTGAATTAATTTGGCATATTTTTGCTCAGAGCTGCTTTTTGATTTGTTCTTTTAATGTGCATGAAAATGCCACCGCGGAATATACTATTCCAAATGAATCGAATATGGAAATTGGATGTTAATTATGCGTGAGGTCTCAACAATGCCGTTGATGCTGTGATTTTTTTGCGCTACTTTGTACAATTCCGGTTTGATATATTTATTCATCTCCAGGATTGGCTGTGTAGAATAAAGTTCCAATCATTTTTATTCGTTTTATATCGGAAATAGGTACTCAATGCCATAAAACATATCCACAGTTTTTAACAAAATTAATTGGAGCATGAAGAACGTCAAAAGAATTAAATTTCGGGGTTAACATTGATGTTCCATGAACTACAAGAAAAAATAATTAATAGTTTAAACTGAATTTGATACGTAATTTCATCGGTAAATTTAAGTGTAGAAGAGTAAACCAAATAATGGCCTTATAATAAATATCTATTCATCCAAGAACTGTGTCTTGATGTTGATGAAGTTCGATGTGACGCCAGCCCAGTCAACATGCCACGTTGTTTTCAACTGAAGTTCAATAAATTAGTATAGAATATATTACTTTTCAAGCCAGTGTTTTATCAAATGTGAAAATAGATATATTTATACACTGGAGAGTCTTTTCACTCCTAAGACTAATTCTCAAAGTGGCACGAAACCGAACCTAGAGTAAAGATGAAACATAAAATATTTTTAAATATTCATAAAAACAAGTGCCTCAAACGACACTATGAACTCCGAAGCCTCGACCTACTCCTCCTTTCGCTGCCCTCCCCCCCTCTGACCCTTCGCGAGCGGTGAGATTAGTGACTCATCCAAGCAGGGACTGAGCACGATAGTGAGTTATTTCTTGTCGATTGATTCCTTACCCAGATATGAACAATTTATAAATCTACATCTGTGGTTTTATATATTTGTGCGTCGCCGAAGAGCGTTCCATTTCGGATATATATATATATATATATATATATATATATATATATATATATATATATATATATATATATATATATATATTCAGGAAGTTCTCTCGGGTTTCCCACCGGGTCAGTGTGGTGTGCACCGACGTTTCGACGGCTAACTCTGCCATCGTCTTCAGGGTGAAGTGCAGAGCAATGAATTCGCCATGTATTTATACCCTGTCGTAGGGTCAGGTGTCCTCCGATTGGTCCGATGTGTTCCCAAGTGCCGAGCCGCCCCGGTGACGTCTCGTACTTTCAATTTTTCTCAGCACAGGTCTCCACGTGCTGCTGATCTGGAAGCCAGTGTCCCTGTTGAAGGTATTCTGTCCTTCCAGTCGGATTTCCACGGCTTCCTTCGCCACTCGGTCCCAGTAGCCGTTCGTGTGACAAAGTCTTTTGGTGCTCCCCCAGTCAATCCGATGACCATGCGTGATGCTGTGTTCGGCGACTGCAGACTTCTCAGGGTAATGGAGTCTGATGCATCGCTCATGCTCCGTTAGTCGCTTTTCAATTGTGCGGCCAGTCTCCCCGATGTATACCTGGCCGCACTCACACGGGATCCGGTATACCCCCGGCGCCTTCAAACCCCGTTCGTCTTTTGCCGTGCCAAGGAAGTTCTTCAATTTTCCTTGTCTTCTTCCTTGAACTTCCTTGAGACTTAGAAAAAGAACTTCCTTGGCACGGCAAAAGACGAACGGGGTTTGAAGGCGCCGGGGGTATACCGGATCCCGTGTGAGTGCGGCCAGGTATACATCGGGGAGACTGGCCGCACAATTGAAAAGCGACTAACGGAGCATGAGCGATGCATCAGACTCCATTACCCTGAGAAGTCTGCAGTCGCCGAACACAGCATCACGCATGGTCATCGGATTGACTGGGGGAGCACCAAAAGACTTTGTCACACGAACGGCTACTGGGACCGAGTGGCGAAGGAAGCCGTGGAAATCCGACTGGAAGGACAGAATACCTTCAACAGGGACACTGGCTTCCAGATCAGCAGCACGTGGAGACCTGTGCTGAGAAAAATTGAAAGTACGAGACGTCACCGGGGCGGCTCGGCACTTGGGAACACATCGGACCAATCGGAGGACACCTGACCCTACGACAGGGTATAAATACATGGCGAATTCATTGCTCTGCACTTCACCCTGAAGACGATGGCAGAGTTAGCCGTCGAAACGTCGGTGCACACCACACTGACCCGGTGGGAAACCCGAGAGAACTTCCTGAATACAATACGCCGGGAAAAACTGAGATCCTTCATATATATATATATATATATATATATATATATATATATATATATATATATATATATATATGTAATATATAATATATATATATATATAATGTATATATATAATATATATATATATATAATGTATAATAAATAATAATATAATAATAAAGTGATTTTTCGGGTACCAGGTCTTCCTGGGAAACCATAACCAGCACAGGAAAAGGAACTGGCCCCCCTACCCTGATGTGTGAATTTTCACACGCCGTATAGGGCTTAGTAGTGGGTGATCTCTACCTTCACCTACTAAACCGACCTTCGGGTTGATTACTGTGTTCATGGTTTTTTTATATACGAGGGTCATCCGGAAAGTAGTACCCGTTCGTGAAATTAAGACACAAAAGTAAATATTAACAAACATAAAAAATTTTATTTGAAAGAGGATACTTTAAACTACTTCTCAACATAATCTCCAAGCAAATTAAGGCATTTGTCATAACGTGTGACAAGTTTCTGTATTCCTGCTGCATAGTCCTTCGCCGCCAGCTCATTGAGATACGCGAGGGACCCATCTTGCACAAATTTTTGCATAATGCAGATGGTGTTTAACAATTTCATGAACAATTGTTCGAGAAACATTGGGAAAATGCTCACAGATGTCATCAATTGTGACGCGCCGATCGTTCCTCACGAATTCGTCAACTGAGCTCACCAGTTGGTCTGTAATGACAGACGGTCTCTCCGAACGCTCATCGTCGTGTGTGTTCCCCCTCCCCATGTTGAAGTTGCGACACCACCGCCGAACAGACGACTCGTCCATTACATTGTCTCCATACACCTCCTTTAATTGGCGATGAATATCACATGGGCGAACGTTTCTTGCATTGAGGAATTTAATCACTGCCCTCACTTCACAACTGGCGGCGTTCTCAATTTTTTTAAACATTGTAAACAATCACAGAAACAACACAGGCAATGCTAGCGTCACGCAACTTGGCTCAGAGAAGGCAGACAAGCCACTGAAGCTATCTGACCTCGTCCAGCGGCTACTCGCGTCGTCAGCACTTCATGCGGCACGAACGGGTACTACTTTCCGGATGACCCTCGTAATATTGGGTCGCGATAGTCCAGGGGTAAAACGTTGGGCTACTGAGCGGAGGGCCCGGGTTCGATTTCCGGGCAAGAATTCACTGGGCACCTTCAGATCCACCCAGGCGTGTGATTTTTCGGGTGTCAGATCTTCCTGGGAAACCATATCCGGCACAGGGAAAGGAACTGGACCCCATACCCTGATGTGTGAATTTCACAAGCCGTCGGGCTTAGAACTGGGTAAACTCTACTACCACGTACCAACCCGACCTTCGGATTACTGTGATGATGGTTAATAACATTAATTCTGTACTAAGTGATCCACCGGTTAAGGTTGGTTTTGGATGGATACAACTACATCAAAAATATCTCCTAGCATACCTCAACTCAACATCCTACTCCACAACAAGCCCATCTTCATCAATGTTTTTTCTTCCTCCCTTCATTCCGTCCATCTCTATCCTATTCCTGCCCCTTCCCCGCTTGTCTAACATTTTCCCCTATATTAAAGCCTTCAACATCCCACTGCCGATCAGTACGCCCTTCATCCATTTTTCCAGCCTCCTTATGATTTCTCCCAATAATCCCGTCTCCTCGCCCACAATACCTAGGAATTCATCATTTGTTTACCTTTCGGCCAAGTTAACCTTCTCCAGCCTTGTCTACACCTACATTTCAAATGCCTCCAAATCTACGTCTATCCTCCTGCTTCAGTGACCATGTTTCCACGCCGTATATAACTACGCTCTACATCAAAGTTTGGACGAGCCATTTCTTAACATCCTTACCCAATGTCCCTGTCATAAATTCCCTTCTGCTAGAGAAAGCCTCTTTGCCTAATGGAAAACTTCTCTGTACGTCCCTACTACTGAGACCATTTTGGTCCAAAACACTTCCAAGTTCCACGTAAACTGTTCCACCGGCACCGGTTTTTGCCCTCCTATTTTAATGATAACCTTAGCCTTTCTCTTTCTGAAAAATTGCATAACCTTTTTTTATTCAAGTTGATTCTCATCTAATAAATATCGCACTGAGTTTATAATGGAATCATCAATGCTTGCAACCCCTTGGCTGACTGACAAATTAGAGCTTATTCATCAGCAAACCTAACTGATTTTACGAGTTCCCCGCCAACTTTCATACCTATCTCCAGTTCTTCCCATAACTCTTCAATCATTTCCTCCACATTGAACAGCACCGGTGATAATGACCAACCCTGCCTTAAGTCTCTTCCTAATACTGACCATCCGAACTCTCCGTTCCTCACTCACACCAGAGCAGTCGGAGACATATGCTGGGTACGAAAGAGCAACCTGTCCCTCCAAATTATTCCTACTTTCTGAAATATACTCATTATTTTTCCCAATTCACTCTATCAAACACTTTCCGAAATCTACCAAACTAGCAAATACGTCCTGATTGTATTCTAATTATATATATATATATATATATATATATATATATATATATATATATATATATATATATATATATATATATAAATATCCTCGAAACAGAACGCCCTTCGGCGACGCACAAATACATAAAAACATCGATTAAGATTTTTAAAACACAGAAACCTGAAGAAAGGACACTCACACACTATGTAGTTTTGACGTTTCGACGGCACGACAGTCATTATCAGAATCTGATAGATACTGATAATGACAGCCATCATGAAAATAAAAAACATTTTTTAAGGTTACCATTAGAGAAATTTCTTTCCTCTTTTAAAAAATCAAATATATTTTTAATGCACATATTTTCCGCGAAACTTTAAAGGAATGGATTTGTTCATATCGGTGTGGAATCAATCGACAAGAAATCACTGTCACTATTGTGCACCGTCTCTGCTTGGATGAGCATGTCACTAATCTCACCGCTCGCGAAGGGGTGGGGGAGAGGGGAAGCCGCGAAAGGAGGAGGAGGGCAAGGCGTGGAGAGGGAGCGAGTCTAATAAACGTCGAGGGAAAACGGAGAGATTAAAGAGAGGAGGCGAGATCAAATGAAGAACAGAAACGATTAAGTCTTATACGTTCGAGGCGCTAATCAAGGGGTTTGTTGGGCTTAGAGGCGTGCACTTTGGGGGCAGGGCGAGGGGGATGGGGATTTTGGTTGGAGGCGGTGAGGGCCAGAACCCTTGTCGGAAGGGAAGAGGTCGTAAAAGATCAGGAAATAGAGGGGAGCGGAGGAGGAGAGTGTGAGGGGGAGAGGGAACTGGGGGGAGGAGGGGAAGAACCCAGGGCAATCAGGTGGTGGGGTGAGGTGCTGGCGCCAAGAGGTTTTCGCGATGCAGGACAGGGCGTGAAGTATGGATGGTAAGGGGTGAGAAGAGGATTGCCAGGGGTTTGAAACTGAGTCTTAAGAAATCGGAGCAAAGAGATCCCTTCCTCTATGAAGGAACAAAGGACCTCTTAGCAGAAAAAAATGCGTGATCGTAATGGGAAAAACGAAGTCAATTGGATTCAGATCAAAAATTCTTGATAGCCAGTACATAAGAGTAATGAAAATATTCTTTATGAGCGAATGATATCTATGTTCCCATGGAATGCTTAATGTGTGTGTCCGCTTTAGACTGTCATAAGCAACAGTTACAGATTTGTAAATGGTCTCTTAGTATTGTAAAACGTTTGTGCGATTTTTACGATTTCCGATGCCTTTTGGTATAGCTACTATAATTTGAACGAAATGAATTTTAAACTGAAGTATTTAGGAATTATTTCCATTTGATTCATACGCATCCAAATTTTTAATGTTCGTTCAAAAACTGTCAAAAATATAAGTTGATCTCTGAAAGTGGACAAAAATAATATTTAAATGTAGAACTTTAGAATAACCAAACACCTCCAAATTCCTCCATCCATTACAGATAGAGTGAGAAGAACTGGAACTTAAATGAAAATTAGCTTTCAATTCTACTCAAAAATCCTACTCAGTTCCCCAATGCTCATAATTTCAACTCTTTTTCTAGGAAGTAATTAGGTAACACCAGCAAGGCATTTAATGAGGCAAAATATTCTGAATGGCAACCACACTGCTCATTAATTGAAAAAAGGAGTAATAGAGAATAAACTGACGTTTCATCCATTAAATTGTGAGGAAAAATGAATTTGTTTGTCTCCAATCATAAGGCATAAGAAGAGGTTAGAGATTTCGGCCAATAATAAGAAGTCACAGGCCTCACATGCACTTCAATTTCTTGAGATGTTTTGTGACGGTGTCGCGGTTGCGGAACGAGAGAGAGGTCGCCGCGCGCGGGGCAGGGGGACCGAGATCGATGCCATGAGCCCGCCGCCCTTGGAATAAGAGAGCCTGAAGTCGCAACTGTCGGTAACTCGTTGCCTGGGTTCTTTCTTCGACAGAACAAGCACTCTCTTCGGTCATGGATTAGAGAACTTGGAGGGGGAGGGCGTGGCCGACAGCGGGTGCCCCTCGAACCCTCTCTCATGGCTGCGGCCACAACTTGGCCGGCTTCGCAATTGGCGCATTGCCTGAAGAGGAGTAAACACTAGACATCTTCAATTGTACAATACTCTTACAACGAACAGATTTTAACGTACCTTAATAAGTTTATTTTGGAAAAAGGCACACAATGTTGAGGAGTTGTTTAAATTATGTTCATCTCTAGTAAGCGTTTCTTTTTCAGCTTTCATCAAGTTCGCAAATGATACGGACGTACCACGCAAATTTCATGAATCGAAATCTATTAAATGTTGAGCACACATACTAGAAACCAGTTTAATTAATTGACGGCAATTTCCATGTTGTAGAAATTCCAATTAATCGCTCGCCCATTTCTTTAAAGCGAACTTTTTGTCAGGAATCGAAGTGAGATGGAAAACACCATCTTAAACGACACCAATGTCATATTCACCAATGGATGCCATGATTATGTCTTTCATTTGATTTATATGAAATACTGATGCTTTTATACTAACTTTTGAAAGAAAGAGCTCTCCCTATTGGGCGAAAATTAAGTTGTCATAAATCGAATATTTCAGGCCAAATTCGTGAGCATGTGTCTTCCTCAGCTGCTAAGAAGCATAATATAATTTTTTCTATTATAAATATTTATAAAGAATTTAAATTAAAGAATTTTTTATCTCTCTGGTACTATTTCTCTCCTTCCTCTTCCATTTCTGCTACTCAGTCCTATCTTATCATCGATATAACCTTTCTATTCCACGGCCGTATTCATTTGGATTTCAAGCCAGTTTGATGGAGACTTATTGAGTTACACCTCTGAAAACTTGACTACTGAGTTACACACGAAATAACTCACAATTTATGTGGCTCACGTATGTTAAATTATCAGGGCTCCATAGCAGGAAGCTGTTTAAATGTTCTCAATAATTCAGCATAAAAGAAAGGAGGGACATTACCGAGCAACGTATGGGATTAGCATTGACATATTCATGCGCATGCGCACATCTTGTCAAGCGTCGAGATTTAACTGAGGTTTGAATTCAATGGGAAACAATACACGAATCCAAGTAAACGATTGGTCAGGATTATACTCACAATTGCACTGTCGTAATTTATCAATTTGTCCTCCGAGTGAATTGCTAAAAATATGCGAAAACAATGATATTAATTTGATCCCGTGCTTAATTAATCACTCCTCGTGATCGATAATCTTGGAATTACCGGCAGATGGAGTCGGATCTACCGTGCCCATCGTGGTCATAAAATTATAATTAAATAGTGAATCAAATTTTGATGCATTACCACACGAGGCAAGATTGAAAGAGGATTTAGGAAGAGATATTCCAAAGGGATCACATTAATTAAGCCTTATTGTCAGTGCACGATTTTTAATCTGAAATTAAAAATGGACATTCAAATTGATCGTCGCCATTAAACGCAAATATTAACTGGTATTTTAAACCGGGGAGTACAAACCAATGAGCGACGATATCAGGCCGCACCAACAAATTATGGCGAGAAAAAAGCAGAGACACCTGGACAGTATTATTCATGCGATACTACTAATTCTAATAGACATAAATTATCGGAAAAATGAAAACAACGCAACCTGGTTTCGTCGAAATTATTGAGATTTTTATTTGGAATTCTACTCGCAATGAGAAAGAATGATAACGCTTGTTTTTATATGCGTTAATAACTACTTTTATCAATTTCTCCCCACTCCGTTCCATAACCACTCACTTCTTTCTAAAACCTATTTTATTGATTTCCTACACATGGGTCCACACAGAGAGCATAATCACCCATAAAGTAATTCCTATTTAGGTTTACATTAATTGGACAAAACAACAAATTTTATTTCATTGATTTAAGACTATTTATTTGACAATAATATGTAATTTGTACATTTATTTAACTGAAAAACGGTACCTATCATTAAATATTCCGAGAGCGATAAATTAACTTAAATTAATCTCTTAATTCTATTCCTAAAATCAAGGATTTCTAATATTTGAGTGATTTTTCGATGAAATGAAACCTTCGTCCAATGAGAAACTTGCTAGCTTAACAAGTTTGAGACCGTATAATTAAACTGTGGGATAGGATTTTGGGCGGAGCAAAATCAGACATTTGACCTCGACAGACTAACGTAATGTTTCATTTGGCATAGTGAAAATTCCAAATACGCCTACAAGTATCAGATGGCATGTTAGCACTTCCAAGTTTCCTTGCAATGCCTATAATGTGAAGGGGAATCAGAGCTGAATCCATCGCCACTCGAATCGTCGACACGTAGGGATTGAATTTGAACGAATGACTGTCGCCGCGAAGAAGCGATTACCCGCTCTAGTCGTCGACACGAAAAGCCACGGACTCCAGAGTCAGCCACCCACAAAATCAAACCTTTTCCAATCACCTCGCCCTCCTACCGTCCTTCCACCTACAGGGAGGGTGGGTAGATGAAAGGAGGGTGGGACGGAAGAAGAGTACTAGATTAGTGTTCAGGAGGGTTAAGGAACGCTTCCAAGGCTTCCAAGTGTCGATATAAAAACGTCGAAAACTAAGATTGTGAAATAAAAAGAAGGCCAATACTTAAATGGAAATGCGAGGATTGAATCCTCCTCAACTCGAGGATGAAAATAGCAGATTACTAGGTAATAATTAGTTTATGTACTGGTTTAGGTAGCTTTTGGATGGCACAACTATACAATAAATATTTTATTTCTCCTAAAAAACACAACCCAACATCCTACTCTACAACAAGTCCCTCTTCATCTATGCGTACTTCCTTCCTCGCTTTGTCCCAACCAACATCCCTATCCTATTCCTACCCTTAACTGATTTGCCTAACATTCTCCCCTCTATCACAGTCTTCAACATCCCACTGCCGATCAATATGCCCTTCATTCATTTTTCATGTCTTTTAATGATCTCTCCCAACAATCCCTTCTCCTTGCCCACCATACCTAACACTTCCTCATTGTTTTCCTTTCGATCCATTTCAACTTCTCCATCCTTCTCCAAACTCACGTTTCAAAAGCCTCCAATCTACGTCCATCTTCCTACTTCAGTGCCATGTTTCCGCGCCGTACATATTTACGCTCCATATAAAAGTGCGTTGTAGCCATTGGCCATTTCTGAACATTTTTGCTCAGCGTCCCTGTCATAAATTCCCTCATTTTTGTGAAATCCTCTTAGACTAGTGCAATACTTCTCCCTACGCCCGTAATACTTTGAATATTTTGGTCCAAAACGCTGGAATGCATGAGCGCTAAATTGTGATTAGAGGCCACATTCGCGCCCGGGAAACTTTACGTATTGGATCACATTGTTCCTAATTACGTGCCTAAATATAATATAATCTGATACCTTTCTGAACCTCATAGAAATTTGCATGGATAACTACGCCTCCCTGTGTTGTCTAAACCAAGTGTTTGTGATGACTATCTCCTGACTCATGCAGAATACAATTGCTTTTTGCCCGCGGTCATTTCTAGTGCCTAAACCGTAGTCCACAATCTCACCATCTCTTCCTTCGCCTACCGTCGATATATCCATATACCATACATATATTCCATCAACTTCTTCCTCCTTATGATTGCTTGGTAGCATGTATACCTGTACAATGACCTTCGATGATATTCGTCGGTTCTGTTTTTATATCTACTAGTAATATTTTATCCGTACTTGCTCCATGCTAACCACGTTTCTTCCTACCTTATTACACAATATTAACACAACCCCTCGTTGGCTCTGGTCCCCTCCACTGTATTTCAATCTTTAACTATCACTCCAGGAATTACCGTTATCCTTCCATCTCACCTTGCATAGACCTGAAATATTAATATTTCCTCTTTCCATCTCTTGCTCTATATTGTCTAATTTTCTTGTCCTCAACGTGATCGTAATAATCCAAGTTTCTATTCTCATTCGGTCTACTTTTTCTTCTGCGTTTTCAGTTCTGCTGCTGTCGATTTTAAAAATATAAAAAAATAATAATTAAAAACTTTTATTTTCGTATTATCTAGAATTTTTTCAAAACGATATAATCTTGGGCTTGGCTTAAAAAGAGGATTTTATACATGCGTACAAGAAGGCTAAAAAGATAAATATTTTCCTAAACTACGAGATAAATAAACTGCCGTGTAAGGTATTTTTTGGCATGCGTACTTTTAAACCATTCAGAAATCTTCATTTTACATGGGTATTTCAATAAATTACACTATTATTCTATTTTCATATATATATATATATGTATATGTGTGTGTGTGTGTATTTTTGTGTGTGTTTATGTATGTGTGCATATCTATCATGTAAAATATTGTAATCTAAAATATAATCTATAAATATTCTTATATTAAAGCATTATTTTATCCCATCTAACAATACAATTGAAGTAAAATCTCGTCAATTCTGAAAACGTCTCTGGGAAGATTTCTCCATTGCCATGGTGGAATCAGTTGAGCAAAGCTTGGCTGTCATATTGGATTAGATCGAGGAGGAGACAGGCGAGCGTGAGGTGACGGGGCCTAAAGAAGGAGGTGGATAGGGGTGTAGTGGGAGGGGATGGATGTGGGGCTAGGTGCAGCCGAAATCTAGAGTAAGAGCTAGCTGATCGAGGAAGAAAGACGCGAAGGAATAGAACTCCAGAGGCAAGCGGGTAAAAAATATCGAGAGATATCACTACGTCAGCGTTTCTCTTCATGAGTGATCAGACACCTTGTTCTCTACGCTCCGACCGCCGTTCTTGAGTGAGGTGAAGCCGAAAGAAAAATCGAGAAAATGAACGCACAATATGATTGGCTAAAAACTGCCCCGTTATGTCATTCCATTTCCCGCCCGGTCTGGCGGTGAAACCAAGATTAAAGATAAACTTGTAAGCCAGGCACGAAAAAACTGAGCAACAAAAATATTGGACTTCTTCAGAAAGAATTTTATCTACCACGCATGCATGCTACCGGAACATTGAAACCCATTCTACTTTTTTCGTTCTATTTCGACAAGTTTTAAGAGAAATCATGTACTTTGTTATAATTGACAGATTCACATGCGTACTAGAATCTTCCGCATACGCACTTACCAATGAAAGAAAGACACATAAGATGGCAACTTACTTTGAAGACATTAGGTCTAAGCATTGATTAATAAAGCATTTCATGGTATCATAAAAGATAATAAAAGAAGAACTTTTTCATCCTCAGAACTCCAGTAATGCCACATCAGCCGTCCTTTTTCCTCGGACAGATCTTTCGTAACTAAATCCAAAAAAATATTTAAAGAAAGCTTATTCCTGAAAATGTGTTTTATTGCTAAAGAAGAGTCATGTTACATTCAGTGTAATGATATCATCTAATCGTGTGTGAATAAGGTATAAAGTTATGTCGCGCAGAACCCTCACTATCTCTCCTCAGAAACTTCCTCTCACGGAGGAGACAATTCTAATTCCCTAGTCCTATTATTAAAACATAGAACGGTATTATTCCAGAACCCATGGCATCAGTAAGCCTCTGGGCAAAAGTTTTATACACTCTGCCAGCAACCGTGTCCACAAGCTGTGTATACTACCTTGATCAAAAAGTTCCCGGAATAACCACCGTGTGGCGCTCCCATCGTTCCGATTTGAGTTCTGTTTTTTTTGTTAAATTGGTACATCTGTTGTTGATATTCCCTTTAAATCTTAGTGTCATAACTTGACATTTGCAAAAGTTACGGTCGGTTTTCGGTATGTCCATCAGTGCTTCCTGCGATTTTTCCATTACTTCCTCTCGGCTGCTAAAACGCGTTCCCCGTAATGGTTTTTTAACTCGATTGAACAGAAAGAAGTCACAGGGAGCCAAATCAGGTGAATTCGGTGGCTGTTGGATGGTATTTGTTGCATTTTTCGTCAAAAAATTACGAATAATGATAGCACTGTGCGACGGTGCGTTATCATGGTGCAAAATCCACGAGTTTTCTGCCCACATTTCTGGTCTCTTTCGGCGAATTGCTTCACGCAAACGTCTCATAACGCCCAAATAATACTCTTTGTTTACTGTCTGGCCTTCTGGCAAAAATTCATGATGCACTACACCGTTGTAATCCATGAAAACCGTCAGCATTGCCTTCTTTTTTGACTGAAAACGACGTGGTTTTTTTGGTCTCGGCTCATTTGGTGAACGCCATTCACTTGCCTGATGTCTGGATTGCGTGTCGTACTCATAAACCCACGTCTCGTCTCCAGTAATGATCCTTTTGATGAATGTGGGATCGGATTCAGCCTCGCAAATCATGTCTTTTGCGACGTCAACACGGTCTCTTTTTTGCATGAAATTGAGGTCTTTCGGAACCAACTTTGCTGCTACACGACGGAAACCCAAATCATTAACCACAATGTCTTGGGCGGATCCATAGGCAATGTTCAAGTCCTCCGCTATTTCTCTGATGGTTAATTTGCGGTTATTGACCAACATTTCTTTTACTTTATCAATTTTTTCACCGACTTTCGATGTCGATGGTCTGCCACTGCGTTCATCATCTTCGATTGACTCACGACCACTTCTGAACCGCTCGTGCCACTGGTAAACGACCGTTTTTTTTAGAGAATCGTTGCCGAAACACTTTTCCAACATTTCCAACGTCCGTGCGCCACTAAATCCGTTTTTTACGCAAAATTTAATACAAGTTCGTTGTTGCAAATTTAAATCCATTTCTGAAATTGTAAAAAATCGCCAACACACACAGAGATAGATGTACTCTTGGCTACGTAACTTTTGCAAATGTCAAGTTATGACACTAAGATTTAAAGGGAATATCAACAACAGATGTACCAATTTAACAAAAAAAAACAGAACTCAAATCGGAACGATGGGAGCGCCACACGGTGGTTATTCCGGGAATTTTTTGATCAAGGTAGTATACTTTCTAGTTCCTGGTCATCACATTCCTGGAAATTAAATTTGCATCAAACTTTAGGTCAATAGCGATGGTGAAACGTATTTTTCCTCATAATAATCTGGAATTCCAAATAAATCATTAAAACTTAACGGCAACAAATATTGGATTCACTCATATCTGAAACTTATCTTCGGAGTACCGGCCCATAAAAACCGCAGCTCACTTATACCTTGGCTAACAGTAATATATAAGCTTTTCTAGCTTCAAGATGAGTAAAATACTTGAAATAACTACGGAATAATCCACGGAGATTCTTGAAATGAAATTCGAAGAGAGATCAGAATATGCTGAGAATCCAATTTAAAAGGAAAACGGGAGAGCATCATGATAGCTGCAATATACGCAAGTAACAAAAACTGGAAGCAGCAGTATCGCAGTGGTTTTAATACTCTGCGATCGATGAGGAGAGCTCCATTCCCGTCATCCCACCCCAACGGTGCTCCACACAACCAACCTACTCCACCCCTCCCTCTCCCGCCTCGCACCCCCCACCCATTATCCCTCCCTCCTCCGCTCTCCCATCTATTTTTAAACCGGCCTCCTTCCCTATCCCATCTCTCCTCCCCGACAGAGTTCCTCGCGGCCGCTCCATTCGGAACCTCAAACACAATCCCGCAGGATTCCCTATCAATTTCTTCCCAAAGAGCGTCTTTTTTTGCAGAGGAAAAAAAGCCGGAAAAATTCGAGAGAGAGGGTATGATGGTGTGAGGGATGCGGGGGTGGATGGGATGTGTGCTGGAGGAGACGGAAGAATCAAGAAAGCCTTCCCCATTTCCTTCCCCTTCCTTCTCATGTATATATACGATACACCACAACCTAGTTCCTCCTCATCCGTTGCCGTATCAATCAGAAATGTTACTCCCAATAGGGTCGGCCTTTCTTGAACCATTGCTTTGCCTGTGAGCGGGCGGCAGAGGGAATTGCCTGAAGGAACATAGAGCGGACGGAGAAGAGCGAGGGAAGCATTTGTGGATTCGTCATTCCTTACATGTTTTTCGGTAACTTTCAGCCGGCAAGTGCAAGAGGCCAATGCGTGAGGCCCATTTATATTTTCCAGTGGTGGTCGACCTTAAGTTAGTTGAGATGTTGCCATATTTCAAAGCGTACCCTGCTTCGAGAAGAAAGTGCTAGTTTGTATTTCATTGACTTATTATTTATGCCTTATGGTCGAGAAAGTAATTAGATATATTTGTATTACGCGTTAAAATGTACTTGCGTAAAAATTTGATTATAGCAGTAAATTCATGGGTAATTAAACTTAATTAACAAAGGAATATTTATTTGGTTTTTCAGAGGTGGCTTTATGGAATCGATTCATTTTATAATGAAGAATTATAAATTTGCAATCCCACAGAATTTTATTTAGACACGAACCGTTTTACGATGCTCGATGTCACCATAAGGTTAAATTTCGACACCCTGATCTTGTCTAAATACGATTCCATGGCATTGCAAAGTTAAGATAATTCATTATAAAATTCATATGTAAGTGATAATTTTATACTTTTAACCAAAGATCGTAAGTGGATTCAGTCAAATTGGGATCGATTTTGATGCCATAGAAATACAGAACAGGTTTTTATTTTTTTTAACTGCACTGGTTAGAAAAATATTCTGGTATATCGTACATGTATCACACCAAAAGCTGCATTAAATCAGAATTAATAATTTCTATTTACTTTGACTACTGTTTTTATAAATTCTCCTACGTGAAATAAGATACTGAATTTCCATCACCGATGTATTATTGAGGAAAACGAAAAAAAGGACTTATAGAATGCCACTTAGTGCAACTTAGGGCGGAAGAGAGTAGTCAAGAACGAGAGAGTTTCCTTTACGCTAGACGCAGCTACATTGGCTTCCTACTTGAGTGACTTTCTTGTTACTCTCGAACTAATTGAAGACGCGAAGGGAACTACCTCAATGGAAAAGGAAGATCTGATCACCAACGCTATTGATGTGGGGTTCACGAGCAAACTGGTTCACATGTGTACGTTTCTGGTTATTCTCCAACTTATTGAAATGCATTGGGTTCCGTGCGTCGGCGGAATGGGGAATTGGCGTGCGCACTGAGGAGCTCCTTGCCGTAGCTCGTGAAGAATTATGTGGACTCCAAGGCGTCTGGCCGAGTTGCAGAATGGAGCAAGAGAATCAAACCGCATGTGCATTAATGGAAATTCTCTCCGAAATCGGATTTTAAAGGCAAGATAAAACAGTAACCAGAAAACAATGTGCTGCGAGGGATTAAACATGATCTGTTTGAACTACACATCACGTCAAGCTGTACGTGCTTTAAGATTTTTTATCTAAAACGCTACGAGACAAATATTTGGTCCCATAGAATTTTGAAAATTTTCAATATACTTTGCATTACTTGTACTCATTATTCAATAACAATGACGGTATCACCGTGCAGAATATAATGTAAAAGATTCCTCTCGTATAATAATGTAATAATCCCCAACTGATATTAGTTTTCCGCGCAAAGTAATTCCCCTCCTCGCTGAAATAATTGACTGGTCAGATTTTTCAAACCTCGGCTCGAGACCTAGTCGAGGGGGAGGCGCTCTTCGCCTCCGATTTCCGCCCACTGCATCCAGAGGCCCTTCAAAAGCAGGTCATCTGAGAAAAGAAGGAAGCCCCACTGCTCCACTCCATTATTCTCCCAATCCCGCCCTCCTCTCGTCCCCATCGACCCCCCGCCCCCTTTCCCCTCAGGCCCACTCCACCACCATACCCGCCTTCACGTAGCCGAGCGCCCAGGTTTATTAAGAAAATTCGTTCCGCTTTCCCACCCTTTCGAATATATTCCCAATTTCCCAACCACTCAGCATCCCTCCTACCAGCCTCTCGCACCATTCCTTAATCATGAAGGCGAGTTAAAATATTCATGGGAGCGATCCCACTTCCGTGATTCCCGGACGATTTCCTTCAACCCCTCCGCCCCACCCCACACCAACACGTGATGCATGCTCATATCGATACCCTTAAGGCAATCTACTTCCGCCGCCCACTTCCAACTTCCGAATACATACTCTTCTCGTTCGGGGGAGGAGGAGAGGGGGACGGAAGGTTTGGAGGGTGTAAAAGGATGGGCTCTGGGGAGGGCGTGCACCCGTGGATGGGAGTCAAAGGTTCAAGAAGGCGTTGAAATAACAGCAGTGATGAGTGTCATCTTTTCGCGAAGCAAATATTAGCAGAGGTTCGGTTCCCTCCCTCGAGAGAGCGGCAAGGGATGGGGATCGGATGATGGGGGGGGTGAAGGGGGAGGGCGAGAGGGCGGGATACCACCCTTGCTCTCTCTTCCCTCTGAGCGCTTTCCCTTCCCATACCCTCACCCGCCATTCTCACTCCTCCCTCGCTTGTGGCTAAAGACACAGACGAAGCCCTGATTCCCAAACATTGTTTGAGTGCCGTATCTCGGCTGAAAGATCGAAGACGAGCGGACTTTTTTCTGCTCCGGGCCCTTACCTCTCACCCCCCACTCCCCATGGCCCGCCTTCCAAATACATGGAAATTTTTCGATCCTAACCAATATATCCACTTGGCGGAATAGTGTACACATTTGTTCAGATCTTCGACCAACATCGGATACGAATACAAAATCGCGCGGAGCCTTGCCAAGGAATATTCCCTCATTTATTCACAAGCTTTTAAGCCAATGCTCACAAATCGGTGAACACCAGAGCGTGGCGAAACTTTCCAACTACCTTTCCCGTGGTGATCATCAACCCACATCACGACGCAAATCATGTCATAATTTCATAATTATAACATGATGGGCCAGCAAAACGCACAAATGGCTATCTCATCCATTTAATTCTTTTGATTGCCTTGCGCCTTGTTCCAAGGGGGAGGGGGAGGGCGAAGGGGAAAATTCCGGAAATGAGAATCGGTCCAACTGAGACTCCGTACAATTTGCTTTGCACCTCGCAGACTGTATATAGCGCTCGCTGAATTATACAACTTAATTTGAACATGTATGGATTTTGGTCGAGAAAATATCACTTGAACTTTGAAAAAGGTTTCTTTTGGGAAAACTAACATTTTTACCTTTGTTTATGCCAAGGAAAACACCGCATTTCGATAATTTCTCTCATATTTAACTAATTATTCAAATTACGTTCTCCTGCACAAGAAAACGTACATTTGAGATGGGAGATATTCTTCAAATAACAGTATATTTAACTAAAGTTAGTGTAAAGAAGTAGCCAATTTTCATGTTCAATGATGATCTTCAAAACAAACGGCTCATCTTACCGTAAAAGCAACTTCAACTACAAACAAACCTACACGCGGCAGTGTTGTTGTTGAGGTCGGAGCGAACTTGGAATCCACCACGCAAAAACATGTCAAATTATTTTCATCAACATCTGGGTGGAACCCAATTAAATTTTTCATAGATTATTTTCTCACAATGGAAGCAGCGATATTAAATTTTACTTCCCTGTGAGTAGTAACTGTATTTGCGGGTCCATCTGTGAAATTGAATACCTCCCATCTTTAAACTTGTTCATCATCCTATGTTGTGCTTACTGTAGGAAGCATTATGCTTTCCATGAGCATATTGCAGCAGTATTTAGGCATCAGCTGACGATTTGTGCAGGTGAAAAAACAAAATTTGAATGCGGTGTAGCGTCATGGCCGAAGGTAAACTGAACGTAATTTAACTTGCACGCCACTTGCGCTGCACTGGGGTAAATAAATTATACATCAGCACATTTTTATTAATTTATAAGTTAACAGTGCAGCGAAAAATTAAATTTTTGAACCCTAAATGCTAAAAATGATAAAAATGCTATCATCACTCTGCTATAAGCTGGCAACATAAAATTGTTTTCTAAAAAAAAGTCTTTAACGAAGTCCCTCACATAAACTCATGCATAAAAATAAAGCTATACTTTCAATGACAATGCGATAATTGGATCTGAGAGACTCATTGTCATAACTCAAACATCGATGAGTTATGATCAACAGAGGCAAGTGTAACTTCGCGTAACGCGTCCAACAGGGCAAATGTAATAGTATTACTACTATTCGTTATGCACATTAAAGACTTAAAATCACACATTAGAGGCAACCTTTGATTGTTTGCAGACGGTAAACGGTGGTATACAGGGAAACAAGGACCCAGCAGATTGCGGGCTACTCCCTAGCGATTTAGGCAAAATAGTATTGGGGCGAAGAATGGGGATTTGAACTAAACACGAGCAAATGCGCAGTATACAAATTTTGGAGCAAAAGAATTAATGAACGGGACATAGAATATACGATTGAGGGTTCAGTTCAGTACTAAGTCAGTTCAAGTTAAATATTTGGGGACTCCTAACACCAAGCCTTTAATGGGGTGCACATATTAGGAGAATATGCAGATGCGCCTTAAAGAAACTCGGCATAATTAAACGGTTGGTGGGGAAATTTAATGCGACAGCTAAAAATAAATGTTTTTTTCGCTCCAGCTTGGCCACATATGGAATATGCCACAAGTATTTAGAATCCTTGGAAGACATTGTTGTTGAAGAAATTAGATAACTTTCAAAGAAAACCCATTAGATTTGTCAAACTTTGTTTTGATAATAAGACGAGAGTGAGAGGACTTTAAGAGGAATTGGGCTGGAACAAACGAGTTTAGGTGTGACATAAAATGGAATTATTATGGCCCCACATTGTTATGGGCATATTAGTGCCTGTGTATATTATTTGCTTACATATATATATATATATATATATATATATATATATATATATATATATATATATATATATATATATATATATATATATATATATATTTGCATGCGTGTACATTAAAACAACTTTTTCATGAATATATACGTCTCTTTGGGTGCGCACTAGCATGTGTTTTGTTTATTTTACTCTTAGTTAACTATTATTTTACGGATGGTGTCTTAACATCACCCGCTACATGCCCTTTCCGTAGCTGGTGGTAGAGTAATGGTACCGTCAAAATTATTGGAAATCTATTTATTTCCAAGTCTTGCAGATTATATTCAAATCCTAGAGAATGTGTCGTCCCATTGCGTACCAGGGAGAGAAATCATAGAAAGAAATGGGAACTAAATCGTGGCCTCATCAAAATCACCCTTTTGAATGGCTCGGACATGTATTCACGCGATGAATGTCTTGTTTTCCTCTCGGTAGCGCCCAGCATTACTCTCCAGCGTGACTCAAGGAGGAGGAGGTTGAAAGTGCCGGACGGGACCCGGGAGAGTGGCGAAGGAAGGAAGGAAGGCGTCTCCTCGATCGAAGGAGGGTCGGAGACATCCCCCTTCCGCCCCTTTGTCCTCTCATGCCCGTCTCGCCTCGCGGATATCAATCCCGCGTCAGTCAGATGGACGGCGCCCCCGGGGTGTGGACGGACACCCTCCCGCTCACTTCCGCGTCGGCGTCGGGACGACACCCACCTCCTCCCTGCACTCCCGTCCGCTCTTCCAACCCTGCCTCTCGCGGTCCGCACCAGGGCAATGGAACAGACTTGCTGGCGATGGACTTGAGCACAATCGCCGTTGGGGGAGACCGCCTTCGCGATCGCGGCGCTGCGAAAGCCGCGCAGGGTTCACGAAGGCTGGATTCACGAGGTTTTGCACTCCATAAATGATTCATCACTTTTAAGATGCTTTCGTTCAAATGGCTCAGTTTGAAACGATGGCATACATTAGCTAATTCACTGATTAATTTAATGATGTCCATGGTGAATCCATCCATTCTGTAGATGTTTGAAATACCAATGTTATCAAGCTTACATTTATTTTATCTGTAGCGGTCATTTTTTGCAAACAAAACAGTAAGACAATTCCCGCTGATGGAATGTTTATTACTCGCGCGTGTTTTATATACGAGTATATTTTAGAAATTAGTGTAGACATGTTTACACCCACCAAAAGTTTTTCTGGGTGGAAAAAATACAG
The DNA here is from genome assembly GCF_022747635.1 of Hetaerina americana. NCBI lineage: Eukaryota > Metazoa > Arthropoda > Insecta > Odonata > Calopterygidae > Hetaerina > Hetaerina americana. The sequence goes on from NW_027286985.1 coordinate 91,078,064, forward strand.
AAATCGGTTGAATGAAAGATCGGGCCTCATTCGAACGGGCTTATAGTCTTCAGGGCGGTTGAGTAGCCGATCATCGAAAGGTCAGTGGAGATGTCGAGCCCGATATAGGGGATAAATGTCATCCCTTGGCGGTGTATTTACGTATATGACTCGACCACCTCGTTCAATTCGTCAGAATGCATGAATAGTTATTTCTGTCAATTATCACCATGATGATATAATTATTCGAAATTTTCTTCAACCAATTTCTCCTAGCATACTTGATTTTGAGATAGCATAAACGAGAGAAATAGCAAACTCGAACAAATTTCAGAATTATGAAAAACATCGGTGTATCATTAAAAAATCGATTTTCCTGATGAATTAATAGTTATGAACAGCATCCAGGCAAAGGAAGCTGCACTCATGGCACGTGACCATTTATAAAGGGTGATTAAAAATTGTTAGAATCTTTTTGCGGTGGCCTGAGCACTAATATTACAACTGGAGATAACAGAATTAATGTTTTTAATATTTTGGTGGATCATATTAATTATATAAATTTTTATTTAAAATGGAGCTAAATAACTACACATTACTATTGTAGCTGACATTAACGCTTACTATTCCATCTTTCTCTTCTAAAAAAACAAATTTCCCACGGTTTATATAGGGAAGAGAGTGGCCAACTATATCATATTTATATTATATTATTTTTCGAAAACAAATTAGACCAGCATTGATATAAGTGATATCTGAAATTAAAACTGAAACTGAAAACGCAACAAATTTAACGTTTTTTTAAAACGTGCCGAATCTGGTCGCAGTCTAGCTGACCGTCAGTACCGCTAAAGTCCTTTATTTTAGTCGACTCGAAAACTACGTATTTCAGAAATGAAAGTGCAATATATATTGCAATGGAAATAAACAAAGGGGAGGGTAGACAGTGGAGACAAAGCAATATTATCACGGAAAAACAAACTAACGGTGTCGGATGACGTCGAATTTCCTCGTATTACATTGGCTAAAAATAAATGGACTCCTTATGGGCAGGGTACTTGAAATCGAGAATCAAGGTTATAAAGAATGATTAATGCAAACAGATTAATATGTGATTCAATTTTCAGCTACTGTTCTGAGATTCAACTGCGAAATATTTCCTCCAGATAAGTTATTAATGGGGTGGAAAAAAGGCCCATCACTTGTCAGGCTGTATTGAATAAGTAATAAATTATACACTTCCAACAAGGGAGGACTCAAGAACAAAGCAATCAATCAACCTATACAGGTCATTTTAGCCGGTCAGAGAAGATAAGAAACATATAAATTTAGCTTCTTGCAGGAAAAATTTCCATCAGCATATAATATGCATATTTTTCAATATGATTTTGCAATTTGAAAATGTTTACGGTTAGGAACGATTCAATTTGAATTTTCAATATTTATCAAATCAAATCAAAATTTACGTTTCGGGTATATTATGCCTAGAATTTGTCTCATTTATTAATCGTCATGTTTATGTCATATTTATTAATGAATTTGTAATATTTTACAAAACATCTTCATATGTAGTATGGTCAGACTTTTTCCAAATCAGCGGGAAGATATGCTAATGTATTTTTCTAACTCAAATCTGAGTAAAAAATACATTTTAACTGATCATGCCCATTTCTGTGCTCTTAGAAATGTTGTCATTAAATAAGGGAATGGAGTAAATGAAAACTTTAACTATATTTAGTATTTTGTTGAACACAAAACACTAACTATAAATTTCCTGAACTTCACAAAAAGAAATGTTTAAAATGCTCCTACAGTAAATCACTCAGATACACGTGCTCATTATCAAGCATTACGTATACCCCATAAGGTACTCTTACGTTAGTTTCCTCATACAATTGGGCAATACGATCTAATATTTTTAGAATGCTAGTTGGTTGTAATTTTTGACTTATATCAAGGCATAATAATTTATACAATAAGCAACACGGCTAAATTTCGCACAATGCCCGTCAAAATGAGTCAGATCGGCATTCACCAGTAATTCAATTTGCCAACGGAAAAAAAGCGAAGGAAAACTCCGCGCCATTCAGCCGAGGGTGGATATTGAGTCACTTCATGTATGAAAAGATTTCTCCACTTCTCTCTTCGGGATGTCCATACGGGATGGGGCTGAAGGGAGAGGTGGAAGCGGTCGTTAAGGAAGAGGCTGGCGAAAGGGGGGAGGACGGCCCAAGTGACAGGGGCCGTTCTTATCGCCACTGCTTCCGTCCCCATAATCCATCATTTGAAAGTGCCAGGCGAGACGCCGGCGCTAAGGGTTTTCCGAAGTGCAACTCGTATCCGCACGTACCCCCCCCCGTTCGCACTCTTCACCGTCACCCTGCGCCCCCGCCCCCGAGGGCCCCTCGAAGAGAGAGGGCCCTCGGGGGTCAATCCATCGGAAGTCGGAAAATGGATTACCCAACGTGCGCACGGTCGTGCAGCTCTTGCCCCCTCCCCCGCAGGGTGCAGACTTGACCCCAATCTGAAAGGGGAAGGAATTAAGGGCTCCTCATCGATGAGATTTCCGGTCATTTTTTACGCCGCTGTCTCCCCTTATCTTCGCCCCAATCCCTCAATTTCCAGCGCGCCCCGTGCTAGGCCGACTTCCAGTCGCTGCCCCTCGCCCCCTGCTGCGTGCTCCATATGACTGTGCAGCTAAGTTCGGTAAGCGCGTCGTAAAAACAACACCTCGGATCGCATTATTTCAGCGCAACTCAGTCGGGAGGCAAATGGGCCCGGCAAGAGGTTTGATGCTATGAGAATACTGTGGACTGAAATATATGAAACCGATATTAAACTGGTCCTTTGAGTGATGAAATGCATTGCGTTCACATTACCTAGATTCCACCTAATCATTAAAGTAACATAAACGCAGTGTTAATTAATTCTAAACTCTGAAATCCGAGTTAAATGCTTCGAAAGTACTGATTGGCGTCTTAGGATATATTTTCTTTAACAAGACAGCCACAATTCGTATGACATCATTTTGGATAAAATTCGGGATACCCGAAAATCGGGAATCTATTACCCCCACGGCGTTTCTCCCTCTTCTTCAAAGAGTCTTCCACTAGAGCATATGTTATTAAATCTGGATAAATGTCTTGCGTTTTCTAAACAGCCATATTTCCATCCATTTTTTATCTTCCCTTTTTCACTCTTTCTCCCGCAACTGGAAATCCACGACTTTGTCTCAGCCCTTTTTTTCAGAAATCTTGCCTTTGACACGCTCAGCCAGGGACGGAATCATGGAGGAGATTATCTCTCGAATAGACGGGCTGTTCAATCACTCCGGAGCTGAAAGGAAGGGAGGGAAAGGATTGTGACGAAAGGTGGGAGGAAGATTTGAAAGACGGAATGATAGCAATCTTTGAGAGAGGAATGAGAAGAGGGTGATACAATCTTTTTTGGAAGACCGCGAAGTGAAATAATGATAACAGTATTCTTGAAAAAAATCTTAAAATATAGATCAGCATAATCCTTCATCCCGTTGCTTCCTTTGAAGGAATATTACAATCCGTCATTTGGAGACTTCCTCCACCTCCTTCACTTAAACGCCCTCAATGGCTTCATATTTTTAGTAATTCTTTCAGTTATTTATCCAAAAACTGCCATTGTTAAGTGATACTAAAATTCAGATTAGAGTTAAGTAGAGTACAAAGAATTCAGTGCACCGTAACTTGAGAGAAATTGAAAGCTGAAAAATTCATGCAATGTTCACCTATCTGGAATGCAGCGGCCAAGTAGTATCAGGCTATATTCTATTACAGATTATCTGGGACATTAGTACTTTCCCAATAAGAGTTATTCTCATGCCCTTTCTGGTTGCAATATCATTTTGTAAATGAGGAATTTCAAGCATATCGTGCACATAATATTCGATAAAATTGGAAAAAATGCTATCGGACTTTTGGCCAAATTCTCATATCAGCATATATCGCCTTATCAGAGATAATTATATTCACCCCCGTGTTAATAATATTATTAGCAAATTGGTCGGCATGAATAAATTACGAAATTGTATAGACATCATAACGCACAACTCTACTTCTTCGGATTTCGATTGCAGAGGTCATTCGAGCTGCTCTTTTTGGCAATATTCTGGAAATAAGTTTGTTTATAAGTATTACGGAGCAAGCTAATAGCGGATAATGAATAAAACAGCCAGATGGTCAATCATAATTCGCTAAATTGAATTAAAATAGTAAAAATTGAAATCAGATTAAATAATATCATAGGGTCTCAATAGCTATCCCTATCAACAATAGTTCTCTCTAAGAGAAGAGGGTGTACAGCGAGATTCAATAAAGACAAACCAAAAATCCGAAAATATCCACAAAAACAAGATCGGAAGTGTTTATAGATTGCAAAACGTATAATGCCACATCATTTAAATAGAGATATTTTCTTTTTAATTATTAATTATTCTGCAATTGTTAGTTATGAGTACATAAAATCTAAAACTGACAATTATTGAAAAATACATTACTGCAACGTTTTCTTGGGTTTAATGATAGAAAATTATGCCCGACTGACCTCGACGGATATCCTTCCGTGTGAGAAGAGACTTAAAAAAATTAGGATTGAGCCAATGGTAAAAATATAAAGGAACTAATGAAAAATATGGAATGAGTTAAATCCGAAACTTAGATCGCCCAAACTCACTGTCGCCAATGAGAGGAGCTGGAGAGGCACCCCTGGCCGCACTATGAACAAAGGCATCTCATAGAAAGGGCGCACAGGCGGGCGGTAGCTTAATTTATCAATTGGTCTTGCAGTCGGCGGGAAGAAGTTGGAGCGAGCGATCAGCAGCCTCGGCTCCATTTCCATCCGCCCCCGCTGCCTTAATGCACAAACCTCACCCAATCCGCCTCTTTCTGCGCTTCGCTCCTCCTCACTCTTTCAATCAACCGTCTCCCTTATCACCTCCCCCGATCTCCACTCTGCACAAAATGAGCGCAAATTACTTCCCGATATTACAGCCCTCATCCTTGTTTTCAGAGCCCTTTTAACCGACATCGCATTCCCTTCCTCGAAACCTTTATACACCAACCCTTAAAAAAATAAATAAAATAACGAAAATCTCTTACGACTTCCGATTGAGAATTTCTTCGCCTCCACTCAGGGAGGGAACTGCGGCATCTTGACTACTGCCTCCCGCACTCCCTTAGCAATACACGTCCCCTCCAAAGGCCCCCCAACCCCTCGGAGAGGAAGGAGTGGGGGTAAGGCCCACCCCTCTCCAAGACCCGTATTCAATAATTTCATTCTTACTCCTATCATCAATCTCCACTCTCGGAGCGTTTCTTCCCCCACGGCCCTCTCTCACTTCCCAAAAAAGCATCCCTCTTCCAACTCTTAACACGACTCCCCCTCCTCCCCGCCTGACACTTGCCACACCCCCCACACCCTCACCCCTCCGACCACCACCCCCTGACCTCTTGACGCGCTTAGAATCCATAATTTCTGGGTTAGACGTCTCGGGCATGCCCAATAAAAAGAAGAAAACTGGTCGGCTGAATGAGGGAATGAGTCTCAACTTTTCTCTCACGCTCATCTTCTCCTCCCCACCGCGTTCCTCACTCTCCCCATCACGCTCCCCTCCTTCCACCATGCCTTCCTCCTTCCACCACGTCCCCCTCATCCTCCCACCGCGCCCCGACACCAATTTGCCGCTCCCGCCTCATCTATTGTGTGAAACGCCGCATTCACCCACGGCTTCAAGGACTCCTTTCCTCATCACTTTCCAAATTTAGCGACGACCCTCTAAAATTAGCAGATAAATCTTGAAATGCGTAGCAAAATATTATGCACGTAAATAACTGGCTAGTTCCCTCTAAATATCTCTCTTATATTTCTAAAAATTCTTTATTCGAAGTTTATTTTAGCTTAATTGAAAAATTACCGTTTCTAATGTGATGGTCTAAATGAGTTATAAAGTTTATTGAGCTAACTATTCATATAGCTGCCCATTTGTCAGCTTCCAATATATTAAAGCACATAATAGTAGTTTCCGATCTGTAATTTTTTATAGTTACAGATACATTAATGCAATAATCAGTTATTATTTACAAACTTCTTAAAAGGTTGAGATTATTAGGAGGAATCAAAAAGGAGGCAGCAAAGATTGACGAAGAGCATTTTGATTGGCAATGGGATGTTTAAGACTGTGATATAGGGGAGAACGCCAGGGAAACAGATAGGCATGTTGACCGGATGAATATAAGCTGTGCCTATTCATAACCTATCTAAACCGGTAAAATATTATTAATTGCAATTTTGTATTGCTTCATTTAAATATTAAGTCCTTGTGAGATTTCGATCTCATCAGAAACAATTAAACATATTCCATCACCTGCTATACACCATGATCACTATCCCGGCGCCCCCCTCCCCCTCCACCAACCTTGGCGATCGTTATTGCCCTTTGAACTTGTCCAACCGGTGATTGCATTCATCTTCTCAGGTGCCTTTCGGTTATGATACACCTCCCTCTCAGAACGCCTTTCGCCCTCGTTACTGCGCGTTCAAATCACGCCCAAGGACTGATCCGCTATACACAAGGCTTATAGGGGCTCGTCCCTCACAAAGTGCACCTAGGGTGTTTTAGACCTGAATATAATTGTACAGCTAGCTAGCTTTCTAAGTTATTGAATTACCTCAACAAATTAAACGTTCCCGATAAAACAATTTCCAACACTAATGCTATTCATATAATACTGACGATATTTTCACTTTATTTCAACGATCGATTAACATGCTCACAAAAAAGCAATATCTCTGCATCTAAAATATACCTCTCCTTTCAATCGATTGAATTAGTTCCCGAATCGGAAATACTTTTTCATTTATTTTCGTCTAATTTTTTCATAATATTTAGGCTTCAACTTTACTGCCATTCTACGTGAATTGTGGATGCTGGTTTGAAATTATTCGATAAGGGATGCAGTGAATGCCGTCAATTGCATGACACACAATTTTCATTCGTTATTGGCCATAATTAATGCATGGCAGGTACTTGATAGACTTTGCCAAAGAATAAAAGCTTGATCGATGAAGCCTTTGAAATGCTCTCTCGTCTGAATCTTTATACTCCCATTACGTCACAAAAAGAAAGAAATATATCTCGCTGCCTCAACCATCTCTCATTCTCCCACTTTCCCCTCGTGACACGTCGCGTCACCTCCCCCAAATCCTCTTCCTTTCCATTTTCAAGAAACCGAAGTCATTTTAGAAACATTAAAAACATTTAATTTACAAGTTGGAACAAAATTATACATTGCAAAGACATCAGGTATATTTGTAGATGCATTTGCATGTTAGTCGGTAGTTTGAGTGTTTGCATGTGTGTGGATTGTAAGGGTTTTTGTATGAATGCATTCTATGTTTCGTTTGTGGATTGTATAAACTTGTGGCTTTTGCAGGCGGTTTTTTTATCACGGGTGGTATCCTAACACACCCCGCCACACGCCCTTGCGGGGTATTAAGTACATGTAGAATTCGCTCCCGCTCCTACGGCACAAAAAACCTGCACTGCACGCGTGCCCTGTAGCAGCATGTTGTTGTTGACAATGAAAGCATCGATTGACACCCCTTTCTTTCGCCTCGCAACGTATTTGGGTGTATCCGCCGTAGGGAGGAAAAGGAGCGTGGAGAGAGAAAAGAGACGTATAGGTAGAGAAAGACAGACTACTCCCTAACAACGGCACCGTACTAATGCCCTTCGCCCTAATATCCTGCCGGAAAACTTTCTGAACCAAGGGATGAAAAAATAATCCTCTGGTGATTGCTTTTCTCCTGCATGCGGTCGATATCTTTCAATTTCGCCTCAATCCTTGGAAAAGAATTTGTCGATTTAGCCTGGTTCGTATCCTCACATTTTTGAATAAAGAAGTCCCATTTGGGGTTATCTGCGAGTCATTTTTATAAAAGAGTTACTCACGCAATGCAAATCGAAAGATTAAGTTCCACTCTCCAAAGATTTTGATTAAAGTTAATCCAGGCCGTGTAGCTAAATGGAATTATGAATAAAAGGATCAGGAATTTGAATGTTGGAATAATTTATTCTAGCTGAACCACCAATCAGTGCCGCCCGATTCCAAAAAAACTGCGGGAGATACCGCGACAGTAACTTTTAACGGAGTCCTCCGCTAGATGTGCATTATAATCAAGCAAATAAAAATTTGGGATTCATTAGACGCATTGTCGGCAAAAGTGACTCAAAGGTCAAGGAACGTTGTTACCACGCTCTTGTAAGGCCTCATTTAGAATACGCATGCAGCGTGTGGGACCCGAGTGAAAAAGGTCTCATTCGGGAAATTGAGAAGGTTCAACGCCGGGCAGCCCGTTTTGTAAAAAATTCCTACGATAAAACGCAAAGCGTTACCGAAATGCTCATGGATTTGGGGTGGGAATCATTAGAAGAGAGACGATTCAATGCAAGACTGAAATTATTAAATAAATTCAGATCCGCATGTTTCAGCACCGAGGTCTCGCAGATTATTCGTACTCCTACATACATTGGTCGCTTGGATCATGCATATAAAATTCGGGAAATAGATGCCAGGACTAGCCGACTCAAGGACTCCTTCTTCCCACGGACAATACGGGATAGCAACTGTAGGATTATAGATAGTAAAAATTCCACTTGCCACCCTCAGTGTCTAAAAAATAATTAGTTCTACTTAAATGCATGCTCCTCCACTAACCTTATGTGTTTTGTTATAATAACCTATTCTTTCCGCATGATATCATTCGTGTTCTGTTCATCTGTTTTTAAGTTTCCCTTTCAGTCCCTCTTCCCTCCCGGCGGGGGGAAATTCCTGCTACCTGCAACGTTGGGTCGAATTCCCTTCCTTTTACTGTCTCTTTGGGGGGTTGAGTGTTTTGTGGTGCATTTTCATGTGGTAGTGATGTTTCACATTCTTGCTTGTTGTGTCCTGGCTTGCGTGTTTTAGGATGGCTTTCGTGCTGTATCCTGGGGTGCAGTTTTTTGTTGTTTTGCGGTGTATGTGTTTGCATGAGTATTGGATGGAGGGAGTTTTGCATGAGTGTGTGCGCTGCTGGGGTGTAATTTTCCGTGTTGTTTTTTGCATGTGGTATTTTTCGTTTTTACGGTTGGTGACCTAACACCCCCCGCCACACGCCCTTGCGGCGGCTTGCGGGGTATTATGTAGATGTAGATGTAGATGTATAATGCTACGATTTTAGAGCGTGAAAATCATCCCTCTACGCCCGGGTTTGATTCTCGGTCAAGGAGAATGATGTTTACACAACGAAAATGTTGCATAAATATTAAGTTCCTCCTGAACGGAACCAATGACTACAGATAAATAGACTATCAGTAGCGATATTCATGTGTGTTTACAGGGTGAACTGTCACTAATTTATAAGAAAATTTCATACTTCATCACATTTAAACTAGAAGAACTACCCCGTTTATGCCTTTATGTCACACTTATCTCTCGGTAATTAAGGAAAAGACGCCTTCATGAATCCAAGATAAGAATACAGATGCATTAGTTCAGCATTCAAGATAACGATTATCCCGGATAGGAGAACGCAAAGGTAAACTCGTATTTCAAAGAATATACGCTTCCAGTCTAGGGACTAAAGAGAAGAGATGAGAAGCCGAGAAATCTAGATAACCGCGCTACGCGACTGAACCTCCTTCTCTAGCCATTATACAAACTCTCGCTAAGTAAAGGGATGCCTAAAGAAAAATATAAACATTCTGAATACAATCTACTCTATAGAAAAATGCAATCACCTCATGAATTACAGCGGGACCACTCATCTCTACAAACCGCAACGAAAGCAATACCAATTATGTCCGCCGCTAATACCATCGATGGAAAGGGCCTCGCACATTGGCCGAAGGGAGGGGCGGCGAGGCGAGTAGGGGTGGTGTGGGCGGGCGGAGGTAAATTGTGAGTGGGACCGCGAGAAATAAAAAGCTATCGTGTGCAGTCCGTCGAAAACTCAAAAACCTCATCACCAAGTTCTTCCGTTTAAAAGCGTTTGCCGCCGTGTGTTAGTACACGGCACGAGAGGGAGAAAAATATGCGATTCAGTTTCAGAAATGAAAGAGAATAAACCATTGCTGCAGGTAGGCAATAAAAAAGGCTCCGTCAACCGTATGGCCTGCGGTTTTTGTGTGCCGTGCCCCGGTTAGCCGTGCGGAATTGGAGAGATTATTCCGGGTGGAGAGTTGCCCGGCGGCAATGGGGGGGCGGACCCCTCGTGAACGGCTCATCGGCAAAGGGGGCTGATGGAGTGGCTGCGAAGGTAGGGGGAACATTTGGGGGGGGGGGAGGGGAATAGAGACGGAGATGATGGAAGGAAGGGGGAAGGCAGGGGCGGAAGATGAAACAGGTGCGAAAACGAAGTGTGACTTGAGTGGGAAGCTCCGTGGGCGAACGTGACGACAGTCTACGAAAAATTATCTCATTACAATATCCTACTTTCAAAAACAATCAGCCAAGAAAATTTTAGATTGACTGTAATACCGGATTCAGGTCATTGCATTACAGTACCAGGCTACCAGACAATCAAGCGACAGCCTGTCACTATTGTGATACTTTTGGATCTGCTATTTTACGACTCAAATCAATAATAAATGACATATTTTAACGCAACTAGCCAGTTTTCATGAGTTTCACTGTCATTTACACACACTATTTGCACAATTCATTTCAAGTAAGAAATAATTCATTACTGCTATTAGAGAAATATCAAACAATGAGACCACATTACATTGGTTCACTAAACCAGAGTTTTTAGGAGTTCTTTTGAATGTGTATTCAAAATTTTGTGGAATATGAGAACCTCTTACCTGGCAATAAAACTAGCTTCATTCAGATCGATCAATCTTAACTGGATAATGAACTGGAAAAGATAAACGGTAAGAACACTCTACTGGAAATCCGGAGAAGAGTGAATGGTAGAGCTGCAAAGCGGGAGATTGATAAGGGAGCTCAAACAACTGTACGTGAATCTTAGTAAAGAATACATTAAAAAAGCTTCCATCGCGATTTCAAGTCTATAAACGAAGCAAAGTAGAAATTAAAAGTCACGAGAAAGAGATCAGCAGCATTAAATGGATCTTACTATTTCATAGATCGTACAAATTATGTTTAAATCTTTCCTCTTCTTCTTTTTAGGCTTTCAGCCTGTTGTTCGACGATCCATGATCCCCACACTCATTCTTCTCATCTCTTCGTAGATTGACCAAAATTACTTCTACATTCGGGGCGCTGATTTCTCGAAATCTTCACTATCATATTGTCTTCCATTCTATGCGAACACACCACTCATACATATATTCGCTCTATAGTCTCCGTTGTTTACTGGTGCCGTAAATATATTCCTCTCTTAAATAAATTTAGCTAATTTTTTCTCTTCTAGATCTTTAAACAATTTATTCGTAACTTCTCTTGTTTCTAATAATCTAGCTTTAACTGATAGTAAGTAACTTTAACTGTAACTAACATAACATCTAACATAACGTTAGATTCCGGGTGGCGCCTTTGAGCACCCTCAGCTCCACTCAAGCTATGTGGTTTTCCTGATACCAGATCTTCCTGGGAAACCATTGGCGGAATAGGGAACGAGGTGATCCTCCTACCCTGGTGTGTAAATTCCATCCGTTGTTTTAGTTTTGTGTTAACTCTACCATCATCCACTAAACCGATCTTCGGGTTGGAAAATGTGGTTTTGTACATATTTTGCCATATTAATTCGTATAGGGCATCTGGTACTCTGTTACCCATATGATTTTATGCTTTCACTTCTTGTTGTTACATAACATAGCGTGTAAATATTACACTCAAGTGTGTAATTTCTGCTACTTGCTCCATATTAATCTTATAATTGATTACGAGTTTCAATCTCACAGCGCACTTTGTAGCCATTAAAGATATTTCAATGTCAGATATCCCCATATTATATTACTCTGACATTTAAATTGGTACTACAAATTTGACTGACCATTATTAGTGAATGTTCACGTTGAGAGCAGTCAGGCTGATAGTTTTAGAAAGATACAGGGCATCCTGTATTACCTAGTGACATGGAATTATTATGATACCATATTACATCGGTATATTCGACCATCGGGATAAAATAAGAGAGATAGGTAAATGGAACAAAAAGGAATGCTCGTGAGTATGTGCACGAGTGTTTTTGTACATGAGGTAATTATATTTAAGTTCATGCATGAACTAATATTTTAATACGAGCTAAAACATATTCCAGTGAAGGCAAATAATAATATTTCTTTAAGTATACCATATTTCGTGCTCCAACACACCCCACACGCCCTTGTAGAAACTTACTGGGTATTTTATTAATGTAGATATAGTATTGTCGATTAGCATCGAAAAATCAACTCAACACAATATTCTAGTTTGATTAGAATGTCAGTACCTCTATATCCCTTCTTTACATTTTGGACACTTATTATTTCACTCACAATAATGTTGAATAAGGCAAATTTCTTAGAGTTTATAAAAATGCTAGAGACACGATTGGACCGAATTTCGAAAGGGGTGGTGGGCGTGAAGTAGGTGAATAGGGTGAGGGCGATCAAAGGCGAAAAAAATTGAAATAGCGAGAATGATGCGCGCGAAATGCTCCCGAGGGCACGAAGCAAACGACGGGCGATAAGCAAACAGCGTGGCCGGCAGGAGTAGAGCAATTTCGGCAACATCCCACCGCGCACCACGCGCCAGCCGGAGGAGGCGGTCAGTCTAAACGCTTCCTCGCCAAGAGGGAGGTGCGTGTGCGCTCACTCATTCGCACGCATATGCGTGGGTTGGGTAGAGGTGGGGAGAGAGAGGGGATACGGGCGTTGGCGGGGAATGGGGAAAGTGAGACGGAGGGGTTTGCAATATGCACCCCGCGGAGGAGATACCTTATGCGGAGATGGGAGTCGAGGATATGAGGAGGAGGCGAGCGGGGGATGTGCGCATCCGGGGAGAGGATGAATTGGGGGCTGGGGCGAGCCCACGGCCTCTCGCGCGCGACCCCACCACGAGGGGGGACGGGGGGACGGACGAATATCCTTCGCCGCCGGGGTCATGGCGCGGGGGGGGTGGGGGTTGAGGGGAGAGTGAGGGAACCAAAGAGAGCAAAAGAGTAAAAACACTTCGATGGGGCGGCGCGGGCAGAGAGGAGAAACGCAATTTCAACGCAGCGAACGAATTCAACTCGGTCGATCGAACATAATTCGTCGTTATCGTGTTGCAAACGCTGGCTCATAGACGTGTTTAGCACACAGCCCCGGGAAGGGGGACGATTAAAAAAAACTTTAACACATTTCGTCGTCTTTGGATTGATTCTAAGACTTATTGCAAGTTCCCATCCTGAAAATTAGTATTATGTCTTTTTGATAATCTCCTGCGTCTCAAGTCTTGTAACAAACACTTGTAATTAGATTTGAATCTCTCTTTTCAACGGTCACAGGAATAGAAAGCGCAACCGAAATGAAAATCTTGTGAATAATAATAATAGACTTGTGATTCAAAATATTAAAGGGTGTTAGTTTTCTTAATTAAGCATTAAAAACAGGTAAGAATCTGGTTAATGATCCACACTTAAGGTGCAATCGTTAATGAATGAATTACAAATTTATTACCTCGGTACATTAAAAGCACTACCACTAGAGCACCGAATTCAGATCATAAAATAAAGCCATAAGATGAACTAAAAAGGTTCTCAATCCATACACCAGTATGTTGATAAATGTATAAGAAATTACAGGAGAACGAAAATAGGATTGATATGACTAAATTTGTGCCAGCAACGAACTAGCCTCCGTAACTTTAACTATTTGGTGTAACAAAACGCTGGTAAAAAACTGAACACGAGTATTTCCAGAAACTCCAAAAATATTATTTATAGTTTTTCATTTTATTTTATATAGGTGTCTGTACAATAAAAAGGGAAATAAACCTGATCAGATCTAATATTTCCCTCGCTTTAATATCTTCAGGCAAGGAATCTTCCCGAGGTACATATCATTAAGCGGTAATTAAATGGTACACGTAACGCTTGAGATGCCTTTAATTGGCAAGAGCTTATCTTTGTGTCAGCAAAAACAAACTATAAGAGAGATACTGCACCAAATGTAAGTGACTTATTGGATGCCTTTAAAACCTCCAACTCAGAATTTAAAGATCTAGATGTACACTATTCCCGATTAGTCCATTTAGGGATTAGGGCAGAAATCGTTCAAAAAGATAAACCTTCCTGTCATTGGTCACTTGTCACAAGCATTGAAAGATAATCAGGATTTAGTAAAGCAATGCAGGGTATTAGGTAAATTGAGTGATGCAAGCTGATAGGGTTCCTTTCTCTTTTAACAATTTACTAAAGGATATTGATTGCAAAATTGAATTTTTACATGACTGTTCCTCAAATATCAAATTTTGCAGATCTGGTTTGGAGGAAACTCTTTATTTAAGGTGTTATTATTGGGTTGGATAGGCATTAAATGCTATTCCATTTCCAATATTTTAGAACGTAATAAGGCTAATTACATTAATTTCTCTTGTTCGTAAGTGCATTTTAAAACTTGAGTACTTTTTTATCATTAGTAGTTCATCAGGAGAGTTACCATAGATCACAAGCGACCCCAACAAAGTGATTCATAAACTGAGTGGTAAATCTTTCGGAAAAGTTACCGGGATAGCTGTTCTGAGATAGAGCATAAAATGCGTTTAGAATGCTATTATGGTGATACCGTAGGATTTTAACTATAAAAATGTTACATAGCCCAAAAAGCCAAACCTTTCTTGATCCGTGCACAAGTGAAAACAACAAAAGATTTTCATATCTTTATCTAAACCTTAATATATCTAACAGATTTGATTTATTACTTAACCTGATATAAAATTTCAAAGAATAAATAGCTTCTGAAATTACTGGCGCGTCAAAGAGTTAAATCAATTTCGAATAAAAGGACCGAGTCGCTCTACGTGAGCAAACTTTAAATAATGAACCAAAGATTGCTTCAGAAGCCACTGCATTACGCACCCTAGAACAATTAGCGTCTGGCATTAATGTAGTGTTTAATCTCGGAATCGGGAGCAGATTGGGACTTGGATCCTCAATAATTCAATAGCATCATAAACAAATCATTTGCTGGGTGATTTCTGCCGTAATGGCAGTTTTCTCGCATGCTTCGCTGGCTGAAACAGGGATCCAATTACGGTTCCACGGGTGATCGGTGAAACTCTTGACGATGTCAGAAGTTTGAGGGCGGTATAATAATGGATTGCACGGTTCGTAGTTGGAAAAGTTTGGAATCGAAAGGCAGTCGAGATGGACTCAAAACTTAAACAGCGCACATCCAACTCTTTCAATTTCCAACTTAAGCAATGGGATTAACCTGTTTACTTTATTCTACGCGGAGATGAGAATGGGGGCAGAATTATTTCCTTGCAATAAAATCTGATGGATCGGGGTTGGGATGATGAGTCATTAGCATATAGGATGGGTCTTTAAATACTTAATTGGAAACGAGAGTATACTTTTTGTATGCTGAATATTAGTCTTATTAATTAGTTTTACGGATTTAAATGAGAAACAGTATTTGGATAATATGTACAATAGTTATTCCATATTTTACGAATTTTTGCAATTAAAAAAATCATTATCCTAGCTTTTCATAGACGTCGATCTCGAAATTTTTAATCTAAGAAAGAAAACAAGGTGATATACACACGTCGCCGAAATACACCAATACTTCTTGTATGAATAAAAAGGGGATCGGGATGGAGTGGTGGCCTGGGTACTTGCTTCCTACCCAGAGGACCCTGGTTCAAATCCCAGCGGTGTTGAATATTTTTCAGAGGTATCTCGATCCCTACTTGAGGTGCTCTGTGGAGGGCACTTTGAGTGAGTGCGCCGTTCGTCGGATGGGACGTTAAGCTGTGGACCCCTTGGCGCCTTTTGTTAAGAGTAGGCCTAATGCCGACACCGGGTTTCTCTCCACCCTTCATCCTTTCCTGTCCATCCCTAATGGCCAAAATGACCTCAGCTGTCGGTCGTCTCCCCTAAAACTACTACTATGAATAAAATACGAGAGTTTAGACACCATTGAATATTTAAAAGGTAGTTCATTGTAAATTTGATGAAAAATACGGTTAATTTGAGATGATATATACGAACCATTGCAAAAGCATGGGTGAATTAAAAGTGAAAATCAAAAACATACAGACCGAAGATAATAGATGACAAAAGAAAAAAATCGCACCGTGTATCAAGACGGAAATAAATATTTCCAATGTTATGTGCAAAGAATAAGGTCAATTAATCTCTATTTTAAGGACAAGAGATCAAACTGAGCCTTTTAAATACGAGAAACAGAGAGCGTTCACAGAAAATTTCATAAAATAAAACAATTTTAGGATGCTTGCGTTATAATCCTGGAAACTAGCCGTGGAGGCAACTACAACTAACAACAATCTTCGCAAAAATTCAGTCTACCATATGCTAAATATAAAATAAATAACCCTTATGTACATATTTAGCATTAAAACTGGTATAATTCATGTATTTTTGAATATTAATATCACTGTATAATGAAAGGTTGGAATTTTCTTCTGAAATTAAACTTAGTAATTTGAAACAAAATTTATAGGTAGACCTACAAAATATTAAGAATTGTGGGTATTAACATTTTGAAACCAATATTATTGAACAAAATGTCTTATACTGCTATCAAAAAAAAATGTCCACGATAAGACATTCTCAGGCGGCTACCTACAGGCTAATCAATAAGGCACGAGGGTACTCGGCTACTCGCGGAGTTCATAGTGGACAGGAACTACGGCCAGTAACAAACATAAGTACACTTAAATAGACAAAATATTTCCAAACATTTTCCAGCCAAATACTACGGATCGGACACGAACACTTGGCTTATGGGCATTTCATTTGTGACAGTCGAATGCCCACATGGTTTAACGGTCGACCTCTTATCCCGATGCCATGTTCGAAAGGTAGTCCACTGCCGTCTCCCACCGCATCACACCAGCCAATATTTCCTCCAACAGTTCGTCCTATCCCTCGCCTTTTCCCCTCCTGTCCCCAACTTTTCCACTTACCTCGTCTCCTTCCTTCTTTTTCCCGATCGCTTCGTCCCCCTCTCCTCAATATCTAACTTTGGCCACACCCTAGAGAAGAATTCTCTCTCTTTTCCAACCCTCTGCATTCCATCTCCTCGCATATCTCTTTCTCTCTTTTCCTCCTCCCTCACCTCCACTCCCAATGCTATCCTCACCCCACAGCATATACCCTCCTTCGACCCCATGGTCTCACTTCTACACCGTCTGAAGGTGACTCTTCACACTTGCCTCCCTGCGGACAGTTTTTTGTTCCAAGACATTTTTTAACTGTGCGCAAGTAAGTACACCTAATACATTCTTGACTTTCATTTTGTGACTGAAACGTTTAACGACTGTTGGAAATTTATTCACCAGAGATTTTTCCTTAAATTTTCAGTACATTTGCGACTGTTATCATACCCTGTCGGTCCTCATGAATGTTTAAATTCTTAGTGGTAATATTAGTAGCTGTAGGGGAGGCGACTGACAGCTGAGTTAATTTGCGCCATTAGGAATGGACGGCAAAGGAGGAAGGGTGGAGAGAAGAGGCAGAGAGAGTTGGCATTAGCTTACTCTTAACGAAAGGTGCCAAAGGTTCCGCAGCTGAACGTTCCATCCGACGGATGGCGTACTCATTCAAAGTGCTCTTTACAAAGCACCTCAAGCAGGTGAGTTTCTAGGCAATAATTCAAATACTTTTAGTTTTTTTAGAGGTAATCAGGAGAATGGTTAGGGAATCTAAAAGATTTTTTCACAAATACCATTTTTGACAAGAGTGTAATGTAAGCATATGGTATATGCATATGGTATATGCATATGCTTTCACATACACACATATGTATGTGAAAAAAAAATATATATATATGTGTGTGAGTGTTATATTAATATGTGTATACTCACACACATAAATAAAACATGGATTGCTGGTCAACATCTCTCAAAATTTTACTCAAATAGAGATCCCCAAAATTATTGACAGAGAATGATTTGAAAATTTAAGTTTACCGCAACTCAGTGACTCGATCGAGGACAATGTTTAATTGATAATTGGAAGCAGAGCAGAATCAGTGAAAACCTTTCTCTAGTATGCTAAGCACAATATTACTTCTCATTTGTCAAAAAAGTATTACCAGTATATATTATTAAAGTATAATTTCTGTACATTTTCCTAGAATTTGTGTATTGGAATGACCGCTGTCTCTTTGAATGGGGTATAGTGCACATTTCATATGAACTTCGTTTCTAGGCCATCCACTCTCCCCAATTCCTCCATCCCCTCTTTCTGTCTCTCCTTCCTTCCTCAATCCGCACATCTTCCCCGGAAACCAATCGAAATTCTCCCCTGCTCTTTATTTCTTCAATCCTCCTTTTCTCCCCAACCCCCTTCATCCTGCCCTCTTGCCTTGGCCCAACTTTTTCCACCATGCCGCCCTCTCCTTCAAAGCCCCATCCTCTCTCCCCTGGCTCTCCGCCCTCGACCCCACCCCCGAACGCCACTCTCGAACACGACCAGCCGCCGCATTCGTCCGAGCCTCTCCTTCCGCCGCACGCCCCTTGCAAAACCCCTCCCCAACCCCCGCTCGGGTTCCCAGGGCCCACCCGTATCCCTCCTCCGCGCCCTGCCCCCCAATCACCCCGCCCGTCCCTCCACCCCGTCTCTCCGTCTTCCGGGTGCTTACACAGCGGCGGAATCGCCCGGCTCCGCTCGGGGTGCTGGGGGCGAGGGTGGGGACTAGGGATGGATGGGAGGCGGCGGAGATGGGTTTCTGGAAGAGTACTGGGAGGTGGTGCTGAAATAATTCGATCCTTTAGCAATAGATGGAGAGCCGATCGAGAGGGAGTGAGGGAGAAATAAATAGCGGGAGAGAGAGAGGGGTGGGATGGGGAGGCGAGCGGAGAATCCCTTCCGCCCCGTCAGGCATTCACTTGCCACTTCTCCGCGGGTTGATTCGCAATCGGTGGTGGAAGGGATGGAGTGTGTGTGATCTTACGTTCGATATCGAAACCAATTTTCAGCTTTTGACACTCGAATAATTTTAAAACTTAAAAAAACGGAGCTCATCAATTGTTTCATTTCTCGAAAGGCACGTGGAACGGTCCCATTGAAAGGCTCGATGCAAGACGATTAACGAGGGCAACAAGAACACGAGTATAACTGGCGTGAACGATGAAGTTATATTCGACCTTGGCTCATTCATTACTCATCAGCTTGTATTTAAAATGAAGTGAATGGTATTATGAATTTGAGAATTAACACTCCAAATAAAATTGATTGCACGATAATTTTCAGCCTGTATTAATCATGTTCTTACCATTTTTTTAAAGAAAATAGTGTTTCCCCCATTTATATTGTTATCTTTTCTGTAGAAACTCGGATACTGCCAATCTGAGATAAAGTATAGAGGAATACCAATCAGCATCGATTTTCAGGGAACATTTGTTTTTTTTTCTTTACTGCTCCCGTCATTCGATTGTTACGGTGACCTAATGATCAAATCTCAATTAGTTCAACAAATAGCAATCTAGCATTTAAATAGTAAAAGAACTCGAATATGCAACCTTCGAATAAAAAATCTGAAGGAACAAATCATAAGTAATCTAGAACTTCGTCTGGTAGAATAGTTATAACTCTTAGAAATCGATGAAACCACGATTAGTGTTGACCATGCTTCTGTGCGGATACTATCAAATTCTGTGAAATTTTGATTAAGGGTGACTGCATTCCATGCCCAAAGAAGTGAATCAATTCATTTGGTGAATGATGATATATATTCAGAGGGGAGAAAGAGAAATATTGCAAGTTCATCATCATCAGTCCTTCAATCTGAAGAATGGCTTATGTAAGTCCCCCATTCCTCCTTTTACCATAAACCGAGTCTCTTTCATGCCCAGGTAGCTAACTCTTCCGCCCTACAGCCGGCTTTATTTGACGCATATGTCTGTGACCCTCAATTCATAAGAAAATTAAAATTAAGACCAATTCTGACTAAAATTTCATTTACTAAAGGAAGATATATTTTACTAGCAAAGAGTAATTAATAAAATATTCGTATCACAATCTTAATGAAACATTACTATTTTCTAATTCAAGTGATTGCCTGTCAAAGTGTCATTATGGTATATAATTTCAAGATCTAAAACTCCAAGCGTTTTTTTGCATAAATTCAGCAAGGGAACTCAAAACAAAAATACGCTTCGAAAATCCATGCGTAGGGAAAACATAATTTGGCGCAAATAAGTTTTTAAACTATGCCACCATCTTTAAGCTTAGGTATGTGTGTCATTGAAGCACTATCGGTTATAAAGCTTTTCTTATCTTCCAAAGAATTGTAAATGGACAAATTTCTGTGGCATTCAACAAGACATTCGACATAATTTTTTTGGTTTATTATATTTGCAAGAAGCAATTAAAAAAGTCAATTTTAAAAACCATCTTTCTTGAATCGACGTCGTGTTTGCATATACCCTGGCACGATTTCCCTGATGGTTCATCAGTAAAAAAAATATTTGCCTGTTTTCACTGAATCGTTTTATATTATATTTTTTAAATTGTATTAATAAGTTCTTTTGAGATTTTTTAATGTAAAACCAACTCTAAAAATCATGACAGTGGGCTTCAAATTTCTCAGCCCTCCAAGAAAAAGGGCCGCTTAAATCAACATATTCCCTACTTTATCCGTTCACCGACTGTATTTTAGAATGTATTTGTGTTCACCAAAATGAAAATTGAAAGTGATACTGATTGATAGTAATCCACGCCTTAACACTTACATATGACGATGCGATAAAATAAAACAGAGGCATCCGAACACAACACCCCGTAAGGTGATGGCGTGCAAAGTGCGAGAGAAATGGATCGAGTGGGTTGACGAATGATAAGTAAAATAAAGTAGAGGACGGAAGACAGGAAGCGAAATTTCCGTCCTTGACAGTAAC
This sequence comes from Hetaerina americana, assembly GCF_022747635.1. Taxonomy (NCBI): domain Eukaryota; kingdom Metazoa; phylum Arthropoda; class Insecta; order Odonata; family Calopterygidae; genus Hetaerina; species Hetaerina americana. Next base: position 91,099,129 of record NW_027286985.1, read on the forward strand.
GAAGGAATTTCGGTGGAGAGGTGTGTTGCATGAAAGATAGATGACGACCAAGATGGAAGGAGCGTCCAAGGAGAGTTGGCGTCCGAAGCAAGGGTACGGGAGACGGATGGTGAGGGTAAGGGATCGAGGGGGGGGGGCAGAGCGAGAATAAATGGAGAGAGGAGAGCGAGCAGGAAGAAGAGGATAGGGATGCAGTGACAAGGATGAAGCTGGAGCCTAGGTTAGGTGTCAATGAGTCGATAAGGAAGAGTGCCAGACTCCTTAAGGCAAGTTATTTATTTCTCGGGAAGTCCGAGGCGGCTGGGATCTCTTGAGGGGGCAAGTTGGAGCGGAAGTTCTCGGTGTTGGGGGCGAGGGAGGGACGTGAGTGCTAGGGGGCGTGGAGGTTTGGTGTGGGAGGAGGGAGGCCGGGGAGTAGAGCCAAAAGACAGATTGAAAAGGGGGCAAGTGGGTCATAATAGGGAGATATAGGGTAATTCATTTTACACCAGGAGTTAGTGCAAGGATTGCAGACGAATCTTCATGAAATTATATCGGTAAGGGGGATTAATCAATGCTACGAATGTATTCCCCACCAAAGTATGGAGGTAAGTCAATAAACCGGAAACGAGTGGGTATTTGATTCAAGGAAATAGGTTAAGCTTCCGCACGCTGCAATGATATAATTCCTGAGTAATAGCAGCAATTGCTTCGGATAAATCGCGCGCTAGACAAGATATATGAAATCATAGGCTGCAGAATTGTTTCATGCATAACAAATTGGGTTTCTGCAAATGGATACAACAGCAAATATGAAGGGAAACAATGATGTACTGGGCTTTCTGAAAATACTAATCGTCCATTACAACTAATCGTATGATATTCATTTTTCAAACTATGCGAATACATTTAAGAGTGATTTATTTACAAAATCGGAACATTTTCCTAGGTTGAAAAACTCCACGTTAATAGGCATAATTAATAAAATACACTCCAAAGTAAAGCGTTTAGGAGTATGGCAATATATCATTACATAAGAAATTTTAATTCGTCTAATTATGTGTTGAAGAAGGTACGGAATATGTGGACGTAAATTTAAACCTAAAAGATCTACAACATGCCATGAAATATTAAACAATTAAGAGAGATATTCATACAATGTTGGAAACAAATTACTCGCGCGTTGTGCCGAACGACATGCTACGGTCGTCCCTAAAAGGGAAATTATTAAACATAAGATAACGAGGATCTCAAAAACAGTCTCGAGTAAATACCCCAGCGTTAAATATTCATGAAGAAACTTCGTCAAAGTTGCAGCTCACGTGGCACGCCGGAGGGGTATGAGGCAGCACGGGGAGAGGAGGGGGTGTGGGGGTGGATCACTGAAAGTGGGAATGAAATTGGAAACAAAGGTGGGCCGAGCATGAGGGTGGACACGGGGACACGCACGGGAGGTCAGCGGAGACGGCCTCGAAGTGGGAGTTGCGTTTGTCGATGGTGTGACCTTCGGTCGTGGGGAGGTACGATGGGCAGGGTGATCGCCAGAGGGGGGGGGTGTTCGGGGGAGTAGGACACCATTCGGGTTTCCTGAGAGAGGGGATAAAGGGAGGGGAGTGGGCTTCCGAGTGAGAATGGATGACGGAGGGAGGAGGAAGAGGGATGGGAGCGGGATGGGAGCGAGATGAATAAGTAGTAGGGAAAGCCGTTGGGAAAGCGGCGTCTTGAAAGGGAGGGAGGGTCAGAAGGGAGCAGGAGCTTAAAAAGGAGGCTAGGGGCTCTCTTGAAAGGGGAAATAAATTGAGCGTGGGAATGCGAAGGAAATAAGGAAATACTGAATAAGAAAGGAGGCGGAGTGGAAGAGGGAGGGGCGCAAAGGGAAGGAGGGAAGCGTGAAGGGAAGGACTGGGGAAGGGGGTTGAAGGGGGGGTAGAGAAAGGGAGGCGGACTGTCGAGAGCGTCCCCGTGGAGATAAGGCCGGACGTGACAGACGGAACCCTAAGAATACAAAAAGTCAATTGAGAGGCTTATTTGCATTTATTCAACCAAACTAATCGCTTTTTAAATTGTAAGTACGAAGGAAAAATCTATGCGGGCATACGGTATACAGGTACGTGTATAATTTAATAAAATACATAACAGAATTTACTCTATCCGTGATGTGAGACATAGTGGGATTGGCAAATTCGCTAGAATGGGAAATAACCACGAAAAGTCCGCATTTCCAAAGTTCCACATTGACACAGAAAAACCTCCCACACATTATTCTTATCGGTAAACTATTTTCTGGAGAAATTCCTCCAAAAAACTTCCAAATTTATGAGCATGATAGAAAAGCAGAAAATTACAGTAATAGTAAACGTATTGAGGTTCTTAAAATACCTCATGCAAAATTATTACCGAATATGTCTCACGTTCCTGCGCGTATTGTAAAGGTGCAAGTTTTCAGGGAATATGTGCGTATATACGTATGTGTGTGTGTATATATATATATATATAAATATATATATAAATATATATATATAAATATAAATATATATATATATATACACACATACATAAGTAAAGTAAATATACATAAATAAAAACATAAATAAAGTAAAAATATACTATTATATATAATATATATATTATATTATAATATACTATATATATATATATTATATTATATATATATATAATATTATATTATATATATGTATATTTATATAAATAAGGGTCGTGGTAGTCCAGGGGGTAGAGCGCTGGACTGCTGACCGGAAGGTCCCGGGTTCGATTCCCGGGCAAGGCACTCTGGGCACCTGCAGCTCCACCCAAGCTAAAGTGATTTTTCGGGTACCAGGTCTTCCTGGGAAACCATAACCGGCTCAGGGAAAGGAACTGGCCCCCCTACCCTGATGTGTGAATTTTCACCCGCCGTATAAGGCTTAGTGGGTGATCTCTTAGACTGGGTGATCTCTACCAACTAAACCGACCTTAGGGTTGATTACTGTGTCTATGGTTTTTTTATATACATAAATAATATAAAAAACGAGGCTATGGGGACTCGGTCATGTGTGTGTGTATCGGATATATATATATATATATATATATATATTCGACATATATATATATATATATATATATATATATATATATATATATATATATATATTTATATATCGAATTTTTGCTGGTCGTTCGTAGATATCGAATTTTTGCTGGTCAAACTACCTTTCTTTTTGTGTTTCTATTTTTGCTCGCTATTAATAAACTTAATATACATTTAAAAACATAACATACATATATATAATTTGTATTTATGTGTTTTGTAAATCCTCCCTTATATATATTATTTGTATATATATATATACATATTTATTCACATGGAAAATAGATATAAGGAAAAGAGATAGGAAGACATATAATGATCGAACACAGGAGAGGTGGGGAAGGCGGAAACAAGTAGGATCACAATTGTAAACATATTTACTTGACCGGGACCTGAACACCGAATTTTTCCACTTGCCGGACGGAATCTTATACCACTTGGAGCTATCAAGGAAACGTAATATACAGTGAGATATGCTGATATAATATAGTATGTCACCATGTGCCCCGATTCTTTGGCCAAGAAATGGCGCCTGGGGGCTGTTTCGCCCATCAAAAGAGAAATAGACAACACACTAGAGGAAAGGACAGTAAGTAAGCAATCATAAAATATCATAGAGAATAGAAACATTGGGTTTTGATGGCACGCATAGCCAGAAGAAAGAGATGAGCCACATTGGCCAAATACATATTCAAACGCGAAATCCCGCCATATGGCGAACAAATATTCAATCACATGGAAAATAGATACAAGGAAAAGGGATGGGGACACATATAAAGAAATAACACAGGACGGTTGGTGAAGGCGGATTCAAGCAGATCACAAAGGTAAAATTGATACAGTGATCACAAGTGACATATTAGATCAGCATATCTCCGTGTATATTGCGTTTTCTCGATAGCTCAAGTGGTTAGAGTATCCACCCGGCAAGTTCAAGTCCAGGTCAAGGAAATATGTTTGCACTTGTGATCTGCTTGATTCCGTCTTTCCCACCACTCCTGTGTTCGTCCTTTATATTTGTTCCTATCCCTTTTCCTTATATCTATTTTCCATATTAATGAATATTTGTTCGACAGGACGTATATATAAATATACATGTGTGTGTATAGGGATATTTAATAACCTATTGATCTCGAGAAGATAGGGTTGTCCCAAAGAATAGGGAAAGGGTTTATACGTAATTAGGTAAGCTTACGAATTTCAGGGAAGAAGGCATTACGGAGACTCAACGGGGTTTGGTGTTGAAATTGGGGTGTATCGTGCAAGGAGAAAAGGAAGAGATGGTACGGCGATTAAAAAGGGAAGGTGGGAAACCACGTTTCCGGAAGAAAGGAGACTTTGAGGTTTTTCAAATGATGAACGAGTGATGAATGACTATTGTAAATGCAAGCAAGGGCAAGGATCAAGAGTGAATGGGGGATTGCGAGGTCAAAGGATGGCTGCTATAGAAATGGGGACACTGGTGGTGATTGGTGGGCTTGATGTGAGCCGAGGTGAGAACCCGTTTGCGGGTGGGAGAGGGGTTCTGGAGGCAAAAGAGGCAAATATGATGAAGAAATAGGCTTTAGAATTGGGGAGTATATTTGGAGAGTAAATCGGCGCTGTGCATCCACACACAAATATGTCCTCAATAAAGCGGACTCAAAAAAGTAGGTTTATCGCTTCTAAGAAGAGAAACTCTTCCTCTAGAAGGTTTCTCTAGTGGTTGTACAGGTGAGTTCTGAACCAAATCAAGAAGGGTCGGTGTGCCGCAGCAAATAGCAGCATATTCCATTACATTTAAAAGACCTGCCAAAATATATCTCCGTAAAAAAACATGCGAGGGAAATAAAACAAGAAATATGAATTGAAAATTCAGAAAATTGCATACATTTTCAACTAGTTAACGCATAAAAACTGATTTTTCAATGTGAAACAGGATAGGGATGTTGGACGGGATGAAGGGAGGAAGAAAGTACTCAGAGATGAAGAGGGGCTTGATGTAGAGTGGGATACTGGATTTTATATTTTGTTAGGAATCACAAAATATTTATTTAGTAGCTTGGTCCTTCCAAAAACCTACCTTAACCGGTAGATTACCTAATAATAATAACTTACTTTATTGACGTTACCCGCGGGGCATTTATTTTTCAAGTTCGTCTAGGCATCAATTTTTAAAGGTGTTCCTTATTACAGTTACAGTTGTTTTTTTTCCAACGGTAAGGCATGATTAAAATTCTAATTCATATTGCATCGAATTAGGCATCTCATAACTGTAAAAAAAATAGTTTTCTTTCATTTTACTTTCATTCTAATTTGTCAGTATTAAATATGATTTATGGAACAACGTGTCGAGAAATATTTCTATTCATTTTATAAAATTATTTGCCTTTATTAATGAATGACCCACATAAAAACATCGGAAGGCGAAATGAGTGTATGACTGCAGTATTCATACGATATGAAGATAAACATAGCCAAATTAATTCACCAAGTTGAAAAAATAATATAAGAATTTTAAGGCCATCGAGTGTACATATTTTAAGGGACTGCAATAAAATATAAGATAGAAACTGTGGTACGCACCCAAAAAGGCACGGGGAGGTAGAACGAGTAAAAATACAATAACCTGTAAAATGGCAACGGAACAAGCGGAGCGCAGGTAGAGAGAGAAGAGAGCTGAGTTGATGGGGATATAGGTCACCGTTGATATCTACGCCACATCTCAAAGTTTTTCAAGCATTTCAATAACAAGATTAAGGGTTGATATCTGCAGATACAAGTGTTCATCCAGTATGCGACCCCGTAATTCAATGAAATAAAGGGAGTCACCTGGGGCGGACTGAAAAATAAAGCATTCACAGGAACTCATTCTAACACACAGTGGAATTATTTGTCACAAATAGTTTCATTTTGATTGTTATATTAAGTAATTACTCATCTTACGACTTATATTTTTTGACGGTTGAGGAAGAACACATAATAAGGATAGCATTCAAAGCATATCAGCGCGTTTAGTCAGTACATTGCCTACAGTCTGAATGACGGAATGCGAGTATCGGAAGGTTTAGCAAGCAAAGTAAATCCCTAAAGAAGATATATTTGCCTGTATTGAACAGTAAAAGCGGACCCGAGTTGATAATTACCAATGGTTTTATTTGCAACATTCTTTCAAAAATGAGTCCCAAAAGGATAGGCGTGGTCCGTAAGCAGGGAATGTTGTGTGTGGCAACAACACTCAATAATCTGGTAAGATTGCATGCCTTATTTTTAATTAGGCTCTGAAATGGCTAAAATTGTTTCCTCATAATTCTACCTCGAATTCTAGAAAAAATAGTCAATAAGAGATACCGGCATTTTCTATTCTACTCTGATGATATTCTACATGCGAAGCACCCGTCCTGTAATTCAATAGCTTCTTTTTACGAGGAAAAGTGCCCACAGTGTAAAGCAGACCGTTTGCTGAAAAATCGATATGTAAAAAAATATTGAACGACGTCGCTAACTTTTCTTCCATGCAATCATCTTGAAAATAAAATAATGAGCAACGCCACTCTCTGGGAAGTCAGTATGTTTTCACAAATACTGACACAATTTCCGATAAAGTAGATCTAATCAATATCAGTGTTTTCTGTTTTGTCTATAATATAGTCTCCAAAAAAATACGATTTACTGGTAATAAATCCATTCAACCTTGTATTGATAGACTCGGAGAGGAACACATGTAAGAAATCGGATCAAATGGAATATTTGGAAGTCACGCTACCATCGGACAAGGAGAGATAACCTTCGAAACATTTCCGGAGCTGAGTAAAAAAAACATTCTAGACCACATCAAACAGTGGAGATAGAGTCAAATAAAAACTTAAGCTGTGCTATTTTGTGATCCTTGAAAATCACTGTAGCTTCCAAGGAACTTTGGGTGGTGCCGCAACGGTAACGTTTAACAGAGTCATCCGCTAATATGCATTTTAATGCAACAATGTCAAAGTGTAAAAACCATTCGCGTTGACCCGGATCACCCCAATCAGAGCAAATGATTTTTATACTCTGAAATTTTTGCATTCACCATAACTTGTCGAATCCCTGCTCCAAAGGGCATTATTTTGGAATTACAAGTAAAGAGGATGTAAAAAAAGCCATCCATTTTGTGAACAAAATTTGAGAACAAAGGGACCTCGCAGCAGGTCCATTGTGGTTCAAAGATATAAATAAGAGCAAAAAAGAAGAAATAATGTGAGAAAAAACAGCAAAGGAAAAAATACGGATTGGCATGTGCCGGGTAGAAGAAGAAAGATACCGAATAACGGAGAAAAAGGAGTCAATTTCCTGCCATACAATTCGGGGACAATAAAAAATAAAAAGAAAACATCGCATACACAATTGAAAATCCCTCGATATAAAACTAAAAAAAGCACCAATTGCGATACTTTGTAATGGTTTGCCCCGCGGTCTAGCGGTTGCTTGCATGATAATATGTTAATGGGCAGCTTAGATAACATGCAGAGTCTGCCTCAAAACCAGGGAGAAAGATTTTTTCCCAACGACGTGAACAACAGGAATACGGCAATTAGTGGTGTAAAGGAGAGTAGAAGGTCTTAGGAAAGCTACGCGACCTGAGTTGGTTGTTTGTGAGCCGTTTCAGTGTGCGGGTCGCGGCTAGATATGACCCCTGTTCGAGGGTCGTGCCACAAATTCACGATGCTACATTCCATGGAGCAACGATAGGCGACATACATTCGGTTTAAGCTCAAAAACAAGGTTTCGGAAATTATAATAATTTTGTCATTGTCCCAATGAACGGTTTTCCACTGGAACAAGATGGTCCGGGAGGGAAAAGAGAAGTTTGATGACGAGGAACGCCCTTGACGTCTGTCAATTACACTATTCTAGAAAAATGTGCTAAAATTGAGGGACATACTCCATTCCGATCAATGCCTGAGGGTCAGTATAATGTTCAATATTCCGAAGAACATAGTGCATCGTATTCTTATTGAAGATTTAGTGATGAGAAACGTGTGTGCCAAGATGGTCCCAAAGGTTTGGTTGGAAAAGGTCCTCGTGTGAGAATCTCGCGTGTTCTCTTGAATACCTGTGAAAGTGACCCGAATTTTTATATATCGTAAGTAATGGTAATATTCATCCCAAATATTAAAAAAACTTTGAAAGGCAACCATTTTGGAACGCTGGATAACGTCAAGAGGCCGTGACGAGGTGCCTGAACTAGGATCCCATCAACAACTTCCTGGAAGCACACGGAGACCGGCAGAGGCGCTGACATCGGCGTGCTGCTTGGAAGACTCAGCAGTTTGAACTTTAATCTATAATGCATTTTATCCAAATCAATGTTACTTATTATTGGGACAGGCTATAGGGCATGTGGGATATAAAACTTCATGTCTAAAAAATACGGTCAAAGTTGGTAATACTTGCCTGCCCCGGTAGAGGGGGGGGTAACGTATGCTTGCCAACCCAGAGATCGCGGATTCGATTCCCGCCTAGGTCCTCTTCCACCTAGGGCTTGGATATTGTCTTCATTGTAATGTGTAAGGGTTATGTGGAAGAAAGGACTATGAAGTATCAATCTCACGTCAATAAAATTGTTAAATGAAGTAAATAAATAAACATTTCACAAGTTAGAGAAATGTGGAGAAGTACTTTAAATACAACTTCCTGGAAAAATAAACAACTTTTTGACTTTGACTTGACTGAATTTGAAAGTATTTTAAACGCTCCAGTTATTTACTTTTTGATATCATTCAGAGGGGTTCAATTGAAGCATTCAATTGACCAGTTTCCAGTACCTTTATGCCACAGAGTGTCGATAAATGCAGTGATTGACGTGAGAACAATGTAAATAAGTGGAATTTTGGTTGACAATCAAAATGATCACACCACTTTGAGGTCGACTACCATCTCATGAGGGACAAGAGCCTCACGAGGAGGATGAAATTGCGCAAATAAACGTTCGAATAAATAAAACAAATATCTTTTCCCGGGAAACGGTCGTCCCTGTGTATGTACAACCTCTTGGATCAAAAGGAGAAGAGCGGAGAACGGCGGAGGGAGGCGAAGGGGGACCGTTCAAGAAAGTTGATTAACTTCGAATCGAACGGAAGGATATTTTTTCCCTTTCACTACCCTCTCTTTTTGCTCTTGGGCTCCTCCGAAAGCTCTTCCATCTTATTCCCCCTCTCTCACCCTTCTCTTCTCTCCTCTCCTCTCCCAAACTCCTTCTCCTCCGATGTCTTAATTAATAACCCTTCCCGCTCCTGGGGCGCATTTTTATCCCCGACCGCCTTCTTCCTGGAAATCCTCGCTACTCCCGGCCCGCATCCCCCTCTCCCCCCCCCCCCCGCCGCCCTTCCGCCTTTAGACCGACTCCTCGTGACCACGCCTACCGCCTTCCTATCCAATCGCTCATGCTCTACCCACCACCATTCTAGCTTACCTCCCTGCGGAGCACATGGAGGGATAGGTGAACGGAAATGCCCATTGCAAATTTTTAAGCACAGATTTGGAGCGCACGGGAGAAACTAGGCTTACTGATCTCCGAGAAGCGTCTAGGGAGTGAGAAATAGATAAATAAGGACGCGTTACTAAGTTCCTCAATCGAAATCACTATTCAAAAACATTTGAATGAGTAGCTACTCGAATGTGGTTAAGAATGGGCAATGTGTAAATTGACACACATGTTTCATAAAGGGTGCGAGTGTACGTAAAACTGAGTTGTTTCTCCCACTTATAATTTTAAAAAAAAGAAGCATTTCTTCGCCGAAGATTGAAATAAATAAGATAGGCTATTTTTTTAGATTACTTAATATCCTGCCGGTGGAATTTAAATTAACGAATTTGAAAGCAAATATTTCGCATTCCAGGCTTACTACGCAGGGTTCCTGATCCGTTTCAACTTCGTGGCGCTCTCAGTATTTGAGTCGCGGTAGTTTTATTTGCAACCTATACGTTTGCAAGAATGTTTCAAGCCCGATTTTTTAATGCCGGGCTTGACAACTGACATTCTTGCTTTTCTACCAAATTTAATAGCTCCGAGACGCTCTACCGCCCCCCCCGGATTTCTTCAACAAGGGTGTGGTCCGAGGTGGGTAAGAAAGACCCCCCGCTCGTATCCGTCAAATTCAACTACCAAGTTTTCTCCTGTCCGCAGTGCCCCTCTCACACCTCCTGATTTTATTCCTCCCAAATAGATCCCTCAAGGGAACCACACGTCATTTCTCCACCCTTCCCCCGGGTGATCAACTTTCATGGAATCGTTTTTTCGTCCTTCGATATTCTCTTTATTTTAATCATAGCATTCATTTCATTGCAATGTTTTTCAAATTTCATTAAAGATTTTTACCTGATGTGAAAGTTAGGCTTCCGCACGTTGCCTCCTCCTTTCCTAAAGGCCATGAGTACTCATTTGTGGGATCGATTAGTGTGGCACGAAGAAAGCCCTTCAAGGACCCACCAGATGGATTTCCGTCGTAAGATTCTTATCGTGATGGATGAGACCCAAGCGGGCATCGTGTTATTCTGGGCGCCAGAGCGAGAGTCAAAAAAGAATAAAAGCTGCGGTAAGTATAATTTTAGCAAAGGTTTTAGGACGTCACTACTGTCGTGAAACAGCATATTACGACCTAGGGCATGAATTAAGGAGGGCACAGGAATGTGAAAATGGGAAATACTGGGGGAAGCGATCAAAAATCACGGGAAACAAAGGAAAACACCCTCTACTACTTTTAGGGCACAGTGACTCAAACACACACGCACTCAGGTTGGACGACGAGATACTCCTGAGCCAATGGCGCACCTAGGGAGCTTTAATAAATAAGATGCAACAAACAAGGTACCATCCTAGATGTCCACGCACGCTCCGTCAGTCAAACTAACCATCGCATGTGAACTAGCCACTCCCAGATTGGACGGTTGGTGAGGAAAATGCCTTCGCAAGTGACCAGCCGATTATCACTACGAATGCACAAACAACTACACGCAAGCAAAATAAAACACAGAAACGGAAGGGAAGTGCCCAGAAAATTGGGTGTCTCACCAGTCAAGCAGAGACTTCTTCAGATAGCAGTGAGAGGTTCCTTGAAGTTGCACTAAGCTGCACTAATTGCTGCGCTAACTTCAGCCGAAGAGTTTGCGATTGCTGACTGTGATTGTCTGTGCCCGTTTGCTTATTTTTACCTCTTTGCATTTCCGTGCCTATCTTCCAAAGACTACAGCCCAGAGTATTCATACCATTTTCTGAATCTAGTGTACTGGAGTTTTTCTAATGGGGGGATGCTTGAGAGTAGTTTCTTGTCGTGAAGGTCATGTCAGGTCCTCAATCGTCCGATTGAAGAAGCGGAGATAGATGGATAATGGATTTACAGGGTCGCACCCAAAAGTGGTACGACTGATTTTTTTACAAGAATTTTATTGACGATATACTTACATCGACTTAATAATATTCAAAGTATGCTCCTTGAGCTAGTACCCACTTAGTATAACGTTACTCCCATTCCCCGTACGCCCGCTGGAAATTTTTTTAGGGGATGCCGTTGATGACCCTCGTCAAAGCCTCTTGAACGGCCATTATCGAGTCAAAACGTCGTCCCTTGAGCTGTCTTTTCATCAGGGGGAAGAAGAAGAAGTCCGGTGGTGCCAGATCGGGAGAATAGGGCGGGTGCGGCAACGTGGCAACGCCGTATTTGGCCAGGAGCTGTCTGATGACGAGTGCGCCATGGCACGGCATCTTGGCGCACACCTTGCGCATGGCCAAATCCTGTGAAATAATGCGTTGGACGTTGGATGCAGACAGACTCAACTGGTCTGCAATTTCTTCACTGGTTAAGCATCGGCTGTGCCTTCAGCAGTGTCCTCACTCTGTCCACATTCGTGTCGGTTCTTGCCGTCGACGGCCGTCCGGAGCGATGGTCGTCTTCAACGAGCTCCCTACCCTCTTTAAACAACTTGTGCCACTCAAATACTGAGGAACGGCTTAAGGCAGTGTCCCCATAAGCCTGCTTGATCATATCGAGGGTCTCAGTTGCCGTCTTCCCGAGTTTCGCACAAAACTTCACGGAATAAAGTTGCTCTAAATTCAGATTCATTTTGTTTTTCAGCGTGGACAAAAAACTTGCTTCACTAAAAACGGTATCCTCACTCAACGACAGCCCGCAGGCGACTAAGGTTGGTGTCGGTCTGTTGCTAAGAGCCCCCTCCACCTTACCCTGCCAGGCAGACCCCCCTCCACCGCTCCGTTCGCGCCAGAGAAAATCAGTCTTACCACTTTTGGGTGCGACCATGTAGAATGGCGACTGATAATTTCGCCTTTAAAATATCGTTTGAGGAAAGGGAAATTAATTTAAATAACAGCAGTGCATTTCAAGTAGAAGAAAAATTAAATAGTAAAGTGTATAAATTATCCCGTTATTACGCTTACGAAGTTAAGAAATAACGCAGGGAAAAAGAATAATAATTGGTAAGATAATAATCTATAAAATAAAAATTTTCATCATATTGAATAGTTGATTTTACAAAAAAAGTCATTTCGTGTGCCAGGAAAATAATTTTGCAGCTGATCAAGAAAATCAGGGAAAGCAATACGGTGGGGTATTGAATTACCAAAAATTGCATCAATTTAAACTTTTTTACCAAAAACCATTTGGATTTAAAGCTTTATCGGAGTATGACTGATGGGCGAGGGCTTGATTCCCGACTGACCCCGTTCATGAGCGCCTTCCCAACTTGAATGTTATATGATGTGCCGTGTCACATTTTTCGTCGAGCATTCACATTAAAAGAAGGGTGAACTGTTCGTCGATTCGCAAATAATTTACTAAGGGTAAGGAACAAAAAAACCATCCAAATACCAATAATTCATCACATGACGAATAATTACGTCGATCAAGAGAAAACAGCTTGCCAATTGATTAATCCACAGCCTTACGAATGAGAGCGGCTATTAATTTTGTTTTGAACAATATAAATTTTGAAAATGCTGTAAATTACTCACGACAGATGGAGTGGAAAATGAAGCCTCAAAATTTTAGCATATATTGGACTTGAAACAAAAATAACTACATTTACTATGGCCATAAATCGGTGATAACATTCATCGGCGATAACGAAGAAAGTCTTTTTTTTTAACTTTTCGAAAGCTATGAAAAATGTTGGTCAATACATTGAAATAGTTATATATTAGATATATCTCGATTGTTTATAGGATATATACATAAATACATACATTTATTTATGAATATATATACATACATATATATATATATATATATATATATATATATATATATATATATATATATATATATATATATATACTAGCTGAATACCCGGATTTGCACGGGTTAGGGAGAAACAGTAATATAAATATACTACATAAATAAAAACAACAAATTATAAAGTACAATAATACACTACTTCATACAAATTTAAGAATCTTTTTTATTTAACACCTGTTTATAAACTACATTTTTTGTTTCATATCCAGGAGAAAGAATATATAAATTTTTAGGCGAACCTACTCTGGAGCAAGCAACATAAAGTTGCCCGTGGCTAAAACATGGAGATCTTAGATCAACACCACAAAACTTTAAAGACTGTCCCTGTGATTTATTAATGGTAATTGAAAAAGCTACCCGGACTGGAAACTGTAATCTTTTAAAGTTGAAGGGAAGATCAGTTGAGATTAGAGGTATCCGTGGAATAAAAATTATTTCACCTTTTCCTTTTCCAGTTAAAATGACTGCCTGGATTATATTTTTCATTAATTTTGTCACACAAAATCGTGTCCCATTGCAGAGTTTTGGTGGATCTAAATTTCGCAATAAAATGATTGGAGATCCTACTTTAAGTATAAGGCGATGTTGTGGCAATCCAGCTGGATCAAGTGAATTTAGGAATTCCGTTGGATAATTGACGGCTTCGTCAGCATCCACTACGGTATCAACCGATTTATATTCAATCACGTCTCCTGGCAGCATGGCTAGTATCTCCTTGTTAATTTCATTAACATCATCGTTCTTAGGAGCAAGAATGGCTCTTTCTCGCAACCATTCTAAATTTTTATAATTTTGATTAACGTTAGGATAGACTGCTTGTATCATATCGCGGACAGTTTTCACCGATACACATAAATCTGATGACAATTTTATCATACCAGATGCTTCAATAACTAATCTATCTTCTCCAATCTCCAAAAGTTTATTTGAAAAATTTTGAGCATTCCCATCTCTTAAGAGGATTCGCATGTTTTGTTTAAGGCTAATTTCTTGGACATGATTCCATAGAACAGAATGTTTTAAACAGGCATAAATTTCATCGGCTGGAGTCGATTTTGGAATGACAGGCAGAGTTTGACGGAAGTCTCCACACAGGAGTACCAGAGCTCCTCCCATTAAACTGCAGTTTCCTCTAAAATCTTGAAGTGTTGCGTTAAGGGCCTCAAGAGATTTTTTATGAGCCATCGTACACTCATCCCATACTATCAATTTACATTCTATAAGAACTTGTGCCTGGCCGCTTATTTTATTTATATGACATGTGGGATTTTCTTGTCGGGAAATATTAAGTGGCAACTTAAGGGCAGAGTGGGCTGTTCTTCCTCCTTCCATTAATGTCGCTGCAATACCTGAAGATGCAACCGCTAGAGCAATTTCTCCATGAACCCTGATTTCAGCGAGAACTAAATTAATTAAAAATGTTTTTCCCATGCCACCAGCAGCATCAAGAAAAATGATACCTCCTTCTTGTTTATCTACTTGATCCATTATTGTTTCGTACGCGGATTTCTGATCTTCATTAAGAAGTGGCTTTTTATCCGCGATGTATGCTTCTAAGTCTAAGACATTGTAGCTAGTTTCACGTATATAATCTGGATAAAATACACCCTGTTGATCTTGTACAGGTGCAAAAAGACCGAGTTCCACTAAAGTCTTGTTAACCGTGGTGATAAACTTTTCCTCCAAAATAATCAAAGTTTTATTAAAAATGTCGGAGTTAAACGTAATATCCAATGTAGGATTTTCACTTCGAACTTTAGCCAGTATATACTCACTCATTGATTCATTATATTTTTCCCATAATGTTTTTGGGTTAGACGGATTACAGGAGGTTATTATGATGGCAAACAAAATTCGGATTTGTCCTGGAAGAGAAATCAAACTGGCCTCTCGCAATGAGTCATCCCAGTGTTGATCTCCTTCTAGCAACCCTAAATTCTGGCAAGCTTCTCTGAATGTCTCACATATTTTTCCGTTTACCGTTCTTAATTCTGCAAATGAGCGAGGTCCTCTAATGGTATGTGGAAGCATTCTTAAAAAATAACATTCGGCAAAGAATTCAAACACGAAATCCCGCCAAACGGCGAATAAATACTCATATATACAGAAACATATATAAGGAAAAGGGATAGGAACACGAATAAAGGACGAACACAATAGAGGTGGGGAAAGCGGAATCGAACGGATCACAAGAGTAAAAATATTTCCTCAACCGGGACTCGAACACCGGATCTTTCCACTTGCCGGGCGGATGCTCTTAACCACTTGAGCTATCGAGGATATGTAATTTACCCTGAGATCCGTGGGTCATCCGCCCGGCAAGTGGAAAGATCCGGTGTTCGAGTCCCGGTTGAGGAAATATTTTTACTCTTGTGATCCGTTCGATTCCGCCTTCCCCACCTCTATTGTGTTCGTCCTTTATTCGTGTTCCTATCCCTTTTCCTTATATATGTTTCTGTATATATGAGTATATATATATATATATATATATATATATATATATATATATATATATATATATATATATACATATTTTGCTAAATTACGTCGAAATCATTAAGAAATAACATGTGAGAGTTCTTTTTATGTGTTCTTATATTGTTTGTTGCTGTCCAAGTTTTTTATTCAACGCTTCCATGTTACTTCAACGAAATCATATATATATACATACATTCAAACACGAAATCCCGCCAAACGGCGAATAAATACTCATATATACAGAAACATATATAAGGAAAAGGGATAGGAACACGTATAAAGGACGAACACAATAGAGGTGGGGAAGGCGGAATCGAACGAATCACAAGAGTAAAAATATTTCCTCAACCGGGACTCGAACACCGGATCTTTCCACTTGCCGGGCGGATGCTCTTAACCACTTGAGCTATCGAGGATATGTAATTTACCCTGAGATCCGTGGCTAAAGAATCGGGGCGCTTGGCGACATATAAGACCCACGGATCTCAGGGTAAATTTCATATCCTCGATAGCTCAAGTGGTTAAGAGCATCCGCCCGGCAAGTGGAAAGATCCGGTGTTCGAGTCCCGGTTGAGGAAATATTTTTACTCTTGTGATCCGTTCGATTCCGCTTTCCCCACCTCTATTGTGTTCGTCCTTTATTCGTGTTCCTATCCCTTTTCCTTATATATGTTTCTGTATATATGAGTATTTATTCGCCGTTTGGCGGGATTTCGTGTTTGAATGTGTATTTGGCCAATGTGGCTCATCTCTTTCTTCTGGCTATGCGTGCCACGAAACGCACTGTTCTTTTCCTGTATGATGTTGTATGAATTCTAACCACTGACCTTTCCTCTTGTGTATTGTCTATTTCTCCTTTGGTGGGTGAAACAGCCCCCTGACGCCATCTCTTGGCTAAAGAATCGGGGCGCTTGGCGACATATAAGACCCACGGATCTCAGGGTAAATTACATATCCTCGATAGCTCAAGTGGTTAAGAGCATCCGCCCGGCAAGTGGAAAGATCCGGTGTTCGAGTCCCGGTTGAGGAAATATTTTTACTCTTGTGATCCGTTCGATTCCGCCTTCCCCACCTCTATTGTGTTCGTCCTTTATTCGTGTTCCTATCCCTTTTCCTTATATATGTTTCTGTATATATGAGTATTTATTCGCCGTTTGGCGGGATTTCGTGTTTGAATATATATATATATATATATATATATATATATATATATATATATATATATATATATATATATATATATATATATATATATACATATATATACACTTTGAAACACGAAACCCGCCACCAGGCGAACACATATTCATTCCCATGGATACATACGAGGAATATACATACAGGAATATATACGATATATAATAAATGGAAGAATGATAGAAGCCAAAATAAACAAAGGAGTAAGACAAGGGTGTTACCTCTCGCCAGCAAAATTCCATGCATATCTTGAGGAGGTAATAAAATAAACACAAGAATTGGGTATCAGAGGAGTCAAGGTAAATGGAAAAGAAATCAACATGCTCCGGGTTGCAGATGACATCGCATTAGTGGCGGAATCGCGCGAGGACCTGCAAGCAACTCTAAGTGCTATGGACCAAGTACTGGGAGAATATAATATAAACATCGAGAAGAAGAAGACTAAAATCCTTGTGTGTTGGAGAGAGAAGCTGAATGCAGATATCACAATTCGAGGGGTGAAACTAGAGCAAGTGGAATCCTTCATCTACCTGGGCAGCAGCATAACATGGGGTGAAAGAAGTTCGACCGATATCAAGCGAAGAATTGCTCAAGCTAAGAACGAATCCAGGAAGAAGAGCCAATTAATATGTTCAAAGAACCTAAGGCTCTAACAAGGAAGGAATTCGTCAAGACTTTTGTGTGGAACATGGTGCTCTATGGTGCCGAGACTTGGAACATTGGAAAATGGACCAGCAAAGAATAGAAGCCTTTGAAACGTGGTACTGGAGGAGAATGCAGAAGATTTAATGGACAGATAAACGTAAGGAACGAGGAAGTATATACATAGAAAAGCAAAAGAGTGAAAGACCCTATAGAGAACTCTACGACAAAGAAGAAATAGATAGATTGGACAAACATCGAGGAACAATGAATTGATTAGGGATATAATAGAAGGAAAAATAGATGGGAAGATTCCACGGGGAAGACCAAGAGACATGTGCAGAGGAAAAATCAAGAGGGATGTAAAACAGAGAAGGTATTAGGGATTGAGGAAACTGACTGAGGAAGAATTGAGGTCTATAGTGTACCAATCCTAGGATTAAAATATTGATGATGATGTCATAAACCTCCGTTCAATATCTTTCATTAGTTTAAATCTTGGTGATAAAATCTCAACAGGGCAAGTGAAAAATTAGTTATTTAAGTAGCGACTAGGCTAGGAGTGACTAGATGCACTTGATGGCCACACGGCCCTTATTTGCGATAGATCTCTATAAATTTTTATACAGGTATAGCATTTCCACTGGACTTGATCAGAAAAAGTGTACCCTTGAAGTAATATCCATGATATAGCCGTGATAACACTATCTTCCCTAATCCCAAAATCTCAATATGTAACACTTCCATTTAATCTGCAATTATATGGGGAGCTTTTAAAAATCCCAGCACCAGCGTAGAAATAACATCTCTCCCTGCAAACTTCCGTTTAATTGTGTTAAATGTGATATAAAGTTATTGTTTTCACTGCTCACTTTTTCGCCGTATGGCTTATTGAAGTTTGGGATTCAGAATGACCTGCTAAGAACGGTTATTTTGACCCACTTAATCGGCCGATATGTTGAAAAAAATTAAAACATTTAGCTAATCCTGCTCTTTAAAAGAATAACGGATTAGTTTTATTTGTAAATCACATAGCTTTACATTAAAAGGCATTAGGACTTAGGACTTACTATTAGCTACATTAAAAAAATGTTATCTAAAAATAGACCAGTTTAAATATTTGATATCATTTCAATTCCTCAGATATCGTAAGAGAAAAACCTGCTTTGAAGTCAAGGTGCTGAAAAAGTTGAATAGAGGTTGGAGTTTAAAAATTATTGCCTTTCTTCTCAGCTGTGTTTTCACAACCACATCATTCAGGAAGTATACCTCTATGCACGCTCTACTTGATGTGAACAATCGCTTGTATACACTATAGTACGAAGGAGATGCAAGGGTAAGGAGGGAAGAAGAAGAACTTGGGGTTCTACGCATCTATTAATTCTTTGTGAAACCGGGATCCTCCGGGACGAAGGCTCGCGCTGATACGTCACTCGGGAAAAGTGCAAATAGCACTTTGGCGAGGTGTTGTGATCAGACCCAAATTCCGTCATTTCGGGAAATAATTTGTCTGAATTATTTCTGGATAGCCCACGAAGTTCATTCCAACTTCCTTCCATTTTAATTTGCTTGACATCTTGCATGCCCATTTGGACATTAGTTTATATCAATATCCGCAATAAAAAGCGGCATTTAAATCGGGACTTACCACACACAAAAACCAATACGTACTTGACATTATCCTATGTCCTCGAAACAAAATTCAATCGTAAATTATCGATTTAAAACAATTTTATTACACTACGAGCTCCGAATTTCTTTCCGATCTTCAGGTATCCAATGCAATTACGTTTTTTGCAATACCGTTGCAACGATTCCGCCAATTGGTGAAGTTTGGGTGAAGGAAGGCAAAAAAAGGGGGGTGCGCAAAAACCTGCCTCACGGAGAATTTTCTTGGGAAAATCCCGGGAAGGAGATGGGGATGAAGTGGTGGTGGGAATTGAAGAGGAAAGGGGGAGGAAAGGCTTAAAAGCGAGGCCATGGCAATACCTCGCGAATAGGAGCACGGGAGAGGGGGTGAATTTTGAGTTTCAATCATTGAACACCCTTGGTCAGTTTGATTATTTTACTATTTCTAATCACCAAACCGTGTTCATCATTATATCTTTCTTCTCAATATGATTTTCTCATTACCAAGTCATGGATGTGATGTTTAGAGGAGCTGTTTTGGTAAAAGGGAGGAAATTATGTGCTTTCCCAGCTTGTTCGGTGCTCTATAATTGTAGCCGGGAAATTCCTTCGTATTTATTAAAGATAGCAAATGTTATACTCCCTCCATTTCTCATTAAAAACCTCAAAATGAGAGTGGTGTCAATGCTGTGCTTGGATTTATTGAATACTTTGACAAGATCTCTCATGGTAAAAACAGAAACCTAAACTTGCATGCGAGTTATCTCCTGGCTCATTTTTTTAATTATTTCATTATATCAGGTGATAATATTAATTAGATTTTTACCGGAACGTGCACCAATAAGCAAGCGTGGAAGAGTTTTCCATGCAGAAGACGAACTTAAAACCTTACGGAACTTAATGACTCGTAACTGGACTAAAATCCCTCAAACGAGGCAGAATTGAAGGAAGGGGGAGGTGAGTGAACACGGCAGTGAAGGGAGAGGAGAGGGCGGCGCCTTCCCGAAGTCACGCCACCCAACTCGCTATTCATATCCCCGCCCGAGAACGCCCGATCTCGTGCGACGGAGGAAGAAAGGAAAAGGAAGAGAAAGATCATAGGCGACGCAGCGCAGTGGTCGAAACAGGAGAGAGAGGGGGGGTGCGCGGGAGACAAAACTTTTGCTCCCGCGAGATAAATAAAGGGAGGAAAATAAAAAAAACTACGATCGGTTCCCAGACTCCATTCCCCTTCTCCCTTTCCGCGCGCCTCGCACACATCCCCACTAGGCATGGCACGTCCCTTTCCCTAGCCCTCTCCGGAAAACTTCGCCGTGGTTAAGATTTCGGGACGAGGGTGGGTTGCGGACGCAGGGGTGAAGGAGTTGGGTGGAGGCGAGCCTTATCGACTTATTGAATTTCGATATCGGAATCGAGGGAAATTAAAATACGCCGTCTTGAAAGAGTGGTAAACGTGGGTGGTTTGGATGCAAGAGGGAGGAGGGAGAGAAAGAAAAGGGGCGGCGGGGATGGGAGGAGCTTGAGGAGTAGGGCGGACTGGAATGAGTGAAAGGGGCGGATAGGGCGGAGGTGAGGCGGAGAAGGAAGATGCGACAAACTTGGACCGCTGAGGAGGGGCGGGGGTGGGGTTAGGGTGGGTAGGGAGGGATTGGGAGAAAGAGAGAGAGAGAGAGGCAGGTTGGAAACGAGGGCCCTTTTAGTAGAAAGCATTTGTGGTAAGGGGGTGCGGGAATGGGAAAATCCATGGCTGAGCATAAAAGACGTCAAAATGGGTTTTCCCTCTTATCTCACGAACTTCTCCTCCCGCGCCCCCCTCGGAGCACCCACAACCCCCCGCCCCCTCTCCACCCCCCTCGCACGTCCATTAACGCTGGAAGAAGGGGTGCTGAGCGAAAGAGAATAAACGCGAAAGACGGATTCACTCTCCCAGCCATGACACCGAATCCTCCTGGTACTCCCCTGCCCCAGCATCTCTCACTCTCATTGGATGATGCTACATTTATCAACACATATCCATTCATCCATCATCCATGGAACCTCATTTTATTTCCCCTCGAGCGCTCAACCCTCCCCCGTCCGCGACTGACCCAACCCACACCTCTCCAAACGGATGCAAAACGTGTGCAGTGTCGCTCGCCCCTCCCACACCCGCTGCCCCCGGCACCCTGGACCTCCCCTGCTTCCACAAGAGGGCCTTTTTACCTCCCTCCCCCCCGGCCACTTGCGACCGAAGGGGCTCGCGGCTCCCTCGGACTCGAAATTGGATTTTGTTGGTGTGAAATGCCGCGGAGTGAACCCCTCTTTCTCCGCTACTCTCACACTCCAAATCTTTACGCAAAATTCGTTACACAGGCTTTAGTCTGAGAGGATTATTCTCTAATTAACTTAGCATCTCACTGTCCCTTATTATAACGATTTTGGAGCGTATACTCACGGTCTATCATTTCTCTCTCATTTGTCATTAAATGAAGGATAATGCTAGAAAAACTACACCCGCAGCGAAATGTCTAAGATTTAGGCTTTCCTTTGCGGTAGTAGGAAATTAAGCAAAGTCGATCTAAAATGCACAGGATAATAAAAAAACATCCCCTTTTGTTTAATCATCACGGTCTTGGCAAGGGTGTTGAAATGCCAAAAATCACGGCGTCAGTATTTTCGGAAGCATATCTAGTCTTGATTAGGCCGGTGGCTCTCTTCCAA
Organism: Hetaerina americana; assembly: GCF_022747635.1. Lineage (NCBI taxonomy): Eukaryota > Metazoa > Arthropoda > Insecta > Odonata > Calopterygidae > Hetaerina > Hetaerina americana. The sequence continues at coordinate 91,121,107 of NW_027286985.1, forward strand.
TAGCCAAAAGTCGTTCATTGAATTTTTCAAACTTAAATCGCAAATTCATGCATAAATTATAAGCAGCACACTCACAAAAAGTAAACTAGTAAAAAATAAATTTTATATCTTAAATAATTTTCAACTCTAATTTCAAAGTTATAATCAGAAAGCATTCAAGGCTATTATTATTCTCCGTTCTATAGGGAATGAACTTAAAGATGGAGAATGCAATGAGTGAGGGACGGGGAAAATGGCTCACCAATTCCTAATGGGGATTAAAAATATTGGAAAGTTCTATTTATTTTATAAAAATAATGAATTCTGAGTTTGCTGACTCATTATCGCTTTGTGAAGAAGAGCCCAAGTCCTAATTATTTCTCATAACACAAGGAGGGAAATAAACCCTTTTGGAACTTCCAATACGATCTGGCAAAAAAACTGAAGCTAGTCATTCCTTTTAGCGGCACTGCTGCTCTTTTAAGGATATCTCCTCTCCATGGTCATTTGCGTGGTAGTCCAAAAAGTCTCTCTCAACGTTCATATCAGTGGAATCTCACCACCCCACGGAGCATTCCCGCCCAGCCCTTCGTCCCTTCCACTCTCTATCTCTCTCTCTCTGCTCCCCCTCACCATCCCAAACCAAAAGCACGTGCCCACCACCCCTGACCGCGTACTTATGGTATTGTCTCCAGTCATCGTTCTTGCCTTCCACCCTTCCCCCATCCGCATCTCTCTAACCGCCACCCCTGCTCAATTTCCCACGCTTCACTTCCCCTCCCCCTCGCATATGCCCCATCCACCCTACTACCCGCACCCTCCCAACTCCTCGAGAGCACCCCAGGCACATCACCGAAGCCACGCCACCCCTTCCTCCCGGTCACCGTCATCTAAACCGGGCTCAGCTCGCCTTGTCGATTGCTACTCCTGCTCCCCGAGTTGGTAAGGATATCCCCAAAAGTCGGACGAGGTGCCCTTTTATTTTAGAAGTTCGAGGAATTCTTGGTTCTTCACTCCGGATCCCGCTTAAAATTTCTCCTGGATGTCACTGACGACATATTCCCCGGCCTCTCCCCTCCCACTTTCGGACCTCCTACCGATGATCCTCCTTCGAGCACCTCAACTCTCCTCTGACCCCTTTCCTCGCCGCGACAAAAGGCAGACTTCATCCTGTAGAATTCCCATGTGTTTCATTCATCGGCTACCATTTCCCCTCTTCTGCAGACAGCCTTCTTTCTAGAGGTCCGTTGCCTCCTTCCTTCCTGCTTTCATTGCTTCCTCAGCCTGCGGTACCTCTTATTCCACGCCGGAGAGCTGATTTCTTCGACAGTGAAATGTAGAGAGAGAACGCCAGTTAATTGGCAATAAGCTCAAAATTTTCCCAGAGGACAGAGTATCTTTTTTATCCAACTTTGGAGATTGCAGCTGCTTTAAAAAGATTTTTGGCCGCGATAATTATAACCGAAGATTTCTTAAACTCTTACTGGACATAATCTGAACTGAAAATTCTCGTTGGTTTATTTTAACTAATGTACGCACACTAACTTCCAGGATCAATTAACCACCAATAACATTATGTATAAGATTTTTTCAGCTATGATGAACCTCATTTGCTAAATTTTTCTCAGGTCAAATAGAAATAGATAAAAATTTAAGCAGGGGTAGCTGGGTCGACGGCTTGCTAGTATTCCAAGTTGGCGTGCGCGTATATCGGCAACGGCTTTGCCCGCCTACTCCAAGATCCCGCGTTTCAGGAATGGCTTTTCTTATCTAGTATACAGCGAATCTGTGAAGTTACAGAAACCGTTGCACTGCTACTAAGAAGTTTCCCTGCTTTGCAGGAAAATCTCCGTATTTATCAAATATTTTTTGCAAAAAAGTCACTAAAAATCATCCGCCAAAACAATAAATCTATGTTTCAGAAATTAAATGGGCAATGAACTCCGTAGAGCTCGCGAAATTTTGAGAGGTAGATTTATAATTCCAAATAAGACTAATGGAGACGAGGGAAAGGGACAAGACCAAAGAGTTATAGAATAATCTAAGGACAACTCGGCAGGGTGATATCTCCCAAAATAGCTTCTCGAATTGCTCGAAGACTTCCCTTTCTCATTCTTCCTCGTCCAGGGGGGAACTTAAGTCGGAGAGATTAATAGCAAATTCTGGATTAGTACCTTTGGACTCGCTTTTTCGCAGCTTCTCCCTTTTTGTTTCCACCGAGGTGGATTGAATATGAGGGGAGGAGTCGATGGGAAGAGCTAGTTGGAGAGATTAACGTAAAGGGGAGTGATAAAAAGTAAAGGAAGAATGCTAAATCTCCGATGCGGGGGAAGAAGACGGAGCGAGAGAGAACACGACAAGGTCTTGAAAGATTCTCCAAGATGGGTGACAAAAAAAAGTAGCAGCAAGACGCGTGTTTCTCTCGCTTGGGAGGGTAGGGGACGCCGCCGGACTCTGTTTTGTTTTTTGGCTGGCTCGGCGAGAGATGGCAGCAGCAGCGGGGGAAGAGGGTTCTGCAGGGTCCCCGCCATCTCACTTCCCGCGCCCCACTCTCATTTCATCGCCACAGCAACTAATGCCCCCTCCTTCAACCTCCCCCCCCCGACATCCACAACCACGCCGACACGCCTTCTTCTTCAGACGAGAAAAGGACAAGGAGGGTGGGGAAAAAAGAAGATTCATTTGGAAGGGCGCCACGGTGAACATGACCAAAAGGGTCTTGAGTGGCAGGCACCGAGTTCCTCCTCCCTCCCTAAAGGAAGGAAAAAATCTCATCATTCCCCCTCCCACCCGCCTCTCCAGAATCCCCCTTCCCCCCCTCTACCCATTGCAACGATCCTCCCTCCCTCCCCGAAAGCGTGATCCGCCGCTTGGCCCGCGCAAGAAAGTGTCAGTCGCACCAATTTTCCCATTTCGCGGACCGCTTTTTCGAGATTTCAGACTGCGTACGTGCTCAAAAGCAGCTCGTCACCAACCTATCACGGACGAACAGGAGATTCGTTTTATCACTCCCTCTAAGCAAAGTAACGCAATTTTCATTGATTGCAATTTAGGAACTTCATTAAATAATTGCTTTTCGAACGCCATTCGTCGAATGAAGAGGATATCGCTAATGTTTAAAGTCAAATTTCAACGCAAATTACTCTGGAGATTTTCCAGTTTGACGGCATTACGAGTCTAAAACGCTGAGATGTTTGCTTTCCACATTTAATAAAATTGGAGAACGATGATAAGAATTTTCCAGGAGTATCTTGTAAAAATAGATTAGCTACTATGTTTAAAATATCGGCGGAATGTTTTATCAATGGTGAAGATAAAGTATTTACTTTACTTAACTCTCCCAATTAGAAAAGATGAAGTGGTAAAATGTTTAGCCCAAGAATATACATAAATAGAAAATCCAAATGAATGATTTACTAAAGATTTTCGGCAACACAAGGATAAATTGTTTGGATATAACTAGTGAAATGAATAAATAAAATGAGTCCCTTGGAAAACAGATTTACATTATATTTCCAAAGAAAAGATCAGGCAGATGACTATTCCGATATGATTTGGACAATTAAAATATATATATTCATATATATGTGTGTGCATATGCATACATGCGTATATATATATATATACATATGTATATATATATATATATATATATGTACATACATATGTATATGTACTCGTATATATATATATATACATATGTGTGTATATATATATATATATATATATATATATATATATATATATATATGTATATATGTATATATATATATATATATATATATATATATATATATATATATATATATATATATATATATCCCTCCCCGGACTACAACCTTGACGTGGTGGAAGGGCTTGTGCGTTCCGATGACCCCTAGAGCTGTACTGGCGGGAGTAATAAAAATTGCTCCTGGTAGGGTCACCCATGCCAGATAGGTCGAAGGTTAGGAGCCAGACGAAAGGTAGTCCACGCAGGGTCTGTTCCTCAGTGAGGCGGCTGCAATGGCGTCTGACCCCAGTGGGGCGGCCAGTAAGTGATGGTGTCACGTTAAAAACACTATTGAGGAAGGCAACGGGAAACCACCTCAATTATCATTCCCTAGAAAAATATGATGGACAATAGAGATATTTTGAGTCCTGGCAACCACGGGGCTCGGCCCAATCGGCCGTGTGTCGTGCCCGGCAGCGGGGGAGGCAAGGCTTCCGCGGTCGTCATCCCACGAAACCCTTGCAAGGGAAAACCAGCAGCAGCAGGACAGAAGACGCAGGAGAAGAAGACCAAATTAGTTAGAATAGGAACGTGGAATGTTAGGACAATGATGAGGACGGGGAAATTGGAGAATGTTAAGCGAGAGATGGAAAGGGGAAATATAGATATTTTAGGTCTATGCGAGGTGAGATGGAAAGATAGCGGGGATTACTGGAGTGATAAGTATAGAATAATATACAGCGGTGGGGACGAGAGCCAACGAGGGGTCGCCATAGTATTAAATGAAGAGGTAGGAAGAAGCGTAGTCAACATAGAGCAGGTAACGGGTAGAATACTACTAGTACAGGTTAAAGCAGAACCGACGAACTTGGTTATTATTCAGGTATACCTGCCACCGAGCAACCATAAGGAAGAAGAGGTCGATAGGATATACGATCAGTTAGAGGACATAATCGCGTGTGTTCCTGCAGGGAAATATTTGATAGTGATGGGGGATTGGAATGCGACAGTAGGCGAAGGAAGAGATGGTGATGAGGTGGGGGACTACGGTTTAGGCACGAGGAATGACCGCGGGGAGAAAGCAGTTGAGTTCTGCAGGAGACAGGGCTTAGTTATCACCAACACTTGGTTCAGACACCACAAAAGACGCAGGTATACATGGAAAATGCCAGGTGACTCGGGAAGATATCAGCTAGATTATATCCTGGTTAGACACAGGTTTAGGAACAGTGTGATAAATTCCCACAGCTTCCCGGGAGCGGATGCGGACTCAGACCACAATTTAGTTGTTATGAAATGTAGCGTACGTTTTAAAAAGATAAGGCAGGGGCGGCGAGTTAGAAAATGGAATGTAGAAGCATTAAATGGGTTGAAAAGAAAGGAATACAAACAGGCGGTAGAGAAAATCATGGAGGACGGTAAAGAGCTAAGTACTATTGAAGAAAAATGGGAATGTATCAAAAAAGGGTTGTCTAAAGCGGCAAAAGACACTATTGGAACAGTTAACGCTAAAAGGACTCGTAAACCATGGATCACGGATGAGATGATTACAAAAATGGATGAGCGGCGAAAATGGAAGAATATAAATACAGAATTAGGCAAAATGAAGTACAAAGAATTGAACAATACATTGAGGCGGGCAACAAATAAAGCAAAGGAAGCATGGTGGAAGACGCAGTGCGAGGATATGGAAAGTCTGCAGAGGAAGGGGGAAATCGGTGCGCTTTACAGCATAGTTAAATCTTTATCGGGAAGTAAGAAAGGGAGATCAACGATAGCAGTTAGAGATAAGGCCGGTAAGGTAATAGTTGACGCAGGAAAGATCCAAGAGAGATGGAAGGAATATGTAGAAGAACTGTATAGTAAAGAGCTTAGACCAACAAAGTTAGACATTGAAAAGGAACATGACGTAGAGGAAGAAAGCTTAGGTCCAGGCATACTAGACAATGAGATAGAAAGGGCATTAAGGGAGATGAAACTAAATAAGGCCGTGGGGGTAGATAACATTCCCGTGGAACTTTTGAAATGCTTGGGAAAATGTGGGAGGAAGAGGCTATATGGGCTGATCCGTAGTATTTATGAGGAGGGAATCTGGCCGGAAGACTTTGTGAGATCAGTTTTAGTTCCTATTCCGAAAAAGGTAAAGGCCACGTCATGTGAGGACTATAGGACAATTAGTTTGATATCCCACGCAGCTAAGGTTGTTCTCAGGATCATAAACAAAAGGATAGAGAGTAGTGAAAATGATTACTTAGGGGATGATCAGTTTGGGTTTAGGAAGGGGAGAGGTACGCGTGATGCCATTGCAGTAATGAGATTATTAATCGAGAGGAATATAGAACACAACCAGGAGGTATTTGCCTGTTTCGTAGATTTCGAAAAAGCGTTTGATAGAGTAAATTGGGAAAAACTAATGAGTATATTGCAGAAAATAGGAATAGATTGGAGGGAAAGGAGGCTAATCCGCAACCTGTACATGTCTCAGACTGCTCAGGTGAGGGTGGGAAACAAGGAGTCAGGATGGGCAGTGTTAGGAAGGGGTGTAAGGCAGGGTTGCCCATTATCACCGTTGCTGTTCAACCTGTACGCAGAAGAAATGATCAAAGAGGCATGGGAAGAACTCGAGGTAGGAATGAAAGTGGGCGGGGAATTCGTAAAATCAGTTAGGTTTGCTGATGACCAAGCTTAGTTTGTCAGTCAGCCAAGGGGCTGCAAGCATTGCTTAGTGAATTGGAAATTCAGTGCGACAGTTATGGGATGAGAATCAATATTAAGAAAACAAAGGTTATGCGATTTTCTAGAAAGAAAAAGGCCAAGCTTAACATTAAAATAGGAGGGCAAAAGCTAGAGCAGGTAGAACAGTTTACGTATCTCGGTAGTGTTTTGGACCAACACGGTCAAAGTAGTAGGGACGTAAGGAGAAGAATAGCGCTAGGCAAAGAGGCCTTCACAAGGAGGAGGGAGTTGATGACAGGGACTTTGAGTAAGGATGTTAAGAAAAGACTCGTAAAAACTTTGATATGGAGCGTAGCTATGTACGGAGCGGAAACGTGGTCATTGAAGCAGGAGGATAGACGTAGGTTGGAGGCTTTTGAAATGTGGGTGTGGAGAAGAATGGAGAAGGTGAAATGGACAGAGAAGAAAACAAATGAGGAAGTACTTGGTATGGTGGGCGAAGAGAGGGGTTTGTTGGGAGCAATCCTATGGAGGCAGGAAAAGTGGATGAAAGGGGTGTTGACCGGCAGTGGGATGTTGAAGACTGTGATAGAGGGTAGAATGTTGGGCAAAAGAGGAAAGGGAAGGAACAGGATAGGGATGCTGGACGGGATGAAGGGAGGAAGGAAGTACTCAGTGATGAAGAGGGACCTGATATAGAGTAGGATGATTGATTTTGTGTTTTGTTAGGAGTAATAAAATATTTGTTTGGTAGTTGTGTCCGTCCAAAAACCTACCTTAACCGGTAGATTACTTAAAAAAAAAAATATATATATATATATATATATATATATATATATATATATATATATATATATATATATATATAGGTATGTCAGTTTTTCAGTCAGCCAAGGGGTTTCAAGCATTCCTGAGTGAATTGGAAATTCTCAGAGAAGTACTCAGAGATGAAGAGGGACCTGATATAGAGTAGGATGTTGGATTTTGTGTTTTGCTAGGAGTAATAAATTGTTTGTTTGGTAGTTGCGTCCATCCAAAAACGTACCTTAACCGGTAGATTACCTTAAATTAATATATATATATATATATATATATATATATATATATATATACACACACAAACATACACACTAATACCCATTCAAACACGAAAACCCACCATCAAAAGATAAACACAGGAGATGTGGTAAAGACGGATTCGAGCAAATCACTTGGCCTATCGAGGACACGTGATTTACACTGAAATGATCTAATCACATGGACACAGATATAAGACAAAGGGATGGGAACACATATAAAAGACAATCTTAAGAATGTTGTGGGAGGTGGAATCGACCAGATCACTAGCGTTAAACAGTTTCCATAACCGGGACTCGAACCACGGCTCACTCGAACGATGGTGATATAGAATACTTTTTGTTCGAGTTTTGATTACTGATTAAATGAAACTGAGTAATATCTTTGATGTTTTCATGGGAAGTGCCTTCACATTTGATTCTCCTTGTTTCAAAACATCGAGAGTTAATTTTAATCTTGGAAATTTAACCTATTTTTTTCTACTTTAATTTTCTTCATAAAAATATTTAGACCTAACAATATTCAAAGAATGACCATACTCGGAAACATATTATCAGTGCTTTCTGATGGGAAATTCAGATTTATGAACATTTACGCACTAATACAGAGGTAGGGTAATATGATGGTCAGACAATAAGAGATAAAGTACTAAAAGGTCGGCAAACAAATTAAAAGTGAATAGGTAAAAGGAAACCAAAATAAAGAGATACCATGAGAGCTGTCCTGGGCGAAGGTTGATGTTCAAGCTATTTCATCTAAGCAGAAGCAAAAAATGCTAGCACTCCGTATCGACTTGATAAAATAAAGTCTCTTTAATAGGTTGGCCGAAGAGGCAAATTTAAGGAAAATGAGATAAGAAAATTGGTTTAATGCCCGTAATTGCAGGAGCTTGCAAGATATAGGTCACCAAATAGTTGAGCAAATAATTCTCCAATCTCAGGATAATTTGGCGCTTCTCATCACCTTCACATCTTCGGTTTCTCTTCTCTCGAAAGTCTCCGTCCCCTTCCCAGCGTCCACTCACTCATCCGCCTATCGCTTCATCCAGCAACTACTCCCGTCGTATTATATTTTTTAAATATTCTTCATTGGAAATGTTGGGAGCACATTTCTTTTCCTGTATAACCCCTTAACTTCACTAAAGTCCCATTCAATTTGAACGTGCGATCATTCTGCTCCAATTGCATCTCATAAAAGTCTCTCTTGGCCTTATTTGTGCTCATATAAGTTATTCTTCTGAAATTCAGATTTTTTTATTCCTAGAAAATACACTCGGGTATTTGAACCGCCCGCGCAGTTCTGAAAACCTTGCAAATTTGACTAAAATACAGATCGATATGATAGTATCTATCATTTTGCAATTTGTGGCCTTTATTACAGGTATGAATAATAATATACGAAATACTTTACAAACTGTATTTAATTAAAGAAATAACCAATATTAACAAATATAAATATGATTCTAAACTCACCCTGAAATAGTTAATAACTCCAAAACAACTCTCATAGTTGGATGCAAGATATATTATATTTCCACTGGATTAAAGAAAATCAAAATTCATTTGTATCAAAATTGTAGTCATATATGTCACAAGGACATTACATTTGTAAAATAATCGCTATTATTAGCATAATATTGCTATATTTATAGGAGTCAATAAGAAGACTTGAAATACCAAAACATTTAATTGAGACATTCATACGGAAAATAGTTCTCCACGGGTGAGAGACTTGCAAGTAGAAAGTTAAAAAGAGAGAAAGGGAAGATAAATCCAGTAAGAATATTTCGGATTCGATAGGTGAAACGTAAAACAGGTTTAATATACATGATGGTCTCTATGTGGAGACACAATATAGTATATGGCAACTAAATTCCACAAGATTTTATTGAAGGTAGCAGGAATATATGGATGAATGAAGATCAATATATGGATGAATATTACATGATATAATGAGCTGTGGGCAAATAAGTTATGCCGTGAGAGCTATTTCTTTCATTCTTGTGGTCATTATGGTGGAAATTAATTACCCAAAATTTCATGATATAATGAGTTAAAATAATATAATTAAATTTAAGCCGTTAAAAATACTCCTTGATGAATTTTTAGGGCTAGATGACAATTTTATCATGAGTTGAAATCTAGGAAATGTACTTTTTGTAAATGTTTTCTTTTTAACATAAAGTTTTAAAAATTATGAAGACAAAGTAGATGATGTGAAACTATTAAAATATTAATTCAAAGAAAAAGTTACATCCTAAATTTGGAAAAAAATCAATTATTTCAGCCCATATTTGGAAATGATTTCATTATTGTGACATACATGCAGGCATATAGACTTTCTACATTCCATAACTGGAATATGGACCTAGGATGCGCAGATATAGGGGAATAAGAGGAAAATGTTTTGAAAAAACTGCTTATATTATTTTGCTTGCAACTTTGGAGTTGATTACGAGTTACAATCTCCTATAGAGTTCACTAATGTCCACAATGTCGTTTCATATGTACGTCCAATATTTACAATTTATGAGAGACTCTCCCGGGCTCTGGAAATTTTGACTTATTTTTTCAGCAGGCTCCTCTTTAGATTCTGGAGATACATTTCCCCCAGCCAAAACACAATCTATTCCTTCTCCCTCTGTAAATGTTGGCCAATCCGGATCACCTTTATATTCATCATTAGCCTACATGTATCTATTTGTGCATGTATCTAAACAGATATATGTATGCATATGCGAATAGATACGTATGTATGCATGTCATTTTACTCGTATATATATGTGTATATATATGTGTATATATATATATATATATATATATATATATATATATATAATGTATAACACTTAGCACTAGTGGACACAGACAAAAACACAGAAACACACAAAAAAAGAGACTCACTATTTTTCGAATTTTCGGTGGTCGTTGCCACCTTTATCAAGGAGGAGAGGGACAGAACTGAAGGGAATACGAGGGCTGGAGCGATGGATGGAAGGGGAAGGTGGGGAGGGAATTCCGAAGGGACGGGTTTGGAGGGGCAGCGTTAGAAGGGTGGGGAAAATGTAGAAGGTGATGGGGGTGGAAGGGGGATGAAAATATAATTAGAACAGGGTAATTAGTGCCTAATATTGATTCCTGGCCAGTTCCAGGACTCCAAAAGCCAGATGAAGGATTGCTCTAGTGTTTTCAGTTTCACAGTTTCACAGTTTTCACTGAAAACACTAGAGCAATCCTTCATCTGGCTTTTGGAGTCCTGGAACTGGCCAGGAATCAATATTAGGCACTAATTACCCTGTTCTAATTATATTTTCATCCCCCTTCCACCCCCATCACCTTCTACATTTTCCCCACCCTTCTAACGCTGCCCCTCCAAACCCGTCCCTTCGGAATTCCCTCCCCACCTTCCCCTTCCATCCATCGCTCCAGCCCTCGTATTCCCTTCAGTTCTGTCCCTCTCCTCCTTGATAAAGGTGGCAACGACCACCGAAAATTCGAAAAATAGTGAGTCTCTTTTTTTGTGTGTTTCTGTGTTTTTGTCTGTGTCCACTAGTGCTAAGTGTTATACATTATTATTCACGTCCGTGAGTCTTTCAAAAAGTGTTATATATATATATATATATATATATATATATATATATATATATATATACACGAGGGTCATCCGGAAAGTAGTACCCGTTCGTGCCGCATGAAGTGCTGACGACGCGAGTAGCCGCTGGATGAGGTCAGATAGCTTCAGTGGCTTGTCTGCCTTCTCTGAGCCAAGTTGCGTGACGCTAGCATTGCCTGTGTTGTTTCTGTGATTGTTTACAATGTTTAAAAAAATTGAGAACGCCGCCAGTTGTGAAGTGAGGGCAGTGATTAAATTCCTCAATGCAAGAAACGTTCGCCCATGTGATATTCATCGCCAATTAAAGGAGGTGTATGGAGACAATGTAATGGACGAGTCGTCTGTTCGGCGGTGGTGTCGCAACTTCAACATGGGGAGGGGGAACACACACGACGATGAGCGTTCGGGGACACCGTCTGTCATTACAGACCAACTGGTGAGCTCAGTTGACGAATTCGTGAGGAACGATCGGCGCGTCACAATTGATGACATCTGTGAGCATTTTCCCAATGTTTCTCGAACAATTGTTCATGAAATTGTTAAACACCATCTGCATTATGCAAAAATTTGTGCAAGATGGGTCCCTCGCGTATCTCAATGAGCTGGCGGCGAAGGACTATGCAGCAGGAATACAGAAACTTGTCACACGTTATGACAAATGCCTTAATTTGCTTGGAGATTATGTTGAGAAGTAGTTTAAAGTATCCTCTTTCAAATAAAATTTTTTATGTTTGTTAATATTTACTTTTGTGTCTTTATTTCACGAACGGGTACTACTTTCCGGATGACCCTCGTATATATATATATATATATATATATATATACACACACACACACACACATCCCAGTTCGATAAAAGTGAATAATTGTGGAGGAACCAAGAATTTAACTAGTACTGGACTCGATTGTAGAAATATTTAGATCAACTCCAGGATTGATGTACACATGTGCTCATGTAATGGTATACCATGATCACGATGATTAAGGACCTCAAGAATTGTCAGATAATTAGATGCAAACGGTATCCTTGGGGTAGCTACCGTGTAGCGTTGCACAACGCTGACCTTGGGAGAAATCACTCCATTCAAAACATTCAGTGTCTGCGCAGCAACTCTAGCCGACTGGAAACCCTAGGACTATTTTTTCAACACGCATAAACTTGAAAAACCTCTTATCTAACATATAATTCGAGGAAGTGATATTCTAAAGCGTAAGAATTGCGATTGTTTTGTAGGAAATATCGGAAAGAAAAATACTATATTTTTTATTTAATCTGGAAGTAATAAAACTTTATAAAGTCAATTCACTGGATCGAAATTGAGAATCAAGTCATTCGAAAAGGACAAAGAAATATTAACGCCGAAGCAAAATTCTTGTCGCCGTAGCCGAATAAAACAAAGGTTATGAGGCGTCACATCTTTGAGGAAAAAACAAGACCCAAAAAGATGAGGCAATGAATCACGCTAGACGGGACGATAAAGCTACTTTGCGCTCCTCTTCGACCGAGATCGTAAACAGATTGTGACGGATATGAACAAGCGCATAAATATGTCTAGAAGAGTTTTAGGGTGTACATAAAGAAGATCACAGCACCCTTAAAGGTAAGATCAAGGAGTGCTGTTCCGAGCGATGGGAACGGCTCCCGAGGGAATGGATGGAGGAGGAGGCATCCTGTAACAACTGGGGGTCGGGGTATTTAAGTGCTGCGATCGGGGGGATGGATTTGAGATGCCCTCGGAGCATTCGACCGCTCACTGACGCAAGGGGGAGAACGAAGGAATATAGGCCTTTAAGGAAGGGTGACTGGCCCGACAATGGTGGGGAAAAGGAATCCAGTCGCAGGGGTGGTAGCGTGCGCAGGCTCCGGGGAGGTTCTCGATGGCTCGCCAGCCTAGCCGGACTCCCTCCGCAGCACGCCCGTAGGCACGGAGATCCGGGTAAAGCAATGGAATATATTTATTCGTTGAAAGTCCTCAATGGGCACTTGATAACCAATTCCTAGGTAAATTAATCAGAATACTCAGTCATTGGAGTGTTTCGCTGGCAGTTAAAGCGTTTTAATACATATTAAACAAAAGTTTTCAGAACCATTAAAAAAAATATTATTCGCAACAATCATATTTCAAACGGCTCGAACTACGTCATCAGAGTCATGGAAGTCATTCGATGCTAAACATTAATTCTACGAGGGTCATCCGGAAAGTAGTACCCGTTCGTGAAATAAAGACACAAAAGTAAATATTAACAAACATAAAAAATTTTATTTGAAAGAGGATACTTTAAACTATCTGTCAATTCTTGAGGTCCTTAATCATCGTGATCATGGTATACCATTACATGAGCACATGTGTACATCAATCCTGGAGTTGATCTAAATATTTCTACAATCGAGTCCAGTACTAGTTAAATTCTTGGTTCCTCCACAATTATTCACTTTTATCGAACTGGGATGTGTGTGTGTGTGTGTGTATATATATATATATATATATATATATATACGAGGGTCATCCGGAAAGTAGTACCCGTTCGTGAAATAAAGACACAAAAGTAAATATTAACAAACATAAAAAATTTTATTTGAAAGAGGATACTTTAAACTACTTCTCAACATAATCTCCAAGCAAATTAAGGCATTTGTCATAACGTGTGACAAGTTTCTGTATTCCTGCTGCATAGTCCTTCGCCGCCAGCTCATTGAGATACGCGAGGGACCCATCTTGCACAAATTTTTGCATAATGCAGATGGTGTTTAACAATTTCATGAACAATTGTTCGAGAAACATTGGGAAAATGCTCACAGATGTCATCAATTGTGACGCGCCGATCGTTCCTCACGAATTCGTCAACTGAGCTCACCAGTTGGTCTGTAATGACAGACGGTCTCTCCGAACGCTCATCGTCGTGTGTGTTCCCCCTCCCCATGTTGAAGTTGCGACACCACCGCCGAACAGACGACTCGTCCATTACATTGTCTCCATACACCTCCTTTAATTGGCGATGAATATCACATGGGCGAACGTTTCTTGCATTGAGGAATTTAATCACTGCCCTCACTTCACAACTGGCGGCGTTCTCAATTTTTTTAAACATTGTAAACAATCACAGAAACAACACAGGCAATGCTAGCGTCACGCAACTTGGCTCAGAGAAGGCAGACAAGCCACTGAAGCTATCTGACCTCGTCCAGCGGCTACTCGCGTCGTCAGCACTTCATGCGGCACGAACGGGTACTACTTTCCGGATGACCCTCGTAGCATCGTATTCCACTGGTGGACCAGGGCATAGCGAGAATTAATGGGAAATTGACTGCCGAAGAGGCCGACATTTGAGTGCGTGATTATATGTCAATAACACAATAAATGACTACGAAAACAGGAGGCTAACTTTCGAAACTTAAATCGCCTGAATATAAATAAATAAAAATGGTTACTGGTGACGCAACGTGGCGATTTGTAATGTTAGATGCACGATATCGTGATGTAAAGAGACATTTTTTAAGTGACGGTACATTAATTACAATTTCTAATCAGTTTCCGGATCACACTGTCTAATTTTTTAAAACTATACTAAAATAGAAAGGTAGGGCATTATCCACTAGTCAAATAGTAATGTTTCAACCAAGCAAATTTTTGTCCAATTTTTGGATTTCATTTAAATTCATTTTGATAACGTTTTTGGACGGGTCCTATTAGATTTCAATTAATTTCACCGATTATTGGCACCTTCGTGAAAGCATAGATAGCACATTGCACCTAACCTAATCGTGAGAATAAACGTGGAATATCTCTTCTACATTCGGGCCAATATCAGCCTCGGGAGGAGCAGCCGAGGTGTGCAAGGAGGTATGAATAATGTGTTGCATACGTGGGGCAAAAGAAATGAAAGGGGGATGCGAGCGAGGAAGGGACTGTGCGCACACGGCAATGAAGCGGCAGGAGGCGCGGGGGTATGATTGGGTTGGGGGAACCCGGGGGCAGGGTGGAAGGGCCATACTCGATCCCCCCTACTCTCAAGAGTTGTGCGTCTTGTGCTCCAGTGGCTGTCACTCGGGCCAAGAATCACACTTTTTCAAACGGTGGCCGGTGACGACGCCTGTATTTTTTTAACAGCAAGTTTTCCTAATGGTAGGCATTAAATCCAGTTGATAAGAGATGTGTTAAAAGTTTAGGCCATTATTAATGTTTTTAGTCACTCGATTCAAGAGGGTAGCTCGTTTAATTGCTTCAGCGCGGGAGAAAACGTTCCTCTTCAAACCCTGCTTGCCGTCTTGAGTGGGTTGAAATTTCGGCGAATATTTTAGAGATAAACTCAGTCTCGCAATTCCTCTGAAACTTTCTCAGCGGACTCCTTCAATTTAAAATCATTCCAAGATTTCGATGAAAATGTTTCCATGCGTATGTAAGTAGATACATTTTATTTTTCGTTCCACAATATTATACTAAAATACATATTTGTTCGCTCCATGGGCCCTTAATATTATCAAAGGTTACCATGTTGGTCTTCAGGCTCCACTTATTTCTTATAAAAAGACTCATGATATCTGGTGGTTGATTCAGATTTATACCCAGGAAAGTCTCAACAGTGTGAATGTTCGTACGGCCGTAGCAATTAAACGTCTCGAATCGGCATAGAACTCCCACTCACGCTGTTTCGGCGAAGGGCGGGTCATGGGGGCGGGCGAAGGAGGCGGAAAAATACTAACAAGCGATATGCAATGCAGCGCCGTCGCCCCTGGGGGTGGAGGCCCATCCCCTACTTCCCCCCTACACTGCCTTGGCCCGAAATCCCGCCTCCTCGGACTCGGCGGTCACTTTGAATGCAGGGCCAACCCAACCATCTCCTCGGCCCTTTGTACTTCGGGGAACCCATTCCCCTGCACATTCACCCGCTCCACCGTGGGGCGTACGGATGAAAGTGGATATCCCTGGTGAGTGTGGTAGGGGAGGGTGAGCATCCCGCGTATCCCGCAAACCGTCTTTCCCTCCGAACGAAGGCGGGTGGGGGGGCGGTGGATGGGCGGTGCGTGGAGACAATGCGGCTCCCGGTGGAGACATCGCCGCTCGCAGAGTCCCTTGCTCGCTGATTTCGGCCAGGGACACTCCCAGCTTCCCCGCACGGGACTCCCTCAAGACCCCTTCAAGGACCTGTCGCGGGGATGGCGTTAAGGCTCTCAATGGGGCGCTCAAACTATATAATAGTCGACGGGACATGATTGGAGATGAGAAGCAGGAAGCGTGCTGTTCTTGTTTTAAATTCCAGCCCATGCCGTCACTTCTCTCTCATAAGGATTCCGTAGGAATCTTTTGGAATTTATTATTTGTAAATCAAATAAAATTAATTTCAAATTATTTTCCGGCCTCGATGGCGGCGGGGTAACGTCCTCGTCTACCAATCCAAGGGTCGTGGGTTCAATGCCCGCCTGGGTGGGTTTTCCTTCACTTAGGGACTGGGTGTTTGTGATCGTCTCTATTGTTTTCACTATTAATAGTCCGATGTAAAGGCCAAAAAGTGCTGTTTTCGGAATAAGGCTAAATAAATAAAGGAATTAAATATTGAAAACTCTTTCCAAATGAAATGGCGAGAGAATAACCGTTCGGTAGGTGGTAAACTGAAATCATAGATAAACGGAACTGTGCACATGTATTGTGGGTTTTAAGTGGGATGGGTGAGCTGCGGAAGGGAAAATACTATCAATATCACCGGAAATATGATATTTTAGCAAGTAAATCGATCACCGATTCACTTCAAAGTTGTGGGTTTACAACACCATTTGTGGCGCTGGGGTTATACTCGTATCCGGAAGAGGCTATTTATTTACCATCTTTATTATTATTTACCATATTTATTAATGCGATTTAACTTATGACTATACCTTTGTAATGTGAGGAAGAAAATGTTTTTGGTTGCTGTTCATTAAGGCTAGAACAAGTCAAATATGTTTTCATACTTAATGTAATTCAGTTCGCCTGAAATGTAGCGTAAAATAGTATTCTCGTAAGAAATTATGTTGCAGAAAATAGACATGCAACATAAATCATGATACTAATAGACGTCCAAGTAATTGGTAGGATTACAGTATACTCATTATTCTGAAACATATTCCGTTCAAGCCAGGAAAATATGTAAAATTAGGACAATGTTAGCAGGTGTATTTCAAATGTTAATCCGAGGTGCGTTAAACTAAAACAGCAATTTATGTGGAATAAAATGTATTTCCGTGACCAAATATGACACTTTGCACACGTGACCTCTTTATACATGTCAAATTTTCAGTTTGTTTAGCAGCTTAGAGAGGGCTTCAGATTCAATTGCGCATAGTTGACCTTTGCGAGAGTTCTTTTGGGATCTCTTTCCGCACCCAAATTTGCTTCCGCTTAGCGAGGACTTCATGGAGAGCAAATTTGCACGCTTCAAGCTGAACCCGGAGGGAATGGGATGTGGAGTACATGAGGCTACGAGTTCACCCCCGGGTCCGCATGAAGAAATGGTATAAAAGGTGAATAGAATACGCTGTAAAGGACTTTCAAAATACCATCAATGATGCTATCGCCTGTTCTGTACCGAAGACGGTTTCCACGGCTTCTTTCACCGGTTGGCATGAGCATCAATAGGAAATAGTACCTGTCAACTTTCAACGAATAACATTTATACAAATCAAAGGCCCTATAGAAATTAATAGTACAAAAATCCACAGTAAAAATTACTTGTTAATGAAACAAGTCCTTTAAGAGAAATTTTTCTTGATGGAATAATATAGGGAAACATTAATGAAAAGTATTAGGACAAGAAATTGTTCACAGCGGGTAAATAATTGAAGAGTGGGATAGTTACATCATCTTGTCCCCGAATTCTCAATATAGGTCATATTTCTATTGATTCCTCATACTAGATGGTAAAATATGACTTCGTCCTTCAGCGCAAACATTCCATTTGATTGAACATGAAATAGATTTTCTGTATTGAGCATGTCCAAATTGGAAAATTCAGGATCCTCTCATTCGTGTCATTAAAAAAGAAATTGAAAATGTATTCTTACTATCAGCCTTCACTACACATGATACAATCAATGTAGATGGTCAGAATAGGCTTTTTGAGAGATGATGAGTGTCTGACTGCCGCCAGTTGTCAACAAAAAATAAAAGCCAGAGAAGGTCATTCCTATAATTTTCCTCCGTTGAAAACAAAAAAAATTACTCTCTCCAAAAATGAAAAAAAAAGGAATTCCCGATATTATTCAGAAGAGAGCTTACTTTTGAAGACATTGAAAAGTAAGAAGAATGAGCGAAGAACGAAGACGTGAAGAGAAAGACTCCCGATAGTAGTGATCCGTCCTTTCTCTACATCGTCGGTAAAGAAGGACAAAGGGACGAGGGGAAATGGCTGCAAATTAACGCGAGGACAAGAGCGGCGGATAATTCGCGCGAGAGGCAGAATGCAAAGCGAAATGATGGGGGCCGGGGAGCGGGAGGGATCGGAGGGAAGGATAACCGTTTTCCGGGGAGAAAAATATGGACACGATAGGCACGAAAAAGGAGAAAGAAAACAAAAGGGAAAATAGGGATACGGGGTGGAATCTGTTGAAACGTAAACGGAAGGAGGAGACGCTTGTCATATTTACCAGAGAGAGAGAGAGAGACATGGACCCTCCCTCCTGGCCGCCACGCCGGGTGAGTGAGAGAATTTAAGGGACGCCTGGGAGAAGTGGAAATGAATGGAGACTCGGGGGGACGGGTGAGGGGGGGCAAATAAAGAAGGGATAAGACGAGAAAAAGAGAGCCAGAGGGGGGAGGGAAGGAGGAAAGTGAAAGGAAGATTACTACTGCTGCTAGGGTGGGGAAGGGGGGACGTCTCCAAGGGATGTGTGCCGGGTGTGTCGAGTGGGCGGGAGGTGAAATTGGCGTCTTGTGTAACTGTTTTTATGGGCGCAGGTGGGAGGAAAACAGACATGCACGCAGACAAATACTAATGGGCTGCATTAGAGGGTATCTAAAATCATCAAATTCCCGGCCAGAGATCCACCCATCACAAGAGCTATTCATGCGAGGAAGAGGTTCAAAAAGATAACTCGCGGAATTTTGGGTCTTTCACAGGCGTAAGTTTTTCTTTCGTTCCCTCCACGGCATTAGTAATAGTCCAATCGAATGGTCACCTGCCCCCACGCACTTTTTGTCGATTGGTCAGCGTTGTGTCACTTTCCTCTCCCCCCCATCTACTCCACAGAATTTTTGCCCTCGATTACGCTGCAAATTGAACTCCCGAAAGTCGTTTACGAAATTTCAAAACACTGGGACAAAATGTTTTCAGCCATTCGAGTCGGGGACTCGAGTTGATAAAGGGACCAATTCAACGGGTCAAATTTAACGCGGTGGAATCGTTTTACATCCAAAGATAAAAACAAATTTGGTGCCTTCACTTAATTTGTTTCTCGTGACTGGAGGGCATTGCATTAATCTCTGCCGGATTTTTCGGCCCTTTGCAATTAATAAAGTAAAAGTGCAAAGAAATTGGAAATTACTTACGATGAAAGACCAAGCGTTAAAATGAGAATTAGTGGTAAAAGGAATTCACCGTAGAGCCAAAACTACAGAAGAAGAAAAAAATGAAAATTTTATATATTCAAACAGCCTTTTGCAATGAATAATTTATGTTCCTTTCTGAATTTGAGGATGTTTCATCGCGGTATCCAGTACCGAGGGGTACCTAAAGGGTACCACTCTTGCCTAGAGAGTGGGAAAGGGGTGGTGAGGGGTTTGGAAGTAAAGTGGATAGGGGAAATACCGCAGAGAAACATCTAGGGAGATCGCGCAGGAAAGTAATTTCACTTCAATACAGTCCATATCGTTACTGGCTTCCTTTGGCTGCAAATGGCTAAAAAAGAGTTGGAGGTCAGAGTGTATTGTTAAAGTTGGGTGAGATATCGAGTCGGGGTTCAATTCCTAATTAAAAGGGCAGCCGAGTAATACGCCTTAACATTAAATTTCCGCATACATTCGCGGGACTTGTAGAGCACTTCGAAGAAAGTATTTTCTGAGGCTGCAAAAAACATGTGGCACGAAGGACATGTGCATTTCAAAAAATAGTGTAAGATAAAAAGTTAAATACTGACAAAAAGATTCTTTTGCACTTGGCAGCGTTTTATTACTATCGTTTAGATGCTCAAATAAAGGATGTGATCCACTGCACTTAGTTGAAATATAATGTTTCCCATCACAAAGAATGGTTCCGCCACATCCTATGTGGGCGTATACTTAAATAATAATAAATAATATATATTTTTCCGATGTGAAAATTTGTTCATAATTTGTATGTCTGTCTATATGTATTTATTTGTATGTATGCATGTAATTATAAATTTTATACCCACTATAGTATGTATACGACGATGGGTTAAATGGAAGAAGGGGACCATTTGTTCTCAATGTCGCCCGAATAAAGACTTCTATCAATCTATTTGGCGATGTTCGCATCCTATTTTCCCTGCATGTTAGACGACATGTCACTTATTTTTTCAATGTAGAAACACGTGGACAACTTGGATGGTCACTTTTTCGGATACTTTGATTGAATCAATAATGACTGGGGAGACTACGCTTAATTAATCTGAAAATCTAAACGGTGTGATGCAATGAGGCAACTACCAAGATCGGCGATAGAAAGAGAGAGATAATGTGTGTGTGTGAGGGATACAGAGAAATAAATGTTTCCATCTCTAGAAATAAATTCTACGATGAGAGTATTTCCAAAAGATATTTTTTTAATGATAGAACATATTTTGGAGAGAGAAATCTTTAAATGCAGCTGAAAAAACATTATTGTAAATATTCCATGGGAGGAGAAAGTTTTATAATATTCACTTTCACCTTGCAAAGAATGCACAATAATTTATTTGGATGATAAATGAAACAACGACCTACAGAAAGGGAAATATGGAATAGAATCATTATTTAATTTGTCTTTACATATGTGTCCTTTTGATTACTTGATGCTGTTGCTTAGTGCGAGAGTGCCAGGAGAGGGCAAGTATTTCAGGAAGGCGAGGGAAACGGGGTGGGGAGGAGATGGCGCTGGGTGAGGGGGAGGAGCTGCCCTGTGGCCTGAGGTGGAAGGGAGAGGGTTACAGGGGGAAGATTAGTGGGTGTACTGGAGCCGTGCTGCGAGGGGTGGAAGGAGTGAAAGAGGAAGGTGGAGGGAAGATATCCTTCCGTATCCATTCCGGGAGGAGGCTGTTAGTGTTAATCTCACTGAATG
The DNA here is from genome assembly GCF_022747635.1 of Hetaerina americana. Taxonomy (NCBI): domain Eukaryota; kingdom Metazoa; phylum Arthropoda; class Insecta; order Odonata; family Calopterygidae; genus Hetaerina; species Hetaerina americana. Next base: position 91,142,411 of record NW_027286985.1, read on the forward strand.
GAAAGAGGGATGAGATTGGAGAGCGAGAGGGGACGCGGAGTGGGGGCGCGGAGGCGGAGTTGTCGCATTGGGCCTGGGATGGTCGGGGGCAGTGGGAGGGGGAATGACGCGGGGCGGGAGGAGAAAGGAGACCGGACGGGGAGGAGCATATAAAACCCGCCGGAAGAATGGGAGTGGAAGGAATGGAAAAATATCTAAAGAGGGAGGAAGTTTAGAGGGTTATCGAAATGGAAGGGAATTGGAGATAAAAATAAAGAAAGGAGCACTGCGAGGATGTGGTAGAGGAGGGGAGGGGAGGAGTGAAGGGAGGATTTAGGGTTCGACGGTTATTGGGGGCGCAACACAGCCGCGGAGGGAGACCACCGGAGTTCAACCACCAACAGTAGGGAGCATTCAAATTCTTTAAATGGTGCACATTCCGATATTGGACGGGGAGACAGTTTGACAGAAAAGGAAACCATTTGGAGTACAAAATACATCGAGCTCCCATTGTTGATGATGCTATGGAAAAATGTGAGAGGCACTTGATGTACTGCCCCTTAGTACTTAAATCTCCGTACATTTTTACTCATTCAGAGAGGAGGTTGAAATTTACGAGTGGCAAGGGGGTCACGGTAAATGCTCAGCTCGGTGAACTACAGCAATTGTGTACAAATGCTAATAGGAACAGCGTTTGTCTTAAAATGCTTTCTTTGTAAAATGTATTACAAATCAAAGTTTTTCTACATCTACGTCTTCCCGACAGGCTGCGAGCCTCCGCAAACAAGTCCGGATGAATGAAACATATAAGATGAAAAATAAAACATATAAGATATCATAAAATAATATTACTATAACCATATTATCATAGTTAAATTCCATGTTATTATTTAGACTAACTGCGTCTCGGATTTGGTGGCTAAAATCGATTGCGTGCAACTCATAATAGAGAAATGTGGAGAGCTCACTCATGAAAAATAATTATTGTGAAGAAAATGACTGTCACAAATACAATATATATTGTAGAAGCACTCATTATTTAGTGACACTTCTGTGCGGAATTGTGGAAAATGGTAAAGCGCTAGTGAATTGCATACACGTTTTTTTTCATTTCTAAAGCGATGGCTGACTAATAACGTCATTAACAAAGGCTCGAAACATTCTGATTTTTTCAGCCTGAATAATTCACCTTTTTAATTTATCATCAACGCAATTCCGTTTATAATATTTTTACAATTGCAAGATAAAGGTTCAATTTCAAAAAACGTATGCGTCATTTCAAGCTTCATGACATGAAAATTAATGCAACGATAAACCAAAGTATTCAGAATAAAACAAAATAAGAACCTATGCGCTTCATTCAAAAAATTAGTTAAGCAAATTGTTTAGGGATGGATGGACAGATTGATACCCGCAATTAGAAAATCAGGTAATTTTAAAATAACACAATGTGGCGAATCTCAACATCATTTTTTTGCAATGAGCGGAAAATATATTGTCGCGGCGCATTCACGATTCAGAGCAAACAATTTGGCATTTGGACTGGGCTAATAGAGATTCATAATTAATTCCTTTGTGTATGAATCCTTAATTATCCTCCAATGACGTGAGAAATTAATGATTCACGCATATCTCAGACTTTTGCATATATTTTCACCCGCAAATATCTCCGATTTGTAGTACCATAGAAATATTTACAGAAAGGGAGAAAATAGTGACCTGGTACGGTGTAATTCAACGAGTCCATCATTACCATTTAAAGTAATCGAAAAACCTACGAAGAAAAGGATCGATACCTCGGTTTAATGAAGGCTGATGATGAAAATTTGGGCATAGAATCACAAAGTAATAAATGAACATAATTTTGAGCTCTTTTGACGCATACGGAGTGAAGCCATAGAGGGCATTTTACCTAGTGTAATTAATTATAGCTAATATGCATTTCAATGCAACAATTTCAGGGTGTAAAAATAATTCGCCTTAATGCATATTAGCGGATAACTCCGTCAAAAAGTTACTGTCGCGGCATATCCCGCAGTTTCTTGGAATTTGTCAAAGGTAAAACACCCTAAGTGTTTAAAGTTGCCTTTAACCTCGCGAACTGCGGCGTATCGCGCCCGACTACGAATGCCTGTGTCATTGTATGTACGATATTCCGTCTCAACATCTTGCTTCTTTAAAGCCCTCAAAATTTCGAAAAGCTATATAGCGCCTCGATAGCTTAATTGGCTAAAGCACTTGGCCGAACATCGACGGGTCCGAGTTCGTATCCTAGTAATGGTGAATGATTTTCGCACTTTAAAATTAAAACATTGCCGTTATGGTATTTGGAATTGTCATATACTAAATATAACGTTTCTAAAATCTAATATTTTTGGTTTTAATCTTAAGAAAATAAGGAAAGTTACGTTTTCCATAACTTTCTTCTATCGGAAATAATATTGATTCAAAAAGTTTGCCCTCTAGATGGAGTAAGATGAAGACTGTTTTTCGTTATCTTTAACAAAATGGTTGTCAAGGAAGAAGTAGATTACTCTGCCTGTGTGTAGTTGAGGGTGCCCGGAAGCATAATCGGGAATTACACCTGGGCCCGCCGGGCAGTATACAACCGTTCCATCCACTAGACAATCACGCCTCGGAACAGGGAAAGAAACTGGCTCCACTAACCTAATGTTTGCATAAACATGCCTTTGGACTGAGCTCTACCCTCATCTATCAAACCGACTTCGAGGGGATTACCGCAATTTTACTGAGTGACAGAATGGTGAAGACGGTGCTGTTGATTGCGATCCCATTGTCGAATAAAGGAAGCTAAGATTTTGTTGGTGTAGTCACTATTATTCAATTGGAATTAGTGGAAGGCGCCTGGGAAATCAAACACCTTCAAGTGGCTTAATTTGCTTGAAAGATAATGGCAGCAGAGATACTTGAGGCCAAGCATTCGGATTCTGTCGCAAGAATAGGTCTCAGTCATGCCAAGGATATGAATACATACAATGATTAAGTTTAGGTGCTGTCCAATACGTATCATGATAGCCTTTGGTATTCCAACAAAAATATTTTCTTATTTATTACTGTTTGGACGTGATGAAGATAGTAAAATCTTTAATGTGGACACATCTAATGTTTTCATAACTTATTTTTTCTAATGAGATAATCTCCCTCAATTTTCAATATCCTCCCACAGCATCCAGCAAAGGGCTTTTTAAGTGCTGGTGTTCTTCAGTGTCGGTCTAAGTTTGACAAAAGCATTGCTGTGGCATTTAAAACTACAGTTATCCAGGCGGGATTATTATATTAGATTGGAATATTGTTTAGTTGCCATGCTCACATGGTTATATTCATACTGAGTGCTGAAATCATCCTTCTCCGAGGCACGAGACTTCTCACCCACTCTCTTCCGGAATCATCGTGTTCATTTTGAGTCCTCGAATAACCTGGTCCATCATCTAACTTCGTCATCCTCATTGGGGTCATATTGGAACTTAAGACCTGGTAAAGGAAGGCAACTGCATTCTTGTTATTTGCCCGCCGTCCTCGTAAAAGTATCTCAAAGCAATACAGAAGATCTCTCTTCTGCATTGATCTTAACTATTTAGATCCTAGGAAATTTTTGAATATTTGAATTTTATTTGGCGATTAGATCATAGTATATCCCATATTTCGGTGTCCATTAATTGCAAAATATTTAATAACAGTTTTTAAAAGCCAACGTTGATTGCATTCCTCTAATATCCATTGTCGTCAGTATTTCGTTCTGAAGACTGATTGACTGCAACCTTCCGCTCTTTCCTTTATCTAATGCTATCTCTTTCGCTAATGCTCCTCCCCTTCCAAGGCTTCACCCATCATATCATCCCCTACCTCCACTCAATGCATGCCTGCGTATTTGTCCACTGGGGTGGGTTGAGGCGCGCCTCCTTCCCTCGCGCGCAGTACCTTCCCTTCGATGGACCTAAGTCCAGTCCAATTTTATGCCAATATATTTTATATAATTTATTTATATATTTATTTATATATTTATTTAATAGTACGTCCAATTTACCCATCTTCTCGTTTCCTATCGTACTCCAAAATGCCTTTTTTTCATTAAATCTTCGTATGTTTTATTTTCTATTTAACTGCCCATATATCTCCAGAATCCGCCTTCATAATTACGTTTACGTGGACTCTTTTTCTCCCTGGCCTACACAACAACTTTTTCATGTCCCAAATTTATGAATTATCATATTTCGCACGGATTTTCGAACATATTGCTATCTTGAAACTGCTTTTGATTACAGATATCGGTGTGGCTAGGAGAGAAAAAACACATTTTATATTCAGGTACGACATTTTAGGTGACGCTTCTCAAACATTTTTACCAAACCAAGTGTAAATATTCCTGAATAAAATCTTTCACGAAAATAGTTTATGAATCGCTTTAGTTAGTCTTGTCCAATGCAATGCTTAGGTGTGGGATATCAAAGTACAGATTAGTACGCGTATCTCCTTGATCAACCGGGAAGGCCAAACAGCTTGCGGTAAACTCCTATAGTCGGGATGTCAAATTTGTATTCTTTAGACAACTGCTGCGTGCAGTGAAAAGAAACCCGAGTCGCACCGCAGAATCAGCGATACCCGACGTCGAAATCCGAAACCTCGCGGAGCACTGCTCACCGGATACGTCATCAACGTCGTGTTTTGGTGTGGAAGAGGACACGATGACGCTCTCCGGCCCTCCAGGGACGCCGCTTCTCGAATTTCATACCACGACCGCTCCCCGCTGCTCCCACTCCTGTGGTTCCAGAGGCGGCGCCGTCATCATCCCTTCGCCGTCACCCCTCGTCGAACCCCGGCCCCCTCGCCTGCAATCTCTATCTAATCAGAGTCCGGCCCCTAATCGAGTGCCACGGGAAGCTCTGCAAATTGGCGCTGGTTTCATTTCCATATGGAAATGGGTTAAGGAGCGAGGAGGGGAGGAGAAAGTTTTATCACCCACCGCTCGTCCACTCCGTCTCTCTCCCTCGAATCCTCTCTCTCACCCCCCTTTTATCCTCATGCCTCTCTTTCACACCCCCTCTTGCCCCTCCCGGCGGCGGTCAACCCCCTTCGGCCTCGCAAAGCAGCCACCCCACCCCCACCTTAGCCCTCCAAATGCTTTGACCCAACTCGCCCCCCTCGCCCTCCCCTGCCGGTAACCCACTGGATACGTTTCATCACCCCTTTAAATTCTCTCAGCGGCTTAGCATCCTTTTCAAAACGATTGAGCTACGGCAAATGGCGCTTCAAGTGCAGTCACATTAACGCGTGCGCGAGGATGCCATCGGGGTGCTCGGTGCGTCAGGTGGGGCCTCGACATAACGTCAGGTAAAAATGCGAGGCATTGAGCTTCTGCGAAAGAAGTCTCGAAGCGCGCTGACTACATCTAGACCGGTAGAGGTGGAAACAAAGTTTAGGGGCCGATCAGAAGCCCGTGGCTCTCGCTTTGATGTGCTCCTTGCATTAAGAAAGCTCATGTACAACATATTCTGCATATAAGGCTACCTTCTTTTAAGATACGCGTCTTCATAAAGATAGCATGGTGAGAGTATTAAAAAATTGTAAAAGAGGAATCATATTACATTTGTTTTGCCTAGTCTCAATTAAATCATGGCTTCAAGTTGATGTATATTAAGTTGAAGGATCAAATACAACGCTAAGGAAAATGGTCCTGTGCGTTATAAATTTGATTTTATGAAACTTGCTACCCTGCTTAAAGAAAGTTTAGGATCAGAAATACACAGTGCTTGAAGTATACTCATAAAGAAACATCTTGGAAAAGAGGGAATATTACTGGCATCACGCGGACACAATCAACCACAGTTGTCAACCCGAAGGTTGGCTTGAAAGATGACGGCAGAGGTCACCTATTACTTAGTCGAAAGTGCAATTAGGAAATTCACATAACATTGTAGGAAGGCAAGTTCTCAACTCTCGATATACCGCCCGTGGTTCCCAAGGAACATCTGGTACCCGAGAAATCACACTGATTGGGTGAAGCCTAGGGTGCCCAAAGGCATTCCTGAGAAACAAACCACGGCGAGAGCTATCATTACTAATGGTTATCAAACCATTTTCTAGCCATAAAATCTACGTCAACGTACATCTTATATATTACCCCGCAAGACACCGTACAGGCGTGTGGCAGGGGGTATTAAATCCGGCTAGAAATTGGGACTTACTTTTCGTAGGCATACCATTAAGATCAGTAGCACAGAACTCTACTCACTGCCCTAGTAAATCTATAATTCTGACAAAGATGAGGAATACTCTTGATGTCACATTAATTATCTTAGTCCAAAATTAGATGCAAACTACTGAACCAGCAAAACTCACTCTTCTCTGGCACCATTTCCGATAGAAATATAGATAAATTTACTTTTAAAACGCCTTACCACTCGTTAACTAAAGGATTAGGCTCCATTTCAATTTAATGCATTCTAAAGTGATTAGTGATCAGGTAAATAATATCTCTTAACGGCTTCCCGTGGAGCACAAAGTTTATGGATCGCCGATGCTAAGCTAATTCGGTATGTTGCATTTCTCTGAGGAGAAGACCGGCATCTTTCGTGCTCGACGGTGTTTGTGATAAGTTGGTGGCAATTTAAGGTAAACATTTGAAGAAGAAGAGAATTTACACCGTATTGGAAAGAATGGAACGACCAGTCCTCCTGCTGAAAGGTTCGTGGATGAATAAGCTCTGATGACTGTACATCTGGCTGCCGATTGGCCCGAGAAGCTAAGCGACGGAATGGAACGCGCTTACATTTTAACTCTGAGAACTGTCCTCTGGTACCGCTCGGTATCGAGACGACATAAAATACAATCGAAGCGACTGGAGAAAAACAAATCATATAAATCTTTCCTTGTTCCATATCGATTGACGCCACCGGATGCCATTAGTCTCGACTCACCTGCCAAAGAATGCTTGATACCGCGGAGGTCCGCTTTTCGACTATTAAAAACACATTAATACCTCAACGGCCACTTTGACGGGAGATTAAAAACCTCTCGCAGAAATCCGAAAAGGCAATAAAATAAATCTGATGACCGATCAAAAACAGAGAACCATCCACGACGAACAAATCACAAAAATTCACCCGCTCACTCAAATTGTGAAATATAACAAGACTGCATCCTCTGTTTCACCCACCCTCCCATGTCAGAAATTAAAATTCTATTTTAGGATAGAGTTGAAGTACGCATACATATACCCGGAAAATAACACCGCAGGTACGAGTTACCGGGAACTTTGTCGTAGTACTTCCTCTTTCCACTCCATTATATTTCTGCAGCCGCGGAAGTTGAAGGTCGAATAAAGGGAGAGGGAGAGAATAAGGGGTGAGATGAGGAGGGTGGAGGATGAGAGGGGTTGGTGGGACGAGAATGGAGGCGGTGGATGAAGGGTTTGCGACGGACGGACGTTTCGGAATCCGGACAGGAATGCGGACTACGGGAAGGGAGGTTTTGATTAATTAAATTGGCCGGCGCGGCGATTGGCTGTCCCTCGTATTTTAGCTGAGAGGGAGTCGTCTAAGAGGGATTAAGGTGGTGAGAGGCGGTGGACATGGGATAAGGCGTGGTTTGCGGACTGAATGTTTGTTTGCCGCGTGCCGAAAATAAAATCACACGCTCAATTTCTCATCAGCAGAGTATGGCAATACACGTACGCCCGTGGACATCAACATAATTGAGTCAGTGACTTGATATATTGTATCAAGAAATTAATTAAATTTACCCTCCGTCAGGCATTTATGATTAAAATCATTTAAATATATGAACATTGGAAAATAGAAAAACTACGTTACGATATGACACTCGCTTTATATTTTGAATTAAAATTGACGTTCAAATCATAATATAAAAAAATAGATTAAAAAGTACACATAAGGGCGATAAAAATGGTAACTGATGGAACTAGTTCAGGTATTAACTAAAAATAAGAATGAAAAACTTTTTAAATTATGGCAAATGGCCTACACATGATTTATTTTTACACTTTAGAGAGAAACAATGTATTGAAAATATTTTGGTAAAATTTTATGAATAAACTTTCTAATTTAAACATTTATTCATAGACATTGCTTTTAGAGACATAGAAATCATTTAAATTGTTGTATTCTTTTGCCCTAGATAATAGTAAACGAAAAGATGGCAAACCTAACTGTAAAAGTAAATAAAAACAAAAATTCATGAGAATCAATGAATAGAGTAAACCATAACAAAGGCATAATATAAAGAATTTAAAAAATTTGAAACATATAATTAGAATAAGAACCCAACGACAAATATTACTGGTTTTGGAACTGCTAACGAGCTGAAATCGACAAGTAGTGGAGGAATCAGGAGACGACTTCTGTGTTAAAGGAAGAAATGAAAAACAGGAGAAAATTTTATACTGGAGCTCATTGCTCACCTCAGAAAATATTACTGAACGCGTTGAGGCATTATTAACTTGTTTGGTTCCGACACCCTATATTTTTGGACGCATAATAAGCGTATGTTAGTGTTTCGAATTGTATGAAGGAAAAAGAATACGAAACGGAGGGAGAAAAAGAAAAAAAAACAAAAGTGCTATATTGGAACGTATTCGTGGATATTGCTGGTGAAATTAAAAACGGCAGACAAAGTAGATGAAGGAAATATTGGACGGCAATGGGATATCGCCGATTGCGTCGGGGAGGAGAACGGCGCGAGATGGCGAGGAGAGGTTTTGGAAACAGGATCGAAAGGCACTAGGAGGGGCGTGTAAGTCTCAGGCACCGGCCAAATGCTTTGCGTGGAAGTATTTAAAAGAATCGACACCGAGGCACAAAGTCAGTGAATCATTGAAATGGCACGACTACTCAGAGGCAGCGGTGACAAACTAAATGCTATCAAAGGAATTCAGTTGGCGAATATAATTTAATCGCCCAACTGAGGCTGGTTAGCGTAAAAATATTTCTTTAAAATGGACAAGCATGCATTTGATAAGACAATAAATATCATAATTAAATAGTATTTATGGATGAAATAATAAGATAAAATTGTTATCTAAAATTGTTACATGAATACGTTCCTAGGAGGTAAATAATCCGTAACATCTTCAATATTGCGAAGGAAAATGAGAAAATTCTGAGAAAATGAGAGTGATCACATAAA